>NC_088377.1:38677692-39314423 GCF_037993035.2 Macaca fascicularis | reverse complement strand
TCCATCTCTTGATCTCGTGATCCGCCTGCCTTAGCCTCCCAATGTGTGGAGATTACAGGCAAGAGCCACCATGCCTGGCCAGTTCTATGCTCTTAGAGGCTCATGGGATTAGACTGGACCTCCCTGGATAGCCCAGGATACTCCTCCTAAGGCCTGTGGCAAAGCCCTTTTGCTGTGTGACATAGTCACAGGTCTCGGGGGGGTTGGAATCTCCCATCACAGTTACTGATCCAGTTACTACAGCAGCCTGGGAGGTGCTTTTCATTGCCTCTGGTTAACAGATACCAATTTTTTTTTTCATTTTTGCAAATTGGCAAGAACATGAAGATCCCTCTTTTTTTTTTTTTTTTTTTTTTTCCAGACGGAGTCTCATTCTCTTGCCCAGGCTGGAGTGCAGTGGTGCAATCTTGGCTCACCACAATTTCCACCTCCCGGGTTCAAGCAGTTCTCCTGCCTCAGCCTCATGAGTAGCTGGGACTACAGACATGTGCCACCAGGCCCGGCTAATTTTTGTATTTTTAGTAGAGACAGGGTTTCACTATGTTGGCCGGGCTGGTCACAAACTCGTTAACTTGTGATTTGCCCACCTTGGCCTCCCAAAGTGCTGGGATTACAGGCGTGAGCCACCACACCCAGCCATGAAGATCCTTCTTAAGTGAAAAAACCGTTCCTCTGACTTGATGTGAGGCTGTTGGTGAGATTGATAGCAATGGAGACAGGTCCATTAGAAATGGAGCTAAACTTTGTGTTTTGGAGTATTTTGATGGCCTGCCCTGATTATGTAAGTTTTGCTAAGAAGTCATTAGAGTCATTCCTCTACTGGAAGAAACACCCATATGGGGAATTTGGGACCTTGCCTTTTCAAGTTTTACACAAAGGACTCTCTATGAGTGAAAAGTACGTGATTCCAGGTCCATTTCTAGAATGGAAACAGCTGCATCAGCCCAACAGCGATTCACATTCCTGAGTTTGAGAGAATCTGACTATTTCAAGGCTGAAGCCAAAAGCCCGATAAACAATGTTTGTACCTTTATTCATAGTTAGGACTTAGGTGCATCCTGTGGTCAAGAAAACAACTGATGGTGGCCAAGTAGTTTAAAACCAAGCAGGACCTCATTTTATCATGTGGGTGTTTTTGATTTTTTAAATGAAGTTTTTATTTTCCTGTGCAATAAATGACAAGCTCTGACTTGAAATACATTTCCTTTAATAAACCAGAATCTAGGGCTGGGCGCGGTGGCTACGCCTGTAATCCCAGACTTTGGGAGGCCGAGGAGGGCAGATCACGAGGTCAGGAGATTGAGACCAACCTGGCTATGGTGAAACCCTGCCTCTATTAAAAATACAAAAAATTAGCCGGGCATGGTGGTGGTAGTCCCAGCTACTCAGGAGGCTGAGGCAGGAGAATGGTGTAAACCCATGAGGCGGAGCTTGCAGTGAGCCGAGATCACGCCACTGCACTCCAGCCTGGACGACAAAGCGAGACTCTGTCTCAAAAAAAAAAAAAGAAAAAAAAAGAAACCAGAATCTATAATCCTAACGTTTTTAACCTGGCTTTCAGAAATGTATGAAGTCCCCAAAATCCTGTGCAACAATTTTGTGTATATGCATCCATGTGTGTTTATGGGGAGACGATTTATAGCTCTCCATACATTTTCAAAGTGGTTGGATTCCAAAAAATTTTAGAATACGCCACTTGGGTCTGGTGTGGTGACTCACATCTGTAATCCCAGCACTTAGGGAGGCTGAGGCAGTAAGATCCACTGAGATCAGGAGTTTAAGACCAGCAACATAACGAGACCTCCACCTCTACCAAAAAAAAAAAAAAATGCTGGGCGTGGGGGTGCATACCTGCGGTTCTAGCTGCTCGGGAGGTTGATCACCTGATCCCAATAATCTGAGGCTGTGGTGAGTTAGAATTACACCATGGCACTCCTCCCTGGGCAACAGAGCAAGACCCTCTCAAACAAAAACAAAAAACTATATCACTTAATATACTATTGTTGTTGGTCAAGTATCAGATTTTGTTTAAAAATTAAATACTCTGTCTTTTTTTTTGAGATGGAGTCTCGCTGTGTCGCCCAGGCTGGATTGCAGTGGCATGGTCTGAGCTCACTGCAAGCTCTGCCTCCTGGGTTCGCACCATTCTCCTGCCTGAGCCTCCTGAGTAGCTGGGATTACAGGTGCCCACCACCATGCCTGGCTAATATTTTGTATTTTTAGTAGAGATGGAGTTTCACCGTGTTAGCCAGGATGGTCTCGATCTCCTGACCTCGTGATCCGCCCACCTTGGCTTCCCAAAGTGCTGGGATTACAGGTAAATACTCATTTTTGCAAAGTTGTACAGGCATACAGCTCTAAGAGTCAGAAATTAACAAGGCTTACAATAAAACCCAGCAATCCCCCACCTTACCCTTCTCCACCCTGATCCCTGCTCCTTGGAGGTTACTATGTTTATGTTTTAGCTGGTTCTTCTAGATTGTGTGGAAGACAAGGATTCAGGTTGCTTACCCTCTCCCCTCCTCCTGTTGCCCACGTTTTTCTCCCCCATCCTCTCAGTATAATTATTGTGATAGTGAGGCCAGGCATGGTGGCTTGTGACTTATCCCAGATTTTTGGGAGGCCGAGGCAGGCAAATCACTTGAGGCCAGGAGTTGAAGGCCAGCCTGGCCAACACAGTGAAACCCTGTCCTACTAAAAAATACAAAAATTCGTCAGTTGTAGTGTCGCACACCTGTAGTCCCGCTACTCAGGAGCGTGAGGCACAAGAATTGCTTGAACCTGGGAGGTGGAGGTTGCAGTGAGCTGAGATCGCATCATAAGCTGTACACGCCACTGTACTCCAACCTGGGCAACAGAGGTCGACGCTGTCTCAAAAAAAAAGTAGCGTGATAGTGGGATACATAGTACAATAGTGTATATATTTAGTGTTCTTCCTGGTTTTTGGCCCAGAGCTTCTAAAACCCTTGTAATTTCCTGAGTGATAGGAACATCATTGGTTATAATATTTGGTCTTAGGTTTCAATACCTGACACAAGAGCTTCTAAGACTTTTGGAATCTCTGGGGTGATAGGAGTGTCTTTTGTATGATAATGAGATGACAGGTGGCTTCGGGCCCCTGGACAGGTTCAGGATTGGGGCTGGTTGCCAGAAAGATGAGTCATGAGTAAAGAGTTGGACATACCAGCCCCACCCCTACCTCTGGGAGGGGAGACGAGACAGGCTGGAGATTGAGCTAGTCATGGGTGGCCAATGGCTTCATCATGTCTATGTTATGAAAACTCCATAAAACCCTCTAAATACTGGGTTTGGAGAGCTTCTGGTTTGGTGAACTCATTTGGTGCTGGGGAGGTGGCACTTCCAGGGACGGCATGGGAGCCCTGACCTCTCTGCCCCGTGGTGTGCCCTGTGCATCTCTTGCATTTGGCTGCTCGTGTGTTCTCTTCTTTGTAATAAACCAGTAAGAGTAAGTAAGTGCCAAGCACTTTGCGTCTGTCACCTCTCTTACTTTTTCAGCAACACTGTGTGGCGGATAATGTCCTCATTTTGCTGGTGACAAAATGAGATTGATGCCTTGAGTAACTTGCTCAAGGTCACATAATAAGTGGAATTCAAGCTCTGACTCCAAAGCCTGTGCTTTTAACCAGCATGCTGCATAGCCGCCTCTTTATTTGTTAGGATTTTTGGTGTCTTTAGGGCCTGACACCAAGTTGGTCGTTGTGGCCTAGAGCTGTTATAAGGGAGCTTTTAGCAGCCCTGCTGAGAACAGAGCCAGCACCTCCGGATTGGCAGGGCAGGGGCTGTTCCTGCTGGGAGCCGCAGGCCATTCATTCCCTGTGGCCCTTGGCTGATCTTGCTCATCCACTGCCTCCCTCATTCAGTAGGTCCTGAGTGCCGCCTCCGTGTGGAGGAGAAGGAGGCAGCCTTCCAGCCCAGGTGGGGCCTGCAGGTACACACAGGGAGAGGCAGCTGTGCACTGAGCTGGCTGTCGGCTGGGACAGTGTGGCTCCAGAGGTGGCGATAGAATGCTCTGGGACTGCAGAGGGAGCACGTGCTTGTGAAAGGGAGGAAGGGGCAGGCACCGCAGAGGAGGTGTACTTGAGTTGGACTTTGAGGGAGGAGTTGCATTTCCACAGTGGAACCGAGCAGCTGAGGCTTTCTCAGCAGCTGAAGATTACAGCCAGCCAGCCTCAAATGTTCAGCTTTTCCTGAATTCTCTTCTTTACAACACTGCAGTAAGTTTTCAACAGAGATGAAGCAGTCACCTCCATGTCATTAATGTTCTGCAAATCCTGTGTGTAGTTTTCGATGCTTAGCAGATGGGGGCAGCCTGGGCCATAAGAGAAGAGCCTGTGTGTCCACCTATTGGGACAGCAGTCAGGTGTGGCACAGGGCAGTGATCACTGCCTGCCCCTGAGGAACTCAGTTGTACTTTTATGTGGAGAGGCCAAAGAAAGCTGTGGTACAGGGGGCAGGAGACATTTCACCTCCAAAGCAAGGCACAAAATACATAGTCTGTGCCCTGCATGAGAAACCGAGCAGAACCGTGTGCTGATTCCCACCCCTGCCTCCCCTCCTGAGAGCGAACCGTCCATTGTACTATGGCGGAAGGCATTTCTGCAGCCTCTGCAATTGGAGTGATCTGTCACTTGCCCATTGAGCCTTAGGGGCAGCAACCAAGTGGTGTGGCTGAAACACAGGCCTTGGCCAGACCTGGTTGGATATGTTGGTTCTGCCACTGATTGTGAATTACAAAACCTTGGAGAAGTCATTGTCTTTCTCTGTGCCTCTCATGTAAGATGGGGAACACTGCGACCATTGCAGAAAAGCAGATAGGTGGAGCGAGTATGAAGTGCTTTGTGTGTGTGTCACACGGTGAATGAAATGGCACTGATTGACATTATTGATAGTAATAACAGGTTTCATTCAGGAACAAAACCGGTAAAGTAGGCCAGGTGCAGTGACTCACGCCTGTAATCCCAGCACTTTGGGAGGCCGAGGCAGGTGGATCATGAGGTCAGGAGTTTGAGACCAGCCTGACCAATATGGTGAAACCCCATCTTTACTAAGAATACAAAAACTAGCTGGGTGTGGTGGCATGCCTGTATTCCCAAGTACTTGGGAGGTTGAAACAGGAGAATCATTTGAACCCAGGAGGCAGAGGTTATAGTGAGCCGAGATGGCGTCACTGCACTCCAGCCTGGGCGACAGAGTGAAACTCTGTCTCGAAAAAAAAAAAAAATCTGGTAAAGTGTTTTACCCAGCCTAGGTACGTGTGGCAGAGCCAAATGAAAGCTTAGAAAAAGATGACTTGAGAACTAGCCCAGCAGAAGAATCAGGCGGGATGTGTTGCTACTGAGTAAGTGAAATTTGCACCTGCTTTCTCCCAGGCCTTGCTGAGTTGTGTACAACAGAGAGCTCAGGTGTTGGGGGCAGTTGACCGGTTGAAGAATGCATTGTTATTATGTGAGGAACATTGGGCTTTGAAAAAGCAGAACTGGATCCACGTTCTTGCCTGGTAACTCTAATTATCATCTAGTTTGTAAAGGGGAATGCAGTTCACTGAAAAATTCATATGACAGTGGGACAAGGATTGGGCCTCTGCATTGGTTTGTGTAATATAGGTCACATGGAAGAGCATTTAGGCTGCAGGGAGACTTTTCATCTCTATAAATTTGCTTTCACAGGACAATTCCATCATGATTTGAAGATTTGGGAGTCAAAACTACATTGTTCTGGTATGTGTTTCGGGGCAGATTTATGCATACAATTTGCTTAAATATTTCAGATGATACAAGAATATATGTGTGGTGTAAAAAGCTGAAATTTGCATTCCCCCTTCTCTAGAAGTAACCATTGTGAATAGTTAACTCTGTATTCCAGCTATTTTGTATATTATAAATACACTGTGAACATTTGAGTGTATATATACATGTATGTTACACACATTTTTAGAGATGGAATATTGCTGTGTTGCCCATGCTAGTCTCAAACTCCTGGGCTCAAGGGACCCTCTCGCCTTAGTCTCCCAAAGTTTTGGAATTACAGGCGTGAGCCACAGCGCCTGGCCTGCATGAGTATATTTACTAATTGCTAAGTTACTCTGTTCAATACGTGTCTATTGAACTCCCCATGTGCCAAGCATTGTTCTGAATACCTTATATGCACCAATTCACTTAATTTTTAGAGCAGCTCTATTATTGTGGCCCTTTTACAGTGAGGAAACTGAACCACAGAGAGGCTGGGGACGTTGTCTAACATCACACAGCCAGTGCTGTTGGAATTGAGGTTTGAACCCAGACAGCTGGCTTCAGATCTCTTAGCTGTTATCATAGATGGCACACCCAAACCTTAGGGCCACCTCCCAAGCCTTGCCTCCGATACGGGCTCGCCTGAGCTCTGCGAGAGCCGTGTACGTGAGGTTTCTTTCCTCTTTAAGAACACAAGCCTTGAAATTGTCCCAGACCCTGGAAGGACCTCTTGAGGACCAAAAACAGGGATTCTTCAAGCCTGCCCCAGGGGCCAGATCTCTGATTTAGCTACTTGGAAGGTAGATGTAGAAGAGAGTAATTTTGCCAGAACAAAATGTCAGGATGGCTGGGCTGACTCGGCCAGATGCAGTGGCTCATGCCTGTAATCCCAGCAATTTGGGAGGCCAAAGCAGGTGGATTACCTGAGGTCGGGTGTTCGAGAGCAGCCTGGCCAACAAGTTGAAACTCCGTCTCTACTAAAAATATAAAAATTAGCTGGGCGTGGTATCGGGTGTCTGTAATCCCAGGTACTTGGGAGACTGAGGCAGGAGTATTGCTTTAACCCGGTTTACAGAGGTGGTAGTGAGCTAAGATTACGCCACTGCATCCAGCTTAGGTGACAGAGTGAGACTCCATTTCAAAAAAAAAAAAAAAAAAAAAAGAAGAAGAAGAAGAAGGGGGAAGGAGAATGGCTGGGCTAACTCATAGGGTAGAGGCCCTAGAGCGGCCGTAGGACCTTGGCCACTTGGGTGGAAAAGAAGGAAGGAAGAGCTTCACCCATGGCGGTGACCTGGACTGCAGAAACCACACTAAATATCCACATCCTGGAGCCTGGCCACCCCATTTGCTTCTCTTCTCCTTGGGTAGAGGGTGTGGGGAGCTTTCTACCCTGGAGGCTGAGCAGCGCAGCTTCCAACCAGGGTAGGCGTTTGTCTGTCCCTGGGAATACAGACAGCATTCTCATAAGCAGCCCAAATACTCCTGAACAGCTTTTTGTAGGGTGGGGCGGGGCGGGGCAGAGGGTCATTTTGACTCATAGGTACCTTTTCCACTTTCACTGCTGATAACTGTGTTACAGATTAAAGTTTTGTTTTTGATACTGAAGAGGGCTTAAGAGAGTGAGCTATTATGGCACATCTAAGTCTGCTAAAATAGAACCACGGGGTAGAGTAGGAAAATCTCTTCTAAATTATGGATGATATATGGTGAACGTTAGAAGCCATATGTACCTAAGTTGAAAAATCAAAACATGTCTTGTATTTGGGTGACCCCGGTAAGTCTGGATGCCACTGCGCCTTGTGTGAAGACAGGATGCTGAGGTGTAGGGACCAACAGGCTTTTTCTGGACATCTTGTGCTTCTCCCTTGGGGTAAAGTGGGGCGGCAGTAGGAGCGCACAGCTGTTGGGTCCCTAATATTTGTCAGCTGGTTTACATGTGGGATTCCATTTAATGCAATCTTGGAGGTAAAATGATTTTATTGAAGATGAAGATAGAGGCTTAGAGAAGTTAAGAAAATTGTTCAATGTCACGTCATTTGTTTTGTTTTGTTTTGTTTTGAGGCAGAGTTTTGCTCTTCTTGCCCAGGCTGGAGTGCAATGGCACGATCTCGGCTCACCACAACCTCTACTTCCCTGGTTCAAGTGATTCTCCTGCCTCAGCCTCCTGAGTAGCTGGGATGACAGGCATGCACCACCACGCCAGGCTGATTTTGTATTTTTAGTAGGGACGGGGTTTTTTCATGTTGGTTAGGCTGGCCTTGAACTCCCAACCATGAGTGATCTGCCCAACTCGGACTCCCCAACTGCTGGGATTACAGGTGTGAGCCACCACACCTGGCCGAGGCCATGTAATTTGTTAAGTGGAAAGATGAAGTACTTGATGAACTCAGAAGTTTGACTTCAAGGCCCTTCATCTTTCCATAACACGTGGTTCCTTCCCTGGTTGGTGGGAGTGACTGAAGAACTCAAGGAAGCTGTGTTTTGTGGAAAGAAGACCTGAGGGGTGTATGGTCTTTCCAGGCTTGGAATCTGCCATGCTGGGCTTCTGAATTGTATAGCTTGGCCATATAGAGAGAAGCCCCTCATTTAAGACTTATTCTTTGGGGGAAATAAAGGAAGGCCGCCCGCATGAGACAGGCAGAGGTGATTTTCTCAGAACTGCTGTGGCAAGAGAGTCAGCACCATTACTTGCGTGTGGCAGAGACTGACATGCAAGTGAGTGGCTGATGAAGAGTGGGGAAATTTCAGGATGGAAAAGAACGGCTCCCAGTGGAGGCTGTTGTGGGGACTGGAGGTGGCTGTGCAGAAGTGGGTTGTCCTATGTGATTGGTTAGGGGCGTATTTGGCTTTCTCTGAATGATCCTAACTGGAAACAGGGGCCAAAATTAGGGTAGCTGTCAGTTTTGAGTCAAGTCCTGGCCACATGGACAGAGTTGTGGTTTAGTTTCTGGGTTGTGGAGAGAGAGCAGTCTGGCTTCCTGCCTGATGTGCTAGCCTGGCTGGCCTCCTGGCTGTTGACTGTAGATAGGGGATTGGTTTCCTGGGTGGGCAGCTACAGGTTGTGGTCTGAGTTCTGTCTTTATACATATGATCAGGCATGGTCTGTTTGTATATTCAGTCCCTCATTTTTCTTGTCAGTAAAAATATCAAATGACAAATTGGATACATTGGGAACTTTTTAGATGTCTGTGTCCCCTGGAGGAAGTTTTCATGTTCACATTTAATCAGAATGAATATAAACAATTGGGCATTTATCTTAAGATTTAAAATAGGAAATCTTCCACAATACTACCTCGGCGCCATTGCCTCTCTGTCTGTCTTTAGGGAATGTGTTTTTACCCACCCCCGGCTCATCGTCCACCAGTTTGTGGTTGATCCAGTTCTCTATACGTCTTGTCTTGTGTGCATCTCATTGTTTGCTAGTGTTAGCTTTCCCCTTCGTCAGTGTAGTTTATTTGTGTAGCATCTGTTGGTAGGAAGTTATTTGTGGAATTTGTGAATGGAAGGGACCTTGGAGGTCCGCTAGGTCAGCCCAGTGATTTTCAAGATAAACGGAAATACAGGGAAATGTTCCAGCTTTTTTGGTGGCAAAACCAGGAATAGAAAGCAGTGTTCTTTGTGCCACAATGTCATTGAAAGACAGCTCAATGTGGGTCTAAAATTCAGAGTAACTAACTTTCATTTATCTCTGCTTCTGACTCTTGTTATCAGACATTTTAAATTGACCTTAATGTGTTAGCAGAAATATGAAAAGTCCTGACTTGTTTACATATAAGGTACTTCTTTGCCTACTCATTTGGTTGTTTTTTTCAACAGGATTGAAAAGACATTGTTCTAAACTGAATGTTTATGTCTCCCCCAGATTCTTGTACTGGAGCCCTAACTGCCAGTGTGATGGTATTAGGGAGTAGGACCTTTGGGAGGTGATAAGGGTTAGAGGAGGTCATGAGCGTGGGCCCTTGTCTCACAGGATTAGTGCCCTTAGAAGAAGAGAAACCAGGCCGGGTGTGGTGGCTCACACCTGTAATCCCAGCACTTTGGGAGGCCGAGGTGGGCAGATCACGAGGTCAGGAGATTGAGACCATCCTGAAACCCTGTTTCTACTAAAAATACAAAAATTAGTTGGGTTTGGTGACACGTGCCTGTAATCCCAGCTACTCGGGCGGCTGAGGCAGGAGAGTTGCTTGAACCAGAGAGTCAGAGGTTGCAGTGAGCTGAGATTGTGCCACTACACTCCAGCCTGGTGACAGGGCGAGACTCTGTCTCAAAAAAAAAGAAAGAGAAAGCAGGCAGCTCCCACTGCCCTGGTGTGAGGAAACAAGAAGAAAGGTGGCTGTCTGCAAGCCAGGAAGAGGTCCCTGTCCCGGAACTGAGTTGGCCAACACTTTGATCTTGGACTTCCAGCCTCCAGAGCTGTGAGAAATAAACTAATGTTTAAACCACACAGCCTATGGCGTTTTTTATGGTATTTCCCTATGGTATTATGGCCATCTGATTTGACTGATACAGAGATGGTTCCAGAATACTGTAGCCTGTATCTAAGTTGGTGATACCATGAAAATAAATGTGGTAGTTCATTCCTTTATATGAAGATAGCGCTGTGAGCCCAGGGCCTTTGCTCATGTCTTAGTTGAGTCTTGTTTTCTTATAATAGCTTCCTAAATTCTCTTTTCCCCCTCTAATTTATATTATATATCTGAATTAATTCATATATGGTATGATTTTATACTTCATGTCTATACAAACTTTTAGTGATTTTATTTCATTTGATTTGATTTTTGAGACATGCCCTTGCTCTGTTGCTCAGGCTGGAATGCAGGCGTACCATCACAGCTCACTGTAACCCTAAATTCCTGGGCTCAAGTGATCCTCCCGCCTCAGCCTCCTGAGTAGCTGGGACTACAGGTGTGCTATCCTTAGCAGTCCTCTCGCCTCAGCCTCTCAAAGCACTGGATTACAGGCATGAGCCGCCACACCCAGCCCAGTGATTTTTCATTTTTTTTTTTTTTTTTTTTTTTTGAGGCGGAGTCTTCACTCTGTCACCCAGGCTGGAGTGCAGTGGCACCATCTCGGCTCACTGCAAGCTCCACCTCCCGGGTTCGCGCCATTCTCCTGCCTCAGCCTCCGGAGTAGCTGGGACTACAGGCGCCCGCCACCGCGCCCGGCTAATTTTTTGTATTTTAGTAGAGACGGGGTTTCACCGTGTTAGCCAGGATGGTCTCGATCTACTGACCTCGTGATCCGCCCGCCTCGGCCTCCCAAAGTGCAGGGATTACAGGCGTGAGCCACCGCGCCCGGCCTGATTTTTCATTATTAAGATCAAGGACGGGTTCCCTGGCTTGGCATTCAAGGCTCATGATCAGGGCGTGATATGCAAGTTTGGGTTTCAGTGTTTCCATTCCCACCATCAGCCTTGCGTTCCAGCTTCTTTCCTAAGCTCTGTTCTGAAGCCCAGCCTCAGAGCTGCACTTAGAATTTATACCTTCTCATCTCTTCATCGTCTTCGCCTATGTTCTAATCTCTATCTGGGACATCGTCTTCGCCTATGTTCTTATCTCCATCTGGGACATCATCTCCACACTTCCGCCTCTTTAAATCTTCTCTATCCTTCAAGACTTGAAATACTCATTTCCTTTACATGATCCCTACTCTGACATCCAAGCTAGAATTAATCTTTCTTCCTTTGAACTCTGATAGTGCTTAGTATTTTTCATTCTTTAATTATACAGCAGTCCTGTGTGTTAGATATTCTTATTCTCCCAGTTTTTCATAGTTTCTTTGAAAATATTTGCTGTAGTCATGTATTTTGAATATGTAATGTGAGTGACATTCAAAAGGTCCTGGAGAGTGAAAGGCAGTCCTACTCCCATCACTGCCCTGTGACCACTGTTGCCAGTTTTTGTTTGTTTGTTTGTTTTTCCAAGGCAGAGTCTTGCTCTGTCACCAGGCTGGCGTGATCTCAGATCTCTGCAACCTCTGCCTCCCGGTTTCAAGGGATTCTCCTGCCTCAACCTCCTGAGTAGCTGGGACTACAGGCGTGCGCCACCACGCCCAGATAATTTTTGTATTTTTCGAAGAGATGGGGTTTCACCATGTTGGCCAGGATGGTCTGGATATCTTGGCCTCGTGAGCCACCTGCCTCAGCCTCTCAAAGTGCTGGGATTACAGGCGTGAGCCACTGCGCCGAGCCTATGTGTCTTGTTTTTAAAAACACAGATGTTGGCATAAGATAAACACGGTTGTCCGCCGGTAAGTATTTAGGTTGTTCCCAACCGTTTGGATTAATCAATGCTGAGTTGTACATAATTCTTGCATATTTGCGTGAATATGTTCATAGGATGCATTGCTAGAAATGGAATTGAGGGATCCAGGGTTCTGCGCATTTTAAATTTTGATGGGTGTTGCTGGATTCCCTTCCGTTGGGGCCATACCGTTATCTCACTGTCAATGTGTAAGGGCGACTATTTCTATTTCCTTGCCACAGTTTCTTCTCAGCTGTTTTCTTTGACATCACACACACACAAATACCCCTTGTTCCAAAAACATGGACATTTTACATATCTACTTAAAGTGTGCATACACTGATTGAAGCTCTGTGTTGCAGTGATATGTGCTGCTAGGATTGTGGCTCTGTTTCGAATCTGCTAGCCAGGCTATGGATTTCCAGTCAGGTATTTTTTGTTTTGTTCATGCTGTTGCTGTCATTGGGCTGTGTGAATTTCCCTCCATTGCCCATCCAGATTTCCTTTCCGGTGGGCGGGCTTAGTGTCTAATCTGGCAGCCCTGTTTCCTAGTGACCTGGGCCGAGTGTCTCATTCGGCAGCCCTGTTTCCTGGTGATCTGGGCTGAGTGTCTCTTTCGGCAGCCCTGTTTCCTGGTGATCTGGGCCCCATGTCTCATCCAACAGCCCTGTTTCCTGGTGATCTGGGCCGAGTGTCTCCTCCGGCAGCCCTGTTTCCTGGTGATCTGGGCCAAGTGTCTCATCCAGCAGCCCTGTTTCCTGGTGATCTGGGCTGAGTGTCTCCATGAGAAGTTGCACCCATCTTCTCCAGTAGTGCATCTTTTCACAGCAAGCAAAACATTTTCACCACGTTTCCAGTGGGACAGGCACTAGCTCTTTTCTGGGCATCAGGAGACCTGGCTTTGTTCTGGTTCAAGCAACAGCTGGTGAGTTACCAAAGACAATTCGCATCTGGCCCCTGGTCCTTTTCTTTATAAGTAGAATCACAGTCCGAGTGGGCATCACTGCCCTGGTCTCTATGCGGTGCTGAGTGTTGTGGGGATGATGGCTAAGTGTCAGGGTGCATTTCCACCACTAGGGGATTACAGGCCAGCCCAAGACACAGGAGGAAAGCTAACAGCCCCGGGCAGGTACACAGAACCAGAGGAGTTTGGAAGGGTGGTTCCAAGCTCCTTGGTGTGATTGATGTGATCACAATAAACATTTTATCTCTAAGTCTTGGGCCGTTGGACCAAGAGAAGAGAGAGCTGGT
Source organism: Macaca fascicularis (assembly GCF_037993035.2). Classification (NCBI taxonomy): domain Eukaryota; kingdom Metazoa; phylum Chordata; class Mammalia; order Primates; family Cercopithecidae; genus Macaca; species Macaca fascicularis. The sequence goes on along the minus strand of NC_088377.1, from coordinate 39,301,180 downwards.
GTTGAGTTGTAGTGAGAGGTGCGTGGTTCCTGTACCTGCTGAACCTGGCTGGGACTCAATTCCATTGAGTCCCATTCCATTTAACCTTCTGTTTCCACCTTTTTCATGCTCCTGCTTGTTTCTCCAGAAAAAAATGCAATAAATTCCTTTCAAAAACTTTACAAAAGCCATAGACGCTTATTGAAAATAGTTCAAATGATATGGAAGTCAGAAAGATAGTGAGTGTTTTTCTGTTGTGTGTTTGGATGAATGTGTCTTTGGGGTAGTCACTATTAACACTGGGTGTATTTCCTTCCAGATCTTTTCCAGTGTGCCTACAAATATGTATGTACACACTATAAAAAACAAAATAGTACCTGATCAACATTGAGTTCCCCTATTCTCACTGCGTAGTCGACATGGACATCCTTTCATGGTGATACGATGAGGCCTGATCGACTCCTTTTGTTCGCTGGAGTGGCAGGTAATAATAGCTACAGATAACTCACCTTCAGTGGGCATTTACCATGTGACAGGGTCTGTGCTCCAGGCAGGCTACATGAAGTGGGTCTTAAGGCTTTTTACAACAATGCTATGGGTGAACACAGTAATTGTTAACATTTTGCAAATGATAGAATTGCAGTAGAGAGAAGCAAAGCTGCTTGCTCAAACTCATGGCACGATTCCTGAGAGAGAGAGAGAGAACACTTTTAAAACAGTTGTTGTTATAGTCAGTTGATTTATCATCATTTCAAGAAATAGTGCATTCAGTGAATACATTTCAGGGTCTGGTACAGTCTGGGAGCTGTTTCTGAAAATGCTCTGCGCTAGAGGTAAGGGAGCGATCCATTGGCCCTGGGCTCCTAGTGCAAGGAGGGAGGTTCCGGGGAGAGGGGGCATGGAGAGGAGGTCTCTGAACAAACCTTGCAACATCCATTTCTGCTGAGTCTGGTCCGAGGTCTGGTTCTTGACATGTACACTTTTCAGAGATACTTGGTTTTGATTTTTATCATGGCTCAGCTGAGCAGCCATGGTTGCAAACTGCCTGGAGATGTGGTCTGGCAGGCCAGTGCTATGCCCATCCCTCCCGCTCCTGCAGGAGGGGAGTCATCCTGGGACTAGAGGGCTTCGCCTGTAATCAGCTATCTCATAATAAGTGGATTTGATGCTGGGTTCGCTAGGTCAGGAAATTTCCCATTTAGAAGGAAAACTGATACTTGTTTTTGGGTTTTGCTGAGGAGCCACAGGGTTTAGAGCAGGGACTGGAAGTTTGTTGAGACACACGTGAGTGCACTCAAACATCTTCCATGAAACGTGGAAATAAAGACAGTGTTCCAGAGAGGTCCCTGGCTTTGGGATATAAATATTTCTGTAACAGAATGGCACTGGCTGTCTGCTGTATTTTTTTCTCTGCTATTTTGGCAAGTTTTATTTGTGTGTGTGTCTCCTTTACAGAAGGTATGACATCAGTTTTTGCCACCAAGTATTTACAGCCGTTGGTACCTCCTGTGTGGGTCACTTTTGTGCCGTGGTTTCTTTGGGGAAATTGTAGGTCTCCTACCCAAAGCACATTGCCCATTTCAAGGTGCTCCTGGTTTCTGAACACCTGTGGCAGTGCCTTCCATGTGGGTGAAGCCAGCCGAGAAAGTACCCCACCCCAGGAGGTGGGGACTGGTGATTGCCTGAGTGAGGAGGCCGGGGATGAGCCCTGGACTAGAACTTGTGACCGGCTGCTTTTCCTTCCCCTCCTCTCCGTCCTATTTTGCCACCACCCCCACTTTTGAAAAATTTCTTATTAAAAATTAAGCAACTATTTTGGTTTCCTTTATTCGCTATTCCTTGCTAATCGTACGCAGAGTGAGCCTGGGACAGTGGAAAGGAAAGTTGTACTTAGCTTCAGATGATCCTACCAGCCCCGCATTGAAGGGCTTCCGCCAGGCGGCATTGTCAAGTGGCGTTGTGGAGGTTCTCCTTTCAGTCCTCAGCATTAACCAGCAGAGGCAGGCGGTACTTATTCCTGGTTAATGTTGGGGAAGTTGAACTCAAAGTGGCCAAGGGAACTTCCCAAGTCACATAGGAAGTAGCAGAGTAGAACCAAACACAGATTGTCTCTGAATCAGGCAGGTAGTCAGATTCCAATATGGGCTCTTAATTTTTGGAGGTTAAAAAGCTGAACAGACACATATATTTCTTTTTTCTTCTTCTCTTTTTTTTTTTTTTTTTTTTGAGCTAGGGTTTTGCTATGCTGCCTAGGCTGGTCTAGGCTCAAGTTGTCCTCCTGCCTTAGCGTTCTGAGTGCTGGGCTTACAGGTCTGTGTCACCACACCCAACTGAACAGACATTTCTTTAAAGAAGACATACAAATGGTCAAAAAATATGTGGAAAAAATACTCAGTATCACTTATAATCAGAGAAACGCAAAACCACACTGAGGTATCATCTCACCTGTTAGGATGGGTATTATTAAAAAGACAAAAAATAACCAGTACTGGTGAGGATATGGAGACAAAGGAGCTCTTACACATTGTAGGGGGCTGTACACTAGAGCAGCTGGCTGGGCGCGGGGCGCACGCTGACATCTCAGCACTTTGGGAGGCCGAGGCGGGCAGATCACCTGATGTCAGGAGTTTGAACCAGCCTGGCCAACATGGTGAAACCCCGTCTCTACTAAAAACACAAAAATTAGCTGGGAGCGGTGGATCATACCTGTAATCCCAGCACCGTTGGGCAGCTGAGGTGGGTGGGTCACTTGAGACCAGGAGTTCAAGACCAGCCTGGCCAACGTGGTGAAACCCCATCTTTACTAAAAAATACAAAAATTTACCAGGTGCAGTGGTGGGCGCCCATAATCCCAGCTACTCAGGAGGCTGAGGCATGAGAACTACTGGAACCCTGGAGGCGGATGCTACAGTGAGCAAGCCGAGATTGCACCACTGTGTTCCAGCCTGGGCAACAGTGAGACTCTGTCTCGAAGAGAAAAAAAGAAAAAGAGTAAGAGTAAGCTACGGCACCCACTATGGCAAACAGTATGGAGGTTCCTCAGAAAACTGCAAATGAATTTACAGTGTGATCCAGCAGTCCCACTACAGTGTAGATACCCAAAGAAAAGGAAATCAGTGTCGGAGGGGCATCCGCACCTCTATTCCTACAGCACTGTTCACCATAGCCAAGATAAGGAATCAGCCTCGGTGTCCAACAGCAGATGATGGATAGAGAAAATGTGGTCTTTATACACAGTGGAGTACTATTCAGCCATAACACGGGAAGAAGTCCTGTTATTCTCAGCAACGTGGATGGAACTGGAAGATATTATGAAATAAGCCAGGGACAGAAAGTTACACAGCACATGTTCACTTATGTGGAAGGCAAAAAGGAGTGGATCTCATGGAATTTGAAAGTAGACAGAGGATCCTAGAGGGTGAGAAGGGTCGGGGAAGAGGCAGATAGGGAGAAATTTGTTAAAGAATACAAAATTATAGCTGGATAGGAAAAAGTTCTAGTGTTCTATAACATAGGATGACTATAGTTAACAAGAATATATAGTTTCAGGCTGGGTGTGGTGGCTCATACCTGTAATCCTAGCACTTTGGGAGGCTGAGGTGGGTGGATCACCTGAGGTCAGGAGTTTGAGACAAGCCTGGCCAATGTGTAGAGAAACCCCGTCTCTACTAAAAATGCAAAAATTAGCCAGGCATAGTGGTGGGTGCCTTGTAACCCCAGTTACCAAGGAGGCCGAGGCAGGAGAATAGCTTCAACCTAGGAAGCAGATGTTGCAGTGAGCTGAGATCACACCACTGCACTGCAGCCTGGGCAACAGAGCCAGACTTTGTCTCAAAAAAAAAAAATATATATATATATAGTTCCAGATAATTGGAGAAAGGGAATTGAACGTTCCAACACAAAGAAATGATAAATGTTTGAGATGGTGGATATGCTAATTATGCTGATCACATACATTACATGTATTATAACATCACTATGTGTACTTCATACATATGTACAGTACACAATTATGTGTCAATTAAAAAAGAAAAGCTGAACTTAGATTGGAATGGCTATGAAGTAGCTAGCTTTTTCGTATTTTTGATATAGACCCTAGGCATTTATTTTAAGTAAACTACAGTTGGCTTCAGGAAGTGCTTAGTATTTGAATTGTAGCCTTGCATTTTATAATACGGAGAAGTAAAACTGTAGGCTTGCTTTAGATACAGTCACAGGGGTTTGCCGTGATGACTTTTTTATGTAATAAGGGGGAAATGTACCTTAATTAATAGGCATATATGATCATTTTTCTCCCTCGTACACATTTTTAGTTGTTGTCCAGGGATTGTGATACTTATGTAAACAGTATGCGATACCTTAGGCAGGAATCAGAATTTTAAGGTAAGAATACTTAGAGTTATATATGTTTCAACCTTTCAAACTGGACATTTTACATGTCCATTATATAACTGTAATTAAATTTTCAAAAAGACAATGTGTGTCTTTAATATGGGTGATGCTCTATTTTTTTTTTTTTTTTTTTTTTTTTTTTTTTTTTTTTTTTGGAGACAGGGTCTCACTTTCTCCCAGGCTGGAGTGTAGTGGTGCGATCACGGCTCACTGCAGCCTCAGCCCCATAGGCTTGAGAGATCCTCCCACCTCAGCCTCCCAAGTAACTGGGACCACAGGTGTACAACACCATGCCCAGCTAATGTTTAAAATTTTTTGCAGAGATAGGGCCTCCGTCTGTTGCTCAGGCTGGTCTGGAATTCCTGGATTCAAGTGATTCTCCTGCTTCATCCTCCCAAAGTGCTGTGATTACAGGCATGTGCCACTGCCTGGCCCCATATAAGTGGGATGATGACTTGAGCCTAGGAGTTCCAGACCAGCCTGGGGAACATGGCACAAGACCCTGTCTCTACAAAAACTAACAAAATTAACTGGTCATGGTGGCACCTGCCTGTGGTCTCAGCTACTCCAGGAGGCTGAGGCAGGAGGATAACTTGAGCCCAGGAGTCGAGGCTGGAGGATAACTTGAGCCTAGGAGTCGAGGCTGCAGTGAGCTCTGATCCTGTCATTGCACTCCAGCCTGGGTGACAGAGTAGACCTTGTCTCTTAAAAAAAAGTTACTGGCTACCTGATTATTCATAGGAAAAAAACCTGAACTCTGATCGAAACCTCATACCTTGTACAAAATTTAACTCAAAATGGATCATGGACTAAAATGTAAAATGCAAAATAAAGATGAAAAGAGGAGCTAGAGACTGGGAGAAACTATTTGCAAACCACATGTCTGATGAAGGACTCATATCTATAATATATAAACAACTATCCAAATTCAGCAGTGAAACCAAGTCATCTAGTTTGAAAATGAATAAAAAACCTGAAGAGACATTTCAGATAACATATAAGCACATGAAAAGATGTTCAACATCATGAGCCATCAGAAAAATGCACACTAAAGCCACGTCACTACACACCTATCAGAATGCCTAAAATAAAAAGTAGTAACAAGAGCAATGCTGGTGAGGATGCGGGGAAACGGAATCACTCACACTTGGCTGGTGGGAATGGAAGATGGTACAGCCATTCTGGAAAACAGCTTGACAGTTTCTTAAAAAACTAAACGTGCAATTGCTGTAGGAGGCAGCACTCACATTCATGGGCAGTTATCCCAGAGAAATGAGGACTTATGTTCACACAAAAACCTATATGTATCTGTTCATAGCAGCATTATTTATAAAGTCTAGAAACTGGACACAGCCCGGAGACTGCTCAGCAGGTGAATGGTTAAACAAACTGGTGCACCCAGGCCCCAGATACCACTCTGCAGTAGTTAATGACGTCCTTGTTCATCAGTCTTTCAACCTCGAAACCACCATCATGCTTAATCCCCTTTTTTCCATCCTGGGTCTGAGTGGACTTCATTTTGCATTTCTTTCTAATGCATTTTCCCTCTGTCCTTTCTGCTTGAGCCTCATGCCTCATTGGAACCATTGTAAGAGCCACCGAATTGTTTCTCTGCCTCATCATGGAATCCTTTCTACACTTCATGCCCCGCATTGCCATTGGAACAATCTTTCCAAAACATGAACAAACTAACTTAAAAGAAATATCCCAGGTAGCCTTCCAAATAAGTATAAGCTTTCTGTTAGAAGTTTGACGTCTTGTCTATAGGGAACCCCAGGACTGTAGAGAGACAGATTTGCTGTCTGCATTTTAAGATCAGGCAGAAATCCCTGGAGGGGCCCATGTGGAATAGTGGCACAAATACTGGTTCTTGAATCAGAAGCCCTCATATCCTGGTTCTAACACTAGCTGGATGTTCTTGGGAAAGTTTTGGTTTCAAACCTCAGTATGAGGAAGCATCCTCAAGGGATCACACAAGGCTGCTGGGAGGAGCAGATGAGGGCCATGGTGAACATGCTGTGTAATCCGTGAAGCACGTCGTATGTGTGAGAAGTGGAGCTGTGTGGATAGCGGTTCTGGAATCATTGTATGAAAACGATGGAAAGCACATTCGTTGTTCTGTCTGATGATACCACTGGGCACCTGGGTTGTACACGCCTGCAACATGGGTGAGGCCCAGGTCAGTACAGCTCACAGTTTGGTTTTCATGCAGTTAGAAAGGCCCGAGAGGACCCTTCCCCCCTCCAGCTGTAGGAAGGAGGCGGCTGTCTCCTGCTTATATTTGGTGGGATTGTCTGTGGCTCCTTGGGGACAGGAATGCAGGGAGTGGGGGAAGAAAGCCGGCCTGACTGCTCGCTAGTCAGCCTTCCCCCAGGGAAGAGTGGAGGGGTCATTTCGTGGTAACTTGCCAAGTCTTTCTTAACCCATCTGCTCTTAGAAATGACCAGCATGACAAGTAAAAGACCCATTAGAGACAGATGGGCTGTGTGTCCCTTGCGTTTATGGCTTTGTGGTCTCAGAGCTGCCAGAACTCGATAGCTTTCTGGGGAATGCTGGGTCAGCCAAGGGGCTGAAAATAGTGAGAGGAAGAAAATTCACCCTCGCTGCTCTGGTCTGGGAGTGATTAGTGAGTAGAGCGGCATGGAGGGCCCAGCCGTGGGGTCCCTCTCAAGCACACCCTCACTGCAGTGGGAACGCGGGTCTCAACCTCCCTAGGCCTCCGTGATTTTCGTCTGTCACATACTCACCTCCAGCAGGGATGTCTATGGTGATGAGATGAGGGAGCATCGTAGCACATGTGGCACTTAGTAGGCTTGTGGTGAGTGGACGCTGGCGTCAGTGGAACAGGAGACTGGGCGCTGCGTGTGGACGCACTCACGTACTGGTGGCATGGGTGGACAGAGGAGAGAGGGACGCTCTGCAGTTCTCCTTTTGGTCTGTCACCCCCGCTGTTGTGAGCAGAATCCGTGAGTGTATTCTGTTGCCCCAGTCAACCTGGTAGGCTGATTGCTCAATTTTCTGCTTCCACTTTTGATTTCTTAAGAATGGGAAAACGAATACTTCAGATACTTTTCTGGTTGATGCTATACATTCCTTGATATCACCTTAATGCTTTTTAATTTCTATGTATTTTGGATGTTGGAGCGTGCCTGACATCTGTGCTTTTATGTCTCAACCTCTCGCGTAACTGTTGGCCACACCAGAACCAGAGAGACGTGAGTAGACCGATTGGTAGCAGGGCTAGGACTGGAATTCCCCAGCCTTTTGGCGCCCAGCAGGCTCTGTTTTCTGTATTGCACTGCTCTTCTCTATTTCGACCCCTGTTAGGACAGTGGATGTGAAATGTAGCTGGGTGCTTTTGGGGGTGTGCTAGGAGTGTGGCAGATGCCTCAGACTGGCATTTCCCCCTGATTCTGAATTCTCATGGCTCAGAGTCAGTCTCTAGGCTACTGACTGGGAAGATGCAGGAAGTTGTTTTGTATGACAAACTATGCCAGGGCATTTTTTTCACCCGGCAATTTGTTTGGTTTGGACTGGAATAAATCTCTGATCTTGGTTTCTTTGTCTATATTATTAGGGAGTGGAGCCTGACTTGTTAACTTAGCCCAATTCATAGTGCTTAGAATCTCAGTGAGTGTGTGTTGAACTGAGCGGAAGTGTGAGAGCATCTTGGACAGTGGTTTGCAAACCTAGCTGCGTCTGGGGGGCTGTGAAAAAAGCATGTGTGCTTACTCCCGACCAGTTGAAATAGAATCTGCAGGAATGGAGCCTGGGCAGGTATAGTGCTGTTAAAAACCCCCAGGTGGTTCTGATATACTGTAAAGGTTGAGTAAAGGTTGAGATGCCCTGATCCACAGTGAATTGGAGTCCTGGATCATAGACATGCCTTATGCTTTCACCAGCTTAGAATGGTTCTTGTGCTTTAGAACTGTGAAAAAGTGTTATGCAAACAAATGTGGAAACAGCCTAAATGTCACATCCTGTTACTACCTGTCATGAAGTATATTTACCGGTTACTCACTCTACTCTGATCTCTACCCATTCCACCTTTTCTTCATGGTAGGAAGTACTCTTTAGGCATTTATTGAACTCTTGTTTGTACCACCGCTGTGCTGGACAGTTTATAAATATTACTTCTTTAAACAAGGCCTATGGAGTCAGGCTGCCTGGGTTTTGCTAACTAGCTGTGTCATTTGGGGCAACTTTTTAAGCTTATATAAACCTGACTTTCATCTATGAAATGGGATGACAGGGGGTCATGATCATCTCACAGGATCATGCAAATGTGTGTGTAAAGTGCTTAGTTTGGTGCCTAACACATAGTAACTACTCAGTAAAGTTATTATTACACCATCATCATCATATTTAAATGTAAATATTAAGAGCTAATAAATTTGTAAAAGGTAGTATACCCTTACCCCTTGAACCAAAGACTACTTTAGTTTTAAGTGGTTGGGTTAATTTATCACTTAAATATTGGCCTCTTGAATACCTTGAATTTCAATTGAACGTAACCAGAGGATTTCATAATTGGACCGTTGCCTCTGGAAGTTGGAGCTTTGTTTGTTTGGTTTCACTTCCTACACTAAGCATATGGCTGTGCACATCTTTATGATGACTTTTGGTACTGGGGAATCAAAGCTTCATTCGCTTTTTGGAGGAGATGACCTTATGCTGTATGAAGCACTCAGACTTCGTTAACTATGTACCATCCAGACAAGACCAGGTGCTTCCCAGGGCAGCCTGTCCTTTTCTTATCTCTCTCATCAATCTAGCATGTTCCTTCTATTCCTCTTTATATTAGAACTTCTCTTTGAACAAGGAATGTTGTTTTGTCACTGCTAGGTCCCCAGCAATTAGTAATGCCTAGCACATACTAGGTGCCTCCTGAATGTTAATAGGTGATAATCTAGCAGTACACAAGATAAATCCGCAGGTTGAGATTTAAGCTGTGTGGTATGAAGGCTGCATTGGCAAACTTAGTAAATCAATTTTGTTAATACAAGTTTAACATATCTTAGTAACTGACTTAGTTCAGGAATCATTTGCTGAGTGTCTTCTAGGCCAGACATTGGGGACAGAAAGGTAATAATATATGATCCCTGCCTCATGTGCAGGAAGTCTAGTGCGATGGACAGATGCGTGCTAATGGCTGCCATGGAATACGGTGAGTATTAGATAAAGGGGCACCCTGTGTGCCCTTGGAGCATAGAGCAGGGCTTGTGTTCTGGGAACATGGGCTCCATGTGAAAACACAATTTAAATTCTCTTTTTTCTTTCTTTTTTTTTTTTTTTTTTTTTTTGAGACAGAGTCTTGCTCTGTGGTCCAGGCTGGAGTACAGTGGTGTGATCTCGGCTCACTGCAACGTGCTCCCCCCAGGTTCAAGCGATTCTCGTACCTCAGCCTCCCGAGTAGCTGGGATAACAGGTGTGCGCCACCACGCCTGGCTAATTTTTGCATTTATAGTAGAGATGGAGTTTCACCATGCTGGCTGGGCTGGTCTTGGACTCCTGACATCAGGTGATCCTCCCGCCTCGGTCTTCCAAAGTTCTGGGATTATAGTCATGTATGTATTCATCCTTTTAAATATCTGCGGGTAGCATTTAACTTTAAATGGGTACTAATTAAACTATTGAATGACTTTAGTATGGATTGAATGACTTTGCTCGGGCCTCGTTTTTAATTTCCTTCATTAGAGAGAAAAAAAAAATGCAGGTTGAATATCCCTCATCCAAACTTCTTGGAATCAGAAGTGTCTCAGATTTTTTTCCTTTTTTGGATTTTTGAATATTTGCATTATACCTGCTGGTTGAGCATCCTGAATTCAAAAATCCAGAGTCTGAGCTGTTCCAATGAACATTTCATTGAGCATCACCTCGACACTCAAAAGTTGAGGATTTCGGAGTTTCTGGTTAGGGAGACTCATCCTGTATGGGTGCTGGGTTGTTGCAGGAGTTTTGGACCAGAGGTTGGGTGACTAGGCTTTGGTTTTCGCTTTGTTATTAAACGGGCTGTTTTATTCCATAATCTCAGCTTTAGATTCCCCGGTTGTCAAAGAAGGGAATGGGCCATCTGATGTTTAAGGCCTCTGTTAGTTCTGACTTGGAGACACCTGGCTTCCGTTCATCTTCCTTAGGAGTGGACAAAGAATATGGGAATTTTGAAATCGTTAGTCAACATCTACAGGGTCATTGCAGCCTGGTTTTGGGTAAGGTCATCTTTAGTGAGCCCAGGGAGAAACAGTGGTTTAGCTGTCAGCTGAGAGGGGTAAGCGGTCCTATTAATTTTCCTCTGTGTTAGTGAAAGCATTGTTAAGGGTCACAGCGTTAGTGGAGCTGGCTGGAAAGAGGAGGGGAACTCACTGTTACAGGTTATATTGAATGTCTTTTCAGTCACTAAATGCTTTTTATGATATGTTTTTCAGGATTTCAGTGTTGTATGATTTCTCTGTGTTAAGCACAGGAAATTTAACATCAGCAAAAAAGAATGCTCTTTCTTTTTTTTTCCTTTGAGATGGAGTTTCGTTCTTGTCGCCCAGGCTGGAGTGCAGTGGCGTGATCTCAGCTCACTGCAACCTTGGCCTCCTGAGTTCAAGCGATTTTCCTGCCTCAGCCTCCCGAGTAGCTGGGATTACAGGTGCCCACCAGCATGCCTGGCTAATTTTTGTATTTTTAGTACAGATGAGGCTTTGCCATATTGGCCAGGCTGTTCTTGAACTTCTGACCTCAGGTGATCCTCCTGCCTCGGCTTCCCAAATTGCTGGGATTACAGGCATGTGCCGCGATGCCTGGCCTTGAATGTTCTTTCTATGGGAATTTACAAAAGCCAGCTTTTGAGTCTAGTGGCAGAAAACCTCTTCATTGTTTAGCTGTGCTGTGAGCTTGGAGGGCTTCAAGCCCAGCTGAAAAAGCTGTAGTATTCTATGTCAGTTGGCTGTCTTGGAGAACTTAATGAGCACTGGACTGGAGTGATACTGTCAGAGTTCATGAGCGGTTTGAGGCTCTCAAAGTCTAGATACTGGGGTTGCCCAAATACATCAGCTGGACTCACTATTTCTCTCGGGAGTCGGGGGGTGGAAAATGCTGTGGTCTTAACTCTGCTCTTAATTTTACAGTGCTGTTATTAATGGTAAGAATGATTTCATACGTTTGCATTTTGCTTTGTAATTCACAGAGAATTTTAAAATCTGTTATCTGATTTTATTCCCTCAGCAGTTCTGTGAAAAAGGTAGAGCACTTTCATATCTTCTGTTTTTCCATGATTCTCTTGTGGCTCACAGAAGCTAAGAGCCTTCACCAAGGTCATAGGGTGAATGAGTTGCAGAGCTGGGAGTAGAGGCTCAGGCTTCTAGGGACCCTGTTTCTTCCTTGATAGCTTGCTCTGGTGGCGCTGTGCTCAGGTAACTGCACATGCTCGGTTTGGTCTTTTGTAAATCCTTGCCCCATTTCGGGGGAAGTTCTTGGGAGGCTTCTATTCATTTTGGAGCATTTAAGTATCTTGTCCTCTCTCCCTCTTCCCAGATGCATGGGCATTTCTGCAGGCCCCCAGGCTGGCCCTTGTGCGTGGGGGCGTCTCCTGTCTCCACGTTGCTTGCACGCCCCGGGGCCCCCTCGTGCCTGCCTCCACACTGCAAGCTGTTTGGTAAATGTTACTAAGTCAGCATCGTTGTTTTCTAGAAATGGGACGGGGTATGGATGCCACGTTCTTTTCTGTGTGAAGTCTGCGATTGTATCATCTTGCCTTCCCCGTGTGTGCTCCTTGAGGGTGTCGCTGTGCTGCGGTCATCTGTGTTCCCTAGGGTGCCTCCCTTGGAGTTCGGGCGGTAGTAGACATGCAGTCAGTGTTCACGGCCTGAATGAGAGGAAGGCCAACAGAGCCATTAAATCTGGAAAATGACAAGTGAGGGAAAGGAATTTTTATTGAAGGCATGTGAAAAAGAAATCTTTTTGGAAAAGTTGACCTGTTTCTCAACTGGAGTTGAATTTCAGCTCAGAAAAGCAGCTGTGTGCCCAGAGGGATTTGGGATTTCAGTTTGTGACAGATGAATTGAATTTGTTGTTGTATGAATGTATTATCCTTTTGTGGTTTTGTTAGGCCTTTCTCCCAAATGCAATCGATTTTTCTATAAAAGTCACACTTCCTTTTTGAGAAGTGTAACACTAATTGTATGGGATGGTCTCCCAAAAGATTACCTGCCAGGAACCAAACACACTGCCTGAGACTCACAGCCCCTGGTTTCTGCCTGTGCAGCTGCAGGGCAGAGAGGCACGCTCGAGCTGAAATCAAGACGCGTGTCTGCATCTTCTCTTTCTTGACTGCTGTTTCGTCTCTGAGCTGGCCTGCCTTCAATGTCTAGGAGCTTGGTGGGTGTAGACACATTACGGTATGGAGGAGGGATATGGTGTTGCCACAGCCAGGAGGCTCGCTGAAGTCTCTGTTCTCTTCCTGCTCACTGCTCTGACTTTGTATGAGTCACATTTGTAGGGCTGTGCACAGCGGCTTACACCTGTAATCCCAGCACTTTGGGAGGCCGACCTGGGAGGATCTCTTGAGCCCAGAGTTTGGAACCAGTCTGGGCAACATGGTGAAACCCCATTCCTACAAAAAATAAAAATTAAAAAATTAGCCAGATGTGGTGGCTCCTGCCTGTAATCCCAGCTACTGGAGAGGCTGAGGTTCGAGAATCACTTGAGCCTGGGAAGTCGAGGCTGCAGTGAACCATCATCACGCCACTGCACTCCAGTCTGGTCAGAGCAAGACCTTGTCCCCAAAAAAACAAACAAACAAACAAAAATTCATTTGTAATAGTGGCAGTAGTTAACTTTTGAAAGTTTGAAGAAAAGTTTCTAAATAACCTGTGACCATGGACAACTTACTTAGCCTTTCTATGCCTCAGTTTCCTCATCTATGAAAAATGAGAGAATATGGTACTGATCTTACAGGATTTCAATGAGAACTAGACGAGATCAAACTCAGAGCCTGGCACCTCGTGAGTGCACACTCAATGTTATTATTTCAACATTTTAGAGGAAAAAGAATGCTAATGGGTCACTATGGCTAAACATAGTCTATCACTGGCGTTACTCATGGTATTGGAAGGAAGTTGAATTCCATATAGATAGTGTGATGGAGAAAGTATTTTCGGCATTGGCAGTATTTATTCAAAGAACAAAGGATGTGTCTGTCCTGTGTGGAGAGCCGTTTCCGCTTGTTTCTTTAAATGTTATGGGGAAAGCACTCGACCTTGTGCTCTCTGCCGGACAGCTTCAGTCTCCGCGTATTGATTTGGCCAATGGTCGCTCGCCATCATCATGGCAGCAGCAGTTGAAGGGACAGCTTGTCTTGATTTGCATTTTTGGGTGTTTGTGCTATTTATAGACAATTAAGACTTGGAAGCCTGTTTATGGCAAGCTGGTAAATTCAGCAAAACATGGAAAAACCTGTTAGCAGAGTTTGCACGTGTGCAGGCACAGAGCAGCCAAATAAACACACAAGTTTTCCTGTATTTTAAAACTCTCTGGAAAAAAAAAAAAAGACATTAAACCATTGCCCAGATGGCTTATAGAGCTAGAGCTTTTTCCTTGAAGTACGTGAGTATGACTGTCAGACATCTGAAACCCCAAGCCATCTTAAAACATCATTTGGATGCTACCCCCTCTCTGCCCTTTTTTTCCATTTGTAAGGGACAAGGATCCAGGAAGGAAAGTATTAGTTTACAAAGGCTTTTGTTACAATTAATCGTTCATGTTCTTTCTTTTGGTATCTTATTCTCTGTTTACATTTTTTTTTAATTTTTACATTTTTTGAGACAGAGTCTTGCTCTGTCACCCAGGCTGGAGTGCAGTGGCACGCTCTCAGCTCACTCCAACCTCTGCCTCCCAGGTTCAAGTGATTCTTGTGCCTCAGCTTCCTGAGTAACTGAGATTACAGGCGTGTGCCACCACGTCCAGCTAATTTTTATGTTTTTAGTAGAGACAAGGTTTCGCCGCATTGGTCAGGCTGATCTTGAACTCCTGAACTCAGGTGATCTGCCTGCCTCAGGCTCCCAAAGAGCTGAGAATACAGGTGTGAGCCACCGCGCCCGGCCGCTGTTTCCATTTTGTAAACACTAGCGTCACCCCAGTGTAGGGTGGCTAGGGGTATTCTTCTTTCCTGTTTCCTGGTGTATTTTCCTCTACAGCGTTGATCACTCTTTAACATACTTTTTTGTTATCTGTCTCTACCTACAAAAATATATGTTCGCTGTTATATCACCAGTGCCTGGCACGTAGATAGTCAGTCAATATTTGTTGAATGAATGAATGAATGAATGGGCTGAAAGAACCTTATTCTTTCTTCTGTCACTTCACACCAAATGCTTTTGGAAAATGCTATGTGAACAGGGATCGTAAGCAGCAGAGGTTATACACGTGGCTGTGGGATAGCCCATCATCCTCAGATACTTGTCTGGAAGGAGGTGGAGTACATGAGTAGAAATGATACAAGATAACTTCTTCAGGAAATCAGCCAGGTGTCACAACTTTTCACATAGGCGTGTGATGTTAGTGTATGTGTGTATGAAGAGCTGTCGTGGCCTAGAATCACGGGCCTTTAGATCCCTTGTACAGATAGAAAAGTAAAGGTGGAGGCCCAGGAATGCTGTAGGCCACCGAGGTAGAGTCCCTGTCTATCCTTCTCAGTGTCCGGTCGCTTCTCAGTGCACTCCCCTCTTTACTGCTAAAGCCACTTTCCCTGACTCTGAATGTGTAACCACGAGGGGGAAAATGTCCTCCAGGCTCACAATTTGTGGAGAAAAAGCCCAGCACCTAAAATAATGTTCACGAAGTTTGTACCTAGAAAACGTGGCCATTTCTATCATATCTTTGAATTTCCCTCTTTCTCATACATTTTATAAACAAGACAGTAGAAGGAGATTCGTGAACAGCCACTTTAGAACAAGGGGGAAAAAATCAAATCTAGAACATTCCAGTTTCTGTTTTCTTCTCAGTTTAGGGCTGAGGCACTTTAGCTTCCTGTCTAAGGGACTACTCAAATCTGATTAGAAGCCATTGTGGGCTGGTAATTATCCGTAATTTTAGGAAGACAGATGCAGCACCAACTCTATTCTCTGATAGTAGGCTTAAGAATTTTAAATTTGCATGGCAGGAGAATCAGATGGTGAGGTGGGATAAGCGTTCAGATGCTTGGTCATTGATAGCTTTTTACTTCCACGTATCACATGGGGATTTGGGACTCGGGAAGCCCGCTGAGAACTGATGACTATCTGTCCCCTGAACAGCTGGGGTCTTTTTCATCCTGAGCTCAGAAAGATTGCTCCTACTGCAGCCAGGGAAGACAGGTTGTTGACTGGTTAGAAATCATGGCAGGTTATTTTCTCCACCCGCAGTTCGCAGTTGAAAAGCAGAGCTATCAAAAAGTTGTCTTCTCTGTTGTATTTCAAATCTGGGTGTTTAAAAAATTATGTAAGCAAATTAAGCATTTCTGTAATGGTAGTTGTGTGTGTTCTTGATGCGAATGAGAGGTGCATTCCCTTGTAAAATCTCTGGGACTTTATAGGAGTATGTGAGCCTTAGAACAAAAGTTGGTTTTCTAGATGATCACGTAGATATGATGCTGAGCACTAGACAAAGATGTTGATTGAAGCGATTTAAAAAAATTTTTTCTGAGTTCAGATTTTACACCAATATTTAGAAAATCAGCAAAAGAACTTGGAGGAATGTTCTCAGGCATCCAGTTCAGCCCCCTGCGCACATTGTCATAAAATCCGAGTGTGTGTACAGGGAGACGCATTCCTTTCTGTTCTCATCACTGGTCCTTTCCTGGCTCTGCACCTGCCTGTCATGCGCGTCCGCGCGAAGAGACCACCAAACAGGCTTTGTGTGAGCAATAAAGCTTTTTAATCATCTGGGTGCAGGCGGGCTGAGTCCAAAAAAGAGAGTCAGCAAAGGGTTATAAGGGTGGGGCCGTTTTATAGGGTTTGGGTAGGTAAAGGAAAATTACAGTCAAAAGGGGGTTCTGTGGCGGGCAGGAGTGAGGGTCACAAGGTGCTCAGTGTGGGAGCTTTTTGAGCCAGGATGAGCCAGGAAAAGGAATTTCACAAGATAATATAATCACTTAAGGCAAGGACCCGTCATTTTCACTTCTTTTGTGGTAGAATGTCATCAGTTAAGGTGGGACAGGGCATTTGCACTTCTTTTGTGATTCTTCAGTTACTTCAGGCCATCTGGGCATATACCTGCAAGTCACAGGGGATGCGATGGCTTGGCTTGGGCTCAGAAGCATGACATTGCCCTCTTCCCGACCTTCCCTACCTTTTCCCTCCTGTGCGGTTCTCTCACAAAGTGAATGGCCTCAGCCACAGCTTCTCTGCAGCTGCATCAGACTGTGGCGACAGGAGTGGTGGCTCCTGCAGGGCCCGCTGTCCCCACGGAGCCCAGTCTTGCTTGCGGCGGGAACCTGGTCACCATTTTGCACCGAAAGTACGTAATTCTACAGAACGAGAGCCAACATGCTGGGAATGGAGGTGTCTTTATCACGGTGCTCTGCATATTTTAATCTTGGGTAGAAAGTATGGAAAAGTATGTGATGCCTGTGGTTTGATGTCAGAAGGACGTTGTGAACTTGATGTGGACTGAGGATGTTCAGGTGCAACAGGCACCCCGGCTTCATTAAATGAGACTTCCCCACCTCCCTGCCAGGCATGCACAGGTGTATGGCCACATCTTATGTGTCATCCTTATCTAGAGTGCGCCTTGTCATGCTTAAAGTTACATGATGATATTCTGCCTCATAGAGTAGGTCCCAAACCGCATTCAACACAGAAATATACTCTTGCTATTATACATAGAAAGGGCTTTCATATACCAAGCGGGAGAGCAGTCCTAAAATCTGGGCTGGAATCACAGAAGGAAGGTTTGGGAAGCAACAGATTCCCTAGTCCAAAGCTGGTTTTTGATGAACCTAGAAACAGGACCAAGAGAAGTGAATTTGCCTAAGGCCCTGACAGTGTCTCACGGTAGCATTTGAACCTAGCAGTTTCTTGACCTATTTCTTTAAATGATTAGTCATGCTTCCTCTGATTCCTATATAAACGTATTCCTCATTCATTCTTTTGTTTCAGTGAATTATTGCAGTGCTACCCCGTAACAGTACTGGAGTCAAAATGTGGCAGTGTTTATCCCTTTCCAAGGTTTTTAGTTGCACAGTTTGTCAAAGTTGTGCTAACAGTTTCTTGTTGGTTGCAAGGTGTCCTTTCAGAAGCCAATTGTGTGGTGTATTGACGTTGATTGTTGGAGGTAGTTTGGTTAGAACGTACTTCGAGTGGCTGGCGTGGGCCTGGGGAACAGTGACAACTGCCTGCTTCATGGGCAGAGATGAAGTAATTGCTTCCTGGGAAGTACCATCCTCCTGGCCACACTCTCCAGCCCATTTCGTTTGTGTTGGTTTCCTCGCATCTGCACGTTTCTGGCTTCATGTGAGTCTCATTTATTGTAGCATATGACTTCAGGCTGTGGGGAAGAATGGCCATTTTAGCACAGAGATGCACACAAAGGAACAACTGGCTAAATGTGAGAGAAGACATTCTTAGAGGGGGTTTCATTTTTTTTATTCTTTAACAAGCAGTCTGGGAAGCATTCTGGACATGTGGCCTGCGCTGTCACAGTTCCTCCCTGCAGGATCCCAGATGTTTGGAGATTTTAGTGATAACTGTTATCATTGAGAATGTCATTCTCACAGGCTCTAATAAGTCAGGATTTATTCAGTGTTAATTTGTTAAAGACAACTGTATTTCTAGCCAAATCCATGTGAGACGTTTCTCCTGGCAGTGTTGCTGGGGGTATTCCCGTGGCTTAGTCTTCGGGCAGCACACGCCTTTGAATACTGCTGAAGCTGTGAGTACCCAAAGCGCACTGGAGTACTTTTGCCATACGGGGTGTTAGTCACTGATACACGTCTCAGTCAGACCTGATGGATTCTTGACCCCTTCCTTTCTTAATTTTTTAATTTTTATTTTTTATTTTTGTTTTTTAAGAGCATAACCCCTTAGGTGGCCACCATGAATCTCTGGTGTTTTCAGTTGGCTGCAGCCTATTTGCCGTCTCTGGTTCAAACATATTCGAAGCCTGATGATGCTTCCCTCGGTTGTTCTTCTGCTGTGTGACCTCCGTGCCCGCAGGGTTCAAGAGTGTCAGAGCTGGGAGCCACCTTCACAACTACCAGGGTTTCCGGAACCTCCTTTATCTAGCCCTGGGGACGGAAGAGGTGTCATCAGAGTCGGAGGCTTACTAGGGTTACACGCCATTGATAACAAATGAGGAGGTTTTCTTTTATATAAGGGGAGCTTCTTATAATGTGCTTTAGTAGGGTAAAGAAGCTTTTGAGATTTGCTTTCTCTGGAAAGATAATTTGTGATCCTGCTGTTGCTTTCAACAAAAATATAATTTGCATACCAGTGCATGTTGTATTACTGAGCACTGGCTGACAAATGGTTCTTAACTCATCATTCACTCCGCCACTGTTTCTTGAATGGCATATGTGTGCCAGCTGTAGTAGGAACTTGCTAGGCTCTAGGACTAACCCTTATGAAATAGGGGTCCTGGGGGAAGCAAATGCATATAACTATAAACGTTTGAGGGGATATCAGAGGGGTGCCTATAGGTACAAAACTTTGTTCATTCATTGTCCCATCTAGGAGGTTTTGTGTCTTAGCAGCGTGTTCCATAGCAACCCATCCCTCTATCAAAATATTCATCATATTATTTTGAAATTCTCTGCTTAGGTATGTGTTTTTCTGACTATGTTTAGAACTGGTTAAGGACAGGCTATGGGGTATGTATTATATATATCTACACACACACATATATTTATATATATACACATTACCATTGTAAATATACTATATATTTATATATATACTCATATATATATTTCTCCCTCTCTATATATACATACACACCACACACATATATATACACACATATATATGAAATACACACACACACACACACACACACACACACACACACACACTTCTACTGCCAAGCACAGAAAGTCAATACTAGGCAAGAGTTCTTTTAGTGTTCATGAAAAAATAGATGTGTTAGTTGAGAGCGTCCTTAAGTTGCCAGGGGAAAGACAGGATGGATTCACAAAGGGAGATAGTGTGTTTTTTTTCCTTTGTTTAACTCTTGAATTCGAAATAATCCAGACTTATGGAAAAGTTGCAAAAATAGTACAGAGAATTCCCATATACTCTTCCCTCAGATTCCCCAAACATTTCACCCCATTTGTACTTTCTTTCTCTGTGGATATAATTTTTTTTTCTGAAATGTTTGAGAGTGGAAGGTAGCATGCAGGCAGGGTGAAAGGCGGAAGGAGAGAGGTGGGTTGGGAGGCTTTTTTTTTTTTTTGACCTTCTGAGATGGCGTTTCACTCTTGTCACCCAGGCTGGAGTGCAATGGCACGATCTTGGCTCACTGTAACCTCTGTCTTCTGAGTTCAAGTGATTCTCCTGCTTCAGCCTCTGGGATAGCTGGGATTACAGGCGCCCACCACCATGCTTGCCTAATTTTTTGTATTTTTAGTAGGGGCATTTCACCATTTTGGTCAGGCTGGTCTTGAGCTCCTGACCTCTGATGATCCACCTGCCTTGGCCTACCAAAGTGCTGGGATTACAGGCGTGAGCCACTGTGGCTGGCGATTGGGAGGCTTTTGCAGTAACCCAGAGCGCTATGATGAGGGCTGGACCTGGTTGGAAATGATGAGAAAGGTGAGAAGTGGTTAGGTCTGGCATATATTTTGAAAGGAGAGTTTAAATGGGTTGGATGACAAGAGAGAGAAAAAGAAGTTTTAAGGATGATGTCAAGGATTTTGGCCTGAGTAACTGGAAGACTAGAGATGCTGTTATTGGGATCGGGAAGACTATGGGAGGAGTGGGTTATAGCAGGGGGAATCAAAAGTGTGTTTTCGGCATGCTAAATTTGAGGTCCAAAAAGGGATATCAAGAAGTGTTGGCTGGGCGCGGTGCCTCACGCCTGTAATTCCAGCACTTTGGGAGGCTGAGGCGGGCAGATCACCTGAGGTCAAGAGTTCGAGACCAGCCTGATAATTATTAAAATCGATCATTGATGTTTACTAATTAATCATATTATTGCTCCTAATACTGCAGGGGGTGTATACCTACCTGTGATGTTGTTCCTAATATCCAGGGACAGAGAGCATGATTTTAGTTTTAATATCACAGTAGGTGTACACTCACCATGTGAAACTGATCCTAATATCCAGGGGGGTAGAATATGACATGACTCCCAACATAGCAATGAATGGACAGCCACCTGGTGATATTACTCCTAATATACACAGAAGAAGCGTATGATATTACTCCCAATATCCCAGGGAGGGTACAGCTCCTCTGTGATATGGTTCCTAGTATCTGGAGGGGGAGAGGATGATAATAATTCCAGTATCACAGGCTGTGTTCACCCGCCCTGTGATATTGTTATTAATATTCTGGAAGGGAGAGGATGATATGATTCCCCATAGAGCAGGAGGCGTACACCCAGCCTGGGATATTGTTCCTAATATCCATGGAGAGGAGAGGCTGATGTTACTCCCAATATGGCAGGGGGTGTACATCCACCCTGTGATATTCTTCTTAATATTCCAAGGCTGAGAGGTTGATACTACTCCCAGTATCGCAGACACCGTACACCCCCATGTGATATTCTTCCTGATATCTGGAAGGGGAGAAGATGGTATTAATCCCCATATCGCAGGAGGTGAACACCCACTTTGTGATATCTTTCCTAATATGCAGAGGGAGAGAGGATAATATTATTCCCAATATTGCAGAAGATGTACACGCCCCCCCATGATATTGTCCTTAATATTCCAAGGCACAGAAGACGATGTTACTCCCAATATCGCAGAAAGTGTACACCCCCCAGTGATGTTGTTCCCATGATCCAGGAGGGAAGAGGATGATATGACTTTCAACCCCTGCACCCTGCAATGCTCTCACCCTGCAACACCGACACCAGCTCAATCTGACATGGGACGAGAGGTGCTGGCTGGGGGTGTTCATTGCTTCTCTTTTCTCCCTTGCCAGACTCAGTAGAGGAAGCTGAGACCGAGCAGCCGCAGGAACAAGGTAGGTTTTGCCCGTGGCTCAGGCTTCCTCTGGTTATGAGCTGGGTCTTGGAGTAACACCGGGGGAGGGGACAGAGCTGAGTACAGTGGGCATTGGATGTGGCTGTCACCCCTCTGTGGTGTGGGCCGGGGACTTGAGGGACATCGCCTGAGGTGGGCCTGAACCTCCCGTCTACTCTGGCACTGGAGGCCGTGGGGTCCCACACTTCTTCCAATGAACATGCTGACCCCTGCCTGGTCACCGACCGAGGTGGGACATCCTTTCCACTGCTGGAGACCACATGTAGCTGTGGGTTCCTTCTTCATGACCTGGAGAAGCTGCAGTTCACCCTGTGCTCCGCCTCAGAGATGGGAGGCCACACTGCCCTCAGCGGGTAGCAGAATGCAGAGCTTTAGGTTGCAGGGGCCTCAACTGAGGTCCCTGAAGGGTCTGCTCCTTCCTGAGGGGAGCCAGTGGGGAAGGGAAGGCTGTTGTAGGTTTGCCTCAGGGAGGGGGTGGTTCCACCCTCTGCCAAAGTCACTGGAGCAAAGGCACGTGGCTCTCCAGCTGCCCCGGAGGCCAGGGTAGTGGCTGGGAGGGGCTGTGTGCCTCTGCCGGATTGGGGAGATTTCTTAGCTAATCTAGTGTAGTCAAGTCAGACATTTGCCTCTAAATCATATTTATTTTTTTAATTCCAAGGCTTTACAGATGAATAAGGAGGCAGTTTGTACTGAAAATATTTTTTACATGTGAGCTTGAAACAGAGAGTCTGTTTAAATCTAGTTTTTTCCTTCCCAGTAATGCCTCCTTTCATCCCAGGTTTTCCAACAGGAAATGCGCTTGTTTGCTCACCTCTAGGAGGGGGCTTTGGCTAGGAATCCACCAAAGCCAGCAGGCACCAGTGGGCTGCTGGAGCACGCTGGCCTTTGTTAACCCTTTAGGAACTGTGGGCTTCAGGTTTTCAGACCATTGAAGGTGAAGGTGGCCACAGGGGCCTGGAAGCTTTCCCATCCTTCCTGCAGCGATGGTCCGTTTCCCTGCACGGAGATGGGTACATGGGTACAACAGCCCTGTCCTGTGCCGTCAGTGGCTTTACCAATTTTGCATAGCAGCTTTTGAGCTGATCAATAGCTCTGATTGGCTGTTGAGGATTTCATGGATTCCTGTACCCCACCGGGGGGCCCAATATGCTGACAAAAGTTACATTTGTAGTTGTAGTGCTGCATATACATGGGTCCAGTTAGAAGGCTTTGATTCTTTCTAAAGGGAAAGGCATCTCTGAGGGATCACTGAGCTGACATAGTCTCCTAAAACCATGCTGTGAGGTGGGCGACAAAGCAGGACAGGAGGGTGATTTTGTAGGAGAGTCGGGCCACGGGCCTGCGTGTTCTCTCTGTCCCCATAGTGCCGGAGTTCCTATGTGCTCCAGGCCCGGGTTTGCATTGCACATAATTCTCAAGGGCTCATGGCAAGCTGTGCCAGGGACACAGAGAGGGGGGATGTGGGGACCTTGTCCCCAGTGGACCAAGGACTCAATGCTGAACTCTAATCTGTCTAGGTGTTTTTGTGACTTGCAGAAATACCTCCACCTTGCCTGGGCCTGGAGCCACAGGCGACCCTGCCGAAGGTGAAGAATGTTCTAGAACAATGCAAGACCTGCCCAGGCTGCCCCCAGGAGCCAGCATCCTGGGGTCTCTGTGCGGCATCCAGCAACATGAGCTTGCAGGACCCCGAGGAGCCTTCCTTCTTCTTGGAAGCTGAGGACGACTGGGAGGACCCAGAGGCCCTGACCTCACTGCTGTGTTCCTGAACGCCCCCGGGTACAAGGCCAGCTTCTGTGGCCTGTACGGTGTGGCATGGCCATGGCTGAGCGGCATGTTCTGCAGCTTTAGCGACGAGGAGGAGCTGACTGGGCGCCTGGCACAGGCCCGAGGGGTGGCCAAGAAAGCTGGCCTCTTCATGGCCCTGGCCAGACTCTGCTTCCTCCTGGGGCGGCTGTGCAGCAGGAGGCTCAAGCTGTCCCGGGCCCGGGTGTACTTGGAGGAAGCACTGGGGTCCCTGGAGGGCAGCTTTGGGGACCTGTTCCTGGTGGTGGCTGTGTACGCCAACCTGGCCAGCATTTACCGGAAGCAGAACGGAGAAGTGTACACAGGTGGTTCCCAAAGCCATGGCCCTGCTCCTGGGGACGCTGGGTCACATCTGCAGCACCGAGGTGGAGGGAGAGCTCCTGCAGCTGGCCCTGCAGCAGATGGTGGGTGGCCAGAGCCTGCAGGCCGCGGCCCGGGCCTGCTTCCTGCTGGCCAGGCACCATGTGCACCTCAAGCAGCTCGAGGAGGCCCTGCCCTTCCTAGAGCTGCTGCTGCTTTTGCACAGGGACTCGGGAGCCCCAGAGGCTGCGTGGCTCTCAGACTGCTCCCTACTGCTGGCTGACATCTACTCCTGGCTCCTACTCCTGGCCGCAAGTGCCTGCCCCACCTCGTGCTGAGCCTGTGTCATGGTGGCCTCATTGAGGACACAGGACTCGCTGGCCGGCTCACTAAGAAGCGTGAACCTGCTGCTCCAGAACGCCCTCCAGCCCCACAGCCGCCCCACCCAGACTTCCCACTACCTCAGGCGAGCGCTGGCCTCCCTAACCCCGGGCACAGGCCACGTGCTGCGCGGCCTTCTCCACGCCAGCCTGGCCCAACTGTACAGCCACCGTGGCTATCACGGCCCAGCCATCACCTTCATGACACAGGCGGTGGAAGCCAGTGCTGTTGCCGGAGTCTGTGCCATCGTGGACCCCCTGGTGGCCCTGGCCTGGCTGCACGTGCTTCATGGACAGAGCCCGGTGGCCCTGAACATCCTGCAGTCTATCCAGGATGCAGTGGTGGCCAGCGAGGACCAGGAGGGTGTGATTGCCAACATGGTGGCCGTGGCTCTGAAGAGGACAGGCCTGACGAGGCAGGCAGCCGAGGGCTACTACTGCGCCCTACGGGCGGCTTGGTACCTGGGCCAGCGGAGGAACCAGGCAGTGGTGCTGGCCAACTTCGGGACCCTGTGCCTGCTCTGGGGTGCCAGAAGGCTGGCCCAGCACTACCTCCTGGAGGCCGTGCGGCTGTTCCGAGGCTGCCCTGCAGGGAGTGTGGCCAGGACTTCACCCACGTGCTCCTGTAGCTGGGCCACCTCTGCACCCACCAGGGCCCAGCCCAGCAGGACAAGGGCTACTATGAGTGGGCCCTTCTGGTCGCCGTGGAGATGGGCCATGTGGAGAGTGAGTGCCCCAGTTCCCCCTGTGCGCCTTCCGGGGCCACTCAGGTCAGGGCACACCTGGGGTTTGTGATTCGGAAACAAGTGGTGGTTTTTCCACCATCAAAAGTGCTGAGTCATGGCCAGCAGCAGATGTTGGCAAGCGCCCTGGAGACAGGCGGTTCCCATGCAGGGCCAGGTCCTCTGTGCCCTACTGAGGCAGCCAGCTCTTCCTGGTTTGCCCAGGGACCATCCTGCCTTGAGCATGGAAAGTCCTGCTTGCTGGGAATCCCTAGACATAACCCTGGGATCAAGGCAGGCTCTGCTGTGCTGGGACTTGGGGCCCCTCCATGAGCCAGGCCCTGACACCGGTTCTTGTGCCCGTGTGATCTGCTTGGTATGTTGGCAGCCTGCGCACCTGTCATCCCACTTCACAGGGGACAGGGGGTGGGTGATTGCCCAAAGCCGCAGAGCAGTTCATGCAGAGTGTGTCAGGCCCCACCCACAAATGGGGCTTGTGGAGTCCTCGGGTGGCAGGGACTGAGTGTGGGAATGGGAGCTTCAGGCCAGAGAAGCCACAAAAGTGTGAGTGGCGTGATGGCGGGGCACCAGTTGGCCCCGGGTTAGGGAAGCCTCTTTAGTGTGGGACCAGAGGGTTGAGAGGATTTAGTCAAGTAATAGGTGGTGGGGGAGGGGCTGGTGGTGTAGCCTGTGTGAAGCACCAGGGATGTGCGAGTGGGGGTGAGTGAGCGGGAGTGTGAGCAGGGATGAGTGAGTTGGGGTGAGTGAGCGGAGGTGAGATGGGGGTGAGTGAGCGGGAGTGTGAGCGGGGATGAGTGGGTTGTGAGCAGCGGTGCGTGAGTGGGGGTGAGTGAGTGGGAGTGTGAGCGGGGATGAGTGGGGTGTGAGTGGGGGTGAGTGAGCGGGAGTGTGAGCGGGGATGAGTGGGGTGTGAGTGGGGGTGAGTGAATGGGGTGTGAGTGAACAGGAGTGTGAGCGGGGATGAGTGGGGTGTGAGCGGGGATGAGTGAGTGGGGTGAGTGAGCGGGAGTGTGAGCAGGGATGAGTGGGGTATGAGCGGGGGTGAGTGAGCAGGGCTTATGCAGGGAGGTGCAGAGTTGGGAGCGGGTGGGTTGGGTGCTGGATGGTGAGAAGCTCTTCTGGAGAGCTAAGCAGGGCCTGGGGCCTCAGGCTGTGGCTTGGCCTTTTCCCCAAGAGCACTGGGGAGCCATGGGGTGCTATCGAACAGTCACTGCAGACTGAGCAGTGAACGGACAGTAGGTGGGCAGGGCTGTCTGAAATCTAGGCCGCAGAGGATAGATGAGGAAGTTGAGTCCAGGAAAATGGCTGAGTCGAGGGATACTGTTGAGTCCCCTCTGTCTTGCAGCGCTTTGTCATGGCATCGTGAGACCACTCAGAGGTGCCTCCTGTGGCCTGGGCCAGAGCCCCAGGGGCTGTGACCAAACCTGCCCATTTCCCAGCACAGGCCTGGCACCCACTCCTGGCCCCAGGAGGGATGAGATTTTGGAAAGGACCATGTGAAGGGGCCCTGGTCCCATATATCTGCCCAAGGAGGGGTGGGGGGTTCTGACCCAGGCTTCTTCCCCAGGGGCATTCTCTGACTGGAAGGAGACCCTCCAGGAACCCAGCGCCCCAGCCCCCACTGCAGCCTCCGGTGGCTCCTGGCACAACAGCCTGTGGCACCTCCTCCTACGAGGCCCTCCCCGGCGTGCTGGGGGATTCAGACTTGGAAATGCAGGCCAGGGAACGGGGATCATGCTTCCCTGTCTCCCCACCCTGAGCTGAACAGTCGAGGAGACCGAGGGTGCCGCTGATACCCCACATGCTTCCTTGGGGTCATTTTTGAGTCACTTTCGGTAGTTTGTGTCCTTCTAGGAGTGTGGCTGTTGTGTCTGGATGGTCTGATTTCTTGGTGTACAATTGTTCGTAGTGTTTTCATGGAATCCTTTTATTTCTGTCAGGTCGGCAATAATGTTTCCTCTTTCATTTCTGATTTTAGAAACTTGGGTTTTTATTTATTTATTTTTATTAGGGATGGGGTCTCATCATGTTCCCCCAGGCTGGTCTTGAATGCTGGCCTCAGCGATCCTTCCACTTCCGCCTCACAAAGCGCTGGGATGACAGGCGTGAGCCATGGTGCTCAGTCTCTGATTTTAGTCATTTGTGTCCCGTCTTTCTTTTCTTGGTCAGTCTGGAGAAATATTCGTCAATTTTGTTAGTATCTTCAAAAAACCCACCTTCGGTTCTGTTGATTATCTCTTTTGTTTTTCCATTCTCTGTATTTTTACTTCCCATTTCCACTCTCACATTTATTATTTTCTTCCTTTTATTCACTTTGGGTTTAGTTCTTTTTCTAGTTTCTCAAGGTGGAAGGTTAAGTTATTGACTTGAGATTTTTCTTCTTTCTTTGAATGTAGACATTTACAGTTATAAATTTCCCTTTCAGTGCTGCCTTAGCTGCATCTTGGAATTTTTGATACGCTGCGCTATTTTTTTTTTGTTTTAAAGACAGAGTTGTGCTCTATTGCCCAGGCTGGGGTGCAGTGGTGCAATCTTGGCTCGCTGCACCTTCTACCCAGGTTCAAGCCATTCTCATGCCTCAGCCTCCCGAGTAGCTGGAATTACAGATGTGCACCACACCACCTGGCTAATTTTTTTTTTTTTTTTTTTTTAATAGAGCGAGACGGGATTTCACCATGTTTCCCAGGCTGATCTCAAACTCCTGGACTCAAGAGATCCTCCCGCCTCGACCTCCCACAGTGCTGGGATGAGAGGCGTGAGCCACTGCGCTGGCCCGGGCTGTGCATTTGTTTGCATTCTTCTCAAATTAGTTTTCGGTTTCCCTGATGGTCTCTTTGACTCACTGGTTGTTTAGCAGTGTGTAATTTCCACGTATTTTTGAATCTCCCACATTTCCTTCACTGTTGATTTCCAGTTTCGTGCCAGTACAGCTGAAGAACACCTCTGCTTTGGTCTCAGTCCTTCTCCATTCACTGAGGCTCATTTTGTGGCCTGGCACATGGTCTGTCATGGGGAATGTCCCATGGGTGCTCGAGAGGACGGTGTATTCAGCTGTTGTTGGGTGGCGTGTGTGACAGATGTCCATTCGGCGTACCTGGTTTCCGGTGTTAATCTGCGGAATGTTTCTGACACTAGAAAATCAGAAGCTTTTGACCGTTCCCAGTGCCCTGGCTTTGGGAGAGGCCAGTGAACCTGTGGGTTTGGAGCCTGGTGCCATGAGAGAAGCATGTGTGGGAACGCCAGGGGCCGGCTTTGAACCCCATTCCCCCAACATGATGCCGTGTGTGGCAGACATGACGCTTGGCTTTGCTCTCTCAGGGTTCCATCTGCGACAGGGGCTACTTGTGCCCCTGGCCTCATCAGCTCAGGCTGAAGGCGGCCCTGCTCCTGGCCAGAGGGGCTTTGTGAAGCAGAAATAGATGGCCTGGTGCAGGGGCCGAGCCTGGCCAGGACCTCGGCCCTGGGAGTTGTAAAGAAGGCCGGCCTGTACCATGAGCATCTGCATCAAGCTGTGCCCATGTCACGGTGTGCTCGGTGTCTGCCCTGGCAGACATGGCCGGCCTGCACTCAGGCTCCCCGCCTATGGGGCCCAGGCTCACAGAGGTATGAAAGAGGCAAGCACGGCACCGGGGTCTCCGACCCCAGCCAGCCTCGCTTCGATGCTGGGAGACTAACGTCTTCCATTTTGTCCTCTGCCCAGGCCAGCTGCAGGCCGTCTAGCGGCTGTGCTACTTCTACAGCGCCGTCATGCCCAGCGAGGCCCAGTGTGTCATCTACCATGAGCTCCAGCTCTCCCTGGCCCGCAAGGTGGCCGACAAGGTACTGGAGGGGCACATCCTGAAGACCATCAGTCAGCTCTACCTGTCCCTGGGCATGGAGCAGTAAGGGCTGGCTTTGCAGTGGTGGAGGTGGGGGCAGGCAGGGCAGGGAAAGGGGCACAGGGAAGCTGGCCCAGGGCGCCAGCAGCCCCTCTCCTTTTGATCATTTGGTTCTTTGGCATCAGATGCTTTGAGCTGGTGGGCCTGGGGTCGTTCCAGGGCTGCTGCTGGCCCGTGAGTCCCAGCTTGAGCCTCCCTTGTTAGGTCAAAGGTCATCTCAACCCCAGCAGAGGCAGTACGTGCACTCTGGGCTGTTCTTCCTACTGTGGTGGCTTTTGTCGTCTGACCTCTGCCTGCCCCGAATCTTCCCTCCTGGCCTTCATCTGTCCCCTTAAATGTGACCACAGCAGCCACCTGTGGCTTCTCTCCCACAGAAGACAGAGCCAGTTGTGTCACCTGCTTCCCTGGGGCACGGTTTCCAAGGTCTCACGTCCCATAAGTGGCCTACTCGGCTTCCCCCAAGCATCCTGACCTGGTGGGGTAACCATGGCCCTGGCCACCCCACCCATAGGGCCCAGTGACATTGCTGCAGTCACACCCCCTCGAGTGTTGGACTTACTGAGAGAGCAGGGAAGGAGCCAGATTCCATGGCGACCCAGGAGACTGGCTCCAGTCTTGGCCTCAGGTTCACAGAAGGAAATGGGCCAGTGTGCTAGAGCCATGCTTCTCAAAGTGTAGTCCCTCGACCAGTAGAGCAGCATCCATGTCACCTAGGAGTTTGTGGCAAGTGGGAGTTCTAGGGCCTGCCCCAGGCCTGTGGAACCAGAAGCTCTGGGGGCAGGGCCAGCAGTCTGTACAGACCGGCCTCCGGGTGACTGTGATGCCTGCACACCTTGGGAACCATCGGCCCAGATAGCCTCTGAACACTAACGGCTCCTGGTGCATCTGGAGAAGACACAGGCCATGTCTGGGAGGCAGGGGAGATGGACTAGCACACTCCTCCTGCCACAGGGCAGCATGATGCTCGATTCCCTCAGAAGGATGTCCTTCATCTTTTCCATGCCGTGTGTGTTCACCCTGGCCCTCCCAGCAGCCTGGGAAGGGCAGAACACTGCACACACGAGAGGGCCGTTCCCAGTCCCCACATTCCAGGTTCATCTGTCACCACACCCACGGGTGGAGGCAGACTGGTTCCAGGAGGATGAGAGCCCTTGTTCTGACACCTGTGTCTGATTCCAGGGCCTACAAATCTGCTCTGGACTACACCAAACGAAGTCTGGGGATTTTCATTGACCTCCAGAGGAAAGAGAAGGAGGCGTATGCCTGGCTGCAAGCAGGGAAGATCTATTACATCTTGCGGCAGAGCGAGCTGGTGACCTGTACATCCAGGTGAGTGGCAAGGGATGCAGGAGGACCCCTGTGCTGTTCACTCTCTGTCCATCCACCCATCCATTCATCCTTCCATCATTTATTTACCTGTTCATCCTTCCATCCATCCATCCATTCTTCTGTCCATCCATCCATCATCCATCCATCCACCATTCATCCATCCTTTTATCATCCATTTATTCACCCGTCTATCCATCCATTCACCTGTCCATCCACCCATCCAATCATCCTTCCATCATCTATCTGTTTACCTGCTCATCCTTCTATCCATCAATCCATCATCCATCCATCCATCCATTCTTCCATCATCTTCCCATACACCTGTGGGTCCTTCCATCCATCCATCCATCATCCATCCATCCATCCATCCTTCCATCCTTCCATCATCCATCCATTCATCTGTTCGTCTTTCCACGAATCCATCCATCCATCCATCATCCATCCCTCCGTCCATCCATCTATCATCCATCCATCCTTTTATCATCCATTCATTCACCTGTCCATCCATCCATCCATTCACCTGTTCGTCCATCCATTCACCTGTTCGTCCATCTATCCATCCTTCCATCTATCTTTCCATCATCCATCCAACTGTTCATCCTTCTATCCATCTATCCATCCATCATTCTTCTGTTCACCTCTTCGTCCATCCATTCACCTCTTCGTCCGTCCATCCATCCTTCCATCCATCCATCCATCCATTCTTCTGTCCATCCATCCTTCCATCCATCCTTCCATCCATCTTTCCATTATCCATCCAACCATCTTCCATCCATCCATGATCCATCCATTCACCTGTCCATCCATCCATCCATTCATTCATCATCCATCCTTTTATCATCCATCCATCCATTCACCTGTTCATCCATCCCTCCATCCATTCTTCCATCCTTCCATCATCCATTCACCTGTTCATTCTTCCATCCATCCATCATCCATCCATCCTTCCATCATTCATCCACTCGTCTGCTCATCCTTCCATCCATCCATCCATCCTTCTATCATCCATCCATTCATCTGTTAATCGTTCCATTCATCTGTTCATCCTTCCATTCATCCATCCATCATCCATCCATCCATCCATTCGTCCATCCATCATTCATTCATTCAGCCACCATCCATCCACCTGTTCATCCATTCATCCATCCATCCTTCCATCATC
This sequence comes from Macaca fascicularis, assembly GCF_037993035.2. Classification (NCBI taxonomy): domain Eukaryota; kingdom Metazoa; phylum Chordata; class Mammalia; order Primates; family Cercopithecidae; genus Macaca; species Macaca fascicularis. Next base: position 39,270,041 of record NC_088377.1, on the reverse strand, counting down.
CGTCCATTCACCTGTTCATCCTTCCATCCATCCATCCTTCATCCATCCATCCATTTATCCATTCATCCATATATCCATCAATCCATCTATCATCCATCTATCCTTCCATCATCCATCTACTCACCTCCTGTTCATCCTTCCATCCATCCATTTATCCATTCATTCATCCATCCATCCTTCCATCCTTCCATCATCCATCCATCTTTCCATCATCCATCCTTCCATCATCCATCCATTCATCCATTCATCCTTCCATCCATCCATCATCCATCCAGCCATCATCCATCCATCTGTCCATTCATCCATCCATCCTTTTATCATCCATCCTTCATCCATTTATCATCCATCCATTCACCCGTCTATCCATCCATTCACCTGTTCATCCATCCATCCGTCCATTCATCCTTCCATCAACCATCCATTCACCTGTTCATCCTTCCATCCTTCCATCCATCCACCTGTTCATCCTTCCATCCATCCACCATTCATCCATCCACCATTCATCCATCCATCATTCATCCATCCATCCATTTATCCATCCATTTATCCATTCGTCCATATATCCATCCATCATCCATCCATCCTTCCATCAACCATCTACTCACCTCCTGTTCATCCTTCCATCCATCCATCATTCATCCATCTATCCATTTATCCATTCATCCATCCATCCTTCCATCATCCATCCATTCATCTGTTCATCCATCCATCCATCATCCATCCATCCATCCATCATCCATCCATCCATCATCCATCCATCTGTCCATTCATCCATCAGTCCATTCATCCATCCATCATTCATCCATTCTTTTATCCATCCATTCACCCGTCTATCCATCCATTCACCTGTTGTTCCATCCATGTGTCCATTCATCCTTCCATCATCCATCCATTCACCTGTTCATCCTTCCATCCATCCATCATCCATCCACATATCTGCTTATCCATCCATCCATCCATCCATCATCTATCCATGCTTCCATCATCCATCCATGCTTCCATCATCCATCCATCCACCTGTTCATCCTTCCATCCTTCCATCATCCATCCTTTCTCCCATCCATCCATTCACCGTTCGTCCATCCATCCACCGTTCGTCCATCCATCCATCATTCATCCATCCACCCACCAATCTACCTATTAATCCATCCCTCCATTCATCTATCTGTCCATTTGTTTATCCACACATTCGTCTATCCACCATCTATCCATCCACATGTACATACATCATCTACCCTCCACCCATCCATACATTATCTACCCACCCATACATACATACAGACATACACACAAAATTCCACCCACCCACCCACCCATCCATCCATCCACCCACCCATCCACCCATCCATCCATCCATCCATCCAAGCATTCATCTATCCGCACACCCATCCATCCATCCATGTGTCTACATCTCCTCATCCATTCATCCATCCATCCACTCATTCCTAAACCACTGCTGAGCACCTGTTGTGTGCCTTTTCCCTCCCTCCAACTGGTTCCCTCACATCCTCCCCCAGTGGCCAGCATCTTCTCCCTGAGGGCAGAGGCGTGGCCCCTCACAGTGCACAGCACCTGCTGGTATACAGCACATGCTCAAATAATGTGACCACTCAGTTAACACACAGAAGAGCTTGCTCCAAGTGACACGTGGCACATCTCCTTACAAAATGAATCTATCATAGTGGCTGTTTTCAGAGGCTTTTCCAAACACAGTGTGATCTGGAACAAATTGTGAAGCCCACGAGCCTGGTGAAGCTTTCATTATTGAGCACCTGCTGTATATCTCCTTGAGCTGAGGAGAGGGATCAAGAGCTCATGGCCAAGAGAGGACCAGGCCCACCCACAAACACTGCTGATGTGGCAGGGATGTGGCAACGCAGAAAGGTGCCAGGGGCTGGGCTCCCAGCAATCTGGGGGCCACGGAGACTGTTTTGAGTGCAGGGGGAGTGGGCTAGGGCTAGCCTTGTTGGTAGGATTCACAGGTATCGGGCTCCTGGGCTGCAGCTGCTCAGTCACCTCCTGGCACTCAGGTGCATCAGTTCATTGTCCTCATGCCAGTGGTGGGGGCAGCCCTCATGCACAGGGTTTGAAAAATGCTCAGGTGTACCTGTAGTGTGTGAGAGGAAGGAGGCTGGCAAAGGTGCGCGTAGCCACCTCGCTAGGTGTGGGTCTTGAGGGAACTTCTGTCTCCTTTCAGGTGGCACAGAATGTGGACCTGTACACAGGCGACCCCAACCTGGGGCTGGAGCTGTTTGAGGCAGCTGGAGACATCTTCAATGGGGCCTGGGAGCGGGAGGAAGGCATGTCCTTCTACCGGGTGAGCTGGCCTGTGGGCTGATGTGGGTGGGCCTCAGTGGGGCACCTGGAGGCTGAGGTACAGGTGTGGCACGGTAGAGGTCTCCCACCTGGAGGCAGGGCCACCCATGCACATGATGAGTTTCCAAGTGGTCTCACCGGAATGATATTGACCGTGCCCCTGCCCGGGACAAACGCTCGGGCTCTGGACGTGACAATGGCTGTACCTTTGTACCTGATGACCTCAAGCAACCATGAGTGGGAAGTCCTGTCCCCATCTTCCAGATGAGGAAACTGAGGCTCAGAGAGGCACAGGGACATGTCAAAGGACACACAGCATCAGTGGGAGGCCCAGGTCTGCATGTACCCCGAAGTGGGATGGCTTCTCCCTTCCTCTGAGCTCACAGTGTGGCTCAGCCCTGGGCACAGATAAATGTGGTGTTTTTAGAGCAGAGAGGAGTGCTGGCTCCCCCCAGTCAGACCCCCGGTGCCCAGGTGGGAGAGGCTGGTCTGAGGCTGTCGAGTGTAGCTGGATGGGCCTCAGGTGACTCTTCAGCCCCCAACTTGGGTGTCTGAACTGTGTGTTATCCCAGAGCACAGAGCTGTGTCGAGGTGCAGGGGTAGCTGGGGCGTGGGAAGCTCCAAGTACATGTTTGAGCTCTGAGGAGGGCTGTGGGCAAGGTGGGTGCTGCGGGAAACCTGACCCCACCTGCCTGTGTGGTAGGACCAGGCCCTGCCCCTGGCAGTGACTACGGGCAACCGCGAGGCGGAGCTGCAGCTACAGCTGTGCAACAAGCTGGTGGCACTCCTGGCCACGCTGGAGAAGCCCCAGGAGGTCTTGGAGTTTGCCTACATGGCCCTAGCACTCAGCATCACTCTGGGTAAGTCCCCTGAGCCCCCACCCTGCCAGGACCCACATTTTGCCAGAACCCAGCCTCCAGGTCTGCAGGCCAGGAGCTGAAACAGCTGCTGGATTTCCCTGGTCTCCTGTCCAGGCAGGCAGATCTGCCCAACTGGCTTCCCCGTCTGGCTGTGGGGCACAGCCCGAGGTCTCTCACGCAGTACAGAGCTCCCTGCCTGACTGAGCTCTGCTTCCTCTGCCTGTTCCTGCTGCTGACCACAAGGGCCGCCCAGTGTGCCCTCTGCCTTCCAGACATGCCAGGCATCTCGTTGGTTCCTGTATGTGTCAGGCTGAGTGGCACATTCCCTTTCTCTTGTGCCCTTCCCACCCTTATCAACCACATGGCTCTCTGGCTGATAAAATCCCAGTTCCCCTTCCAGCAGTCTGCCCCTTAAGGCCAGGTATCCCCTGGTGCTGTGCCAGGGTCGTCTGTCCCCCTCCAGAGACAGGGAACCCTAGGCAGGCCACATGCCCCAGCGCCTTGTGCCCCGTGGCCCAGTACACAGTAGGTGTGCAGCTGACTCCCCAAGGTAGGGGTTCTGATCGTGACACACCCAGGAGGAGTCAGATGTCACGTCGTTGGGTTGCCTGGAGCCGGGGTCCCGGGAGCACCTGGACTGCATGGCTTTTGGGCTCCCCTGGTTAAAACCAGTGAGCAGAAGGGCGCGGTGGCTCACGCCTGTAATCCCAGCTCTCAGGGAGGCAGAGGCGGGAGGATAGCTTGAGCCCAGGAGTTCGAGACCTGCCTGGGTAATATAGCGAGACCCCGTTCTCCACAAAAAGGAAAAAAAAAAAAAAAAGACATAAAACCAGTGAGCAAAGGCAGGTGGCTATGTGTAGGCACAGAGCTGGGCCATCCAAGTCCGACTTTGCCAAAGCCTCACAGTAGACAGGGGCAGGCCTTATTAGTTCTGCTTTGCAGATGGGAAAGTGAGTCTGGGAACCTGGAAGGGAATGGCCAGAGCTGCCCAGGTGACCACAGGTGCCTGGAGGCAAGCCAGATGTGCTGCCCGGGGTCTGCATACCTGCTCCTGAGGGGCCTGTGCCCTCCCTGCCCCAGGGAGCCGCGTCCTCACACCTGCCCCTTTGGCCTGCACCCCAGGGGACCGGCTGAACGAACGCGTGGACTACCACCGGCTGGCAGCCCTGCACCACCGGTTGGGCCATGGCAAGCTGGCGGAGCACTTCTACCTCAAGGCCCTGTAGCTCTGCAACTTGCCCCTGGAGTTTGACGAGGAGACCCTCTACTACGTGAAGGTGTACCTGGTGCTCGGTGACATCATCTTCTACGACCTGAAGGTGGGTAGGAGGGGCAGGGCTTGGGGTGTTCCCGGCCCCCTTGGAGTGAGATCTCCACCCAGACCCCAGAGGCCTGGGTTCCAGCCTTCCTTAGGAATGGCCCAGTGGCCTCCTGAAGCTCTGTACCCAGCTGGAGGAGCCGGCAAGCTTAGCAGATACAACCCAGCTCCCAAGATGGCCAGGCCCCACCCTCAGGAACTCAGTCTCAGCCAGGGAGGCTGACACATGAGTGTGCAATGGTGGCCTCCGAGTAAAGAAGGGGGATTGTAGTCAGGGGGGCCCTCCTGGAGGAGGTGACACCAAAGCTGAGTCTTGACAGTCAAGTGTCAAGTTGCATTTAACAAAGAAAACAGGGTTGGGAGAAGGACATTTCGGAGGACGGCATCATCCTCACATTGAATCCACGTTGCAAGATCAAATCCTGGCACCTCCTCTAGGAAGCCTGCCCAGGGTGCCAGCCTGCACTGAGCAACTCCTTCCTGGAGTCCCGAGACACCTTGAATCTTCACACCACCCAGGAAGGGTGGGGTGGGACCCCAGTGTCTTACCATTGGGTTCACAGACAGGGAAACCCCAGCTCAGGGCAGGTGCAGTGGGGCGGGGCCCCAGCCAGCCAGGCTGAGGCCTTGCTGGGTCGGGTCTGTCTCGAGGGAAGGTGCTGTGCTCCCTCTGCCCCCAGCCCTGCAGGGGTGGAGAGCTGGGACTGGCAGACTCAGACCTGGGGTGTCTCCACCCCTCTGCCCAGCAGGCACCGCTCCCCCTCAGCATCGCACCGGCGCCGCGTCAGTGCTCCTTATGGGCTGAGGGGCCAGGGCGCTCCAGTCCAGGGGCCGAGATCTTGGCGGCCTTAGAACAACATGGGGAGCTGCGGGAGCCCTAAGACCCCGCCCCGTTTCCCCCACCGCAGGCCTGGGGCTGCCCGGGAGGCCTCTGCCCAGTGCTGGCGACACCTGGTGGTCAGAAGTGGTCCCTGTGGTCTCCCAAGTCCCAGCCAGACAGGGAGGTGCCAGGTGTCAGGCCCAGAGGGACGCTGCTCACCGCTCAGGGGCTCGCCTGGGACCCAGGGGGACTGGCCTCCCAGAAGAGGCCTTTATCTCTCTTGGTCAAGCCTGCCGCCCATTCCGCCTGTCCAGGAGAAAGGAAAGGGCCAAGTAGTACCTGAGAGGCCAAAGTCCACGGTTGGGGTTGAGGGGCAGAGGCCTCCTTCACCTACTTCCCATGCACAGTCCTCCTTCCCATGTACAACCTTCCTTCACCTCCTTCCCGTGCACAACCTTCCTTCACCTCCTTCCCGTGCACAACCTTCCTTCACCTCCTTCCCGTGCACAACCTTCCTTCACCTCCTTCCCGTGCACAGTCCTCCTTCACCTCCTTCCCATGCACAGCCCTCTGGGCCTCATCGTGACTATGCTGTCAGCGGGGGCCAGCTTCCCACAGGGAGGCCGCCTTGGAATTCCCCAAGGGCGGCTGTCTTTCCAAGGCTACACCCTCCTCCTTGTATAGGAGGCTCTGGACCCAGGGCCCAGAGGAGTGGGAGAAAAAGCCGGGCTGGATGGAGCCTGGAAGGCTGGCAGAGAAGCAGGGGTAAATGGGCATCTTTGCCGATTGCCTCTAAAATGGGGTCCCCTTTAGTCTACACATGAGAGTGAGCCCTGGAATAGGGTGGATTAGGTGTGTCCTGGCTCAGCCTGCCACTCACTAGCTGCTTCACACACTACAGGCACATGGAAATGCACATGCAAATGCACACAGACACAGGCACATGCACACACACAGGCGCGCGCACACACAGGCATGCACACAGGCACACAAACATGCACAAGCACATGCACAGGCACACGCAGAGACATATGCTTTGGCTGGCTCCTTCCTGTTTAGTTGGGAAGCCCCCACCCCTTCAGGAAGCCTTTGCCTTCCACCCCCGGCTGAGTCTGGGGCCTCCTGGGCTTCCCTCTGCCACAGCCCGGCCACCCTGTGTGGTCAGTGTTCACTCAAAGGTCCCTCAGACTGGGAGCAAGGACGTTAGGCTCAGCCACGCACCCAGCACAGAGTCCAGTGTTCGGCTGGGCTGGGGGGCATTGGATGAGCAGTGGCGGTGACTCGGGGCCTTCTCACGCCCCTGCTCCGTGTGTGGGGTGGGGCAGTGAGGGAATGGACTGCTGCATCTTGGACTTTCTCATTGGCCCTGGGAGCCATCTTGAGATGGTAAAGAGGAACAGGCCAGGCATGGGTCTTAGAGAGGTCCCTTGGGTGACCCCCATGTGGAGGAGGTGCCTGGGGAGAAGCCGGGTGGGGGATGGGGAGGGTCAAGGAGGAGGTCTGGGAGACGGCATCCCAACCCAGGGATGGTGAGTTTGAGCCAAAGATGCATTGAAAACAGGAGTGGATGTCTGGGGAGTCACACTCCGTCAGTATTTCAGGGAACATTGCCAGAGAGGACACCTGTGAGATGGTTTTGTACCTGGCCTGGCCCATGGAGGGCCTGGAAATGGTCAGCATGGAAAGGGGCCAGAGGGGAGCCTGGGTCACTCAACGCTGTGCCCCTGCTGTGGCTTGGAGCCACGGGTCCTGCATGGAACTCTCAGAGCAGGCAGGATCTGCCCTGACCTCAGCCCATGGGGAAAGCAGCCACTGCCTGCAGAGAGGGTGGCACTGGGGCAGGAGGCGTGGGGTGAGTGGGGCGTAGGGACAGTCAGGAAGGCTTCCAGGGGTGTCAGGGTCATCCCCACCTGCAGCTGAGACCACAGCAGTGTCACAGGCTTCGGGGCTCATGGGGTGAGCCAGCATTGGCTGGACATGTGGAATGACCTGGAGACAGGAACGGCCTCTGGGAAGACGGGCTCCGAGTCCCCCTTTTGCTGAGCATGGCCTGTCCCTTTCAGGACCCCTTTTGATGCAGCCGGGTACTACCAGCTGGCACTGGCAGCTGCCGTGGACCTGGGCAACAAGAAGGCACGGCTGAAGATCTACACGCGGCCGGCCACCATCTCCCACAACTTCCTCCTGGACCGCGAGAAGTCGATCCTCTTCTACCAGAATGCCAGGACCTTCGCCACAGAACTCAACGTCCGCAGGGTCAACCTACCTCCTCTGCCACTCTGCGGGTGGGCCCCCTGGTTGACCCTCAGCCACCCTCGCTGAGGACAGCATCCGAGGGAATGGGTTTTGTGCAAGGAGGATGGTCTCCTGCCTCTCCTGGTGTCTCCGTGGCTCATTTTCTGGGAAATGGAGGCATGAAAACAGGGTTCAAATAGCAATAAATGGTTTTTTTTGCAATAACATACCAAAGTCCCCAGGGCATCCTTCCCTGTGTGCTTCCTGGGCTGTGTCTAGGGGCCAGCTCCTTCCCTGGTGGCAGCCCTCTTGGGGATGAGAAGGACTGTGAGTCCAACAGACCTGGGCCAGGTCACCATGAGCCTAGGTTTCCTCGGCGGCCAGAGGGGAGATGGTGGTGGAACTCTGGGCACCTCCCTGCTCTCCCTGCTCAGAGCTTTTGCTGTAGGTCTCGTGCCGCCGTTGCCTTTAACCTTCAGGCCACTGTGCCCGGATGTGGGGGATGCTAGTGTCCCTGTTCGCCATTGGAGAAATAGAGGCACAGAGAGGTTAGGTGTCTGGCCGACCGTCACACAGCAGGTAGGGGCGGAGACGCAGAGCCCAGTACACTGACCACCACACCACCCTGTCAGCCTGCAGCCAGGAAGGTGTCCCCCATTAGGACCCAAGGTCAGCTCCTGGACCTCTCTTGTGGTGTCAGGAGAGCCACAGGCCAGTGAGGGTGGCGACGGGGATCCCTCAGTCAGTGTCCTCTGCTCCCAGACTTGGTTGGGCCGAGCCTGGCTAGTCCCACCTCTGGCCACTGGTCAGCCCTGCGGGAAGTGAGATGCAGGGATCTCCGCCTGTGTAGACGCTGTTACTTGGTATTGAAAGCCTTATCTGGGCTGACCGCAGCCATCCCCACATGCCCCTCCCCTTCCGGCCCCCGGCCCTCATCCCAGTCCCAGGAATCCCAGGTTTTCCTTCTTGGAATCTCTGGGCCCCAGGGAACACAGCTCACACGGTCTCTTTGCCAGTTTACGGCAAGGAAACCGAGGTTCAGAGACTGTGGGTGTCCCACGTGATTCTCACGTACACTGCACTCTCCCAGGCCCCTCTTTTAAACACTTTAAATGAGGTGACATTCACATCACATGCAATTAACTATTTCAACGCGATTAATGTGGTGGCATTTGTGCATTCACAGTCCTGTGCAACCACTCACGCCATCTAGTTTCAAAATGTGTTCATCTCCCCAGAAGAAACCTCCCATCCTCACTAAGCAGTTACCCCTCCTTGGTATCCCCCAAGCCCCTCGTTTAATGGAAGGGGAAACTGAGGCCCGCAGAGAGACTTGCCAGTGGATGGAGCTCTGATAATAAGGAATCAGGCACCCATCTGCTGGTTCAGTCCTGGGTTGGTTTTCCACCTAGCAGAGGTGACAGAGCCAGGAGGTTCTGGGACCCCATGCTTGCAGCCAGAGCCCTACCCTGAGCCTCCCCACCAGGGGGCAGCAGAGAGCTTTCCAGAACCAGCCGCGGGGCTGGCAGGAAGCAGCGCGTCAGAACTGCTGACAAACCTCACGTGGACTCCAGATCGCTGTCTCTGTGGGTTGGGCTTGGGAATTGGAGAGGAGGCCGCATGATTGGAAACGAAGACAGCACGGCCTGGCTGGAGCAGCCGGAAGCGCCGTCACGTTGCCTGAGGACAGACTTCGTGCCCGCTGGGTTGGACCTGCAGCCATTCTTCTCGGGGTGGGGCCCCAGGTCAGGGTTGCTCTTGGTCCCCGACCTGCCTCAGAGTCTGGGGAGCTTTGGAACTCTGCCTCCCCATCTCCACCCACCCTGGCTGGTGCCATGAGGGGCCTGTATCCTGGGATCCTGTTCCTCTTGGGCAGCAGAGACTGGGGGACCAGAGGAGATGACGGGTCTTCAAGCCCCACATTCAAACCCCAGCCCACCACTGACAGTCTGGGGGTTCGGGATGAGGGAGTTGATGTCTCTGAGCCCCAGTTTTGCCACCACTAAAATGAGGCCGACATACTGGGGCAGAGTGCCAGTCCCCGGGCTAACAGAGGCCTGTTTCCTACTGACAATCCCTCTTACCCCTAGGAACAGCTCCAACAACCACACACTAGAGAACACTCAACCCAGGCCAACTTGTCAGAGGCACGAGAACCAGAGCGACTCCATCTTGCATGGGGGCTGGGTAAAGGGAGGCTGAGACCTGCTGGGCCGCATTCCCAGGAGGCTAGGCATTCTTAGTCACAGGATGAGATAGGAGGTCCCCACAAGATACAGGTCATAAAGACCTTGCTGATAAAGCAAGTTGCAGTAAAGTCGGCCAAAGCCCACCAAACCCAAGATGGCCACGAGAGTGACCTCTGATTGTCCTCACGGCTCATTATGTGCTAATTATAATGCATTAGCTGTTACAAGACACTTCGACCAGCGCCACGACAGTTTACAGATGCCATGGCAACATCTGGAGGTTGCCCTGCATGGTCTTAGAAGGGAGGGCAGAAACTCTCAGTTCTGGGAATTGCCCACCCCTTTCCTGGAACACTCATGAATAGTCCAACCCTTGTTTAGCGTATGATCAAGAAATAACCATGAAAATGGGCAACCAGCAGCCTTTGGCGCCACTTTGCCTATGGAGCAGCCATTCTTTTTTTTCTTTTCTTTTTTTTTTTTTTTTGAGATGGAGTCTCGCTCTGTTGGCCGAACTGGAATGCAGTGGCGTGATCTTGGCTCACTACAACCTCTACCTCTTGGGTTCAGGCGATTCTCTTGCCTCAGCCTTCCTAGTAGCTGGGATTACAGGCACCTGCCACCACGCCCAGTTAATGTTTTGTATTTTAGTGGCGACAGGGTTTTGCCATGTTGGACCAGGCTGGTCTCGAACTTCTCACCTCAGGTGATCCAGCTGCCTCGGCATCCCAAAGTTATAGGATTACAGGAGTGAGCCATTGCACCCGGCCAGAGTAGCCATTCTTTTATTCCTTTCCTTTCCTAATAAACTTGATTTCACTTTATGGACTCGCCCCGAATTCTTTCTTCTGTGAGATCCAAGAAACCTCTCTTGGGGTCTGGATCGGAACCGCTTTCCAGTAACAAACTTGCTTAACCTCTCAGACCCTTTTTCTCTTCATCTGTAACCAAAGACAAAGACTCCCCCGAGGTTCCAAAAGTGTGGAGAGAACGCATGGGAAACGAGGGGCACAGAGTTGGTGTGCAGAACCAATATCACAAACTGAGTGTCAAGCCACTGTCATACTGGAAGGAATATCATGCTCTCCCCCACATGTTATGAGGAACAATATCACAGGGAGGTGTGTACCTTCTCCGGTAGTGGGAGTAGTATCATCATCTCTTCCTTTAGATGACAGGAACGATGTCACAGGGTGGGTGTACACCCCGTGTGTTTTTGGAAGCAATGTCATTCTCTCCTAGGTTTTACGATTCACATCACAGGCGGGGTGTACACCCCTTGTTATATTGGATGGCGTCTCATCCTCTTTCAACCTGTATCTTTAGAACAATATCCCATGGGGGTTGTATATCTCTTCAATATTGGTAGTAATACCATCTTCTCCTTTCCTGGATATGAGAAACAATATCACAGGAGGTGTGTACACCCCTTGCGATGTTGGTAGTAATATCACCTCTCCCCTGTGGTTATTAAGGACAAAATCCCAGGGTGGCTGTACGGTTCCTACTTTATTGGGAGTAATATCATCCATTCACCCCCTGGATATCAGGAACCATATCACAGAAGAGTTGTCCACCCCCTTCGATATTATCAGCCATGTCATCTTCTTCCCGCCTGGATATTAGGAACGATACCCGAGGTTTGGGGGCGGTGTACACCCACTGCGATATCGAAAGTAAAATCAGCCTCTTTCCCGCTGGATATTAGGAACTATATCACGGGTGTGTGTGCACCTTCTGGGATATTGGGAGTACTATCAGCCCCCACCCTGCTGCATATCAGGAACAACACAAAGGGGGCAGGGTGGTTACATCCCCTGTGATATTGAGAGCAATACTCTTCTCTTTCCCCTGTACATTAGAAACTACATCACAGGGGTCTGTACACCTTCAGCGATATTGGGATTCCTGTTATCCTCTCCCCCATTGAATGTCGAAAACGATATCACAGAAGGGTGTACACCCCCTGCAATATGGCCGGTAACATCATCGTCTCTACCTTTGGATACTAGGAACAACATCACAGAGGGTGTGTACACTCCCCTGCAATATTGGGCATAATGTTATCCTCTCTTCCCCTGAATATTAGAAACGATATCCCTGGTGGAGGGAGGTGGAGTACATTAAGAACAACATCACTGGGTGGGTGTACTCCCCCTGTGATACTGTGTGTAGTATCATCCTCTCTTGCCTAGGATATTAAGAACAATATCACAGGAGGGGTGTACAGCCACAGTCCCTGCGTTATTGGGAGTAATAGCGTCTTCTTCCACTCTAGATATAAGCAACAATATCCCTGGGTTTGTGTATATCCCTTGCGATATAGGGCATATTGTCATTGTCACCCAATGTGGATATTGGGTGCAGTGTCTCAGCGGGGTTTACACCTTCTTCGATATTGGGAGTAATATCATCCTCTCCCCTCAGGATCGTAGGCTAAATGTCGAAGGGGTTTTACAACTCGTACGATATGGGCAGTAATAGCATCCTATCCCCACCTGGATGTTAGGAACTATATCACAGGGGACTGTACACTTCTTGGCATATTGGGAATCTTATCATCCTCTCCCATTTTGGATATTATGAAAAATATTAGAAACGAGGTGTACACCCGCTGAGATATTGAGAGTAATATTATGCTCTCCTCTTCGGGATATTAGGAACAATATTGCAGGAGGTGTGTACAACCCCTGTGATATTGGGAGTAATATCATTCTCTCTCTTTGAATATAAGAAACCATATCACAGGAGGATGTACCCCCCCGGTGATACTGGGAGTCATATGATGTTATTCGGAACAATAGCACAGTGGGTGTGTAAAATCCCTGCAATATTGCCACTAGTATTATCTTCTCCATCCCAGGATATAAGGAACAATATCACAAGGGGATGTACACCCCTGTGATATTGGGGATAATATCTTCCTCTCCCCGGCTGGCTATTAGTAATATCTTCCTCTCTCCGGCTGGATGTGAGGGAAAATATCACAGTGGAGGTCGACGCCCTTTGTGATATTGGGAGTAATATTATCGTCTCGCAGGTTGGATAGAGGGAACAAGATGACCGTAAGGATGAATACACGCTGCGGTAGTTTCATTCATGTCAGCCACTACCCCCTGCTTATTAGGAATAACATCATAGAGGAGTGAACACTTTCTTCGATATTGGGAGTAATATCATCTTCTCAATGCCGGATATCAGGAACAAGCGTATTAATTGTTAATATTAACAAATACAATAAAAATTGATACTAATCATCAACATTACTAATGACAATAAAGATACTAAATATTATTGATTCAAAATGTTAACGATTAGTATTAATAATTAATAATCATAACACTATTAATAATAAAATAATGGTATCAATAACTAATGTTACCTAAATCAATACAAAGTGACATGGCAAAAACACAATAATTAATATTAAGAATTAATATTAATAAATGACATAATTATTAAAAATTAATTTTGGGCATACATCATCATCTATTTAAATTAATTATCAATATTAATGAGAAAATATTAATTGATAATATTATTGATAATTATTAAAATTGATTCTTAATATTTAATAAATAATTCTATCATTGTTCCCTGAGCAATATTCTGAAGATACACACCCGTCTGTGAAAGAGTTAATCATTTCCAGAGAGAGAAACGATACTACTCGCAATATCGAAAACAGGATGTGAGTCCACAATGGCTCCCAATAGCCAAGGGGGGGAGAGGGGGTGGCTATTGGTCCCCACCTCGCGGGGGGTGGCTCACCCCCCTGCGAGGTGGCTCCCAATAGCCAAGGGGGGGAGAGGGGGTGGCTATTGGTCCCCACCTCGCGGGGGGTGGCTCACCCCCCTGCGAGGTGGCTCCCAATAGCCAAGGGGGGGAGAGGGGGTGGCTATTGGTCCCCACCTCGCGGGGGGTGGCTCACCCCCCTGCGAGGTGGCTCCCAATAGCCAAGGGGGGGAGAGGGGGTGGCTATTGGTCCCCACCTCGCAGGGGGGTGGCTCACCCCCCTGCGAGGTGGCTCCCAATAGCCAAGGGGGGGAGAGGGGGTGGCTATTGGTCCCCACCTCGCAGGGGGGTGGCTCACCCCCCTGCGAGGTGGCTCCCAATAGCCAAGGGGGGGAGAGGGGGTGGCTATTGGTCCCCACCTCGCAGGGGGGTGGCTCACCCCCCTGCGAGGTGGCTCCCAATAGCCAAGGGGGGGAGAGGGGGTGGCTATTGGTCCCCACCTCGCAGGGGGGTGGCTCACCCCCCTGCGAGGTGGCTCCCAATAGCCAAGGGGGGGAGAGGGGGTGGCTATTGGTCCCCACCTCGCAGGGGGGTGGCTCACCCCCCTGCGAGGTGGCTCCCAATAGCCAAGGGGGGGAGAGGGGGTGGCTATTGGTCCCCACCTCGCAGGGGGGTGGCTCACCCCCCTGCGAGGTGGCTCCCAATAGCCAAGGGGGGGAGAGGGGGTGGCTATTGGTCCCCACCTCGCAGGGGGGTGGCTCACCCCCCTGCGAGGTGGCTCCCAATAGCCAAGGGGGGGAGAGGGGGTGGCTATTGGTCCCCACCTCGCAGGGGGGTGGCTCACCCCCCTGCGAGGTGGCTCCCAATAGCCAAGGGGGGGAGAGGGGGTGGCTATTGGTCCCCACCTCGCAGGGGGGTGGCTCACCCCCCTGCGAGGTGGCTCCCAATAGCCAAGGGGGGGAGAGGGGGTGGCTATTGGTCCCCACCTCGCAGGGGGGTGGCTCACCCCCCTGCGAGGTGGCTCCCAATAGCCAAGGGGGGGAGAGGGGGTGGCTATTGGTCCCCACCTCGCAGGGGGGTGGCTCACCCCCCTGCGAGGTGGCTCCCAATAGCCAAGGGGGGGAGAGGGGGTGGCTATTGGTCCCCACCTCGCAGGGGGGTGGCTCACCCCCCTGCGAGGTGGCTCCCAATAGCCAAGGGGGGGAGAGGGGGTGGCTATTGGTCCCCACCTCGCAGGGGGGTGGCTCACCCCCCTGCGAGGTGGCTCCCAATAGCCAAGGGGGGGAGAGGGGGTGGCTATTGGTCCCCACCTCGCAGGGGGGTGGCTCACCCCCCTGCGAGGTGGCTCCCAATAGCCAAGGGGGGGAGAGGGGGTGGCTATTGGTCCCCACCTCGCAGGGGGGTGGCTCACCCCCCTGCGAGGTGGCTCCCAATAGCCAAGGGGGGGAGAGGGGGTGGCTATTGGTCCCCACCTCGCAGGGGGGTGGCTCACCCCCCTGCGAGGTGGCTCCCAATAGCCAAGGGGGGGAGAGGGGGTGGCTATTGGTCCCCACCTCGCAGGGGGGTGGCTCACCCCCCTGCGAGGTGGCTCCCAATAGCCAAGGGGGGGAGAGGGGGTGGCTATTGGTCCCCACCTCGCAGGGGGGTGGCTCACCCCCCTGCGAGGTGGCTCCCAATAGCCAAGGGGGGGAGAGGGGGTGGCTATTGGTCCCCACCTCGCAGGGGGGTGGCTCACCCCCCTGCGAGGTGGCTCCCAATAGCCAAGGGGGGGAGAGGGGGTGGCTATTGGTCCCCACCTCGCAGGGGGGTGGCTCACCCCCCTGCGAGGTGGCTCCCAATAGCCAAGGGGGGGAGAGGGGGTGGCTATTGGTCCCCACCTCGCAGGGGGGTGGCTCACCCCCCTGCGAGGTGGCTCCCAATAGCCAAGGGGGGGAGAGGGGGTGGCTATTGGTCCCCACCTCGCAGGGGGGTGGCTCACCCCCCTGCGAGGTGGCTCCCAATAGCCAAGGGGGGGAGAGGGGGTGGCTATTGGTCCCCACCTCGCAGGGGGGTGGCTCACCCCCCTGCGAGGTGGCTCCCAATAGCCAAGGGGGGGAGAGGGGGTGGCTATTGGTCCCCACCTCGCAGGGGGGTGGCTCACCCCCCTGCGAGGTGGCTCCCAATAGCCAAGGGGGGGAGAGGGGGTGGCTATTGGTCCCCACCTCGCAGGGGGGTGGCTCACCCCCCTGCGAGGTGGCTCCCAATAGCCAAGGGGGGGAGAGGGGGTGGCTATTGGTCCCCACCTCGCAGGGGGGTGGCTCACCCCCCTGCGAGGTGGCTCCCAATAGCCAAGGGGGGGAGAGGGGGTGGCTATTGGTCCCCACCTCGCAGGGGGGTGGCTCACCCCCCTGCGAGGTGGCTCCCAATAGCCAAGGGGGGGAGAGGGGGTGGCTATTGGTCCCCACCTCGCAGGGGGGTGGCTCACCCCCCTGCGAGGTGGCTCCCAATAGCCAAGGGGGGGAGAGGGGGTGGCTATTGGTCCCCACCTCGCAGGGGGGTGGCTCACCCCCCTGCGAGGTGGCTCCCAATAGCCAAGGGGGGGAGAGGGGGTGGCTATTGGTCCCCACCTCGCAGGGGGGTGGCTCACCCCCCTGCGAGGTGGCTCCCAATAGCCAAGGGGGGGAGAGGGGGTGGCTATTGGTCCCCACCTCGCAGGGGGGTGGCTCACCCCCCTGCGAGGTGGCTCCCAATAGCCAAGGGGGGGAGAGGGGGTGGCTATTGGTCCCCACCTCGCAGGGGGGTGGCTCACCCCCCTGCGAGGTGGCTCCCAATAGCCAAGGGGGGGAGAGGGGGTGGCTATTGGTCCCCACCTCGCAGGGGGGTGGCTCACCCCCCTGCGAGGTGGCTCCCAATAGCCAAGGGGGGGAGAGGGGGTGGCTATTGGTCCCCACCTCGCAGGGGGGTGGCTCACCCCCCTGCGAGGTGGCTCCCAATAGCCAAGGGGGGGAGAGGGGGTGGCTATTGGTCCCCACCTCGCAGGGGGGTGGCTCACCCCCCTGCGAGGTGGCTCCCAATAGCCAAGGGGGGGAGAGGGGGTGGCTATTGGTCCCCACCTCGCAGGGGGGTGGCTCACCCCCCTGCGAGGTGGCTCCCAATAGCCAAGGGGGGGAGAGGGGGTGGCTATTGGTCCCCACCTCGCAGGGGGGTGGCTCACCCCCCTGCGAGGTGGCTCCCAATAGCCAAGGGGGGGAGAGGGGGTGGCTATTGGTCCCCACCTCGCAGGGGGGTGGCTCACCCCCCTGCGAGGTGGCTCCCAATAGCCAAGGGGGGGAGAGGGGGTGGCTATTGGTCCCCACCTCGCAGGGGGGTGGCTCACCCCCCTGCGAGGTGGCTCCCAATAGCCAAGGGGGGGAGAGGGGGTGGCTATTGGTCCCCACCTCGCAGGGGGGTGGCTCACCCCCCTGCGAGGTGGCTCCCAATAGCCAAGGGGGGGAGAGGGGGTGGCTATTGGTCCCCACCTCGCAGGGGGGTGGCTCACCCCCCTGCGAGGTGGCTCCCAATAGCCAAGGGGGGGAGAGGGGGTGGCTATTGGTCCCCACCTCGCAGGGGGGTGGCTCACCCCCCTGCGAGGTGGCTCCCAATAGCCAAGGGGGGGAGAGGGGGTGGCTATTGGTCCCCACCTCGCAGGGGGGTGGCTCACCCCCCTGCGAGGTGGCTCCCAATAGCCAAGGGGGGGAGAGGGGGTGGCTATTGGTCCCCACCTCGCAGGGGGGTGGCTCACCCCCCTGCGAGGTGGCTCCCAATAGCCAAGGGGGGGAGAGGGGGTGGCTATTGGTCCCCACCTCGCAGGGGGGTGGCTCACCCCCCTGCGAGGTGGCTCCCAATAGCCAAGGGGGGGAGAGGGGGTGGCTATTGGTCCCCACCTCGCAGGGGGGTGGCTCACCCCCCTGCGAGGTGGCTCCCAATAGCCAAGGGGGGGAGAGGGGGTGGCTATTGGTCCCCACCTCGCAGGGGGGTGGCTCACCCCCCTGCGAGGTGGCTCCCAATAGCCAAGGGGGGGAGAGGGGGTGGCTATTGGTCCCCACCTCGCAGGGGGGTGGCTCACCCCCCTGCGAGGTGGCTCCCAATAGCCAAGGGGGGGAGAGGGGGTGGCTATTGGTCCCCACCTCGCAGGGGGGTGGCTCACCCCCCTGCGAGGTGGCTCCCAATAGCCAAGGGGGGGAGAGGGGGTGGCTATTGGTCCCCACCTCGCGGGGGGTGGCTCACCCCCCTGCCATATTGGAAGTGATGTCAGCCTCTCCTCTCCGTAAATATTAGGAGCACTATCCCAGGCTAGGTGTACGCCTCCTGCTCTATGAGACGTCATATCATTCTCTTCCTTCCAGGATATTAATAACAGTATCACAGGCCGGGTGAACACAGCTTGCCATACTGTGATTATTATCATACTCTCCCCCTCCGTATACTAGGAACCATATCACAGAAGACCTGTACTCCCCCTGGGATATTGGGAGTAATATCATAAGCTTCTTCCGTGAATATTAGGAGCAATTTCACCAGGTGGCTGTCCATTCTTTGTTATGTTGGGTTTCATGTCCTACTCTTTCACCGTAGATATTAGGATTAATGTCACCAAGTGAGTGTACACCTACTGCGATTTGAAAACTAGTATTATGATCTTCGTCCCTGGATATTCGGAATGACATCACAGGTAGGTCTACACTCCTTGTGGTATTAGGAGTAATAATATGATTAATTATTAAACATAAATTATTGATTTTAATAATTATCAATGACACTATTAATTAGTAAATACCGTTATTAATTTTGGATAACTCTTTTACATATGTGATTATGCATGCTTAAAATTAATTATTAATTTTAATGTCATTTAACAATATTATTAGTTCTTAATATGAATCATTATTTTATTACCAACATCTCTTAGTAATGATTTAAGCAACATTAATTGTTGAAATCATTATTTTATTATTAATAATATTACTATTAATTATTAATATTAATCATTAACATTTTAAACCAGTATTAATTTTTACTATCTTAATTATGATTATTAATATCGATGATTATTATTAATTTTTATATTTATTAATATTAATAATTAATAGACTTGTTCCTGATATCCAGCGGGGAGAAGATGATATTACTCCCAACATCGAGGAAAGTGTACACCCCTCTCTGATGTTATTCCTAATAGCCAGGGGGTATAAGATAACATTATTGAAACTACCGCAGTGGGTGTCTGTCCCCTCGGTGGTCTTGTTTCTTATATCCTGGGTGGGAGAGGATAATATGACTCCCAATATCACAGTGGGTGTAGACCTCCCCCGTGATATTGTCCCTAACATCCAAAGGTGGAGAGGATGATACTTCTTTCGATTTCACAGTGGGTGTACACCACCCCTGTGATATGATTCCTAATATCCAGTGGGCGAGAGGAATAGTCTCAATATTGCAGGAGGTGTACACTGCCGAGTGATATTGTTCCTAATATTCAGGGATGGAGAAGATATCACCCCCTATAGAGCAGTGGGTGTTCACTCCTTCTGTGACATTGTTCCTAATAGCCAGCTGGGGAGAGGAAGACATTACTCCCAATATTGTAGGGGGTATACACCGCCTTGTGATATTGTTTCCTATATCCTGGGAGGGAGACGATGATGCCAGCGGCAATATCGCAGGGGGTGTACACACCCACTGTGATATTGTTCTGAATATCCAGAGGGAAAGAAAATGATATGACTCCCAATATCACAGGGGGTGTACATCCTCCTGTGATATTGTTTCTTATATTCAGGGGGAGAGGATGATATGACTCCCAATATCGCAGGGGTTGTACACACCTTCTGCGATATTGTTCCTAATGTCCCAAAGGGGAGAGCATAATATTTCTCTCAATATCGTAGGGGGTGTACACCTACTTTGTAATATTGTTCTTAATATCCACGATGGGAGAGGATGATATGACTCCCAATATCACAAGAAGTGTACAGCCACCTGTGATATAGTTCCTAACATCTGGGTGGGGAGAGGATGATATTACTGCCCATACCGCTCGAGTTGTAAAACCGCTTTGATATTTTGCCTATAATCCTGAGGGGAGAGGATAATATTGCTCCCAATATCGAAGAAGGCATACACCCCCCCCTGTGACACTATGCCTAATATCCACTTTGGGAGACGATGACACTACGCCCAATATCGCAGGGGATGTACACCCACACTGGGATATTGTTCCTTATATAGAGAATGGGAGAAGATGCTATTGCTCCCAATAGCGCAGGGACTGTGGCTGTACACCCCTCCTGTGATACTGTTCTTAATATGCTAGGGAAGAGAGGATGATACTACACCCAATATTGCAGGGGAAGTACACCCACCCAGTGATATTGTTCTTAATGTACTCCACCTCCCTCCACCAGGGATATCGTTCCTAATATTCAGGGGAAGAGAGGATAACATTAAGCCCAATATCGTGGGGCAGTGACACACCCTCTGTGATGTTGTTCCTAGTATCCAAAGGTAGAGACAATGATATTACTGGCCATATGGCAGGGAGTGTACACCTTTCTGTGATATCGTTTTGGACATTCAGTGGGGGAGAGGATAACTTGAATCCCAATATCGCTGAAGGTGTACAGACCTCTGTGATGTAGTTCCTAATATACAGGGGAAAGAGAAGAATATTGCTCTCAATATCACAGGGGGTGTAACCACCCTGCCCCCTGTATATTGTTCCTGATATGCAGCGGGGTGGAGGCTGACAGTACTCCCAATATCCCAGAAGGTGCACACACACCCGTGATATAGTTCCTAATATCCAGCGGGAAAGAGGCTGATTTTACTTTCGATATCGCAGTGGGTGTACACCGCCCCCAAACCTCGGGTATCGTTCCTAATATCCAGGCGGGAAGAAGATGACATGGCTGATAATATCGAAGGGGGTGGACACCTCTTCCGTGATATGGTTCCCCTTATCCAGGGGGTGAATGGATGATATTACTCCCAATAAAGTAGGAACTGTACAGCCACCCTGGGATTTTGTCCTTAATAACCACAGGGGAGAGGTGATATTACTACCAACATTGCAAGGGGTGTACACCCCTCCTGTGATATTCTTTCTTACATCCAGGAAAGGAGAAGATGGTATTACTACCAATATTGAAGGGATGGACAGCCCCTAAGAGATATTGTTCTAAAGATACAGGTTGAAGGAGGATGAGATTCCATCCAATATAACAAGGGGTGTACACCCCGCCTGTGATATGAATCGTAAAACCTAGAAGAAGAGAGAATGACATTGCTTCCAAAAACACACGGGGTTAACACCCACCCTGTGATATTGTTCCTGTCATCCAAAGGAAGAGATGATGATACTACTCCAACTAACGGAGAAGGTACACACCCTCTGTGATATTGTTCCTCATAAGTTGTGGGGGAGAGCATGATATTACTTCCAGTATGACAGTGGCTTGACACCTAGTCTGTGATATTGCTCCTAATTTCCAGTAGGTAAAGTACGATGTTCCTGCCAAGAGAGTAGTGGATGTACAGCTGCCCTGTGATATGTCTCTGAATATTCAGGGAAACAAAGGAGGACATTACCCCAAATCTCCCAAAAAGTGTACACCCGTTGTGTGGTATGGTTGCTAATATTCGGAGATGCAGAGGATGGTATTTGTTCTCCTGTCGCAGGCTGTGTACACACAACCTGTGAAATTGTTCCTAATATCCTGAACAAAAGAGATGCTAATAATGGACACACATTGCAGGGGGGAGTAATTGGCTATTACGATCCACATCGCAGGGGGTGAGGCACTCCCCACAATATGGGGAGTAATAACAACCCCCTCTCCCCACTGGCTATTACGATCCATGTCGCAGGGCACTTCAGGACACCTGCCCTGCCCCAACCTTAACCGAGACAGTGGGTGTCATGGGACCACCTCAGGGTGGGTGGCAGCTCAGCTCGAAGGTATCCCTGCTGCCAAAGACCAACTGCTCCTGCTAGTTTGAATCTGGCCACAGGGTCTCTGTTGGTGAGACAGGTGACCTTGAGGCAGACACCCTGAAATCTAGCACGACAGAGCTCAACGCCCCCATGAGAGGCATCATAGCACGCAGACTTTGCAGACATACTAGCGAAGGCCGCAGCAGGCCCTGAGTGAGGAACAAGCTGACCAAGATCCTGGGGTTCTGCCACACAGCCCTTAAACCAGGGACTGGAAACTGTTTCCCTAAAGAGCCAGGAGTCAGTATTTTCAGCTTTGCCAACTGATCTTTGCCTCAAGGATGCAACTCTGCCATGACTGCACGACAGCTGCCTTCTGCGGGTGGCCTGTGAAGAGATGGGCATGACTGCACCCCCATCAAACTTTACTTACGGACATGGACACTTCTCAGTGACATGAAGTGTTATTTTTTATTTGTTCAACCATTTGGAAATGTAAAATCCATTCTTGATTCACAGGCCACAAGAGGAAGCAGGTACGGGCTGCCCCTGGCCGACCTCTGGAATGAGCTTAGAGAAGGAAATGACAGGCTTGGCCAGCATAGCCTGCTCACAGCAGATCCACTGCAAGAGGGTCCTTCATAGCAATCACTTCTCATCCTTCATCTTGGCTTCAAGTGCAGTTCAGGTGGAGAAAGAGAGACAGAACCCGCCTCAGCAAGAAGAAGGAAGGAGATGCAGGGTCAAGCAGCTGTGTGGATCCATCACACTCAACATTCACACCAAGAGGAGCACAGGCAGGACCAGCCCCAGGGGGCTGAAGTGGAGGCTCTCTGGGGTGGAGGACCTCTGGGTGGGCAAGATTCTCTACCTAAAACTCACATAGAAGATCTACACAGCAGTAGTTACAGAAAACACACACTAAGAAAAAGGCCAAAATAAAAATAGGACACCAAGTTTGGCCAAACGGGTCTCACAAGCCAGTAGGTAAGAAAGCCCAGGAGGGCCCACCAGAGGAGCTGGGGTTGGGTTCCTGCCTGCAGGGGGCCTGGGACACCCCATTCCCACAGACGAGGACCCAAGCTTTGGGGAGGAAGCTGTCAGAGTCACCCAGTGAGCTGCTCAGAGCTGGAGCCACAGAGCAGGTGAGGAGCCCTGGCCACGTCCCCGTACGGGCTGAGAAGCTGGGGTGGGGCACACCCCCCAGGGACAAATGCAAACAGTGGACCATGGGCCCTCCTCCTGCCCAGAGGATGCTCAGCTCCCAAGGGACCACCAAGGCCTGGAACCCAGGGACACACCACCTGACCATCATGCCCAGGCCTCCTGGACCAGGCAATGTCCAGTACAGGCAGGCAGTCTGGGCTTGGGGCCAGGACAGGGGTGGATGGTCCTGCTAGGCAGGCCTCCTTCTCCCTACCAGCTGGGCTGGTGGCACTGTAGTTTTGTTCTGGCAACATATTGCTGCCCACTTTGGCCACACCAGTCCCTGGCTCCCTGGATAGACCCAGTGCTGTCCAACCCACCTACACAGGCCCCACTAACCCAGTGCCCACCAGTCTCCCGTCAGCCAGGAGGACTCATGCTCACCCCCTGAAGTATCCGTGGGAACCTGCATCCCACAGGGACCCACAGCTCAGGGCCAACCTCCATGGGGCCTCTTGGTTGTGGTGGTAGGGGCAGGGGCAGTTGACCTCCAGCCCTCCCATCCTGGCCACTGTGTTTTGTGGGGATCATTCGGTCCTGGGAGCTTCCTGGGGATCCCAGAAGGAAGAGAACAAGGTGGTCATGGCAGCCTCAGCCCCAGGCTCTGGGCCCAAGCGCAACAGAAGGAAGAGAACAGGGTGGTCATGGCAGCCTCAGAACAAGACTCTGGGCCCAAGTGCTACAGTCTTTCAGTTCTGGTTTGATCCGCTTGGTAACAACATGTCTTGTCATTCACACAAGCATTGGCTTCAATATAATGCATCAAGGGACTGTGGAGGACACAGATCAGCCTCCAGGCCAGTTACAGCTGGTGACTTAGCCAATGCAGGCTGGGGAGTGGAAAAGCTGACCCCTGACCTACCCACCTACCCTGCCCACCAGATGCCAGTAGGGGCCAGGGATCCCTGACTTCAGGCAGAGGCAGACAGCACAGTTGCTGCCTCCCTTGATCCCATCCCAGGGCCCACAGGGCCTGGAGAAACCTGGCAGGGGCTGAGTTGGGAGAATCAGGCAGGGAGATGCCAAGTGAAGAATGTGAGGGACTGGGTATGAGGGACACTAGGGTACAGGGTCTGCTTCCCCTGGGGAGGTGGCAGTGAGACATATAGTAGCCAAGCCTCCACAGGCACCACCCTGCTGCCAGGCACACGTGGTGCCCATACCCACCCCAACGGCTGCAGGAAGGTTCTTCATCAACAAAAGGGGAGGACGCACCCACAGCCACATAGGCATTGGTGCCCACACACACCAGAGAAGATAATTGCTGCTGTGCCCAAGGTGTGCGGAAAGGGGCAATGTCCCCTTCCTCCCCATGGTGGGTCCAAAATTACCCGCTCCTGCCAGCACCCCCTCCCCCAACTCCACAAGCTGCTGACCTCCACCACAGTGCCATGCCACGTGCCAAGAACAGCTCAGCGGTACATCCCAAAGGGTGCTATCCTGGAGTGGCTGTGCTGGGCAAGGGACACGTTTCCTAGTCACAGAGGTTTTCTTTCTTTACCGCTCACCGGCCCTGTGCCTCGGTTTCCCCCACTGTGGCACAGTGTAAAAATCCCATCTTGAAGGTTAGGAACCCAGAAAGGTCACCACACCTGGTGAAATGGGGGGTGAAACTTCCTGCCTCGGACCTCTTGCTCCAGGACTGATGTCCACTGGGACATGGCCAGGCCAGCATCCTGGGGAGGGCTGCATTCCCTGCCTGGGGAACCTTGCTCCCAGTTAGGGGTCACTGGAGTTGAGGCCCCTAATGGATTGGGGAGGCACAGGGGTAGAATGGAGGTAGCCCCATCATACGGGCCTGTGTAGACCCCAGAAAACAAGCATTGAGTTCAGACTCTTGTGTGAAGTTGGCCACCTGAAAGTATTTGGGCTTTGGGGTGTGATGAGGGCCTGGGGTCAGGGAACAAAGTGTTCTGGTTTGGACACGCAGGAGGTTCTCTGCAGCTCTCTCAGGTACAGGGTATGTTGCTAAGTATATGCTTTTAAAAACCCAGGAGAGGGGGCACCCAGAAGGGGCCCTGAAGTCAAGGGCATGGTCCAGTCCTTCCACCTGCCCAGCTGAAGACAGGCTGGAGGACAGTTCTCCAAAGTTTCATAACAAAGAAGAGAAAAAAGAAATCAAAAAGACCTGGAGGATAGACAAGCTAATGAGGGCTGACTAGGATTACACTGCCTAATCCTCAAAACAAGCCTTCCCTATCTGTCCTCTGGGCGAGGTGAGGAAACAGGTCACAGTAGGACCTTCAGACCCTGGGCAGGCAGCTGGCAGCCTGGAGCCCAGTAGGTGTAAACACATTTTGACTAAGGCACGTCCTGCACAGCCCTAAATCCATTCAACCTTGAGTCAATACAGCACCTGCTTCTGTGAGCACAGGGTTGGGTGTAGGGTGACAGATTAACAGCATCTCAAGGCAGAATACTTTTTCCTAGTACAGATCAAAATGGACTTTCTTGTGTCTTCGTCTTTCTCCATAGACACAGTAACAGTCTGATCTCTCTTTCTTTCCCCCACACAGAGAGTGTCACCACTGTATGTCAGCTACTGGGGGACAGGCTTCAGCTTACACCCACCTTTGAAATTCCTTCCTCTCACCTTGGCAGAAGCTGGCCAGGAATTGGGGCCAATGGATGGGTGGGGTCTGCACGCGACACCGTGTTCAGGTCCCCATGACGGCTTCACACATGGGTGGTGGCCCTGCTGTTCCAGGTGCCACACACATGTCAGCCCCTGCTCAGGCCCTGATCTTTGAGGAGGGGGAGCAGCAGAACCCGGGCACTGACGCCACAGTGCCACTCACACCCACAGACGATTCTCCAGACAGGCATCAGGTCTCGGTCCTGGCCACCTCCCCCTGCAGGGCCTCAGCTCTTTCCTGGGACTCACATGGTCCTTCCTCACATGCAGTTCTGGTAGGATACATTGATCTGTACCCACGGGCTCTGAAGTGACAATGGTCACCCTCGTCCAGAGTGCAAGGGCACAGGCTGGGTGCCCATTGTGGGAACCCTGACTGCAGCACTCCCAGACTATCATCGGACATGCTGGCCCCCAGGCTTAGCTAGGGCACCAGCGGTAGGAGTGCACTGCTCTGGACTCTGCAGGAGGAGGACAACTGTCACCGCATCTTTATGTTCTGCTGGTGTCACTCTGTGCTTCTCATCTCCTGGTTGCACGATTCAGGGCAGAATCTCTGAACACCTTGTGGGAAACAGCACAGTCCAGCAGAGAAAAGGAGAAAAGCCCAGCTGCAAAGATGAAAAAATGGCAGGTGTGACATGGACCCCCATTCAGATTCTGTATTTAAATGAGGTCTTCCGGAACACTTGCTCTCATTGGATAATACTTCAAATATATATATATATATATACATACACACACAAAATACATATATATATATTTTTTTAATTTATTTAATTTTTTTATTGAGACAGTCTCACTCTATAGCCCAAGCTGGAGTGCAGTGGCATGATCCCGGCTCACTGCAACCTCCACCTGCCGGGTCCTGGTTCAAGCAATTCTCCTGCCTCAGCCTCTGGAATACCGGAGATTACAGGCATGCACCCCCATGCGGGGCTAACTTTTTGTACTTTTAGTAGAGACGGAGTTTCACCACGTTTTCAAGGTTGGTCTTGAACCCCTGGCCTCGAGTGATTCACCCACCTTGCACTCCTAAAGTGCTAAGATTACAGACATGAGCTAAGTGCTAAGATTACCCGGCCCATTGTAGCAGCTTAATCACAGAGGAAAAGAAGGCCTGGACCCAGCAGGAAGATGCTGAAAACGGGTAAGAGCAGCTCTCTCACCTATGGTGTTGCCAGGCACTTCCAACTTTCAACATAAGGGACGCTAAATAGCTTTCCCAGCAAAAACTGAGATGGTGGGTAAAACCTACAAAAATGCATCTTTGTAAGTGCATTACTGAGCTGGCATTGAAGGATGGAATCCACAGCAGTCAATAAAGAATTGGCAGGAACCAAAGTGGAATTTTTTTTTTTCTGTTTAGACAGTTGCACAGAGGATGGGGCATCAGAAACAAAACTGGATGTCTCTCCAAAATGAGGTCAGAAATCTGACATCTTAGGCTTAAAATAAAAGCCCACCTCAGAGCAGGAGGAGCAAGGAGAGCAGCTGTCCCTGCATTGGTGCTGGGTGGAGGGAAAACCACTGACCCTGAGAACCGATGAGAAACAGTCCTCCAGGAGTTCATGCTGGAAGACCTGGAGAGCATGGGTCAAATCGACGTGGCACCAGGCGGCTGCTCACTTCACCTCTACCCCATGTGAGTGAACATCTTTGCTGAAACAATGCAACCCTGTCCTCAAAATAGCTCCCCACATAAAATTCCAAGGAAGATAAGTCCGCGTGCAAAAAGTTACAAAACAAGTCAACAACGTGCTGTGGATACATCCGATAATTCAAGAAACAAATTCAGCAGAGCCACAAAAATCCAAAAGGTGGAAAAGATCAACTGCTGGCAAAGTATCCACTGCTGTTGCTCCTGTTAAGAGATTGTATTTCATAAAAAGCTAGACACGCCCCTCTGTGGCCTCACACTTGCCTTCTCAGGCATGTCTGCCCCAGAAATGCCCTTGGAGTGTCTTCTCCAAGAGAAACGTACGGGGCAAGAATATTTAGGCAGTGATTGCAGAAATAGAAAATACCTGAAAGCCATCCAAACACACCTCTATCAAGGAAAAAAGCTGGCATAGTCACATTGTGGAATATGATACAGCTGTGAAAATGAACTGCAGTTAGAAGCATCAACAATGAAAAATTACAGTGAACAAAGGAAATTACTGAAAAATACACTGCTATTCCATATACAGTTCACAAACCCTAACATATGACATTGCTTAATAATATACACAGAAATGATAAACCTTATGAAAAGCAAGACAAACATTAACACATTAGTCCTATGTCTGGGTGAAGAAGGGAGAGCCAGGTGATCAAGGACGAGCATATTGTAGCCTTTCAAGACAGTTGATGCTAATGGATGATGACATCAGTGCAATTATTAATCTATCGGATTATGCATTCAGTTTTGTTTGTTTGTTGGTTTTTGAGGCAGAGTTTTGCTTATGTAGCCCAGGCTAGAGTGTAATGGCATGATCTCAGCTCACTGCAACTTCTCTCTCCTGGGTTCAAACAACTCTCCCACCTCAGCCTCCCGAGTAGCTGGGATCACAGGTACCTGCCATGATGCTCAGCCAATGTTTTGTATTTTTTTAGTGGAGACGGGTTTCACCATGTTGGCCAGGCTGGTCTTGAACACCTGACCTCAAATGGTCCACCCGCCTCAGTCTCTGAAAGTGCTGGGATTACATGCCAACCCAAATTTTATAGACTCTTATATGTCACATATTTCATAATTAAACATAAAAAATAAAATATTTACTGTAGCTTGTAAATGAAAGAGCAATAAAAAATGTTGCAAACTTTTAAACATCAAACCTGTTGTATAGCTCATAGTGACCCTCGTATTAAGCTGTGGTAAGTTCCAAGTTGTATTTCATTGTCATTTTCTAAAACTAGATGAACAGATGAAAAACAGAATTCAGTTTTAAAACATGATATTAAGATAATGTTACTGGTTAAAGGTGTCCCGGTTCTTGGTGCCTTGAACCAAGAATTGGACACAACGCAAAAATGGAGCAAGGAAAGAATGAAGCAGCAAAGCAGAGATTGACGGAAAATGAAAGCACACTCCACAGGGTGGGAGCGCCTGAGCACAGGGAGCCCGTTACTGAAGCTTCTGGGCTTCAAATCCCCTCTAGAGGTTTCCATTGGTTACTTGGTGTGCACCCTATGTAAATGAAGAGGAGGAAGTACAATTACAAAGTCATATACTCGGTGTATGCCCTGTGTAAATGGAGAGGATGTTTCCTGTCATAGCCCAAGAGTTTCCATTTGATTTCATTCTCCAAAGTCAGGGTGAATCGGCCTTATGTTCCTGCCTCCAGACCCCTTTCTCCTGCCTCCGTGGAACGGATGGCAGGACATGGAAAAGTGTTCTGTCCAAATGACATGCCCCAGGGCACTGGCAGCTGAGGACAAGAGGGAACCAGTTAGTGCTACTGAGGAACGCTCACCCTTGTCTCCACACCGCACAGAACAAAGTGAGTGTCCTTGTTCTGAACCCACTGAAGTGAGTATCTTGCCTCAGGGCTTTCATGAAACCCTTTTTTGGAGAGGCTCCTTCTCTCTCCTTCTGCAGCCACGAGGCAGCAGGGATAGCCCATCTCACGCTGAAATTCTTCTAAAAAACACAAAGAGAATAAAATAATAGAATTAATGTAATGAATAATAAAATAATGAAAATGAAATTTTTTTTACAGAAGCAGCTCTGGAATTTCATGTATTGGTGGCATTAAAAGCAGAAAATGGGCCTAAAGGCCTAGTGGAGTGGCTCACGCCTGTAATCCCAGCACTTTGGGAGGCTGAGGCGGGAGGATCACGGGGTCAGGAGATCGAGACCATCCTGGCTAACACGGTGAAACCCCGTCTCTACTAAAAATACAAAAAATTAGCTAGACATGGTGGCAGATGCCTGTAGTTCCAGCTACTCAGGAGGCTGAGGCAGAGAATGACGTGAACCCAGGAGACGGAGCTTGCAGTGAGTTGAGATCGCCTCACTGCACTCCAGCCTGGGCAACAGAGAAAGACTCTGTCTAAAAAAAAAAAAGAAAAGAAAAGAAAAGAAAAGAAAATGGACCTATTATAGAGCTCAATTTAATGGCAAAATTTAAGGAAAGAATAAAAAGACTCTGCTAATAATGATGACATGAGGTGCTCATATTGTCATTTTCTCTGGGACCTAATATTGGGGCGGAGGTGGGACCATCTGCCACCAGGCTCCAGGTGATTTTCAGGCTGTTCCTCCAAATCGCTGCAACCTCTTCCCTGCTGGTCCCTTGATGCTACTGCCATGTCGGGCGTCCTGTGTAGCAGGAGGCACCTCGACAGCTTCCAGTGGGATAGGCCTGCAGCATTCTGAGCCTGAATGCCATCATCACTAGGAATTAAGGAGACACAAGCAGGAAGGGTTCAGGGATGGAGCGGCCGCTTCTCAGGGATCAGTCTCAGGCTCCAGCTGAGAAGAATCCTCTTTCAAGACAATGGCTCCAGGCTGAGGTCAAGGCTGTTTCTGTGCATTATGATGACTGACCTGCATCCACAGGGAAGCGTATCCGGGCCCCTTTTTTCCAGGCGATGTTGGGAACACCTTGAAATGGGCACTGGTGGATTTCAATTCCAGCCTTCCAGAAGCCGCTTCAAATGGAAATTGAGCTAAGGGATGTAGCTGGAGTAAGTAAACAGCTTTAGGTCCTGAACAACAATTTTCACATACAATATAGTATGCAGGGAAAAACAAAGCCTCAGGACCCCAATTCACAGCAAAAAAAGAAAAAAAAAAACCATTAAGCTGGAAGCTGAATCATGCAAGAAACTGCCTTTCCTTTTGTTCCTAAGCAGATAGCTACAGATAAAGGGTTGCATATCTCCACAGGAAGCTGGCCTATGTTCATCTTATCTTATGTAAAGGACTGATTTACCACATGTGAGTTGAATACATAACTAATCATTTCCCATCTGCTCTCTTTCTCTTGCAACCTGAGGAAGACCACAGGCTCCCTCTCTCCCCTCCAGCTCACCCTTTTCCTCCAGCCCACCTTTCCCCTCCAGCCCACCTTTCACTTCCAGCCCACTCTTCCCTCCAGCACACCCTTCCTCTTCGGCCCACCCTTCCCCTTTAACTACTGAAGACCTCAAAATCATCTTGGGAGGAAGGCACAGACCACAGACTATTTCTGTGATTCAGTTTTTTTTTCTCCCAAGCATGGCCTTAACCTTGGCAGAATTAACTTTTAAATGGATTGAGATCAGTCTCAGGTACCTTTTGGTTTACAATCGGATGCCTCAGCCATCGCACAGCTCTCTGGCCTTTGTACTCTTGTACCAAAGGAGGAGGGTGGATTCCATGATCCTAAAATCCCTTCAGCTCTCCATAGGTTTCTGAGAGGACATAATTACCTAAGAGATTAGAGAGAGCATCATAAACTATACGTAGATGGTGTGTGGCAGTTACGGTTAAGTTTGGCTGCATAAAACAGAAGACTCAAGCTAACAGAGGCTCACACATATAAAGGTCTGTCTTTTCTTTTCACATGAAAGGAATCTGAAGGCAGGCAATCCTCCCCTGTTCACTGGATCTGTGATCTTATCAGAGAGCCCAGCTTCTCCTATCATTCCCTCAGGCACTTTGACTGAAGGTGGTTGTATCTTCTAGATCACCTCATGCCCCAAGATAGCAGCTTTGTTCCTACAATCAGAGCTGCATTCAAAGCAGCAGGAAAAAGAAAAAAAAAAACAAAAAACAAAAAACGACACTCAGTAGTTTGGCTCCTTTTAAGGAGTCCTTTTGGATGTGCTACTCAACAATTCTACTTAAATCACATGGGCCAGAATGGACCCACATGGCCACATGGGTGCACAGAGACAGCTGGGGAATGAAGCATTTAGTGCAGAGCCTTGGTCAGAAGAGGAAGAAGAAATGGATGTTGAACCAACTGTTTCTGTCACATGGCGTTTTAGTTGAGCTTGGAAGGATGAGTGGGTTATTCACAGACAGGCTTGGAGAGAGACACAAGCAAGGATCGTGTGTGGAAGAAGCACGTCAGGAATTCGCAGGATAAAAAGAGCCTCCCCCTCACTGCAGAGTCTTCTCGCTAAAAACTCAAGGACTTCTGAATTATTTCCATACTTTTTCTTTCTGAATTTAGAAGATTTACAATTCAATTATATATAATGATAAGACACCATCTTCCTGGGGATTGTTTAAAAACACTGTTTGGGTTCGGAAAGAGGAACCTAAGACCCATGTGGAGGGGGTGGGAGTTTCAAGGTTCCTGGAACACAATGCTGGAAGGAATTCAGGCAAAATATTCCATGGCCTTCTGACTGCTCTCTGGTGCCTGTTGTGAAGTCTAAAAGCTGTGATGCTCCCCAGGAATGGCTATGTTCTGAAAGCTTTTCTAGAAAAGTGTCTTGAGCTGGGCTACATTGTTAGCTCTCTGCTTCACAGAAAGATCCTTCTCGAAGTCCAGAGGGCACTTAGATAAGACAGACAACATGGTACTTGAGGTTTCCTCCGTGGTTTTCTTCCAGACATCTCTGAGGCATCAGAAGCAAAGGTCAATGTCAGGCCTCTGAGCCCAAGCCATGCCATCGCACCCCCTGTGACTTGCACGTATATGCCCAGATGGCCTGAAGTAACTGAAGAATCACAAAAGAAGTGCAAATACCCTGCCTCGCCTTAACTGATGACATTCCACTACAAAAGAAGTGAAAATGGCTGGTCCTTACCTTAAGCGATGATATTATTTGGTGAAATTCCTTTTCCTGGCTCATCCTGGCTCAAAAAGCTTCCCTACTGAGCACCTTGTGACCCCTACTCCTGCCCACCAGAGAACAACACCCCTTTGACTATAATTTTCCTTTACCTACCCTAATCCTATAAAATGGCCCCACTCTTATCTCCCATCGCTGACTCTCTTTTTAGACTCAGTCCGCCTGCACCCAGGTGATTAAAAAGCTTTATTGCTCACATAAAGCCTGTTTGGTGGTCTCTTCACATGGACGTACATGACAGTCAACAACTCAGTGTAATAGAAATTTTAAAATGAATCAAATATTTGGATGGAAGGAGAAACCTTCAAAATTATGTCTACTATTTAGCATTTTATCTTCCACAACGCAAAACAAAGCTATAAACTTCTCACTGCAACTGTGAGGGAAGAGGATCCTAAAACATTTTTTCTTAGCCTGTTTTCTGCTTCTCTTAACAGAGTGCCTGAGACTGGGTAATTTACAAAAACAGAGATTCACTTCTCACAGTCCTGGAAGTGGGAAGTGCAAGGTTAAGGGGTGGTGGGCATCTGTCAAGGACCTTTGTGCTGTGTCATCCCACAGGAAGGTGGAGGAGCAAAAGAGCATGGAGGAGTAAGAGGGGTCAAACTCACTTTTGTAACAGACCAACTCTTGTGATAAGGAACCCACTCCCTCAATAACAGCATTAGTCCACTCACGAGGGTGAAACCCTCATGACCTGATTGTAAAGGTAAACTGAGGCTGGAGCTGAACCGGGAATGAAGACATAAGGCAAATGACAGTGAGAATAGCTTTTATTAGGGCTTGCGGGCGAGGTTCCTCGGTCCAAAGGTGTGGGTCCAGAAAGTCACGCTGAGGGAGGAGGATAGGGGCTTCTTATAGCCTGAGAGGTAGGGAAGCTGGTTGTGCAAACAGGGCCTGGGGGGTCTTGAAACTACTAGAACAGGAGTTGAGTAAGGGTCATGAGGAAGGGGTCTTTGGAAACTGTTAACCAAAACTGCTGTTTACGAACGTGTGGAATGCAGGTGAGCTGCAGGCCATGGGTAAGTGTGGCTGCCCAGCTGGAACCTCTGATGTACCTAAGTCTGAGGGTGTGTTCAAAGAGGGAGGGAAGTCTCGAAACAAAGGGCCTGCTACGCCGAGTGGCGCCACCATGTCGGGTCCAGGTCCCTGCCTAACACTGATCACCCCTTAAAGATCCCTCCCCTCAACCCTACTGTATGGGGGATTCAGTTTCCAACACTTGAAATTTGGGGGACACTTTCAAACCATAGTAAGAAAGTAATGACAAGAATAAATTACTTATACAGTGTTTATCACTAATAATAAGGTATACACAAAACATCATTTATAGTCTATATTCACTATAATATGTTGTGCTCTATTTTCATGTGAATTCATGCAAAGAAATAAAAAACAAAGAGAAAGATTTTCGAGAGAGGTATTAAGAAACAGCACCATAACCTTTAGTAAAACTGAGAAACTAGTGGTAGTAATTGTTTTAAAAACCTTTTTTATTTGCTGGTTGTTTGGAAGTCAGTGGCGACATTTCAAGGAGGAGTTGTCATTGGGAAGGCAGATTTCAGGAGGCTTTAGTAAGAGTGCCTGAGGAAGATGGGGAAGGAAGGAGGACAGGTGACTTAGAAAGATTCTTGGTGGCAACTGGAAGTGCAGAAATAGAATGGTGACTTCAGGGAGAAGCAATTCAAGGAATGTTGGGCTTTTGCTTCTCTCTTTCCATCCCTCTCCCCATCTCTCTTTCCATCCCTCTCCCCATCTCTCTTTCCATCTCTCTCTGCCTCTCACTTGGTCTGTCTCTGTTTCTCCCTCTCTGTGTCTCTCTCCTGGTTGCTCTGTCTCTCTTTGTCTCTTTTTGAGACTCTGTGTGTGTCTCTGTTTCTCTCTTCCCCTCATCTCTTTCTCCATCTTTCTATGTCTCTCTGTGTCTCTGCTTCTCTGACTTTCTCTCTCTCTCTCTCTCTCTCTCTCTCTCTCTCTCTCTCTGCGTGTGTGTGTGTGTCTCACTCTCTTAGTTTCTCACTCTCACTCTCCATCTCGCAGCTCTTTGGTTTCACTATGCAAGCTGACTCTTCCCACCTGATGATCCAGTGGGATTAGCAGGAACCGGGTGGACCACCCCCACCACCCGCATCCTGTGCCCATCCATGAACTGGGGCAGAGGAGAGGACTGATCTCGCTACTTGGCCTGACTGGACGTGCTGACCCTCAAGATCACAGGCAGTGGAAGGAGCAGCTCCTGGAAGGTCAGAGTGGGTCCTGTGATGGATGGAAGCGACAAGTATGTTGAGCAACAAAAATGATCAGCACTTGGTCTATGGCAGCAGGAGCTCAGAAGTGAGGAATCCTAGGGCCTTAAATGAGTGGCCCATTGTGGCAAAAACTTTTTTAAACAAAAAAATAGCCCCTAAGGAGTGTTCCAATGACCACCCCTTAAGCAACACAATTGACCCGTGAACAATGCAGAGATTAAGGGCACCAATCCGGCCACACAGTTGAAATTTGGACAGTAACTTTTGAGTAGCCAAAAGGAATTTACTTATAACCTATTCTTGCGTGGAAGCCTCAGTGATCACGCAGATAGTCGGTTAACACACATTTTGTGTGTTATATGTATTGTAAAGTGTATTCTTATAGTAAAGTAAGCTAGAGGAAAGCAATCATAAGGAAAATGTGTTTACTATTCATTAAATGGCTCATCATAGAGGTTCTTCTCCTCATTTTTGCATTGAGTAGGCTGAGGAGGAGGAGGTGGGAGGAGAGGAGGAGGGGTTGGTCTTGCTGTCTAAGGGGTGGCAGAAGTGAAAGAAAATCCATGTGTAAGTAAGTGACCCACGCGGTTTAAACCCTGTTTCTCAAGGGTCAACTGTTTCAACAGGGAAGTTTTGAAGTGAACTCTTTTTTTTTTTTTCTTTTTCCTTGAGACAGAGTCTCACTCTGTTGCCCAGGTTGGAGTGCAGTGGCTCGATCTTGGTTCACTGAAATGGAAGTGACCTCTCTTCAAATAGGGCATGGCAGGGAAACGGGGAAGAAAATGGCAAGAGTCTGCCCCACAAACTCAGGACCAAGATCCCCAATTTCTTCCCCTGGTGAGTGGGGCTCTCATTCCCTAGACCACAAAGTCTATTTGGGTTCAAAGATGACCTAGGCTCTGGGCTTGGTCTTCCAAGAGAAGAGGGTATCTGGTCCCTCCCAAGAATGCAGAGTTGTCCACCCCTGGATGAGTGACCGCAGCTCTGACCCTGTCCCTGGTCTGGGCTTCACTCCTCCTGTAGGTGGGCGCGGCTGCAGGCTCAGGAGTTCTCTAAACCAGGCAACACGTGGTTGTTGGTGGGTGTGCTTGCAGGCAGAGGAAGAGGTCTGTGGCTTACAGCAGAATCTCAAAGTTGACATCCATAAAAGGTAAAAGCTCCTGCGGGATGCTGACATATACAACTAACAAGATAACGCCCTGAGACCGGGTGCGGTGGCTCATGCCTGTAATCCCAGCACTTTGGGAGGCCGAGACGTGCGGATCACAAGGTCAGGAGATTGAGACCATCCTGGCTAACACGGTGAAACACCGTCTCTACTAAAAATACAAAAATTAGCCGGGTGCGGTGGCAGGCGTCTGTAGTCCCAGCTACTTGGGAGGCTGAGGCAGGAGAATGGCGTGAACCTGGGAGGCGGAGCTTGCAGTGAGTGGAGATCGCACCATTGCACTGCAGCCTGGACGACAGAGTGAGACTCCGTCTCAAAGAAAAACAAACAAACAAACAAACAAAAAAAAAACAAGATAACGCTCTGGGTGTACATCCTGGCACACAGGAAGAGCATTCTTGTTCATGGCGGTGGTTTCAAATATTTCAGTGAGTTCTCCCTTGAATGCTTCAGTCGGGAGCCACTTCAGTTCAGCGCGGGCAGCAAGGGAGCTTCAATGACTGGTAGTTACGAATTCAAGCTTGTACACAGCGACAGGTCACAGGTCTGTGGAAGATACTGTCAATCAATATTCAGAGGTAGCATTCCATAACTGAAGCATAGGGCATATCTGACCTCATCTGACATGGCTAAAATCATGATTGTTTTTCTAACTGGGAAATTTATGTAACTTATTTGCCAATAAAGAACCATCTCTCTCTCCCCATTTTCTGACACAACGCTAGTCATTAGGGAAATGTTCCGATGATGTTTGTGAAAGAACAAACCAATGTCTTCCACTGTAATACCACCCATTTCACACATATGACTCTTGCTGCTTCCATGTGACACTAAAAGTATCAGGAGTGCCAGGAAGTCTCTTTAATCATCGTTCTCCAACGTGCTCAGGAGATGAAGTCATTCTGTGAAGTGGACTTCAGTTGACATCAGGGCAACCTGTTTCTGCATCAAAGTCTTGGGAAGCTTCCATCTGATTTTATTTTATTTTATTTTATTTTATTTATTTATTTATTTATTTATTCAGAAATAGAGTCTCACTCTGTCACCCAGGCCAAAGTGTAGTGGTATGATCACAGCTCACTGCAGTCTTAACCTCTCAGGGTCAAGCCAATCCTCAGGCCTCCACCACCTGAGTAGCTGGGACTGCAGGTGTGCCACCATGTCCTGCTAATGTTTTATTTTTATTGTTTTATTTTGTGTAGAGTCAGGATCTCATTATGTGGCCAAAGTCGGTCTCAAACTCCTGATCTCAAGCAATACCTATGTCAGCCTCCTAATGCGCTGAGATTATAGACATGAGCCACGGCACACAGCTGATTTATTATTTTATTTTCTCAGAACTCTATGCAACCTGATTCTTAATACATAAGGAAAGAGAAGCCAGACAAAGGTGGAAGTAGTTACACACGATGTGAGTGTCATTTGGCATTTAGACAAGACAGGCGGATCATAAAAATAAAAGATCCACATGTCGCAATTGGTGGTGGGCTTGGATATGGACTCCAGCACTTTTTATTTTTATTTTTTTCGGAGATAGTGTCTCACTCTCTTGCTCAAGCTGGAGTGCATTGATATAATCGTAGCTCACTGTAATCTCAAACTCTTGAGTTCAAATGATCCTCCAGCCTCAGCCTTCCAAGTAGCTGGGACTACAGATGTACCATCGCTCCAGGCTACTTTTTTTTTTTTTTTGAATTTTGTAGAAACGAGGTCTCCCTGTGTTGCCCAGGCTAGTCTCAAACATGTGACCTCAAGCAATCCTTCCGCCTTGGCCTCCAAAGCGCTGGGATTATAGGTGTGAGCCACTGTACCCAGCCAAGAAATCAACTCCACCTGTTTTCTATATAAAGTTTAGCATCTAGATACAAAGCAAAATAATGTTTAAAGATCAAGGAATCTGAAGGGAAGCTGGTGGGAGGGGAATGGGCTGAAGGCAGTGTTTTCTGGTCTACGGTTTTGCTTATTCTTGGACTTTCCGTCCAAGTCCCGAAAGAAGCAGAAGGAAAGTGAGAAGGGAGGAAGAGGCAGGAGGAAAGGAGGAGGGCTGTGCCTCTGAGGTTGCAGATTAGCCCAAGGCGGCTCAGTGGCTGGGAAGGAAGGAAGGAAACCCCCAAGGCCGAAGGTTGAGTCAGAGTCCTGGGTCCAGCAGAGACTGGAGGGGAGGAGGGTACCGGGAGCCAAAGACCTTCCTGCTAGCATTGCAACCTCTTAAACTGCTTAGGCTTTTATCCAAATTTGGTATGTTCGTATTTTGTAGACCTCCAAACCAAGTCACTCAGGGTAACCCAAGCAGGAAGGGGAGGATGATAGGAGAAGGTGCCCCACCTGATGATGCCCTTCTGGCTTTTATCCATTCCTGGGAATGACTCTTTCTTCAACTCGGGGGATGCCCCTATGGGAGAATACAGTGGCGTGGACCAGCAGTGGAGAATTCCAAGTCCAAAAAACGATTAGCGTTTTAAAGGAAAATAAGAAATCATCCTGCACATGTGAAATATTGGGAAAAAAGGTTGTTACTAATAATTCTCAAGAGACCACTCTGGTGAGATTGGGTTTCTTTGGGGATGTGTGGAACAGGGTATATGTACCGAATGGGCACATCCCACCCTTCAGACTCCTCCCTCAGCTCCTGTCTACTGTAGCAGTCAGAGAGCAGCTCCGGTCCTCATCTCGTCTGAGCGACCCACTCACTCATTCACTCACTCATTCACTCACTCGTTAATTCATTCACTCACTCACTCATTCACTGCTTCACTCGCTCACTCACTCATTCACTCACTCAGTCGTTTACTCATTCACTCACCCTTTTACTCACTCGCTCATTCATTTACTCATTCAATCACCCATTCACTAACCCATTCACTCACTCACTCACCCATTCACTTGCTCATTCACTAACCCATTCACTCACTCAATCACTCACTCATTCACTAAGCCATTCACTCACCCATTCACTCACTCATTCATTCCCTCATTCACTCACTCAGCCATTCACTCATTCACTCACTCATTCACTCACTGACTCATTTCCTCATTCATTCACTCAATCATTCATTCACTCATTCACCTCTGCACTCATTCACTCACTCACTCACTCATTCACTCACCCTTTACTCAACACTCACTCATTTATTGACTCATTCACTCACTCATTTGTTCATTCACTCACTCACTTCTTCACTCACTCGTTCACTTGTTCACTCACTGACTCACTCACTCACTCTTTCCCTCACCCATTCACTCACTCACCCACTCATTTGTTCACTCACTCATTCACCCACTCATCCATTTACTCATTCATTAA
The DNA here is from genome assembly GCF_037993035.2 of Macaca fascicularis. Classification (NCBI taxonomy): domain Eukaryota; kingdom Metazoa; phylum Chordata; class Mammalia; order Primates; family Cercopithecidae; genus Macaca; species Macaca fascicularis. The sequence goes on along the minus strand of NC_088377.1, from coordinate 39,231,278 downwards.
CTCACTCACTCATTCATTCACTCACTCATCACTCATTTATTCCCTTGGTCACTCACTCATTCACTCATTCACTCACTCCCTCACTCATTTATTCACCGACTCATTCACTAAGTCTCTCATTCATTCACTTACTTACTTATTCACTCACCCATTCACTCACTCACTCATTCACTCATTCACTCAGCAATTCACTCACTCACTCACGTTCACTCATTCACTCATTTACCCACTCACTCACTCATTTACTTCTTCCCTCATCCACTCACTCACTCATTCACTGACTGACTCACTCACCCATTCACTCATTTACTCACTCATTTACTCCTTCACTCACTCACTCACTCCTTCATTCATTCATTCAGCAGCACCCATGACAGGTTCACTCTGTCGTGGGCTCTGCTGTTGCCCTAGGCCTGCAGCAGGGAATAGTCAAAGATCTCTGAATCCATGGCATTCAGACTTTAGCAGGGGGACCTCTGGAGAAGCCTAGCAGATAGGTGAAATGCCCCATGTGTGACACTGAGGAGGATGTTTTAAGAGAAGCAGGGAGGGAACAGGAGTGTGCATGGAGCCCAAAATTTCTAAGAGGGTGATCTGGGGAGGCCTCACCATGCAGGAGACCTTGCAGGACAGACCTGAGGAAGGTGGACAGAGTGGGTAGGGAGAGGAGGGCCTGGGCTGGGGAAAGAGCAGGCGGGGCCTGAGGTTGTCGGGTGCCCGCATCGGCCTCTGGGCAGCACCAGGATCTGAAGGGACCAGAGGACAGGCCAGTGTGCCGTGTGTGGGGCCTGTGACTCCAAGTCAGCAGAGAAGATGCCTGAATTACATGCTGATAGGTGCACCCTGACTTTGAAGTTGAGGACACCCGAGGCACGGAGGTGGGGTGAATGTGGGGGCAGAGCATGGGATGGGGAGGGAGCCTGTGCCGGTCCAGGTCAGAGGCAGTGGCTTGGCCCCAGTGGCTCCAGGTGCAATGAAGAGCCAAGAGGGACTTTCCTGAGGGACTTAGATTCCAGGGTGGAGGAGCACTGCAAGGCTTCAGCCTGAGCCCCTGGGAGGATGGAGTCACGAGGAGCTGAGGTGAGGAAGACTGAGCGGTGGGGGGTTGTGCAGAGAGGCAGAGGCCTGAGCTGAGTGTGGCCCCTGCAGATTTGAGATGCCCACTCCATGCACAGGCAGACACAGCAGGGGAGGGGAAGAGGCTGCAGCTCAGGTAGCCCTGGAACGTGTAGCCCGACATGCTGGGGCAATGGGTCATGGTGCCCTCATGGCTGGGAGCTGCTTCCCTCCTGGGATGCTACAACTCCTTTAGGGCATATGGGCAACTCCTGCGCTCACCACAGAGGGGAAGCGGGAAGGGCATCTGTCCCTATGCATGTTCTCCTTCACTTGGTCCTAGGCAGGTCCCAGGCAGCACCTCCCCTCCCAAGTGGCTCCCCTTGGCCCCTGCCCCTAGTGTTCACAGCCAGACCCTCGAAGAGGGCTGGACTCAGCGGCTCACTTCTAATGAATAGAAGCAGGCAAAAGAGATGGCGGTCTCTCCTGAGATTGGATTGGGAGGGGCTGCAGGTTCCGTCCATTGGAAATCTCCCCCTGGCTCTTGATAGGTGCTAGTTCTGGCAAAGCCAGTCACTGGCCCAGGGCAGAGGGTGGCCTGAAGCTGATGCCACGGAGAGACTGGGGCCTTCAGTCCAACAGCCTACAAGCAACAGAACCCTGCCAGCAACACAGAAGCGAGCGTGAAATCGGCTCCTCCCCTGATGAGCCTGAGCCTTCAGAGGACAAGGCAGCCCTGGGCAGACACCTGCTGCAGCTGCGGAGAGCCCCTGGGGCAGAGGGCCCAGGGAAGCCTGAACTCCTGGCCCAAGGAGTAATCATTCCTGTGGTATAACTGTGTGCTGGTGTGGGCCACAGTTTGGAGTAACCTGTCAAGGGACAATAAAGAACAAACACACACCTCAGGTCCTACTGGGTGGAAGCTGTAGGGTCAGCACGGCATGTAATATCTGTCAGGCCTGAGCCCAAGCCAAGCCATTGCATCCCCTGTGACTTGCATGTATATGCCCAGATGGCCTGAAGTAACTGAAGAATCACAAAAGAAGTGCAAATGGCCTGCCTCGCCTTAACCGATGACATTCCACCACAAAAGAAGTGAAAATGGCCGGTCCTTGCCTTAAGCGATGATATTATCTTGTGAAATTCCTTTCCCTGGCTCATCCTGGCTCAAAAACTCCCCCACTGAGCACCTTGTGACCCCTACTCTTGCCCGCCAGAGAACAACCCTCCTTTGACTGTAATTTTCCTTTACTTTCCCAAATCCTATAAAACGGTCCCACCCTTATCTCCCTTTGCTGACTCTCTTTTTGGACTCAGCCCACCTGCGCCCAGGTGAAATAAACAGCCATGTTGCTCACACAAAACCTCTTTGGTGGTCTCTTCGCAGGAACGAGCATGGCAACATCTTCCAGTTCAATTAGAAGATTCATTGCTAAGGCCAAAGATTAAAAAAAAAAAAAAAAACAAAACCATACCTTTAATTGTAGCACCATTAAAATACATGACTTGCAAAGAAAGAAAAAAAAAAAAAAAGAGCCATAGCCATTCTTTTCCATCTTAGTTACAGGTATATATTAATATATGTTAATTCCCTGACTGACTGAGCAATGGGCCAAACTCATAAGAACAGATGTGTGAGGACCGTCAGTGACCACCCTGACCTCAGCCCTTATATACAGACAAATTTTTGAACATAATCTGTAGCCTTGGGGGTCTTGACACTCTAAATTTTATTGTTTTTAATTAACTATTTCTATTCCCTAAGCAATACCTGTTCATCGGAGAGAAAAAATGGCATTACCTATACTAAGCAAAAGAAAGGAAATAAAATGTTCAGAAACATTTACATATATATGCAGACACACACACACACTCGCACACACGCACGCACAGGCTCGCACTATGTCTAGGCCTGCCTTTTCACTTATTTGTATGTCCTGAACATATTTCCATGTCAGTAGACACTTATCTTCGTAGCGGTAACAGCAATTAAATATTATTACAGCGTCTATTTTTACCATCATTTATTTAACTCATCATGTTTGAACTGTTAGGTTGTGTCTATCGTTTTCTGTGTTATAGACAATTTGATGACAAATGACCAATCCCCTAACGTTCAATATAAAAATATCAATTGTATAAGGAGATAAGGGTATTTGGCTAAAATAAAATTCAGTGTGCCCCAACTTCTCCACATGTAATATGCTCTAAAAAGGCATGAATGATTAAATTAGCCCTTCTATTCTCCAGCACAGATCCTGAGCCCAGCGGTGGGTGCAGGTGCTCAGAGCCTCGGTCTGCTCTTCTGCCCGCCAGAAGGCAAAGGCCACTCAACTGCCACCTTAAGACACCCAGGATTCTCCTCTCCTTTTTTATTAATAGAATAATGCTCAGGCTCAGTGCATGAGAGCAGCGCTCTCCGACTTTGCATTCATCAGAGTAACCTAGGTGGTTTGTTTAAAAATATACATTCCCTAGCTGCGCTCCCAGAAACTGGACTTCAGTGGTTTAGTGGGGGTGTGCATAGGACAGGTGATTCTGAGGACCACGAGGGGTTAGGAATTTCCCCGTGAATTCTGGCCAAGGGAGAGATCAGACCATCCAGCATTGTCCGCAGCATATTTCTTTTTCCTCTTTTGCAATGAATATTTGATGCTCAGCGGGATGAGCCCCAGGATGAGGCACATAGCCAAGAAAAATCCATGCCTCTCCATCTTTTCCCCAGGATTGCCCTTTGGCGAGACGCTCCTTTATGATTGCTTCACTTTCCCCGGTTCATAGAACAAGCCTCTTCTTAGTCTCTTTTGTTGTCTCTTATCTGTTCAACAAACACCCACTGCGCAGGACCATCCTCCGGTAAGCCCTCGAGTGGGGCCGTTTGGCAGCCCTACTTCGCGGGGTGAGCACTGAAGGAACCGGGATCCCATAAGCCCGTGCTGTTGTGGGGGCTGCCCCCTCTCCCATTGTAGGTAACTGGCACCAGGCTGTTAAGCTGTGGATGGACAACCGCACAGCGCATTGCGTGTGCGTATTTCAGCACTTGGCGTTGGCCACTGAAGTCAGCCGAGGTCGGCACAGTGTACAGCAGCGCGCGTGTCCGTGGGGAGGAAGGGTCGTCCCGCCTCCCTGCCAGGCCAGTCCTGTTGCGCCTCCTCCAGCCCCACTCTGACTTTCGCGTGCCCAGGCGTCTCTGAGGGTCGCGCCCCGATACCCTCCTCCACCCCAAGGCTTCTTTTCCCAAAGGGCCAGGCTGGTGGCTCAGGAGCGCCACAGCCCCCGTGGGCCCGGGAAATCGCAGTTTCGTCATAGCTAAGCCTGCCGCGCTCAGCTTTTCTCGCCACCTGAATGATCCACTCTCCGTGCGTCCTTCCCGACCTCAGGCTGCAGAGAAAACTTGGGGGCGGGGGTCGAGGAAGCCAGGCGCCGGGGCTCCCAGCGCAGCCCCCAGAGGAATCCTGCGGGCAACTACAAGCTGTGCGAGCGGCCGGGCTCGGCGCTGACAACAGCCGGAGCGACCGGGCCCGCCGCGAGCCTCCGCGTCCAGGTAGGGTCTCCGCGCCCCAATTCCATCCCGCCCCGCCATCGGCGCTCCCAGCAAGTGCGGGGTTTCCACCCGCCCCGCCGTTCGCGCCCATTCACGGTCTCCCTTGCCCCCCCGGGAGATGCTCCCCGCGTTCTATTCCGTCCCGCCATGGCGAGCCCAGCAAACGTAGTGACACCGCCCCCATGCGTTTTCCCCTCCCCCGGACGCTGCCCCTGCCCCAACCTGTGGCGCTCCGGGCATCTCTAAAGCCCCCAACCAGAATCCTCCAACCCACCCGCGAGGCTCGCGCACCAGCAACGCGGCCCCACCCGCAGGGACCCCGCCCACCTGTGGAGGTACCCCCGCATCTGCGACATCCCCCACCGCTAGCGCGGCCCCTACCTACGACGACCCCCGCGTAGGTGCTCCTGCCCACACCCGCCTCCTCCCCGCCAGCCCCTGCCCTTTCCCTGCCCGTTTCCCTGCCCCTTTCCCTGCTCCTGCCCCTAGCCGCGCCCCCGCCCCGGCAGGCCCTCCTGTGCGCTCGGGCCCCGCCCGTCACCGCCCATTGGCGCTGGCGCCGGGCGGGGGCGCGGGCGGGGCAGCAGTTCCGAGTCCGGCGCGCTCGGGCAGGGTCCCCATTGCCTGCCGCGCACCCGGACTAGCGATTCCCCTCGGCCTCCTCGCCATGGAGGCGGACGACTCCCGGGACCCCAAGGGCTCCTTGCGGAAGTTCCCGGAGCACCTCTCCGGGGCCGGCAAGGCCATCGGCGTGTTGACCGGCGGCGGGGATGCTCAAGGTGCGCGCCCCCCTCCAGGTGGCGAAGTCGGGACGGACGGAGAGAGGGAGAACAGGGCGAAGGGGATGGGGGGACAGGGCAGAAGAGGGGGGGAGCGATGGGAGGACCCGGGGAAAGATGGGGGAAGCGATGAGAAGAACCGGGGAGAAGAGCGGGGAAGCGATCGGGAGAACTGGGTCGAAGCCGGTGCCCGGGAGCGGCAGGGCAGGGGTACCTGCGGGGCAGCGTGAGCCGTCAAGGCAGCCTCGGGGTCCTTGCCGGGTGGGGCGGAGGAGGGGAAGGGACATGGCGGTAGGAACCTCCATCCGAAAGATAGTGAGCTTTCCATCCCCTCCGGTTTATGTTTTAAATTGAGCCTGGCAGAGGGAGTCGCCTGGAGCGCCCTCGGGGGTCGTTCTGCCTCTGAGCTGTAGGACGGGGCCGGGCTTCCCCTCCGAAGCGAGGGTACAGCGCGATCACTTCCTAAGTGGCCCCCCGCCCCCCAACTCCGCCCCACACCACCACCCAGCATGTCGAGAAAGAAACGGCCGTGTCCCCGCACGCCTCCTGTCGCCTCTTGCCCGGCGCGGTGTGGGCGGGGTCCCGGCTGCTGCAATGCAGGACGCGGCGGGGGTGCTCTGGGTTCCCGCCTGGCGTCTCCGAGGCGGTCCGGCAGCCCCTCGCGTTTCCGCTGGAAGATTTACAAAAAGGGTTTCTTGTGCTCGGATGTGCTGTCGCCTTCTGGCTCGTGACAAAACTGAAAAGTAAAATGGGTCCCAGGACCTCCCCGCCAGCCTCCGCGGACCGGAAGGACCAGAAAGCTGGGACTCCGGGACGTCATCGGCGCCGCGGCGCGGGCTCTGGGCTTCCCCTGCCCTGCAATGTGGAAGCGGCTCTCCAGGAAGGGCCCGAGCCTGGGCCCACGACGCGGGCGTCCCGGGAGGACATTTAACATTGAAGAGCGGGAGGTGATGGAGAGTGCGCTCCAGAGGCCCCGGGTGCACGTAGGGGCGCCTGTGCCCGGGATCAGGAGGGTGAGACCTTCTCCGTCAGGTAGCCTTGTTAAATCTATCTGAAAGTCACAGGTAACTAAGTGTCAAGTCGTCACAGATATTTAAGTATCCTGAATGGATGGCTACGGAAAACATGAAAACATCGTTACTGGTGACGTGCATGATGCATCAAAAACATTGTTGCCTGCACAGTGGCAGCACTGATATTTGTGGGCTTTTGAACGTGTGGACTGGAGTGTTAAGAGTCCTTCAGAGTTATGACAGTAGTTTGCTTTGAATGTTCTTTTCTTGGCGAATAAATGTTGTACATTGAATTTACCCAGGAAACTAGGAAGGTGAACCCACACGAAGGACACAGACCTGTGGGCTGCTCCAGGCACCATTAGGGCGTTTCGGGGCCTGAGCCATGGGCTTCCCACTCAGCCTCCTGAGAGCGGTGACAGCGTCTCTGTTCTGCCTCACACTGGACCGGTTAGTTTCATATTCTTGTTATGGTTCCGAAGCTACAAGCGGTTGGATTCTGCGAGTCACTCTCTGTCTTCCTCCTCCAGCTGCTTTCAAATGGGCCATGTCTTTTTTTAGAACTGCTTTTTAAAGCAGTGATTGGGGTGAGTTGTAGTGCTGGCCTGAACTGCAGAGGGAGCGCATTGAGGGACCTGGGTTTTGATGCTGTGCACATCAGCTGAGTCACCAGCCCAGGGCCCTGTTAGTCCCATTATTAAGCTCATTTCTTGCTCTTCTCATTGTTACTCGACGCCTTAAAAAAAAAAAAAAGCAAACTCCTGCTTGCGGTCACTGGCTGTTTGGCAAATGGGTGTTTACCCTGGAAAGAGGGGCATTTTGTCCTCTGGACCATCTAAGGCGCCCTTTAGTGACGTGGTCGGTTTCTGACCACTCTATTATGTGGGCGTCCTTCCTGCTTCCACCTTCCCTTTCCAAACGCCTCCGCCTCCAGGGCTTTAATTTTCCTTCTGTGTGTGTGTCACGCAGAGGTTATGACTATTGTGCCAGTGCCCCCCCCCCTCTTTTTTTTTTTTCTGCTGAGGGCCCAGAACTTGCTACATCTCAAAAGAAGCAATTGCACCCATTTGTTCGCAATGATCATAAACAGCGCCCTCTAAGGGAGACTAATTGGTCAACCCGTCTGCTGTGGGTAGAAAGACAGCGGTGGCCGCGGAACGAGGGCTCTGCCTCTTCAGAGCCTGCACAACAGTCCTGCTTTCTTTCTTCAATATCCAGTAGGGGGGTTAATTTTAACGAGCCCTTGAAACCAACAAAGCAGGAAAGTGCAGACATTGAGTTGCGAGATTTAAAATTACAACCAGCAGCCTCTTATTCTTCCTTCACTGGGGGTTGCCGATTCGTTTTGGGGCTGCAGGGTATGTTTGGCAGCGACATCGGACCTTTGTGCTGTGCGACTCATGAATTGAGATAGTTCTTTACTAAGTGTTTTGTGCAGTAGGTATGAAAATGGGGAAAGAGGGAGCACTGTCCGGGGTGGAGAGGCGTGGAGAGACGCTGTGATACATAGCGGGTCCTTTTCTTCTGGGCTCCTGGTTATAAATCTTTTTTTTTTTTTTTCCTAATAGCTTGACAGATGGTTTTTGTGTCTTAATTAAAAGATTGAAGACTGTAGGCCAGACCCAAACTGATTCCATTGGCATCAGAGAGAAGGATTCTTTACATATTTATCTATAGGCATAATTGATTTTTTTTTTTTTTTTTGCTGAATTATCTGGTTAGTCAAATCATACCTTAGAGAAGTAATATTTAAAATTAAAAAAAAATGCATCTGTAAACCTATCCCCCTTCCATTCCAGTCTTTCTCTCTGTGTAATTTTAGCAACTTGAACCACGATGTACATAGAGTTTATATTCTTTTAATATCTTGCTACTTCATTGTTTTAATGTTTAATCTTTGGGTTGATGTATCACAGGTTACTTGACCATTTCTTACAGGTGTTTGGTTTAGTTTTTTTTTTTTTTTTCCTTTAACTCTAATGTAAATTTGAGTGTTTGGCTGGTAGTTTTAGCAGGATTTAAGGCAGAGCCTCAGTTAGCGCCGTGGATCGATTTATGGTCCCTAGTTTGAGGAGGGAGGCGGCAATCTGCCCTTTCTTCTAAAATTGATATGTTAAATCACAATGGACATTTACTTGATTTTGAGCACTTGGGACTCCCGTGGGGTTCACTGGTATTGCAAGGTCAGGACTGGGGATCTACTGCTGGAGAGGCTCCCAGCGTGCCCAGCGCAGGGTCCTGAGCGCGTTGCTGCAGGACAGAAGTCCTGGGCTTTGTCCTCCAGCAGCCATCGCTCTGGGAAGAACTGGCTGCTCCAGGAATGAGGTCAATGCTCTGAAGCCCACAGTCAGCAGACCAGCAAAGGTCAGCACAGACGACCTTATATGAATCATTCATTTAACAAACATTCATGGAATACACACTCCGTGCAGTTGGAACTTAGAGTGGAGGGCCATCAGCTCACTGTTGTCTGAGCAGAGCTTGGTCTCTGGCTCCCTGTTGAACTTAGAGTGGAAGGCCATCAGCTCACTGTTGTCTGAGCAGAGCTTGGTCTCTGGCTCCCTGTTGTAGCCTCCGCTCCTAGGAGGTGCATGGTGAGTGTTGGGGAACCCTCCACAGGCACAGTTGCCGAACAAGGTCCCCTCCCAAGGGTGTCAGCCCTGGGCCCTGAGTTCTGAAGAGGAGGAAGGCATTCCTAGGGCCGACTTCCCTTCTGGATACTGAGCTCTGCACCGAGAGAAACTCTTCCACATTCACTGCAGTGAAGGTCATAAAACAAATAACACTTTAGAGACTGGGACCTGCATTCCCCAGAATTTCCATGGCCACAGGTGGTGGCTGCGCCGTGCGACTGGAGTCTGTGTTCCCCAGAATTTCTGTGGCTGCAGGTGGTGTCTGCACCATGCAACTGGTGTCTATGTTCCCTGGAATTTCCGTGGCCATAGGTGGTGGCTGTATCATGTGAATGAGGGTCTGTGTTCCCTGGAATTTCCATGGCCATAGGTGGTGGCTGTACCATGCAACTGGGGTCTGCGTTCCCCAGAATTTCTGTGGCTGCAGGCTGTGGCTGCACCATGGGACTGGGGTCTGCATTCCTTGGAATTTCCATGGCCATATATGGTGGCTGTACCACATGACTGAGGGTCTGCGTTCCCTGGAATTTCCGTGGCCATAGATGGTGGCCGTACCATATGACTGAGGGTCTGCGTTCCCTGGAATTTCCATGGCCATAGATGGTGGCTGTACCATGTGACTGAGGGTCTGAATTCCCTAGAATTGGCCATAGATGGTGGCTGTACCATGTGTCTGAGGGTCTGCGTTCCCTGGAATTTCTGTGGCCACAGATGGTAACTGTACCATGTGACTGAGGGTCTGCGTTCCCTGGAATTTCTGTGGTCACAGATGGCGGCTGTATCATGCAACTGGGGCCTGCATTCCCTGGAATTTCCATGGCCACAGGCAGTGGCTGCACCATGCATCAGGTCCTGTCTCAGGAGTTGGTGCCATTCTCTCTGTTACTCCCTCACCTGACACAGAGCGGCAGTTCCTGACCTTATCACTCCCAGGAAACATACAGGCATCTGTTTTGGATCCTTGTTTTATTTCCTCATCACCTTTGTCATCAAAGGGAAATTCACATCCCTATAAAGCTGAAAATGGTGTGGGGCCCCCTGGTGGTCTTTCCAAGACATTATCAGCAGGTAAACTAGACCTTATGGACCAGTGTACCTGAAATGAAAACAGAAAGGTAAGTCGTGTCACTAAGCTTTGCTGGGAGATTCAGAGTCATTGTCAGTGACAGAATCATCCAAAGTAAGTTGTTTGTTCACTGCAGATTGACTCGGTTAGCTGTGTCGGGATTAAACTTACCCAGTGTCGACAGAGTGAAGCTTAATCCTCGTGGAAGGGTGTCAAGTTCATTGAAGAATAGCTGCCGAGCCTGCTATTGTCGGGAGAGGGGCAGGTGCGGCTCTCCCTTAGCCCAGTGCTGAAGCATGCTGGGCTCACTTCAGGCTGTGCGTGTGAGCGAGCTGGATTTTTAGCACGCTGGGACGATAAAGCACAAACATCTATTTTTAACTTGTGGGTGACCTTCTTCTGTGCTGCTTGAGTCTCTGTGGACCTTTCTCTGTTTCCTTCCTGACGAGTCTGTGCCAGGGTCCCACGCGTTCTCTGGGCTGCACCTCCGCGCATGCCCACTCAGGAGCTCCTCCTGGTGGCTGTGGGACCGGGCTGGGCCCACACTGTCAGCATCGTCCGGGGTAAGCAAGCCCGTCCCTCCACACCTCAGTGTCCCCAGCTGTTGAACAGGGCCAATCAACTGACCGTCAGGATTAATGGGGATCAGATGCGCTCATCTCATAGCCCTGCTTGGTAAACAGCCACTTCCACTCTGTCCTCCAACGTGCTGCTCTAGACTTTTTCTTTACCTGCATTTACCAGGAGATTTGAGGTGATAGTGACTCTCAAGAGGGACGTACAGAGGAAATCAGTGGAAGAGATCTCGAGGAGCAGACATGGGTGCAGGGAACACAGTGCGGGGAGCACGGGTGCAGGGAACATAGGCATGGGGAGCACAGATAGGTGTGGGGAGCATGGGCGTGGGGAGGACGGGTGCAGGGAGCACGGGTGCCCGGAGCACAGGTGTGGGGAGCACGGGTGCAGGGGGCATGGGTGCGGGGAGCACGGGGACCGGTAGCACAGGGTATGGAGAGCATGTGTGTACTTGCTCTGCTCTGACAGATGCTGCCGAGCACGTACTCTGTGATCAGATGGGTCAGAGCCTCAATGCCTCTTTTTTAAAAAAATTCTTTCTTTGTTTTAAAGATAGGACTTCCCTCTTCCTGGTGGCCCCTTTTAGTCCATACTCTTTTAAGCCTGCTTTTCCAGAGGAAAGCTAGGAAGGATGGCCTATATAGGTACCAGTCTGAGCATATCTGGAAGAATGGCCTGTTTTAGGTTTGAGTCTGGTGTATCTGGGGACATCTTTGAGCCTCCACTCAGAGTCCCAGAGCCACCTGTAGAGGCTCCCCAAATGTCTGCTGGGACTTTCCCCTCTGCTCAGGGATGATGAAGAGCAGAACCTCACCCTGCCACGACCTCTGGGGTCCTCCTTCCTGGAGGGCAGTGCCTTGGTGGCCAGTGTGTGTAGGAGCCTGGGCTGGCACCTTCGGGCTATGCTGTGCAGCGGGGGCTCATGCCATGGGGCATTCTTGTGCTCTGCACCGGGACTGCTGACATTGGACATCCTCGTGCACTGTGGACCACATGGGGTGCACATGAGCCAGACAGCTCCTGGAATTTGGAGCCTGGTTCTGCCTCAGGCCACCCACCTGTCTGTGGCACTTCTGGGGGATTGTGGGGACTGTATGAGTCTGTGTCCCCACCCTCACTGGCTGGACACCTGTGCCAGGCTGGAGCTTTATGTGTCACCATCCCCTGTTCCGAGTTGCGTGAATGTTTATTTTCGTTACCTACTCTCATAAGCTTTCCTTTAAAAAAAAAAAAATTCAGAGACAGACTTTGAAGTCCCCTGGCCCCACCCTTTGTGGACCTAATGGTATTGCAGAAATTATGGCTTCAATTATGTGTAATAACTGGGGCTACTTTAAAAGTCATGTAAAGGTACAAGGTGGAGTGGCCATTTCAAGCGGTACATCATGATGGATTCTTCAGTGAATATTATCAGGCTTTCAACACATTTTCTCTTTTTATTTACTTTGGAGAATATAATGGGTGCTCAGAAGCTGTTGGAATTTAGTAACAGGAAGTCATCCTTAGGAGCTATTTAAGCAAGGGGACAGTTGGAGTAAATGTAAGTTATGAACACACACTTATTCCAAACCAGAGAAATAAAAGCATCAACTGTGCTGGGGTTGAAACTTGGTTGCTAGTGTGTCTTTCCTGCCCACAGTGACTGTGGCAGTGCTGTGGCCAGGAAATTCTGGAAAGAAGACTTGGTGCCAGTGGTAGTTTTTGCCTTCAGTGGTAGTTTTTGCCTTCAGCTCAAGTGACTATAGTCTTACTTGCAAATAGCTAGGTCTCCACCAGTGGGCCACAACATTGACATAGGACAAATGAGAAATGGCATAGGACAAATGAAAATTGGGTTTTTAACAATTATTATTTTTAATGGACACATTATGGTACATATCCATGGGATACAGTGTGATATTTCAATACACGTTTATCATGTGTAATTAGCAAATCAGGGTAATTAGCATGTCCGTCTTCTCAGACATTTATCATTTCTTAATACTGGGAATATTTAAAATCCTCTCTTCTAGCTGCTTGAAAATATACAATAAATTATAAACTACAGTCACCCTACAAGGCTATAGCACACTAAACCTCATTTTTACTATCTAGATGTAATTTTGTATCTATTAGCCAACCTCTCCCTTTCTGCCTTCCCGCCGCCCTTTCCTGTCTCTAGATTCCACTGTTCTCCCTTCAGAAGGTAGAATATCATTTTCCTCATAGAGACCTTTAACCCTCTTGGTTAGACTTCTTCTGAGGTATTTTTATTTTTATTTTATATTTTTGTAGCTAAATGGGATTGCTTTCTTGATTTCTTTTTCCACTGGCTCATTGTTAGTCTACAGAAATGCTACTGATTTTTATATGTTTATTTTGTATTCTGTAACTTTACTGAATTTGTTTATCGGTTCAAAGAGATTTTTGCTGGAGTCTCTCTCTTTTTTTTTTTTTTTTAATATATAAGAGCAAATTGTCTGAAAACAGACAATTAGAGTTCCTCCTTTCCACTTTGGGTGCCCTTGATTTCTTTCTCTTGCCTAACTGCTCTTGACTAGGACGTTCAGTGCTGTGTTGGATAGGAGTGGCACAAGTGGGCGTCCTTGTCTTGTTACAGGTGTCAGAGAAAAACTCTTAGTATTTCCCCATTCACCATTATGTTAGCTGTGGGTTTGTCACATATGGCCTTTATTGTTTTGAGGTGTGTTTCCTTCAGTGCCTAGTTTGTTGAGACTTTTTATCATGAAGCAGCGTTGAATTTTATCAAATACTTTTTCTGTATCTGTCGAAATGATGTGGTTTTTGTCCTTAATTCTGTTGATGTGATGTAGCGTGTTTATGGATTTGTGTTTGTTGAGCAATCCTTGCATCCTGGGATAAATCCCACTTGATCATGGTGTATAATCTTTTCTATTTACTGTTGGATTCAGTTTGTTAGTATTTTGTTGAGGATTTTTGCATCTGTGTTCATCAGGGGTATTGACCTATAGTTTTCTCTTTTTATTGTGTCCTTGTCTTATTTTGGTATCAGGGTAATGCTAGCCATGAAGAATGAACTTGGAAGAATTTCCTCCTCTTCAATATTTTTGGAATAGTATGAGAAGAATTGAAATAAAAATTTGTAGAATTCAGCTGTGAAGCCACCTAGTTCTGGGGTTTTCTTTGTTGGGAGATATTTTATTATTACATAGTCATACATGTTACTCATTATTGGTCTGTTTAGGATTTCCGTTTCTTCTTGGTTCCATCTTGGTAGGTTGTACATGTCCAGGAATTTATCCATTTCCTCTAGGTTTTCCAATCCGTTGACATACAGTTGTTAAAAATAGTCTCTAATGATCCCTTGTATTTCTGTGGTATCAAATGTAATTCTCCTTTTCTGTTTCTAATTTTATTTATTTGGGATTTCTTTTTTTTCCTTAGTGTAGCTAACGGTTTGTCTATTGTATTTATCTTTTCAAAAAACCAACACTTTTTTCTTCATCTTTTATATTTGTTAGTTTCCATATTATTTACTTCCTCTTCGATCTTTGTTATTTCTTTTCTTCTACCACTTGTGGATTTGATTTGTTCTTGCTCTTCTAGCTCATTGCAGTTCATTGTTAGGTTGTTTATTTTAAATCTGTTTTTTAAATGTAGGAGTTTATTGTTATAACCTTTCCTCTTAATACTGCTTTTGCTGTATACCAGAGGCTTTGATATGTTGTGTTTCTGTTTTCAATTATTTCAAGAAATTTTTAAATTTCCTTCTTAATTTCTTCATTGACCCATTGGCTATTCAAGAGCATATTGTTTAATTTCTATGTATTTATACAGTTTTGAAAGTTCTCCTTGTTGTTGATTTGTTTTTTGTTTGTTTGTTTATTAAACTTTATGTTCTAGGGTACATGTCCACAATGTGCAGGTTTGTTACATATGTATACATGTGCCAAGTTGGTGTGCTGCACCCATTAACTTGTCGTTTACATTAGGTGTATCTCATAGTGCTATCCTTCCCCCCTCCCCTCACCCCACAACAGGCCCCGGTGTGTGATGTTCCCCTTCCTGTGTCCAAGTGATCTCAGTGTTCATTTCCCACCTATGAGTCAGAACATGTGGTGTTTGGTTTTCTGTCCTCACGATAGTTTGCTAAGAATGATGGTTTCCAGCTGCATCCATGTCCCTACAAAGGACATGAACTCATCCTTTTTTATGGCTGCATAGTATGCCATGGTGTATATGTGCCACATTTTCTTAATCCAGTCTGTCATTGATGGACATTTGGGTTGGTTCCAAGTCTTTGCTATTGTGAATAGTGCCGCAATAAACATACGTGTGCATGTGTCTTTATAGCAGCATGATTTATAATCCTTTGGGTATATACCCAGTAATGGGATTGCTGGGTCAAATGGTATTTCTAGTTCTAGATCCTTGAGGAATGGCCACACAGTTTTCCACAATGGTTGAACTAGTTTACAGTCCCACCAACAGTGTAAAAGTGTTCCTATTTCTCCACATCCTCTCCAGCACCTGTTGTTTCCTGACTTTTTAATGATCGCCATTCTAATTGGTTTGAGGTGGTATCTCATTGTGGTTTTGATTTGCATTTCTCTGATGGCGAGTGATTATGAGCATTTTTTCATGTGTCTATTGGCTGCATAAATGTCTTCTTTTGAGAAGTATCTGTTCCTTGTTGTTGATTTATAGCTTTATTCTGTTACAGTCTGAGAATATCCTAGATGTTATTTCAATTTTTAAAAAATGTATTGAGACTTCTTTTGTAGCCTAGCGTGTGGTTGATTCTAGAAAATGTTCCATGTGCCGATGAGAAGAATGTGCATTCTGTATCTTTTGGATGAAATGTTCTGTAAATGTCTATTAGGTCCATTTGGTCTACACTGTACTTTCAACTTGATAATTTGTTGTTATTTTTGGTCTAGATGATCTCCAGTGCTGACAGTGGGGTTTTGAAGCCCCTACTATTTTTGTGTTGGTCTCTCTCTCTCTCTCTCTCTATATATATATATATATATGTACGTGTATATATATATGTACATATATATATATATTTGACATGGAGTTTTGCTCTTGTTGCCTAGGCTGGAGTGCAGAGGTGAAATCTCAACTCGTTGCAACCTCCACCTCCTGAGTTCAAGTGATTCTCCTGCCTCAGCCACCCGAGTAGCTGGGATTACAGGCATGTGCCACCATGCTGGGCTAATTTTTTGTATTAGTAGAGACAGGGTTTCACCATGTTGGCCAGGCTGGTCTTGAACTCCTGACCTCAGGTGATCCACCTGCCTCCACCCCCCCAAAGTGCTGGGATTACAGGTGTGAGGCACCGTGCCCGACCTCACTCTCTATTTAGATCTACTATATTTGCTTTATATATCTGGGTGTTTTGCTGTTGGGTGCACATATACTCGTAATTTTTATATCCTCTTGCTATGTTGATCTCTTTATTACATAATTACCTTTTTGTCTCCTTTTTACAGTTTTTGACTTAAATTGTGATTGGTCTGAAATAAATATATCTACTCTTGCTCACTTTTGAGTTCCATTAATGTGGAACATGTTTTTCCATCCCTTCACATTTAGTCTATGTGTGTCTTTACGGCTGAAGTGAGTTTTTTGTAGGCAGCATGTAGTTGGTTTTTCTTCTTTTAAATCCACTCAGCCCGTCTATATCTTTTCATTGGGAAGCTTGGGGTTATTTTGCTATTGATATCACAGTCCAGACATTAAGATTTTCTCACTTAAGTTATTTGTACACAAATTAATATGAAGAGGAAATAGAGTTATTCTTTTGTCTTTTAAAGATAGCGATGGATTATTATTTTGATTTCATGGAAGTGAGGGACTCACCATGCCTGTTGGAATTTTAGAATTTCTTTCCTGTTTTTAGGAACAGCAATGATCTGTAATGGATTCCTGGAATCACCCAGTGATGTCCTGAATATCTTAAAAGTTTCCTTTCATGTCTCACTTTCTATTTCTCCCCTAGTAGCCATGCACCCAGTGCAGGATATGGCCTTACATTTCCTTGGTTTCTTGATGATTTCATAGGTTTAGTGTTTGACACCGTTCGGATTCTGGATAAAATCAGCCCTTCTGGAAAGTGTGTAAATCAAACAAGGACTTTCTGGTGGCGTTATACAGGTTTCCCATGCCCCATGAGTAGAGGAATAGCTCCCTGGGGAAGGAGTATGGGCACATGATGGCAGGGAGCCATTCTTGGATGGTCCCATCGTTCTGCAAGAATTCTCATGCAGGGAGAAGAAGCACGTGGCGACTGAGCTGGTAGGGATTCTGCTGATGGTTTTAATCGTTATGATTTGCTCCTGAAAGGTGATGTGGGATGAAGTGAAATATTTAGAATGCTGACATTCCTTGAAACAAAGATATAGAAAAATCTTATAATTGCCGGGTGCCTTGTAGTTTTCACCTGCTCTCATGTGGATCCTTTTTCGTCCTTCTGAAATGCTTTCCCAGGAGAGAGCATTGTTCTCTTTATATAGACGAGGAGCCTGGGTTTCCAATGGTTAGGAATTCATCGCAGGCATTGGAATCTTTGGGAACATTTTCTATTCAAGTACAGACCACATGGCCTCTAAAGGCTGGCTCACTCTTTTTTTTTTTTTTTTTTTAGTTTGTTTGTTTTTTGAGATGGAATCTCGCTCTGTCACCCAGGCTGGAGTGCGGTGGACAGATCTCAGCTCACTGCAAGCTCTGCCTCCCGGGTTTACGCCATTCTCCTGCCTCAGTCTCCCGAGTAGCTGGGACTACAGGCACCTGCCACCTCGCCTGGCTAGTTTTTTGTATTTTTTTTTAGTAGAGAAGGAGTTTCACCGTGTTAGCCAGGATGATCTCGATCTCTTGACCTCATGATCCGCCCGTCTCGGCCTCCCAAAGTGCTGGAATTATAGGCTTGAGCCACAGCGCCCGGCTGGCTCACTCTTAACACCACGATTGGGGATCCAGCCTCACCTCTGGGGTGGGTGGCAGGAACTCCACAGCCATCCTGGGTGCTCTGGGGTGGGGTGGCTGAGCTGTGGCAGCCCCTCCCAGCTGAGCAGCAAGGCCAGGGAAAGCTCATTCCATTCCCCTTGGTTCTAACCAGGTAGAGGCTTACACTGCACATTTCCTTAGCTGGGAACATTTAGAACTTTACATTTAAAATCTAATCGGTGATCCAGGGGGTAGATACATGGGTACTCACTGTACAATTCCTACATTTTTTGTATATTTAAAATTTTTTTTATGTGTGTCATGGACGACAAAAGAAATGCAACCCCTTTGAATTAGCTTTTCTGTATAGCATCTTCTAGAATCAGGAGGCTGGCCAGGGTTTTGTTTCATCAGAAATCTTAATCTTTCTGGTCAAGAGACGGCATTATTAAATTCTTGGTTGTGTGGTTTCTGGGAAAGAAATATTCTAAACGAGTTCCAGGAATCACCTCTGTGACGTTTCTACAGGAAAAGTGACTACTCTTAAAGCTTCGCTGTCACTAGCAAGAATGATTGTGATGGTTTCTAAGCCGTCTCCAGACCATCTTTAGTTCTTTTATGCAGAGTGCTTTTATTCCAAGTGAAATGCCGTTCTGTTTAATGATGACCTCCAGTTACTACAGGGATTGCAGCCGCATTTGATGGACGTGAACCTGCTCATCTCTGGCTCCCCAGCTTCACCTCTGGGGTGGGTGGCAAGAGCTCCACAGCCATCCTGAGCGCTCTGGGGTGGGAAGTCCCTAGTGGGAGTGGACGGTGCATGGCCGGGACATTCCTGTCCCATCTTCCACACTGGTGTGTGCTCTCTCTGCCTTGTTTCCTCCCTTCGTGGGTCTGTGGCGTTTCCTCCCTTCGTGGGTCTGTGTCCTGTTTTCTCCGTGCGTGCCGCAGTGGCACATTTCCTCCATTCGTGTGTCTGCGGCCTGTTTTCTCCATGCGTGCCTCAGTGGCGCGTTTCCTCCCTTCGTGCGTCTGTGGTGTTTCCTCCCTTCGTGCGTCTGTGGTGTTTCCTCCCTTCGTGCCTCTCTGGCCTGTTTTCTCCATGCGTGCCTCTGTGGCGCGTTTCTTCCGTCCGTGCGTCAGTGCCGTTTCCTCTGTCCATGCGTCTGTGACATTTCTTCCGTCCATGCGTCTGTGGCGTTTTCTCCATGTGTGCGTCTGTGGCGCTTTTCCCCCCTCCGTGCGTCTGTGGCGCTTTTCTTCCCTCTGTGGGTCTGTGATCTGTTTCCTCCATCCATGAGTCTGTGGTGTTTTCTCCGTCTGTGGATCTGCGGCGTTTCCTCTGTGAGTCTGTGACCTATTTTCTCCGTCCACGCTGAAGGCCGTCGCTTCTCTCTAGTCACCACTTACTGATCGCTCCCTGTGTGCTGAGCCTGTGTCAGGTGTGTGGCGTGTGTCACCTGTGTGGCAGAGGTTTGCGTGACACACAAGGACTCACGCTTGGGGAGCCACAGTGATGGGGTCATAGCCACACAGCTCGGCCCTCGGTCTGAGGGTCTTGGTGCCCACCCAGCTCTTCCCGAAGCAGCCTCGGAGCGGATCCCAGCTCTGCTTTCTCTCCTCAAGGCACCTCATGAAGTAAATTAAGCAAATCTAAAGTAGGAAACAGTTGTGAAATGAGACCTAGTTTCAGGTGTGTATGGTCATTTCTCTTTACATGGTTACTTCGTATACCCCAAATGATATACTTTTCCACCTGGTATAACAATTAATTACCAGCCATTACTGGTACAAAATTCCATGAAGGGTATTTGAGGAGAGCATAGTCTCAAAACCATGCTTTATTTTCACAGCTGTGATTTGCATGATAAAACTGTCAGGACTGTGACTTTGTTATCTTATTTTTATTTTTAGACCCTTGAAAGGAAGTTATTTAGTGATTACTTATAATTATGAAAATAATCTAATGATTAGAGAACCTCATTAGAACAAGTATTATATTTTCTGTTCATTATGTAAATGAAATCATCTTAATCCAGGCCGACGTTGGCAGGAATGGTCACGTTTAAAATGGGTAAGATGTTCATGTGATGTGCAGACCTCCCTCATATCGTCTCTGGAACATTCCAGGACATCCATCTCAATTCTCACTTGTTGACACCCT
The DNA here is from genome assembly GCF_037993035.2 of Macaca fascicularis. Taxonomy (NCBI): domain Eukaryota; kingdom Metazoa; phylum Chordata; class Mammalia; order Primates; family Cercopithecidae; genus Macaca; species Macaca fascicularis. The sequence goes on along the minus strand of NC_088377.1, from coordinate 39,211,538 downwards.
ACCTTGTTTTGTGATTATTCTTGTTTGCATCAGAATTTTGAATCCACATACCTGAGATGATACTTACGTATGCATGTACACGTGCATGTGTGTGCACGTGTGTATGCGTGTGTATGTGCGTGTATGCGTGTCCATGTGCACGTGTATATGCATCAATGTGTGTACATGTGTACGCGTGTATGTGTGTGTGCGTATATGCGCGTGTATGCATGCATGTGCGTATGTGCGCATGTATATGTATGTATGCACACATGTGTACATGTGCGTGTACGTGCATACACGTGTATGTGTGTGCGTGTACATGTGTAGGTATGTGTATGCATGTGTATGCATGTGTGTGCACACAGGTATAGCTTTCCCTTTCATACAGGCTGTGTTGAGTATTGCTGTTAGGCAGTGACAACTTTCCATTTCCTCAGTCAGAAAATGGGTAGCTCATCATTAATAAAGATGAGCATTCAATATCAGGAATCCCTGAAGACAATTGAAATTGTCATATTAAATAAATAAATTCCAAAACAAAGATAGTGTTCTGTACTATGTGTTCACATTGAACTTTCTTATAAAAATTGGTGTGGATGTTTCCCACTTATTGGAAATTACATGACTAGTTTAAGCCAAAACGTGGAATATTAATTCTGTCTTCAGATCACCTTTGCACATTTATGACTGATCTGTTCTGCTGTTCTGGAAGCTCTGAAAGCCACTCTGTCTTACCCTAGCTGGTGCCACGGTTGTGAGAATTCAGGGAAACAAGGTGTCTGCCAGTTTCAGTATTTTAGATCTCAAGCTGCCTCTTTTCTGCATCATAAACCAGTCTTAAAGAAAGACACAGTGTGACTTGCAGTGGATTATATCAGTTTTATTTTCTGTGGCTGAATCGTCACCCTACCTTGTGAATTAATGTTATTTTTCAGATCGTTTTCATAACACAGGGAGGTTCTCCAGTGTTGAGTGCAGGTTCAGTGAAAGCACTAACACTGTTACTACGGACTTAAACAGACTTGTTTTCCGAGGTGATAACCCTGGAGTCAGGCATTCAGTGTTCGCCCATCACTTCACTTGGTTCCGAGTTCTCGGTCCCCTCCGGCTCTCCTTCCCCTGAACCCTTCCTTCTGTCTTACCTTCTTTTTGACTCATAGGCCCTCGGCAGATGGTGTGTTGGGGGCAGGTGTCTGCTGTGAATCTTCGATAACCTTGGGAGAGAACTTTTTCTTTGGAGCAAGACCCCTCTCAATAAACTTTCAGTAGCCCGAGTATCATCTGTTGTGTGAACTATTTGTGGAAAATGTTCAGCATTTTTCCTTGGGTTTTGGCCGGTCTTTCTCCACCTGCCAGTTTCTTCTCAGTTTGCCGTGTCTGTACCCTCAGCAACCCCGTTCCAGCCCTGGTTACGTGTGAAGCAATTGAAGCAGAGCTCTGCAGATGAGAGAGTGTGTGTCGCCCCCCGAGTTCCCTTCCTGGCCTCTGAGTGTGGGTTGTGTTTTGTTCTGAGGGACGACTCTGAGGCTCCTGGCCCCTGTTTTGGAGCACCCCACACCAAAGTGGGTGTAAAATGAAAAATGGGTTTATGCTGTATTATTATAATTCATAGAGCAGATGATAAAAATGCTTGAATCTGAACAGCAGCTGAAAATGAGGACATGGCGCCAGTTTGGATGTTGGATGACCTTCTTGAGAAAACTTTCATCATACTTTAGAAACCGTGCGTGTGCTGTTTTCCATTTCATACTTAGAATGTGTACAGTGTGTGTTGTATGAATGCGTTGTATGAGTGTGTTGTGTTGTGTGTGAGTTGCATGGGTTGTATGTGTGTTGTATGTGCATATTGTGTTGAGTTGCATTTATTGTATATTTGAGTGTTGTGTGTTGTATGAGTGTGTTGTACGTGTATTTGTGAGTTGTATGTTTTGTATGTTGTATGAGTGTTGTGTATTGTATGAATGTTGTGTGTTGTGCATATGTGTATGTTGTATATGAGTTGCATGTATTGTGTGTATGTTGTGTGAGTGTTGTGTGTTGTATGAGTGTGTTGTACGTGTGTTTGTGAGTTGCATGTGTTGTGTGTTGTGTAAGTGTTGTGTGTTGTGAGTGCATTGTACATGTATTTGTGTTGAGTTGTATGTATTTTGTATGTTGTATGTGTTATATGTTGTGTGAGTGTGTTGTACGTGCATGTTGTGTTGTGCGTGAGTTCCATTTCTTGTATGTGTTGTATGAGTGTATTGTATGTGTATGTTGTGTTGTGAGTACGTGAATGTTGCGTTGAGTTGCGTGTGTTGTAGGTGCATGTTGTGTTGAACGTGAGTTGCATGTGTTGTACGTGAGCTGTATGAGTGTATTGTATGTGTATGTGGTGAGTTGCATGTATTGTGTCTATGTTGTGTGAGTGTTGTGTGTGCATGTTGTGTTGTGAGTTATGTGTGTTGTGTGTTGTATGAGTGTTGTGTGTTGTATGAGTGTGTTGCATGTGCATGTTGTTTGTGAGTTGTGTGTTGTGTGTGCTGTATGAGTGCATTGTACGTGCGTGTTGTGTTGTGAGTTACGTGTGCTGTATGTGTGTATGAGTGTGTTGTACGTACATGTTGTGTTGTGAGTTGCATGTATTGGTTATGTGTCGTATGAGTGTGTTATAAATGCATAGTGTGTTGTGAGTTGCATGTATTGGGTATGTGTTGTATAGGTTGTGTGTGTTTGTGTGCATTGTGTGTTGTCAGTGTTGTATACGCGCATTGTACATGCGTGTTGTGTTGTTTGTGAGTTGCATGTTGTCAGTGTGTACCGTGTGAGAGGCGGGGCATCCACATGACTGCTCCTCAGCGAGTCCTGCCTTGCAGCCCCTTCCGAGCTTGTAACTTCCCGAGTAGCCTAGAATCAGCAGCATGTTTGCCTCTGCCCCTCCCCAGGAGGCCTCAGCCAGGTCCTGCGCTCAGCCCGCCGCTGGGCGGTCTGCCTCTCTTGTCTCTCTTTTCTCTCTCGTTCTCCTGCGCCTCCTCCTTCTCAGAACCTGCATCCTTCCTCTGTGCTCCCTGGCACAACGTCCACACCTGGGACGTTGGAGTTCAGGCTCTCCCCGAAACTGTTTGCTCCTCTCTGAAGAGCGCCCCCCTTGACTGGCCGTGAGCAGCTGGAGTGGATTGCAGGGAAGGGAGGTGGGTGTCCCTGTAGAGATGCCGGGGTCTTACCTGGGGAGAACGGGCCTGCCCTCCTGCGGAAGGGGATGGGGCGGTAGGAGCCTCTCGTGGACAAGGGGCCCACCTCCTGCCCTCCTTCCCTCTATCCCAGTCTGTTGTGAGGGAGGGCGAGGCCCTAGGTGATTTCTATGCAGATCTTCAATTATCCAGGCTGTGAATCAAATACTTCTGTTTTTAAGATCAAAGGAAATCTCCTTTTCTTTGTCTGCCTTTTATTTTATTTTATTTTATTTTACTTTTTTTGAGAAGGAGTTGCTCAGGCTGGAGTGTGGTGGTGCGATTTTGGCTCACTGCAACCTCTACTTCCCGGGTTCAAGCGATTCTCCTGCCTCAGCCTCCTAAGTAGCTGGGATTACAGGTGCCCACCATCACATCCGGGTAATTTTTGCATTTTTAGTAGAGATGGGGTTTCACCATGTTGGCCAGGCTGGTCTCGAACTCCTGACCTCAAGTGATCCACTCACCTCGGCCTTCCAAGGGGTTGGGATTACAGGCGTGAGCCACTGCGCCCGGTCCGTCTGCCTCTTAGTTAGAACCTGTATATTTAATGTTTTAAATTTCACTTTTCCGGGTCAGAACAGTCGTGTTTCTTTTTCGTAGTGTTGCTATGAATGTCCTTTACGATTAAGAGACTGGGCTGGCTGCCCACTGGAGAATGGTATCACTGGGTCACGGTCACCATCTGCCCCAGCAGGGTCCAGAGTGTTTAGAGTCTTTCCTGGGTGTAGACACCCTTTTGTCTGACGTTCAGATAAAACCAATCACCATATTCAGTTAATCAAAGAGATCAGAGCTGGGAACGGTTAGTGCACATCCACCTCTCCCGAGAGTGTTCACGCCTCTTCCACGCGGGGCTAGGCTGCTGCTGAGTGTGATTCTACTGGCTGTGGGTGTGGCCTCTTTCCTCAACCACAGCCATCGCAGGCCTGCCATAGTTTTGATTCTTCTAGAAGAGAATAGGCAACACAAGAGAAACACGATATGTTAGATTTGAAACCTTTAAAAATTATTTCCTCAAACATTGTGTATATTTTTTGCCCATACCTAATTTGATAGCAATTTAGAAAAGATTAAAATGAAAAAAAAAATTCCCCTATATTAAGTCTTTGAAAGGCATCCAACTTAGTTTTCATACAATTATTGTCTCTTTGGAGTCGTACTTTATTGGTTTCAGTAATGTGTAACAAGTACAGCGGCATAAACAGATTTAGGAGCAAACAGCTGCTTCATGATTATAGTTCAGCTCGCGGGGCCCAGTTGTGGGAGTGCAGCCTGTGCCTGTCTGTGCTCCAATAGGGCTGGTCACCTTGAGCATCTGGGAGTGTCTGGGTAAGTGAGGTCTGGACAAGGCAGCATCCACACACCTGCGTAGTTCTCACTTTGTCCACGTCATCCGGCAATGCCACAAAATTATCAAGTAAGTGTTCTCCAAGCGCATATTCAGTTAGTGTTTGGAAAGTGCATAGGTAGCTCATACAGCACCTTCAGGAGGAGCTAGGAGCCCAGGAATGAGAGCAGGTGTGAGGCCTGTACTCTCTTTGCATAGATAAAATAAGCATGTGCATATCTGAGACCAGAAAGTTAGATTGAGGCCAGAATGTGGAAGTTCTTACCTGTCGGATACTAGGGAGCCACTGAGGGTTTCGGAGAGAATCGTGCCTCTGATGTGCGGCATGCCGTGGAGCCGGAGGGACAGAGCAGGCTCATGCAGGGCACTCCCCGTGGTGAGAGGAAGAGAGAAGGCAGCCAGTGAGCTGAGCGATTCGGTGCCTGGGTCAGGAGGGGAAGAGGGAGTGCAGGAGGGCGGATGAAGCTGCGAGTCTGCACCCGGAGGTCGGCGTTGCGCTTTGCTGGAAATCAGGAGGAGAAGCAAGTGTGGACCTGACTCGGAGATACTTAGAGACACCACTGCAAGCTGCGAGTTTGGAAATACAGGAGGAGGTTTGCGGAAAATCTGGAGCAGGGTGCATTTGGGAGCCTCTTACGTAGAAGTGCAGGTCAAGTAGCCAGAGTGTGAGGCGCGCATGTCTCGAGAGAGGAGGCCAAAGGAAAGCCCACATTTGGAAATGGAGGAAGGGTTGGAAGACCCAGAAAAGGTCCTGCTTAGAGTCCAGAGAAGAGCTGGATGGCGCAGTTCACTAAAGCCCAGAGCCGAGAGTTTCCAGGAGAAAGTCCCAAGCGTTGCTGAAAACCAGGGTGCAGGACTCCAGTTGGAGCCTGGGAGGGGAGCCTGGCGGCCCTGATCCCTGAGAGCAGCCAGAGCCTGGGGGTCTCGCGGAAGTAGGTGGGAAGTGCAGGAAGCAGATGGATATGATCCTTCAAGCCCTGGTGCTTCACACGGGCAGCCAGCCGTGGACCAAGACACAGCTGGAGAGGAGCCTGAACCCAGAGCGTCTCCAGGTGGAGGAGGGAGCCAGGAAGGGCAAAGGTACCTGGAAGAAAGGGGGCAGGCATGGAGCCACGTCCCCAGGGAGGCTGCAGTCTTCTTTCTCTGTTCATGAACTGATTGTTGGTTATTTTGAGTTCTCAAAGTCATCCACTCGATGTGGTCCAGAGAAAGTTCCCAGGGGTCTCAAGCCCGGAGCAGGCCTTGTGCTTTTCCGAACACTGTGCGTGTTGACTCAGGGTTACTGTCAATGGCTAATTCTAGCGTGTCTTTTGTTGAAGTCTGCAGAAGAGCCTCAACCAACACCAGCTTTTGAAGAACTTAGAAAACTTGTGTTCTTCTGATTCTGGGATTTTTGCCTGAAATGCCTCGTATATTTTTGGCTTAGGAGTTCTTAGCACTTGTGTTACGGCATTTGGAGCTCTGTATTTTTGTGATGTGCTAGCTAGTGAGGATGTTTAAAATTAGATTCCTAGAAATCAGGTTATAGGAGCTCTCGGCCACGCTACATGGTTTATGTTTTGACCCCTCATAGTGGATCGCGTTGCGGTGGCTATTCTTAGTATTTGTGGAACACCTGACTGGTGATGCTAGGAGAATGTGATTTGTTTTCTTTGTAAGTCTAAAGTCTAATGACCTTGTAGAGTCTTTATACCCGTCTCTTATAAATCAGCTTTAATGTACTTGAAAGTGTCCTCATTGTGCCCTTGAAAACCAGGCGCACATTTTAAGTCATCCTTTTAAAATCCTTTTCTCCAGCCTGTGCCCTTTGTCTGTTTTGTTTCCTTCACTGCAACATCATGAAACAGGGACAAGGGCTAGAATCTGTTTCATACACAGAGCTTGAAACAGGGACAAGGACTAGAATCTCCGTTTCATCCACAGAGCTGAACTGTGCTGAGCGACCTGCTTTGCCGACGTCTGTTTCTGTCGTGAGAGGGAGCCCAGGCCTCTTGACTTTTCCTTTTGTACATTTTCAAAAAGAATATTTTTTCCTCTCTCGGGTCCATTCCACTGTGAGATTCTCTCCTAAGGCTGTTTCTTTGCCTTCCATTTTGACAACTATGATTTAGTTTCCGAGATGATGAAAGGGCAGTGAAAAGGCCTGGGAAAGAGAAAGCAGGAAGGGAAGGAATTATCTCATGATTTTCGTCAGAAGGAAATCACTCAGACAGAAATGCTATTACAAGTGGGTCAGATCCCACGAAGTGAGATTGAATAAGTGGCATCGTATCACACAACTCTGTTTCACATTCTTGCTGTTGCCAGGAGTAACGAAAAGAACGAGTATATTCATTCTGACGTCAAATATATATCTTTGCTGACTCTGACTATAATTAGCAGAATTCGTTCAGTTAAAGTTTGAGAAAACCTTTACAGAAGAGGGTCTTCGTGCACGTGTGCCTATTTCTATTTGTATGTTCACATGTATTTGAGTATAAATGTGTGTGTGCCGTGTGTGAGACCTCATTATTTGAAATCAAGAAATGTGCAGTAGAGCTTATTAATTACGAGAAGGTACATTTGGGGGATAAACCACTTTGTTTAGAATTGAATAATGGAGTCCTTGAGGGGTGTATATATGTATGTGTGTTTGCATTTATGTGTATGAAAATGTGTATTGCATGTATACGTGTTGTGCATGTATGTGTGCCTTTGTGTGTAATGTACACGTGCATGCATGTGTATATGTGTGCATGTGTATCTGTGTTGCATGTATGTGTGTGCATGTGTTACATGTTTAGGCATGACAGTGCACATATGTGGAAATATGCATACATGGATGCTCGTGTGTGTATAGTTATACATGTCTATTTGTGCATGTTATGTCCATGCATTTACATATGTATGTGTGTGTCAGAATGTATATGCATGAATGTGTATGTATATGCATGTGTGTTTGAATGTTGTGTGTGCATGTATGTGTTATGTGTTGGTATTATGTGATTATGTGAATGTGTGTGCATGTGTGTATGTATGTATTGCATGTAGGTGTGCGTGTTCATATGTGTGTGTGTGTGTGTGTGTGATATGTGTCTGTGCATGCATGCATGTGCACATTTGATTTGTGAGTCCTCTCTGGGAGGGCCATCTTCCTGGAGACAGTGCATGGGATCCTCCGCTGTCCTCTCAGGGAGAGAGACATTGTGAAGATTCGAGCCATTAGGTAAACATGCCTGATGTTGTATAAAATATATATTTACATATACCACTGGGGTTAAATATATGTTAAATGGGTGCAAAGCTGTTATATTGCATTAAAAGTCATGTTAATACTTCCTTGTTAAAGGCTCTGTGAGTGACTTCCTGTACATGGGGCATAATACACCACACAGAATTACAGCGGGTCAATGGTATTTGCCAGGAGGTCTGGCTTATGATTGGTATTTCTAGTTGCAGACATGCAGGTTGAGCTTTTCTGGACTTGGAGGACGGTCATTGACTCTGCCCACTGAATGATACCAGCGTCTCTGCTGCTTCCTTGTTCTGCCGGCTTCATCCAGAGCTGGGACAGCTGCTCTCAGATGCATTGTACTTTTCTCTCCATAAAAATCTGCAGCATTTGTTAGCAGTCCAGTAGCAGACCGAGTGGCAGGTCCAGGGGCAGGTCCAGGGGCAGGTCCAGCGTCAGGTCTAGCGTCAGGTCAGGGGCAGGTCCAGTATCAGGTCCAGCGGCAGTTCCAGCCAACTTTCCACATGGCCCAGGTGAAAATGTACCCCCTCCCTTCCATTTTTCACAGCAATAGTTATTAGTAGAGCCTACTGCCATTTCTTCTTGAGTTCCTCACAGTGGATGGTAAGCATTTGCTTTATTAAAGCAAAGTTCCATGCTCTTCGTGCTAAGTCTCCTCTGCCTTTCTGCGAGAGGCTAGAATTGGGATCGACCCTCAGCTGTGCCAGAGCCTTGATACTTGTCTCAGTTCTGGAATCTACTCTTTCCTTGTTGCCTTCCATCCACCGACAGCCATCTGTCTTCCTGTCACTCCTTCAACACGGAGTCCAGGAGTGTGCACACAGGTGAGCCTGTGTGGATGCTGGTTTCGTAGGATCTTATCTGGACCTTAGTCATCTTTTCACTAGGAAACCAGACACTGCAAAGGACTTACAGGAAAGCCCAAAGAAGCCATATCAATGGAATCATAGAGACAGAATTCTATAACCATAGGAAATGGCATTGATTATCATGAAATGTGCATTTATGTGAGGCATAGTAAAACATCACATTTCTTACGGGGTAAGAGCTTGGGAAAGAGATTATGAAAGTATAACTGGCTCTACTCTTGTATCGTGGAGGATGGTAAAGTGATGCAAGATTATTGTATAGAATGGAACCAACTGAATAGAATTATGGAGAGTAGCGCAGGATGGAACAAATAGTATAATGTTATATAGGGTAGCATAGAACAGAAGAAACATTGTAACATTATGTAGTATAGTATACAATAGGACAAATAGTATTGCATGGTCTAGAATAGAACGAGTGGGATAGTATTGCAGAGTATACAGTTGAACTAATGGCGTAGTATTGCATAGCATAATATAGTCTAGATTAGAACACACAGCATAGTATTAATATTACATAGTGTGGTGTGGAATAGTAGAGTCGCATGGCACAGAACAGAGAGGATAGTGTTCTGTAGCACTGATGCAGGAGTTTTGCTCTTTAGCTCGGCTGAGTCCAGGTTCTTTTCTCATGACCAGGAAGAAACAGGCACGCGGACATCGAAGAGTGCGTGCAGTGGAACTTATTAAGCTAAAAGGAAAGCTCTCGGCGAAAACAGGGGTGCTGAGAGCAGGTTGCTTGTTGCCGCCTTCCCAGTTGACTACAAGTGCTTTTATATAGAAGCTGATGGGGCTGGGCTCCCTGTCTGTGTAAGGAGCGATTTTCTGGTGGCTCCACCCCATTCCCCCTTGCGCATGGGGGCCCTTAGTCTGCTGTGAGCATGTTTAGGCAAGCCCCCTATCTGCACAAAACTGGAGGCTGGAGGCTGGAGGCTCTCTGAGACCCTTTCCTTACTTTCTGCCTAAGGCAAGCTGGCTAACTCCTTTCCGTATAGAAGAAAATAGTATAGAATAGAACAGATAGTACAGTATTATATAGTATAGAATGAAACTGTTGTATTCTATCGTAGAGAATGGAATAGTATAGAATAGAACAAACAGATCGTACTAGTGTAGTATAGAATAGTAGCCTCGTGCAGCACGGAGCAGTGTTGTGTTCCCTATGTACAGAGCGTAACCACCAGGAGAGCGTTCTTCAGTGAGGCATCACTGGCCCTTCATATTTCCTTGGTTTTCTGGAAATGAGGACAGGGAGATAAGGGAGAGGGAGGAGGTTGGCTTTCTTACTTTCAAGGTGCTCATTACTTCTTGGGGATCATTTGATGATGCCCTTTGGTAGTGTTCTGTGAAGCAGTCTATGGACTCTGTAGGGTGAAATGTGGAGCAGTCTGTGGACTCTGTGTAGGGTGAAATGTGGAGCAGTCTGTGGACTCTGTGTAGGGTGAAATGTGAAGCAGTCTGTGGAGTCTGTGTAGGGTGAAATGTGAAGCAGTCTGTGGACTCTGTGTAGGGTGAAATGTGAAGCAGTCTGTGGACTCTGTAGGGTGAAATGTGGAGCAGTCTGTGGAGTCTGTGTAGGGTGAAATGTGAAACAGTCTGTGGACTCTGTGTAGGGTGAAATGTGAAGCAGTCTGTGGAGTCTGTGTAGGGTGAAATGTGGAGCAGTCTGTGGACTCTGTGTAGGGTGAAATGTGGAGCAGTCTGTGGACTCTGTGTAGGGTGAAATGTGGAGCAGTCTGTGGACTCTGTGTAGGGTGAAATGTGGAGCAGTCTGTGGAGTCTGTGTAGGGTGAAATGTGGAGCAGTCTGTGGACTCTCTGTAGCATGAAATGAGGTGTTTTATGTAAACAGTTGTCTCGTGCCTGGCACATGGCAGAGCCTCCGTGGATCTTGCTGTTGTGAACTTTCTGATAACTTCTCTACAGTGCCCTCCACACCATAAATACTATGCATTGTGGGTAGTCCGGGCCTTTTCAAAGGCTGGGTTTCATTTTATCAAAATTGGAAAGCCCTGCATATTTGGAGTGGCCAGATCATCCTGCACTTAAATGACTTCACCTGTCCAGCTGGGTACAGCTGGCTTTTCTGTCTTTTCTCCGTTTCTTTCATCTGGCAGTCTCTTCAGGGAAACCTTGACTTTGTTGTCAGGAAAACACTGATTAGCGAGAGATCAGATAGCAGCTGTGAAGAATGAAAGCCACACTAGTGCCTGATGAGGAGAGATGCGCCTCCCTGCGAGCTGCCAAGGTTTATGGAGTGGAATTCCCTGACGCCACTGCCCTCACTGCCTGCACCTGCGTCTGCTGTGGGTTCATTTCCTTATTGGACTTGGCTGGGGACCGCCTAAGGGGTGGATGGGTCAGGACTGGGTAATCTGGGGAAGGTGTGCGCAGCATTCCTGTTTGTAGTCTGTGTCCCTGTTGGAAGAGATGCTTTTAGTGCATCCGTTAATCCAGACGTGATTAGCAAGCGGTGTCTCTCCCAGGTGAGAGTTGGTGCATCTCTGCTGAGCCACTTCTGACTTCATCCTTTTTCAAGTCTGTTACAAAGAGAACTTTGGTTTCTCAAGCCTTAAGAATTAATGTCAAAGAGCAGTTTAGTGTTCTTTTTGAGTTTCCAGCCTGGCTGTGGATGATTCGTGAGTCCTTGGTGGTTAGGGCCACAGCACAATCGGTGGGCCGTCTGTTCCCCACCCTGGTGGATACTTTCTCACCCAAAGAAATGTATTCTGTTAACATGTCTCAATTAGAATATTTTAGTAGGAGACAGAGTTATGGTTCTTGTTTTAATTTGTAATAGATGATTACTGTAGCAGGATCAAGGTTGAGACTTGCAGTGTAGCTCATGGAAAACATTGATTAGAAACACCCAAAATATATCACCAGCTTTGTTGCTGCAGCTCCAAGGGACTAGGAATGCATATACATATTTTTCTTTTGTTATTATTTATTATTTTTATTTTTGAGACAGACTCTTGCTCTGTCACCCAGGCTGGATTGCAGTGGCATGATCTCAGCTCACTGCTACCTCTGCTTCCAGAGTTCAAGAGAATCTTGTGTCTCAGCCTCCTGAGTAGCTGGGATTACAGGTGCCTGCCACCATGCTCAGCTAATTTTTGTATTTTTAGTAGAGACGGGGGTCTCACCGTGTTGGCCAGGCTGGTCTTGAACTCCTGACCTCAAGTGATCTGCCCACCTTGGCCTCCCAAAGTGCTGGCATTACAGGCATGAGCCACTGTGCCTGGCCGCCATGACCATTTTAAATGTGGCACTGAATATCTGCCTTTTTTTTTTTTTTTAAGAAGTGCAGATGTTACCCCTCACACCTCTATTCTGGGGCTGGCCTGGGCTGGCCAGCAGGGTTCCCAGGCTCGAGGCCATGTCTGAAGTGTTGTTGGACAATGTGGATCTGTGACCATTGGTCTTTGGGGACGTGGGGCACCCCGAGACACCCACAGTCTTGCAAGGGTTTACGGCTCTGTGTGTGGCTGCTGTGAGGCAGCTTTGGGTGGGGAGGAAGGAGAGCAGAGCCCATCTGTCCTGGTGTGGAAAATGCCCAAGAAAGTAAAGAAATGGTACAAAAAAATCATCATCTGCCCTGGTGCCATTTCTGTTAAAAAAAAAAAAAAAAGAAAGAAAAATTCACTCTGAATGTGGTTCTGTGCTTGAGGAGGATAGAAAACACCTGGAAAGACGCACAAAGTGTTCTTACGGGGTCAGCGCCGGGAAGTGGGATGGGAGGCTTGGGAGTGTGTGGAAAGGAGGACGTGGCATATTTTATTCTAGTCTATTTGGTAGAGCGAGTGACGAAAGTGAAGCTTGAGTGATCCGAACAGCTCGGCCTGGCCATGGGTAGATCCCAGCGTGTCCCACCTCCCGCCTCCAGCTGCAGCTCTATTTCTCAGACACAGATGAGACAGGTGACCTGAGGCTGTGGGTGGAGGAGGGGCAGCTCGGTGTCCCCAGCACGTGACTGTCCAGGCTGCTCTTGGGCCAGCCTGAGGGAAGGGGCGGAGGAGAGCTGGGAGGGTGCACAGTGCGTCCCCCTCCCCCGCCCTGGTACTGAGGTGAGCCCAGGCTGCTGTCAGGATGGAGGAAGATGCCCTCAGGACGGAGGAAGAGGCCGGTGGAGTTTGGTCAGCAGCCAGTGTGGTCTTTCCCACAGGGGATACGCAGTGCGCCAACTCGCAGGAAAAAACTCTGCTTTAGTTTTTAAATTTTGCTCATTCTGTTTATCGTGCTGGTCATGAAGATCTGGATATTGTTGGTAGGAATCAGTGTCAATTGCATACAGTTGACTCTTGTCCAACACAAGCTTGAGCTTTGCGGGTCAACTTATAGGTGGATTTTTTCAACCAAACTCAGGGAGAAAATACAGTGTTCTGCTACATGAAATGAATGTCGGAGGGCTGATTCTTTGTACACGCAGAAAATACAGTGTTCCTGCCATGTGAAACGCGTGTCGGAGGGCCGACTCTTTGTACACGCAGGTTCAGCAGGTCCACCTGTGCGGCTTGAATGTGCCTGGATTTGGTGTTCATGGGGTCCTGGAACCGACTTCCTGAGTCCAGCGAGGCTGGCCCCGGGATCGACTCCTTGAGGACAGCGAGGCTGGCCCTGGGACCGGCTCCCTGAGGACAGCGAGGCTGTTTCTAGTAGCAGGTGGTTTATTTTGTGTTTTCCCCCTGGCTCCACACCCCGTTTTCAGAGACACGGCTGTCACATGGGGACCAGCTGGGGCAGGGGAAGAGTGGAGGGCACCTGGTAGAAGTGGCCATGGGCTCTCTTAGGAACGATAACCGTGGCACCTACCGTAGATGAAGATGTTGTTGGTCTGCACTCTTCTTGTGTTGGTCTGGGGCATGCAGTGGCCGTGGGCTGGTGTGGTCCACAGCCCCAGTCCGGGGCATGCAGTGGCTTTGCGCTGGTGTGGTCCACAGCCCCGGGCTCCGTGGTCCCTGACCCTGAAATCCCATCCGGTGCTGTATCACCTTGGGCAAGCTGTCTCCTGAGGGGAAGGGAACAGGGAACAGCCCTCCCCGCATGGCCTCCCCAGCACCACCCACTCCCAGGACCTCCAGTGTTGACCCTGCTGGGGGTTCCTCTCTCCCGGGGGGACCTTGTCCCAACAAGAGGACTCCATGGGCTGCAGGAGGTGTCGAGCTATTTTCTCTCCTGGAACTGGGTTGCTGGCAGCTCCCAGAGGCAGGAGGAAAGGCTCAGAAGTGCCTTCATAATAAGGAGTTGTTGATGTGAACTTTGGACAGCAAACACTGCTTACATTTCCTTTTCCGTTTTGATGCGTTAATGGTGTGCGGCAACACCGTGACACACGGGGATGCGGGTGATGGGTGACCCCTCCGCAAGGGGGCCATGCACCTGTTTGATAATAAGAAGGTATGCTTCTCTTACTGCAAATAAAACTTTTAATGGTTTTCTGCCAGAAAGACCCTGTCCTTTATGTAGGATACATAGAGGATCATTTGGCAAAGGATTGGGGATTTGGGGTTAAACTAAAAACAAATTAATTTCATTTTACAACACTCTGAACCCATTTGAGTTAATTATTCATTGAGAATTTGAATAGCACACACTGTTCTGACTTCCAATTTCCCCCTAATGAACGGCATTTGCTGTAATATGACAAAACCCTGAGTCTTAGAATTACTGGGTAATGTGGAAAAAGTCAAAGTTGGTTCTCTGTTGTTTTGCTTTAAGGAAATTATATTATTTTGCAGCCACTTAGTTTTCTCCTTTCCAATAAGAAAAATTGCTTTCTTACTACCTGAAAATTCATGAAGGTCAAGGGGACATAGGCTGCAGTGCATTAAAAGCCACCATCAAATGTGGACGTGGACCGAGTTTTCCCCTGTTCTCTCCCACCATCAAATGTGGATGTGGACTCAGTTTCCCCCTGGTCTCGCCCATCATCAAATGTGGACGTTGACCCAGTTTCCCCGTGTTCTCGCCCATCATCAAATGTGGACGTGGACCCAGTTTCCCCCGTTCTCTCCCACCATCAAATGTGGACGTGGACCCAGCTTCCCCCTGTTCTGGCTAACCATCAAATGTGGACTTGGACACACTTTCCCTCTGTTCTTGCCCACCATCAAATGTGGACACGGATTCAGTTTCCCTCTGTTCTTGCCCACCATCAAATATAGATGTGGACCTAGTTACCTTCTGTTCTCACTCACCATCAAATGTGGATGTAGACTCAATTTCCTTCTGTTCTCGCCCACCATCAAATGTGGACATGGACTCAGTTTCCCTCTCTTCGTGCCTACCTTGCCACCATGGCTCATTTCACAATCACTCAGGAAAGGAAGAAACATTATTTTTAATAGGCATGAAGGCAGTTGTTTTTAACGTAAGGAGCAGGACATAATTCCAGCAATGGAAATTACCAGCTGAGTGGGTCTGTGTGAGGTTTGGAAGAAAAAAAGGATTTTACCTTCCCCTCTCTGTGTGTGCCCACCTCCCCCAGTTGAGAGTCACAGATTTAATTACTTTAATTTTGAGCTTAAAATAATTTGACAGCCTAACAAAAACTACTACAGTCCTATAAAATTCTGCTGTGTGTTTGGTTTTTCAGTTGCTTTTCTGAATATGGTAAATGAACGCATTATGAGTTGTTATTTTAGTAATTGCTGTAAAAATTAATGTATGTTATAACCAAGTGTTATAAAGTTAATTTAGCACCAAAGTAAAGCTAAAGCTGCATTGATTTCCCACTGTACTTGTGCATAACAACGGCTCCATGAGGCAGGCGCTGTGACCCTGCAGTCTGGTGGGAGCAGGTGCCACCTGGCTGGTGCGGTCACTGCCCGTCCCCTCTTGCTACCAGGCAGCTTTGCAGTTTCCAGGCTATGCGGGAGTTGAGGCGGGTGGTCAGTAAGTGACGGTGGGGAGTTGGGTGGTGCAGGTTGGCGTGGGGTGGAAGGAGGCGTGGAGAGCCTGGGGAAGGCTGGACAGCAGCTCCGGTACCTGCACAGGGGGGCAGGGTGCGGCGGCACCGGGCAGTGAGTAGCTCCTGGAAACAGCCCTTGGGGTTTTTATAGACGAGTCTGTGTTCAGCTCTGCACCCCTTTCCTGCTGAGTCCAGGTGGAGGGTGGAGGCGTCGAGCACTTGTTTCTCCAGCTGAGGGCCCATCGGACACAGCCAGTGTTTCCTGGAGTCCCCTCACCTGGGAACGTGCCCCTGCTCTTTTCAGAACAAAACAAATCTTAGTTAAACGTGACACATCACCTTTCCAGAAGGTGTTTAAGTCTGTATGCCTGTTAAGTCACCTAACTTTAAAGAGTAATGATCCAATATGCTTCTTTTTAGGGGAGAAAACCTAGCTGATTTAAAAGATAAAATCAGAGGTTGGGGTCGCAGCATTTTGGAGGAGACTTGGTTTATGTCCTAGTGGGCAGCAGTGTTTCCTCAACTGTTGTGTTTGCTCTATTATTACATTACAGAGGTGACACTTCAAACATAGGGAAATGGAAGACAAAACAGCCCCCCCCCCATTCAGAGATAAACGTTATCAACATATTCATGCACTTCCTTCTGCTGTTTTTGCTCTTCACTTTTTATTTTAAGACCACGTTCGTAGGATGGATATATAATTGTTTATGGTGACTTTAAAAGCACCTTTCTTGCTAAAAAGAGTATTTTTTCAGTCTGGAAAATTTAGACAACAAGTTTTGTTTAAAAATTAATTATAATACCACCATGGAGTCATCAATGTTTTTATACATTTTCTTGGTCTCTTTGTGGACTTAATATATACAATTTAACAAATTAGAAATAACGTAATTTTATGCATAAAATGTTTCTTGGCTTTAGAGATGGAGCAGAGAGGAGGCACAGGGCTTCCCGCTGGCTGAGGTCCTCCCAGGGTGTGACTAGCAGCCTCCCAAGTTTAGGGTCTGCACAGAGTAAGATTTCTAAATCGCCTTACACCACAAACCCTGCAGCCATGTGCCCCTTTGATAGGGGGGTGTACACTGATAGATTTTTCAAGACAAGAGTTTACTGGATCTGAGGCTGTTTCAGCTGCTTCTGGAGACGGCAGCTCTGGGATGTTTGTGCCAGCTCTCCCTCAAGACCCCACGGATGCCACATCCTCATCATTTGGAATCCAGTGTTGTAGAGGAGAAGTCTGAGGCCAGTTTGATTTTTACTTCATGGTAGGAAACTGATGTTTTCAGGCTTTTCCCCTTTATTTCCATAATGAAGATGATGTCCCACCTCATCCAGAGTTGTTTTTGTTACCTTGTCGGGAATGTCCACCCCTTATGTGCCCCTTCAGGTCCTCAGTCCCTTTCTCAATTTCCTCACAATCCTCCCCATCTCATCCATCTTCACTGTAATTATGTTATTTTTTTCATTTTTGTGCTCACTTTCCCATGCGACTTTTGTTCTTGTTTCACAGATGCCCATGCCAAACTTTATGTCTGAGGCTCGGGGGCTGTGTTTTATTCTGTCTGCCTCTGCATGTACTTTTGAGAAGTGGGGTTGGAGGTTGCCCCCCAGGTGCTGTTTCAGCTGGACCTGCCTAGACTCTGTGAATTGGGGGCGTCGAGCAGAGCCCATGTGGCTCTATGGTGGACCATGTTGCTGAACCATACGTCTGAGGTTTGGGGGCCATGTTTCATTCTGTCTGCCTCTGCATGTACTTTTGAGAAGTGGGGGTGGGGGTTGCCCCCTGGGTGTTTCAGCTGCACCTGCCCAGACTCCCTGAAGTGGGAACGTTGGACAGAACCCGTGTGGCTCTACGGTGGGCTCTGGTGCTGACAGAGCAAGAAGCCGCACTCCCAGGACGTGCTTGCAGCTGTTGGCAGGTCTGGGATTGTGACAGGATGATTTCCTTCTCTAAAATACATCTCAACTGTTATCCAGAGGGTTGGCTGTAGGCTTTCAACAGCTTCACTCTTCTTAGTAACCAGGAGACAATTCACTAAACAGAGTTGCTGTCACGGTTTAATTAGGAATTTCTGCAAGAGGCTGGCAGGACAGCTCCCTCTGCAAGCCTCCTGCAGCCTCCCTGTCCCCACTCTTGGGCCCAGCCACCTGCATTGGTCTGTGGAGGCTGCACATTCTCTGTTCTCCTAAGGGGCTCCTGGACTTCGGGGCAGCCTTGGTAAGCTGATGTGTAACTCCCATTCTCTTATCTCTTTAAGTAAGTAGGTTCATGGAATCTTGATCTTCTAAATTGTTCATCTTTGTAAAACAGACAGAGTTTCCTAAGCCACCTTGTGTCTCAATGTGAATCACTTGTTATTTTTCACTGCAGAATGAACAGAACTGGAATCATGAGATTTAGAGGGTGATGAAAAGACAGAGGTTAGCATATTCCATTTTCTCACCTTTTCCTTACACGTTTTCCTTAAATGCACCCCTCATATGTCTGTGAAGTTCTTCCCAATTCCGTAACGTCACTCCATCCTCAAGTGGAACATTTGTGAACAGTAACACGTATTGATGTGTGCACCTCTGCAACCCAGCAGGAATTAATGCTTTTTATTTATGAATGGATGGTCATCGGATGGCCAGAGGGATTCCCTGTGAATTGCAGGGGTCCTCATGCCTACTTGTGAGTGACATGCACATGGCGAGGGCTAGGGAATCTCAGTCTCTGTGATTCGAGTAGTGACATCGTTTACGCAAGGCAGGTGGATGACTCTGAGCTTGGCATGCTCCTGGGTGGCACAGCACAGCTGACATGGAGTGGGGCAAGGACTTGTTCCACGAGTTTCTGTGTTTTTGTTGTTGTTGTTATTTTTTTTTTGAGATGGAGTCTCTCTCTGTCACCCAGGCTGGAGTGCAGTGGCGCGATCCAGGCTCACTGAAAGCTCCGCCTCCTGGGTTCACGCCATTCTCCTCCCTCAGCCTCCCGAGTAGCTGGGACTACAGGTGCCTGCACCACGCCCTGCTAAATTTTTTGTATTTTTAGTAGAGACGGGGTTTCACAGTGTTAACCAGGATGGTCTCGATCTCCTGACACTGTGATCCACCCGCCTTGGCATCCTGAAGTGCTGGGATTGCAGGCGTGAGCCACTGTGTCTGGCCTGTTTTTGTTTTTTTGAGACGGAGTCTTGCTCTGTCGTCCAGATTGAAGTGCAGTGTCATGATCTTGGCTCACTGCAACCTCCACTCACTGCAACTTCTCCCTTTCAGTTCGAGCAATTCTCTTGCCTCAGCCCCCCTAGTAGCTGGGATTACAGGCATGTGCCACCATGCCTGGCTGATTTTTCTATTTTTAGTAGAGACAGGATTTTGCCATGCTGGTCGGCTGGTCTTAAACTGTTGGCCCCATGTGTTCCACCCGCCTTGGCCTCCCAAAGTGCTGAGATTACAGGCATGGGCCACTGCACCTGGCCCTGTGTTTGATTCTTAAATCTTCTTTTTCTTTTTAATATTTCCGTTTCTGGACGGCCACTCAGTGGATATGGAGGAAGGGTTCACATATGTCCATATTACATTTCTTTCTTAAATTAGCCTCCCTTGAACACTGCTATAGGGTACAGACGCATGAAGGGCTGAAAGGGTGGTTGCGTCCCAGTAAGTGTGAGTGTGGAGCTGGTCTGTGAGACCCCGGTGCCGGTGAAGGCACCTGTGTGAGATGGCTTGGGATGGGGGTGTGCAGAGCCCTGACCGTGGCACACACCCTTCAGCTTTGATGCTTCAGGCCATTGCTCTGGTCATCAGTGAGCAGAAGGTCTAACAGCAGTGATATTTATCACTAGCTGTGTTGACCAATGTGTTAGGAGGGTGAACCTGTTTGACTTAAGCTGTTTGACGGGTTTGCATTTAAATAGACAACTGGTGACCTGGTGCCTGGACGCTTGCTCTGTGACCTGCCCCAAGTGGCTTCTCCTTCTGGTATGCATTAGATGAGATGGGCGTGTTTAGGGTGGTGTGGCCCTAGACTGCAATGCATTAGAAGTACAAACCCTGCCTCACCCCAGATCTGCCCCACCCCAGTGTGACTTTTGGAGGTGGAGGCCCAGCATCCTTCACCTGCCCTCCAGGTGGGCCTGAGGATGCTGAGATTTCAGAGCGCTGCTTTGCTAGCACTCCAGCAAGTCCTGCTTAAAGAGGCCAGGATCTGAAATGGCAGCTTATCAAATTGTATAGCAGAAAAAGAGAAATGTTTCCTTAGAATGGGTGTAGGAAGAAAAATGATTTCCTTCACCATATCTGGAAAAGATTTCAAATTAGCAGGCACTATTTGGAATTATTAGTGGTCTCCTGTGTTTCTTTCTTTTCTTTTTTTTTTCTTTTTTTTTTCTTTTGATACAGGGTCTCACCCTGATGCCCAGGCTGGAGTGCAGTGGTGCAATCTTGGCTCCCTGCAACCTCCGCCTCCTGGACTCAGGTGATCCTCTCACCTCAGCCCCCTGAGTATCTGGGACTACAGGCACGATACCACACCTGGCTAATTTTTGTATTATTATTTTTTTTTTGTAGAGACGAGGTCGTGCTATTTTGCCCAGGCTGGTCTCAAATTCAAGCATTTGTCCTGCCTCAGTCTCCCAAAATGCTTCTGTACCCCTGACCCAACAAGGAAGGACAAGAGGTGTGAGCCACACTCCCGGCCTCCTGTCTTTCCTTGTTGGAGCAGGGATGTGGAAGCACTTGCCGCAGCTGACCTGAGTATATCTCGTTTTGCTTTATTTTCCTCACGGGTAACCTGGCAGTGCTGTGCACCAGTGCTGCTGGCCAGCTGTTTTTTGATGGACTGGCAGAAAATCAAACTGAGACCCGGGTTCCTTTCTCCCTGGGTACTGACCAGGTGGGAGAGGAAGGACGTTATCTGAGTATCATCTTCATGAGGGCTGGTGGGGAAACGTCAACTTTAAGGTGCCTGGGATCTAAGGCGTGGAACCCAGAGTGCAGCAGAACATAGGGGATGTAGCCTTGGGAGCAGAGACGTGCGGGCCGGTGCCCTCGTTCCTGGCGGGTTCTGAGTGCAAGAAAAGGTTAGTGAACCAGCCAAGGTCACGGAGCAACCTGCCAAGACCTGACAGGATGTATGGCTGGCATCCGTGCTGGCCCCAAAACTGCCCATTTGGGGATTCCTTGCAGTTTCAGATCCACCTAGGGGTCCGGAGAGCGTCCAATCCATGACCTCAAAGAACGAGGTGTTGCCTTGAGATCCTCCAAGGTGAGGGTAGGAATTTTTTTTTTTTTTTTTTTTTTTTTTTTTTTTTTTTTTTTTTTTTTTTGCAATTAGCAATAATTTGTTGTGAATGATCTTGGACCTATTTTCCACTTCTTTGTATAGGAAGAGAGACAGAATAAAAAGTCTCAATGTGCCAGATGCCATGTAATGAAGTCGTGGGGTTAACATTGTTGATTATTATGTAACATCACGTTAATTGGAACATATTCACACGTGTCCACAGCGTGTGTGTGTGCCCAGTCCGATGAGCATGTTTGGTTGGGGTCGCTGCTGGTTCTTGCAGCCCCTCTGGGTGGTGCTTTCTCTGTGACTTGCCCAACACCGTTGCTGCTGCCTCTGTTGGAGTTCCGCCTTGACCGGCCTTGCTGCCACCAGGTTCTCGGAGCCTGTGCACCCTCTTCCCCCCGTGCCCCCACTACCCCGCATGCACCTTCTTCCTGGGGCACACCCTCGTCTCCGTGAGCACCCTTGTCCTCCGTCCTGTCCACCCGGGGTCTGCTGTGTGTTTCTACTCAGCCCATGCCCGCCTCTTGCTGTGAGCTCAGTTTATTGAGGTGCGGTGAGAAACCAACAGAGGGGAGCAGTGTCCCAGCCTGTCAGGGCAGGAGGGAGCCTTGGGCATCTCTTCCGCAGCTCTGGCGACCCACCCTTTGCGATGTAGTGCTGGGGAGAGAGGTGAGTTCTAAAGGTAGGACCGCCGTGATTTCCTGAGTCTTAATTACCTAACACTGGGTCATCTGCCATGTCGCCTCATCGAAGGCACCTCTAGAGACAAAGCAAAGCCTCTGGTGGCCGTGGGCGGGGTGGCCATGCCTGTCTGTGGGTTCTGTAGAACCTACCCGGAGCCCCTCCAGCCGTGGGGATATTCAGGCACTTGCCGCCAGTGGGAGGTGTGCATTAGCCGCGTGGTAGGTGCGGAGGCCTGGAGGGACAGGCACAGGCCCACAGGCGTGGTGAGTGTGGGAGATTTAGCCGCCTGGGGATGTGTGGAAGGACAGGCACAGGACCACAGGCGTGGCGAGTGTGGGAGAAAGTGCACAGAGTGCCCAGCAGATGCCGTGTGGTCAGCGGAAGCCGTGAACACAAGCCGGGCTCGGGAGACACATTTGGAAATACACTTTAAGCAACATCAATGGATAATGCTGCGATTTGGTTTCCTCCCGTGGTCCAAAACACATTCTAGAGATGCCGCTGCTTTGTGTGTACCTGAGACAAGGGTCTAAATGTATTAGGGCCTTGATGTAATCTGTAAGACAGGCACAAAATGCCTATCTCAAAGAGGCACTGAACAAGAAAGCGTGCTCTATTCAGTGCAATGAGAATGCTTCATTGTCATAAGCAAAGTAAAATGCCTCCAAGGCGAGCTCGCCATGTGTTTAATGACCTTGGACACGAGCCTCCTAAACCTGCCAGAAAGTGCTTCCAGCGTGGCTTCATGCAGTGGCTTCAGTGAAGAATGTGCATATGTGGCTGATACTGAGAGCTGCGCAGCACCCTCCTGACCTGACGGGTGCCCGTGTGTGGACCGTGAGCCGGGCAGCACCCTCCCGACCTGACGCATCCCCATGTGTGGACCATGAGCCGGGCAGCACCCTCTTGACCTGACCGGTCTCTTTGTGCCCATTGTGGGACCTCCGTCAGTCAAACAAGTGACACACGTCAAACTGAATGCAGGGAGGAGGGTCCAGGATTGCACGCAGGCTCCGTGTCTCGTTCTTCTGAGGCCTTCTGGGAAGCCAGGAGGGCAGTGGGGTCTTTTGTGTGTTTCCTCCTGGTGGCTGTGAATTTGTAGCAATGGCTTTTTGCAAAAGGGCCCGGAGGCAGAATCAGAGCCTGTCTTGGAAAGGATGACATCTTCACGGGCACCTCTTTCCGCCTCTCCAGTGCTCCTGTGATTTTCAATATGTGCACCCTGCAGACTTCAGCCTGTTGGTGTCTTGGGGGAATAGATACCAGGATTGCTTCAATGTCTGTAAACCTGAAACAGGAATTTCTCTGCATTAAGTTGGTCACCAAAATGGGAGGTAAGTGGAGAGGGGAAGGAACTTCTTGACCTCGTCAGCCCTTTTCTTGAAACTCACAGTCAAACTTTGTCAAATTCTAGATGATGGTGCTTCAGGCGATGCATTTATGTATGTTATGTCTTGTTTTCTGAGTATGGTGCTTCAGGAATTTAAATATTAAGGTGAAATTGCCATGCACAGTTGAATTGGCACCATAATTTGACTCTCTGTAAAGCCTTTTGGTTTCCTGTTAGAGTGACTTACCATTTTTTGAGTTAACTGAAGCAAACTCTGCTGTCAGCACGAAGGAGCCACTGTATAGTTAGGATGTCCGATTAAATAGAATTCTCCTAAATAGAGTGTGTTCTTTTCATAAATTTTAAAAATTCATTTATTCATCAAACACATATTGAGTACTTATCACCCTGGTTGTTAGTCACTGTTCTTATATATATATTTTTAAGGAATTACTTCCACCTAGCTCTGAAATAACATTGCATTTAGAATTTAGCACAGAGGTGATTAAGCATGAACTTTTCTCAGCAGTCTTGTTTTCATTTTTACTTGGGAACATGTTCTCAGACTCGGTGCCCAGCTGACATTACCGTGCGTTGCCCGAGACACACACCTGGCGGGGCTGTGTCCCTGGGGCTTTAGAGCAGGAAGGAAGGGCTGCCAGGTGTCTGGCCCTTCCATGTTTCCCTGGGGGAAGGATTAGGCCTTGGGCAGGAGTCTTGGCTTGTCTTACTGGATTAGCTGGTGTCATTCAGTCAGCTCTGCCTTGGTGTTAAGCTCTGGACTGACTCTGACCTCTGAGTGGCAGAGGAGAGGATGGCGATTTAGAATCAGTCGTGCAGACCGGGGCACCCAGCGGGTCTCGGATAAAAAGTGGTGGCAATTGATCACTTGCCTTTTTGGGAGAACTGTGTGGATTGACTCAGACCTCTTTCTTTTCATTTTATCTTGAGACTTTGTAGAAGCAAAAATGCCTTTAAAAAAATTAAATGATGGGCTTTTGTAATGTTTGTGTCTCCCCAAGATTCACAAGTTGGAATCATCACCCGCGAGGAGCTAGTGCTAGGAGGGGGAGCTTTGGGCGGTGAGGAGGTCGTGAGGGTCTCATAAATGGGATTTGTGCCCTCAAAAAAGGGACTACAGAGAGCTCCCTCGCTCCTTCCACGGTGTGTGGACCCAGTGAGAAGGCGCCGTCTATGAACCAGGAAGCCCTCACCAGGCAAACCTGTCAGGCCTTGACTATGAACTTCCCAGCCTGAGACTGAGACTGAGAGCTGTGAGAAATGAACTTGTGTCGTTCGCCAGCCCCTACCCAGCCTGTGGTGTGTTGTTAGAGCAGCCTGGGTGAACGAAGGCAGGTCGTGAATTCTCTGTTGTAGTTTCTGGCTTCAGATACTTGCTAGGTAGATGTCACCATCTTACCCAGGTGGGACTGTCTGGAATCAGACGTTCCGTTATGATTTGACCTTGTTCTTGCCCCACGCCTGTGCCGTTCACACCTCCAGGTGTCTCGGCTGCCGGCGGTCCCTCCAGACATTTCTGATTCGGGGTGTGGTGCTGGTCGCGGCCGCGCTGTCAGTGACCAG
Organism: Macaca fascicularis; assembly: GCF_037993035.2. Classification (NCBI taxonomy): domain Eukaryota; kingdom Metazoa; phylum Chordata; class Mammalia; order Primates; family Cercopithecidae; genus Macaca; species Macaca fascicularis. The sequence continues at coordinate 39,187,116 of NC_088377.1, read as the reverse complement.
GTGTAGGAGCTCGCGCCCCTGGTGAACCAGCAGCCTCACCCAGAAGCTGCCGAGAAGCGTTTGACAGGTGATCGTGCCTCGAGACTGAAACTTCCTGTTTACAGGGAATGGAGGTGCATAGTAGGGAATCTAATGATGGCCCTAGAAACAGATGTCTCTGGGATAGGGGATATTCTGCAGGACAATGGCCCCGGACTCTCGAAAAGTGAAGATCACAGATAAAAGGGGTGCGAGGCTGTCCCTGACGAAGACGGGGAAGGAGAGTCACTCGGCGCAGTGTGTGGCCAGGATAGAAAAGACGTTTTCGGGACGATTGTGCTACCTGAACATAACCTGGACAGCGATGCTCTGAAATCGTTCTTGTCTGCCGATGATGGTACTGCGGCTGCAGAGGGGCCCTTATGCCTAGGGAATGTGTGCCTGAGGAGTCGGTGAGGCAGCAGGAGCCTCTCACCTTCAAGTGGCTCCAGAGGAGAAACAAATCTGTCTCTCTGTCTGATCTACAGAGAGAGTGAGAAAGCAAATCTAACGAAATGTTAGCAGTTGTTGGAGCTCCGCGTGGAGAAAACTTGACCACTCGTTGTACTGTTCTTCCACTTTTTAAATATGTTAGAACATTTTCATAATGAAATTGTGGGAAAGTAAAAATAAATCTGGAAATTAGAACGGAAGTGAGCCCAGCCAAGCGTTCTTGGGTTCAGCCGGGAAGAGCCAACGGTCCGTTGGTGTTCTCTCGACTCGTCCTGGGGATTTCCTCCTCCTGGGTTCACCACCTAGTTTTCCTGGTGATATTTTATACATAGCTATGAGCATAGGTGATACTGAAAACACACGTTTAGTGTGGTTTGTCATTAAGAATTTGGAGAACTGGCTAAAGAAACCACTTGTACAGAGTTGAGATGAGCACTGCCTGCCTCAGCGTCTGTGGTACCAACTTCACTTGGGTGCAGAGCTTGGCAGAGGTTTGAGTGACTCTGTCTCGATGGTCCTCTGTCACAGGACAAGGTTAAGCTTCACCACCGAGGGCCCTGTTGAGCCTCTGGGCTGGAAGTAACCTCCCCCGGGCTGGTGAGGCAGCCTCTGGGGGCCTTTCCTGACAAAGCCCTTCACTGAGCTGCAGTCTGGCCACCTCTGCCCTCACCTCCCCGACTGCAGGGCCTCAAGGTCTCACTACCTCCAGCCTGAGCGCCCAGTGCCCAGGGGCAATTTCCCGCCTTCCCTGGGGGCTCAGGATGCCGGCTCCTGGGGCAGTGCCCGCAGCTGGGCCCCTCCTCCGGGGCTGGGGGTAAGGCTGGCCACGGCCTCCTGCTATGTCCCACTGGCCACTTCACCGCAGCTGCAGCCCACACTGGGTGGCCGCTCCTGCTTCTGTTGGATGTGGAGATGCAGGCCTTCACTGAGGCTTCCTGGCCTCGCCTCTGCTGGCCCCAAGGCTGTGCCACTTCCCCCTGCCCAGCCCCTGGTCTCTGTACAGTGTCTGTCCAGGATGTCTGTCCATCTGTCCTTGACATTCTGTCCAGAAGCAGCCACTGTCATCCTAGCTTGTGAGGGGCGAGCAGAGCCCAGGTGCGGTCGACGTGGAGATGCTGATGCCCTTCAGTGTGCAGGGAAGTGAGTTCCTTCATATCTACAGCCTCTGCGCAGCCAGCTGGGAGCTCATCCCATTCACAGGTGGATGTGCCTTGTTTTTTGGCCCAATCGCCTGCATTAACTCAGAATAATCTCAGTTCCCTGCTTTCAAACACATACGCTGGGACGTGAACACTCTCACCCTGGACGTTTTGTCTGGATGTTCAGTGCCCAGGCTCTTAGGTACACAGGCGGCCCCAGTTTTTATTTGAAAGCTTTGATTGACATGAAGGAATGTAGAGGCTGCTGAAATCCTGGTCATTTTGGAACAAAGTATTTTATTAACAGTTTTCTAAAAGAAAGAAATAATTAAAAAATTGATCCCTGTTGAGGTAGAAGGATCTCGTCCTCATGCTCCTCAGTTCCTTCCAGAATCAGCTTCCAGTTCAGCTGCAGAACAGGTTCTGGTGGTAGCTGGAGCAGCCCAGGCAGGTGCCGTCGGGTCTGAGTTCACACCGGTGCCCATGTGGTCTCCAGTTACGGTGTGGGCCGTGGGGTCTGAGTTCACACCATTGCCCATGTGGTCTCCAGTTACGATGCTGGCCATGGAGTCTGAGTTCACGCTGGTGCCTGCGTGGTCTTCAGTTACAGTGCTGGCCATTTGTGCCTTTCTGGGAAGTTAGAAGGAGGATCATTTCATCACCTCTCTGTCCTCCCACACCTGATCTATGCTGGGCCACCGTGAATTCTTCCTTTTAACTGTTTCTCTCGTCACGGGCAACGCTGGTGTTCTGTGGTCCACGTTTGCCTTTTCGGAAAACGGATTCTGTGTTGCTTTATATAATCACGTGGTCTCTTTTACGAATTTCGCTTTTCTTTAAGAAAATAATCGTGCTTTTATCGCTTCAATCTCAACTCTGGTCCCTGACACAGGCTCTTACCAGCTCGAAAATTAAAAGTAATCTTTGATTATACTTAATGCTTTCTAAAGTTTTCAAAAGTTTATCAGCATGTGGGTTACTGAACATTGTTTATTTAATGGAAAATTACATTGTAAGTAGAGTATTAGAGTGAAAATGATCTTTTGATTTTATTAAAATATTCAGGTAAAAATATTAAAATGCCTTCACCAAACTTCATGCCTGTGTATCGTGAAAACATTAAGCTGCTCTCTGCTCCCGAGAATGCATGAGTAGAGTATGTGTTTGAAAGCGTCATTCCAGTCTTAAGTTTTAGGTATTCTTAAAGGGGTTGGCTGGAGAAGTGACATTTAGCATTGAGTGAACGTTTGATAAAGATTTGTCTCGATATAAAAATAGTTAAAAACAATCTTTAGTGTTTCCTGTCAGGGTTCACCCATTAAAGAATGGTCTTGTAAAAAACTCATCGAGAGTGTTGGCGCCCAGAGGTGCTACCTTGCCCACAGTTGTGTCATCTGCTGTCACCAGGCGACACGCCCAGCATTTAGCTGCACGTCAGATGTGGCCACGTGGCCACAGGACATCCCTGCGGACGGATGTTCTTATGCAGATTAATGAGGATGGAGACCACTGCAGAACTGTAAGCCCCCCAGGGGCTGACGGAAGCCTGGGAACACCTGAGACACCAGAGTCGCTGCTGCTCTGGGTGGAAGGAAACCTGCCCTGGAAGATGGGAAATGCAATAAGGAGAAAGTACCAAGGTACATGATGCTGTGAAAACGGAGATGTTTTAATTAAATTAACAATTAAAATCATTTTAATTATGAGAATTATTTGAATTCATGTTAGTTCTTTTTAGGAAATTAATACTTAAAGCAAGTTTGTTTTCTGAATTGTTGGAATTAATTGAGTCAGCACAAGAGTTAGCATTGATATCTGACCCTCTTCCAGGGTTGGGGCAGAGGAGATGGGGGCAGAGGAGATGGGCCTCCCACCGGCTTTCCCCTGGAGCTCAGCCAGAATTTCCAATTGAGGAGCCCTCAGCTACCTGAGAGCCAGGAGCTCTTGCGGAGAAGCCACTGTCGGCATGCCGCCCGCTTTGATGGCTCTGCTCTGCCATCCCTGCGCTCCAAGGGCCAGACCCTGCCGCTGCCTGTGCCAGACGGGTCTCAGGGAGGTGCCAGTGAGCGGGTATGCATGGCAAGGCCTGGGCATCGCTGTCCGTTTTCCGTGGCTGCCGGTTTCATTCTCTCGCTGTTTGTCCCCTTAGCAAGACTCATGAGGTTCCTTGAGGACAAGACCCCCTCCTGCCACCTGGTCTGTTTCCTGAACGTTCTCTGCACTAGCACAGCCCTGGGATGCAGCCCTCGGGAATCAGGATGTCGGCCATAGTAGGGCGGGTCGCTCTGCTGGGCACCACGATGGATGTTAGCCGCTGTGCTTCACTTTGCGGACACGTTTAAGTACAAAAGTAATTTTAAAATTTCACCATTATTTCAAGACAGCTGAGAGCCTATTAGCACAGAATCCCTGGTCTGAATGAAATCAAACAGTTCTTATTAATTATTCATGATGCCATGAATATGTAGCCTTGTTTTTTATAATTACCAGTCTGTATAATTAATCTTTCATTTGGTTAAAGTACTTAACAGTAAGTAGAGCTGTAACTTCAACTGTTTATAAAGCATATGGAAGAATGTTTAAATGTTTAATTAGAACCATTTTTTTTAGTTTCATAGAGAATTTTTTTTTCTTGTCAACGAGGATCTTTAATTATTTAAACCAAAAGAGAAAAACAGACCAGAAAAGAAAAACAACTAGTAAAGCTCGGAACTGCGAAGGTGGCATCGTTCCGTTAGTCTCGGGTTTTGCTTCCTGGGTTTGTGACGTGGTCAGAGTCCTTGTCTTTGATTTCCTAACACAAGTTGTTAAAGTTGGAAGTGAGCGTGAAATTGAGTTAGTCTAGCTTTATTCTTTCACGGATGAGAAGTGAATTATCTTCAGCAAGGTGGGTGCAGGCGTGGTCCCCGGGGGTCTCTGTGGTGAACAGGCCACCCTTGTGGGGAGCCAAGTTCGTCATCACTGGGACAGAGCCCAGGACACTTCCCCGGCTGGCCAGCCTCTTCCTAAAACCCCACACATTGCAAAGGATGGAGTCCAGATCTATACCATAAAGAAACGAGGGTGGTTACAGAAAGCACCACGATCTCAGCTGAGTGGCTCTGAGCACCCCAACGTTGGGGCACCTCAGCATCATGTGTGGCTCAGGCTGTGCCCTGCAGGGAGGCTGGCCCGATTGAGCTTCGATCTCCACCCTGAGAGTGAGGGCTCCTTCCCCCAGAGTGGGTTAAAGCATCGTGTGTCCACCTGTGCAGTGGCTGGTCCCAGTGGCCCTGGAGGGCTGAAACCCTGGGTCCTGCCACTGGTCCGGGGCGTCTATTTCCCCTTCCTGCAGCTCCTGTGTCTGTGTGTCCAGGGGGCTCCGATCCCTGTCTCAGGACCATGGGTGAGGGGTCAAGTTCACCCGCTTTGGAGCTGGCCCGGATCTTGGTTCTGTGGATCCTCGCTGTGTGGCTCTGGAGCAGTTCTGTCCTCAGGAGAGGGATCCTTACAGCCGCCTCTTGGGGCCATGAGGAGAATTAATAGGACGACCCCCAGGAAGCTGCTCAAAGCCCTGTGCGGGGCCAGCCCTGTGTCTCCACCAGTTCATTCCCTCTGTGCTCCCCCCCACTGTCACATCGCCAGCCTTTGTTTCCTTTTCCTTGGACCCAGGCAGCGAATGCTCTGCTGCCCTTGGCAGCCCCTTCTCTAGTCTGTCCTCAAATCACTTCCTGACGGACAGCCCTGACTAGCCATCAGCGTGACCAAAACCCCACAAAATAGAACTCAACTTTCCTATTAAGCTGTGGAGAGCTGTCCCAGCCCCACTTCCCACAGGCTGGCCTCATTCGCCATGGGATCCGTGGTTCTCACTTGGGGCTGGGGGTGCCCCTGGCATCTGGTGGGGAGTGTCAGGGATGTCCCTCCAGGCCCAGTACAGTCCCCCAGCCGGTGGGCAGCAAACAGCAGCACCCAACCTGATGTCCCTGTGGCTTCTGGTTCCCCGAGGCTGGCTGTGCTTTGCTGCCTCTTGATGCCCTCTCTCCACCTTCGCTGTTTAGCAGTGTTCCATCCATTAGAGCTCAAAGCACTGCCTCCCGGCAATGCAGCCCGTTCTTCTGGCCTGCCATCTGCCTGTGCCCCGCGGTCTGTACCATGTCCTCACGGACCCATCAGAGCAAGGCTCCCAGGGATGGAGAGGTTCCTGTTTGTGTCTCTGTCCCACCTTCTCTGGATGTGGCACCGTGCTCTTTGCCGACAGAGGTCTTGGGTTGATTGTCAGCAAAGCAGACAATCTATATGGCTCTAAATGGTTGTGAACATGCTTGATTGGGTGATTTTAAAAATAATTGGATATGTAAGCATTTGAGTGTGACACAGGTGGATTTTTGGGCTAATGGTCTTGTTCTTCAGGGAGTAACCACAGGCCCATCCACAAGGACCATTTCCAGCTGATTTATGGAGCGCTGTTCTACCTGGTTAATTTTGAACGTTATCTCAGCCTGAGAGGTAGGTCAGCATGTGACGAAGATCACTGGTTTGAATCCTAATCTAATCCTTAGATTGAATCCTAATCCTAATCCTAATCCTTAGGAGCTGCACCTTCCATGCCTCCGTTTCTTCCTTGGTTAGGTAGGGAAGGTATGAGCTACCTCAGAGTTGTGAGTGAGGCCTGTATCGAGTGAGCGATTTAAGTGACAAGGACTGCACCCGGAGTGTTGATATTTAAAGACCTTTAAACATCGCGATGCTGCATTTTGGTACTCAGGTAAAACAGTAAAGTTATTTCAGATGCAGACACAGACCCTCGGTGAGGTGGGGGGCTGATGGCAGGAGGTGGACCACCGACCCTGTAATGAGGGCGTGGTCCGTTCGAGGCTGAACGAAGTGTACATCATTGCATGTACCACGGAGGTCCCTCTCGTGAAGTCCTGGAAGGGTCCATGTGGCTGAGCCGTGCGGTCTGTCCATGATGTCTGGCAGGAGCAGAGCTTTTGGGTGCAGCCTTGCTCTTGTGTGCACGGCCCTCAACGGTCTCAAAAGTCTGAGGCTTAAAGCAGGCTTGGGGTTTCCTTACACCTCCTGGACATCTAATTTGCCTGGCAAACATGTTTTTCTTGGGTGTAAAGGTGAAGGAGTGGGTGACTCTGGTGAAAGTGTACTAATTACTGCACTCTGGGTCAGTGGTGCTTGGATGAAGACACTATCTGACCTGGGTGGACATCTCTGGGGTGGTGAGAACCGGTGGCTGGATGTCGTAGTTTTGCCCAGAGGATGCCAATTGTTTCCTTTTTCCTCAGTAACAACACCCTACTTTGTTTAGGGAAGCAGCACACCCCGCTGAAAATCCAATTGTCTTGCACGGCGGAGTGGCTGGTGACACAGGTCCAGATGCTGGGATGCTGATGGGGGTTCCTGGAGTGGGAAGTGTCAGGAGGCTTTCCCGACCCACAGCAGCCCTGGGCCCTTGTCCAGCCTTCTTGCCCGGGGCATGACACATGGAGGGAAAGCAGCTTCGGGGGCCCGAGGGCCAGAAGGCAGAGTCCTGGCATGTGAGGCAGGCCTGGGCCAGGCTCCTCGGAGGATGTCACAGACCTGCTGCCCATGCAGGGACCACCCACCTCTGAGCCCCACGCAGATTTTCCTCCGTAGCCGAGTGAAATCCTGGTATGGCGAGTGAGGCAGTCAGAGGCACCTTTTGTGGAAGGAGGACAAAGCTGGAGAGAAAGAGGTTTTCCTAAAGGCACAAGGCGCTGATTGTGCGTTAGGGATAATTCCTAGGAGTGTGGTTGCTGGTGGGTGGAAAACTGTAGCCAAAGAATAAGTGGGAACGGCCCTTGCTGGTATTTAACGGATTCGTTCACGAATGATCTGAACAGTTCCAGTGAAAAGAGCATTTCGGACACAGAAGTTTTCATCCTGCCTGACAATCAGCGTGACCGTGGGCTGTTCCATCCTTCTTGGGCGACAGTGAGAGGGTCTCAGGCCCTTTCGGCCCTGTGCTGGCATTTCCCCAGGGTGTGTGCCCCATCCCGAATAGGCTGGAATGCCTCTGGGTGCAGCTGAGCCTCTTGAAAAGGGAAGAGACATGTGATGTGCTCTGGCTGAACAGGAAAATGAGGGAGGACAGGGAGAGAGGCTGGAGGTGAGGAGGATGGTGAGCAACACTGGGGAGAGGGGACGGAGGGTAACACCAGGGACAGGGGGATGGAGGGTAACGCCGAGGACAGAGGCATGGAGGGTAACACCGGGGACAGGGGTTGGAGGGTAACACCACTTCTCCAGGTGCCTTTGGGGGATGGTGCCGCCTCTCGCACCCCAGAGTGAAGCCAACAGGATTCTGTCCCTAGGAGCCCCAGAGCCTGGCAGCTGGGATTGGCCCAGTATGAACCACCGTTCACTGGCTCTGCACCCTGGGACAGGCTCCCTGGTGTTTCCACCCTGGTTTCCCTTCTGGACAGTGGGACCCTGAGTATCCCCGTCCCAGCTGCACCCAGAGCCCTGGACTCCAGCGTGTCATCAGCACTCGTTAGCGTTTCTTTTGTTGTGGTCCGTGGACGAAGTGGCTCTCTCTTTGTGTGTTCACAGCCCTCCTGCTCACTTTACCTTCTGGGAACACTTTTTACAGAGCTTCGTATGTGGGGAGGACTCAAGTGATTAATCGAATGTTTCATCAGGTGCGGTTCTTCTGTTTCCCAGTTTTGACACAACATTTGGTGAAATTTCCAGGGACTCCTGTGGTCAGCCTCACGGTTTCACTCTGTCACTTTCTAATGCAGTATTTTTGGGAGTCTTTTAAATTAAGAGCCACCACTTAAAAATAAGTTTTATAATATGCAGTTTCAGGTTAATTCTTTACCTTTGTGTCTCAGGCAGTGGCTCCCCACCTGTGAGTTGTCAGAAGGGTTCACGCAGTTTTCCAGGGCGGCCTTTGCATTTACTGGAACTATGAAGAGCTCATTCCTGCTTCGGAGGCGATTGACACACAGTGCGCGTGAGGCCGTGCGTGGCTTATCTTCTTCTGCAGGCTTAGAGGTCACTTTCTGTTCTTCCCCAAGCCTGCTGCACTGTGCCGAGTGTTCACTGTGGGCTATGGTCACGCTGTCTGGCACAGGCCACCGAGGCCACAGGGCAGGTTCCACGTAGCGGAGCCTACAGAATGGCAGAGCCCGGCCTCCTCGCCGCCCTTCACGGGGAGCAGAAAGCGCAAGCCTGTGATCAGAGCTGTGCTAGCCCAGAAAGCCTCTGAACAGGTTGAATTGAGGAATCTGCTCCTACCAACTGCCCATGTTTAGGATGTGTTTGAGTTTTTGTGATTTTTCTTGCACTGAAGCTACTGGACTGGCTCTGCGTCACCGTCATGGGTCTTCATGTTGCCCCGACGGGAAACGGCGGGGGTGGAGGTCTGCACAGAGGCTTGTGGCCCTGATAATGAAGGGCTTGTTGCCTCTTGGGACAGCGAGTTCAAACTCTTTGTAATTGTCAGCACAAAGAGTGACCCGCTGAGGACACGGCTGTAATACAGGGTGGCATGGTTGATTGTCATAGCTGATATCAGGTACCTGCCTCTAAAATGACGGTACCCGTAGTGTGGCTCCAGGAGGGCAGCTCCTGCCAAACACACGTGCTCCTGGGCCCCTGCAGACAAGGTTGTGTTGCCAGCCAGGCCTGCAGCTGTGAGTGTAGAGGATTCTACAGGGTACCGACTGCCTCCCTCGTTTGCTTGTGGGGCCCAGGCCTCCATCCCTCCCGGTCCCCAGTCCGGCTTCTCCCAGGATTCTCCCAGCCCCGTGGACACCTCCGTCTTCACAGCTTCCGTAGTTTTCTTGTGGGCGCCCTAGGTGGGCGCCTGGGCAGGGTTCGTGTGTTAGTCGAGTTCTCTCTAGCCAACCCTGGCTCGAGGCTCAGCAGGTCCCTTCAAAAGAGTCAGCCAGCTGTGTGCCTGCATGTTCAGGATACTTGTCAGGGGCCTTCCTCAGAGCAAGACCGACGCTCACCTCATCCTTGCGACTTTGGAGCCCGCCCTGGAGAGACTCTTGCCAGTCCAAAGGGGCCGTCCGGGTCCCGCAGGCTGGTGGGAGTGACTTCTGAGCCACTCGAGACCCCACTTTGTGTTCCTACACCCCACAAAGCCACTTAAAGTGCCATGTTCTGGTGCCATGTGCCTCTCCAGTGTGCCACACAAGCCTGGACGGGGATCTGAGCGGGCGCTGCCTTCCTCAGGCTATGCTTGAGTTTTGGGGCAACTGGAGCACTCGTGGCTGTGATTATCGCCGCTGTCTGGGCTCCCCTAGAAGGTCTCACCCGCAGCCTGAGGGCCACGTCGGCAGCCACCGAGGAGCCGCCAGGTGCGGCGTTGGTCCCACTCAGTTCTTTTCGACTTTGGTGACAGAGGAGACAGCAAAACTTCAGCTGGTAGCCCCAGGCCTTCTCTGCTTGGGGCCCTGGGACTGAGATAGCACAGATCCTGCCATCCACGTGCTGGGGGCCCCGCCGTGCGGCTCCCTCCTCTGATCAGGGGCCACGCCCTTGGGCTGGGCAGCTCCGGGTTCTCGCACTCAGGGGCCCAGGGAGGGTCCTGGATGCAGAGAGAAGGAGAAGGGTGGCGGTTTGAGCCCAAGTGTGTTGGCTTCATCTTCTGCCTCCTGTCCCTAAATACATTTGCAAAGTTTTCCAGATGAAAACTCAGAAGGGATTTTTAATGACTGGAATCTGTGAATTTCATGGGAGCCAAGTGTGTCCACCTCTTTCACCCACCTCATTTCTCCCCGTTGGGGCTGATTATGGCAACGTTCATAGGGGCATGGACGCAAGGGGTGGTGGCCAGCCCTCAGCCCTGTGTCCCTCTCCTCCTCCCCTCAGCGCCACAGCATTTCGGTGTCATGCCCTTCCCTGCGCGCGTCCTCATGAAAACCAAGTGCGGCTGGAGGGAGATGCCTGCGCCCACTCCCGTGACCTTCCCGACCAGCCTGGCTGCAGCGGCCTCTCAGCAGGCATCTTTCTGGTGCCGCCTCTGTGCCCCTCCCATCACCTGACGCTCGTGCTCCTGAATCTTCACGCGTGTACTCTGTGCATCCACCTCACGGGCTGCCTGGGAACAGAGACAGTGTCTCACGCCGGTCAGAATGCTCTTCTCTGTCCACTGAATAGTCCAACACAGAATCATTCCTCTGTGATTATTTTATTTATTTATTTTTTTTGAGACGGAGTCTCACGCTGTTGCCCAGGCTGGAGTGCAGTGGTACGATCTCGGCTCACTGCAAGCTCCGCCTCCCGGGTTCCCGCCATTCTCCTGCCTCAGCCTCCTGAGTAGCTGGGACTACAGGCGCCCGCCACCGCGCCCGGCTAATTTTTTTGTATTTTTAGTAGAGACGGGGTTTCACTGTGGTCTCGATCTCCTGACCTTGTGATCCGCCCGCCTCGGCCTCCCAAAGTGCTGGGATTACAGGCTTGAGCCACCGCGCCCGGCCATCCTCTGTGATTATTTATGCTTTGTTATGTAGAACTGGAATAAAGAAAAAGTGAATTTAGACATTACAGCCATCAGGTTGAAGCTAGGTAATGACATTAGGGAATTAAATGAGAGCATTTGAGCTTCTTGAGTTCTAATTCCACATCTTCGTATCCCCGTCACCCCATACCCAGTGTCTAACACAGCTCTTGGTCTAGGAGTTTCTTGATAAATGCTTACTGAATTGAACTGGACTGAGCTTAACATTCCCACCCAGAGTTAGAAGCCAGTCTCTGAGCAAATTGCATTTAGAACATGAGTTTGATGTTACTGCGGTAAGGGGTATCCTACACGTCATAATTCCTAGTCAATATCGGGTATTTAGTCAAATAGTGTCAAGTAGAGAGAGGCATTGGCCCATCTGGCAAAAGGGTAAGGCATGGTGCTTTAGGTCCAGGTCCCCAATATCAACTATGAAAATAAAACGTTGTCATCTCCAATTGCAGCCCTGTCCTCAGCTGGTCACTGTTTACGCTAACAATTATAAACAGCTTGAACTTGCTGTCCTGAGAAGCAACACATCCTCCATTCTTTCTGCAGTGCAGCTGCCTTGGTGGATGGAACATGCCCCTCCTCCCTCCCTCCCCCTCCTCTCTCCTTCCCCCCTCCTCTCTCCTTCCCCCCTCCTCTCTCCCTCTCTCCCTCCTCCTCTCTCCCTCTCTCCCCCCTCCTCTCTCCCTCTCTTCCCCCTCGTCTCTCCCTCCCTCCCTCCTCCTCTCTCCCTCTCTCCCCCCTCTTGTCTCCCTCCCTCTCCCCTCCTCTCTCCCTCCCTCCCCCCTCCTTCTTCCTGTCTTCTCTCACCTTTCTCCTCCCACCTTCTCTCCTGGGCTAGGGGCAGAAGAGAAGAGACCTCCGGAGTCTTCTGCTTCATCCACGCAGCTTGGGGGCAGCACCAAGTGCTACAATTTGGCTGCCCCAGCAGGTGTCTCAGGGCAGCCTTTCTAATGGGAATCCTGGAATCATGTCTTTCCTTAATGTGTCCTAAAGGCTGGAGGACATGAAGTGAAACAATGCTCCATTCTCAGTCCTGTGATTTTGTGTATTTATTGGAATTAATTTGAAATTAAAATAAATAATACCCAAGGTAGAGCATGAAAAAAAAAGAAAAAACATGCTATGGTGTTTAAAAAACAAACAAAACCGTTTGGTTTGTTGGTTTGTTGGTTTGTTCTTAGACCTTCACAGGCTCCTAGGTCACACGTTTCAGTTTCTCAGCGAGTGATATTCTCGTGTCAGCCTCTTGTTTGATGATGTCAGCCACAGCAGAAAGAAGCACTCCGTAGGCCCCGTGCTCAGCACACTGGCGTGAGCTTCTGCCGTCTTCTGTTCATGCTCATCACAGCTCTGTGCAGTGGGCGTCCTCCTGATCCATGTGGGAGAATGGAGGATGGAGGCGGAAGGGTGAGTGACGGCAGGATCACATGAGGGGTCTCTCCCGAGGTAGGGAGGGGAACGGGCCCAGGACCTCGGTGCCCATCGCGTCCTTCCTCCTCCTCCTCTGCCTCTCTGTGACTGTTTGACTCAGGCTGCAGGGACAGACATGAGTATGTGCAGAGCGTGTGTGCACCCCTGGGGGTGTGTGCTCATATTGGCAGAGAGGGATGTGAGCGTGTACAGAGCGTGTGTGCACACCTTGGGGATGTGTGCTGGCGTTGGCAGGGACAGATGTGAGTGCATACAGAATGTGTGCTGGCATTGGTGGGACAGATGTGTACAGAGCGTGTGTGCACACCTTGGGGGTGTGTGCTGTTGGCATGGACAGACGTAAGCGTGTACAGAGCGTGTGTGCACCCCGGGGGTGTGTGCTGGTGATGGCGGGGACAGATGTGTACAGAGCATGTGTGCACACCTGGGGGTGTGTGCTGGTGTTGGTATGGGCAGACGTGAGCGTGTACAGGGCGTGTGTGCACAGCTAGGGGTGTGTGCTTATGTTGTTTTGTAAGCGGCAAATACGTGGCCCGTTGCCTCAGGCGGCCCTGCACTCGTGTCGAGTCCGTCAGTGGCCCTCGGGTTGGGGTCTCCATCTCCCCAGACAGCACTTGAATGGCTTGAGGTTTCAGATTCTTCCTTTCCGGGTACTTGGGCCTCCTCAGGACCAAACATCAGAACCAGCCAACTGCAAACTACAAGAACGTTCAAATGCATCTTCAGTAGGAAAAACAAAAGCAATTGGAATAATTTTCCAACATGACCCCGTGGGTAAGCGGTTAGATACTCCAGCCAACAGATTGAGTCACTTTAAAATTCACACCAATTAAAATAGTTGTGAGAGTTACAGAGCTTTACCGCTAAACCTTGAAATAATTGAAGCGTTCTGCTCCACTTGCTTACAAACGGGTTGGGGATAGCTTTCAGTCCAAAGTAGCAACCTTCTAAATCCAGCTTAGATGCGAGGCTCCCACTGACACAGGAAGAGACAGTGGCCCTTGATTATTCTCCTGTGTTCAGATACTTTGTCATTTTTTTCTGTATTCTGATCATCACTTCTGCTTTTCCAATTCAAACTAAAGGGAGTTTAGTTCTGTTTTGGAGAAGTTGTGGTTAGTGGTTTCTTTTCATGGTTTACTTAATCTCTTAAGTCTGGCACTTACATTTACCCAAATGGACTTTTCTTTAGTACGACGGTGCCGTAGCCCAGGGCTTCTCCCTCCATATCTGCTCCCCAGGAGGCCCCCTAGGAATGGGCGCTGGAGATCCAGCCCCTCTCCGTGTGCCCTTTTCTTTGAGTCCAACGTAGGTTTGGCTCAGAGAAGAAAACAAGCCTCCGGGTTAGGTGCCTCTGACTGCTTGCTTGTGAAATGTTTAATGAGAAGGCGTCTTCCAAACTAATTTTACACATTAATAGTTTTAGCTTAAAGTGTCACTGCAGTCATAAGAACAAGAAATACTCCCATAAAGTAGATAGGCAGAAAAAAGCCATAAAAGTTTAATAAAGCGCAAATAAAATGGTGTTGTAAGAATGTACAATGGGAAATGTTCTCAGTCCAGCCAGATCGGCTGTGGCGTCCTCCTGTAAATACATTCAGCCATGTGTGGCCCTGATCACAATCACTACTGTGAATTGTGATCCAGAATGTTCTTGGGGGCCGACACCTGGACTGTGCCAGCAGCTGAGTCTCATTGGAGGTCACGGCGGTGATGTGCTTAGTGCGGCCATCTGGGCTGAGGGGTGGTCACCCGTGCACTCACCACGTGCAGCCGTTATTCTTGTGATGGAGTTGCACAGGGCCCGGCTTGTCAACCTGGGCTACTTAAAGTACCGGGAACCCAACCACTGGTGGGTGCCTCCCGACATAGGAGATGTCTTTTTTATCCAGGGCCCTCTGGTGCTGCAGACCCTGAGTCCACGGGGAGGCACCTGAGGGCTCTGCTGGCCCATGGAGGTCCCCGAGCAGGTGGTCACTCATTGTGAAGTGGTCCATGGCCTGTGAGGTTATTCCCGGGGTTTGTGTGAGCGAGGTTAACCAGTTCACAGCTGGGCACTTACCCCTTACACAGGTGACACTAGTTAAAGTGGAATCTCTATTAGCTCGCACGGGCGTGTGTGAGGAGCTGGGAGGGTGCGGAGGCTTGGCCCTAGCACTGGAGCCCGGGCTCCTGAGATTCTGCGTCTTCCTGCTGAGGGGCCATCAGGGCTGCTGTGGGTCCTGAAGACAGTAGGTGCCATATGGACCAGGGGATGCGGAAGCCTCTAGAGGCTGCGGGAGGCGAGGAGACGGTCGCTTCCCCAGAGCCAGCCCGTCGACACCTCGACATTAGCTGGTGGGACCTGTTTTGGACTCTAGCTTTCAGAAATGGGAGAAAATAAGTGAGTGTTCAGGGCGCTAACTTTGGGGTGATTTAGTGGAGAAATAGAAAACCAGCCCACGAAGGTGCACGCATTGAAATGTTCTCTGTCCAGGTGTTCACAGTGGCGTGAGGGGGATGGCATCAGGGTTCTGGGAACTGTGCAGCTTTACTGAAGGAAGGGGCTCGCCATGCCTTTCCTCATGTAACTGAAGGTATGTATGCCTGCCACACCGCCCAGGAGACAGGGACTAGAATTCGGACTTTATTTCCTCTTATGAGAACCAGGCCACAGTCAGAACATGGTGAGGGCTGAAACGAACTTTCTACAGCCTGAACTGGGAAAAGGAATCACAAGTAGTTTGTGTTTTTCTACACAGACCTGTCCTTTCAGGTTTTGTTACGTTCTGGAAAAAGGGAGAAGCCAGGCACACTTCAGCGAGGGACGGTATTTCTGGAGGTGGCGTGGATTCAGCCTGAATGTGGCCGTGTGGTTAGGAGGCTCAGAAACTGCCCTCCAAGAGCACTCATCTGTTCCTTATTGCACTAATACCTCATTTACAGAAATCCACAGAAATTACAGAGCACTGCGGGAGGCCTCTGGTCTGGATGGGTTTGTTTGGACCGAGGTCACAGGGTGTTGTCCCAAGTGCTTATCCTGATCTGGCAGAGGCTCTGTTCCCAAATAATTATTCCACAGTTTCAGAGCCTATATCTGAGTGATAGTCTTTTAACTTTGTTGCATAAAAGCAAACAAAGTATGTCTTGAGGGTCTAAAAATCCATGTAGTAATCATGGCTGTAAATTCATACATGGGGCTTTGGGATGGAGTGAAAACCACCGTCACCTGGCGTGGACACTGCGTGGTATTTTTAGTGTGGTGGCCTGCTCGTGCCTTGAACTCTATCTGCAGTGTGAGCAACTGCTGTGCATTTGAGAAATGTGGCCAGGTCAGCTTGCTCCTCCAGGGGCCTGCGGGCATCTGGCTGAGGGGCCTGGGATGGGACCACATCAGTGGGAAAGAGCTTGATTGTGTCAGCAGATATGTCTGCCTCTACAGGCCATAACCCAGTTTTCCTTTGGTCATCTAATGCCAGAAAAAAACCTGTTTCTTAGAGACTCGCATAATTAATGAACCATTTGACCATACATAAAATGTTATAAATGCATGAGGCTTTACAACTTGGCAGATGTGTAACTCACATGTTATGATTGAATCAAACCGTTGAAGATATTTGTTTCACTGGAAGGTTTTTATCATTTTATGTGCAAACGAAACGCCAGTAGCATTTTGAAAGAGTATTTTGGAATTTTAAACACAGAGTGGGACAGTGCTGGGTCTCGGGAATGCTGGTGAGGTGGACGTGACCTCAAGCTCTTGGAGCTTGCAAGCAGGATTCCTAAGTTGTCACACTTGCAGTGCTGGAAGTCAAAGTGGACTTCTGTAAATGAGGTATTAGTGCAATAAGGAACCGATGAGTGCCCTTGGAGGGCAGTTTCTGAGCCTCCCAGACACCCCAGGAGGAAGGGGGGAGGGGGGCCGTAACCCACCAGAACCTGGACGGTGGAGCTGGGTTTGCTGGTGGCCCTGCGTGGCTGGTCATTACGTGCAATAAGGAACAGGTGAGCGCCCTTGAGGGCGGTTTCTCCCTGCTTCGCAACTGCAAGTGGAAGATGCCTCAAAGTGGGGGGGGGGGTGGTGGTGGTCGGTTATCCAGTGGGACCGGATTTGCTGGTGGCCGCTGCGTGGCAGGTCACTGGGTGGAGCGATAGGAGGTGAGTGGAGTGGGAATAGAGGATGCACCCTCCACAGCTACTGCTGGGAGTTGGCTCTGGTAGCAGAGGGGGTGTAGAGGGATTCCCAACAGGGGCAACACGGCTGGGGTCCCACGTGTGCTGGACGCTGATGTGTGGCTATATGTGATCTCAGTCTCCACAGCCATCCTGGGAAGTGGGTTCAGTTACCTTTCCATGTCACATTTGAGAAATCTCGGGCTCACATCACAGCTGGGTGGGTTGGAACTAATGTCTCAGGCAGGACGTTGGCCCCAGAGCCCAGCTCTTACCCTCCTCCCGCCCTTTTCAGTCCACCAAGCTTGTAGAGAGGGGTGTGTGGCTGTGGGGGGCGGCTGAGAAACCAACACAGCAGTAGAAGGGGGGAAGGAAATAAACCAGGCAGGAGACACAGGCAGTACTTGGGAGGTCTACACGGGGTCTGGGTGTGGGGGGCACCTCTGGGCCTGTGAATCCCGTTCTGTGCTCCCGGCTTACCCAACCTTGGCCCTCAGCCACATGCTGTGCGTTTTAGGTGAAATCTCAGTCCCTTGCATGGTGCGAGCATCTTTTCTCCCTGGCTTTGCCTCTCCTTAAATCACGGAGTCTCAGTGGGGATGGCGGGGTGGTTGGTGGTCCATGGAATTTGCCCTCCACTTTCCCATCCTTGTCCTGTCCTGTCTGGCCTGTTACCTGAATCTGTGTCTCTTCAGAGCCTGCAAATGAGTGGAGGCCACAGCAGCCCCTCGCTGACCGGCCTCTCAAACTTTTTTATTCATCAGAATCGTGTTAAATGCTGATTCCTAGGCACCCCATTAGACTCTTATGCCTGCCTGGCATGGGTACTTTGAGGACGGTACAGAGGGTTGCTGGGCTGTTCCAGGAGGGAATTTGCATTTGTAGAATGTCCACTGTGGTCTTTCCACCACTGTACTTTCCATGCACACATGACATTAAACCTGGAAGACCTCTGGGTGCTGTGCTGGTGAGGAAGCCCCGGCTGGACTAGGGGCTGTTGGGGATCGGACTTGATTCCTGGGCTGGGGGCTGGGGGCTTATTCTCTTCAGTGGGCCTGCTGATGGGATGCCCTGAGAAGTTCTGCTGTGCACTCAGGGGAAGGTGCAGAGACCGGCTCAGGAAAGACAGACCATGGATTTAAAAATTCCTACTGGAAAATCTTTTATGAGCAAAGAAATTTGCATCTAACTGAAGACAATCATTGCTTGAATAATTGGTTTGTTTACAAAATTGGTCCTATGAACAGATTAAAGTTTTCATTCATGCCTTGTCTATAACGTAAATAGGAGCTGTTACCGCAACCTAAATTAGCCTTAAATTTTGTATCAGATTGCAGTCCAGATTACAAACGGCTGCTTGATAATCTAATTGATAAAACGGAGGAATTTAGTGCTTGGAACCCAGCGTGAAGAGAACAGAATTGCTTTGGCTTCTCAAAAGCGTGTGACTGAGGGGTGACCTGGGGTGAAGAGAAGTGGCTGGAGTCATTATACTCGAGGAGATGATCTGCCTGAGCCTCTCTCAGCTGTCTTCTGGATAAAACAAAAGGGCAAAAAATGGAAAAATTCAGCACTGAGTTCGTCTATGCCCTGAGCTTCTCATATGGTCATTAATGTGACCGGGCTGTATCTGTGAAGCCTCCATACAGGCACAAAGGAATTAGGTTAGAGTAAGGTGGCCGGCGACCTCTGGCGTCTGGACCGCGTGCCATTTCCTAAAGCCCTTTTGGGTGAAATGACAATCGCAATGTCTGTTCGGAGAAGTGTAATCTCACGTATGAGATACAGATTTTAAATGATGCAGATTTTAAACACCAAAAGTCAGGAAGCTTGGTGGGAGTGGCTGTCTTCCAAGTGGTTTTCTGTGCTGCCATGGACGAGGCGTGGATGTGTCATCTGTTGGTGAGATCCACTGGTGAAAGGGCTAAGCAAACCCTGGAGCTGGGGCAGTGTGAAGCTACATCTCTTCCGGCATCCCAAGTAAATACATTTTGTAAATCTTGTGAATTTGACCCTGACCCTAACCCTGAGTGTTGAAGTCTGGTGCAGTGTCTTGAGCCCTCTTCTGCACTGAGGGTGAGTGACTGTAAATGAGTGATTCCTCAGTGATGAAAGTTCAAATTTGGCTTCCCTGAGGAAGCCAGACCTCAGTCACCCGTATCTCCATTGTAAGCACTGCGGCCTCTAGGCGGGTGGCTGGAAGTTTCCAGGCCCGCCTTGGAGACACAGCCGTGCGGTGCTTGATGATTTGATAACATCGGCCACCTTCTGTCTAATCATGGTACAAATGATTCTCCTACAAGGAAACGGATCTGGTTTCTTCCCTGATCGTTGGAAGAAGCAGCCCACCTAGGAACTGCACCGTCCTCTGCACTTTCACAGTGAAGCCTGTGTCTGTCTCCCAGGAGTGTCATGTGTGTTGTGGGAATCGCGGGAATTGCCTCTTTAATTCTTCCTGCTTTTGAGGGCTCGAGCAGCTCTGCCTGTTTCACCCGGGACAAGCAGGGGGTGGTCTCTGGCTGCTGTGGGACTAGGGCTTGTGTTTCACCTGGGATGAGCAGCGGGTGGTCTCTGGCTGCTGTGGGACTAGGACTTGGGGTGCATCATCACATCCGGTGACCTGTCCAGGTGGGCATCATTGTCTTTTGCCTGTTGGCTGAGGCAGCTGTGATGCCATGGGGGTCATGCTTGTGTCACGGCCAACCCAGTTCTTCCTGTGCACACCTCTCCTGCTGGAGTGCCTTTCCTTATGATGACGTGCTGAATTAGGGCGGAGAATGCAGAGAGGCTCTGGGCGTCTCCTTCCCATTCTTATTCCCTGGAGCTGTGATGCCCGACAAGGGAGCCCATAGCCAGAGGCTCCTTTAAATTTAATTAGAATAAAGATTTGATTACATAGCCAAACACATTTGAAAAGAACTTCACAGATTAAATTCCGGATTCAGCCCTTCAGGCCCAGTGGCCACGTTTCGGGGCTCAGCAGCTGTAGGTGGCTGTTATCTTTCTGTGTTGGCTGAGCAGATTGGGACGTTTCCGGTTCAACTGGCAGTTCTCTTGAATGGCTGTGCCTGTGGTGGGGGCACCTTGGCTGGAGAGCCTCGTGGGGATCCTTTAGGCCTCTGGCTACAGCCAGGCTGCACGGTTCCTGTGCCCCGGGTCCTCTGAGGCCCAGATGGATCCCACCACAGAGCCAGCACTGCTAGACTTGGGTACTGTGTGCAGACAGCAGAGGGGCACGTCTGGGCCTTGCAGGGGCTAGGGTGACTGGCCTCCTTGGCCAGGATCCCGTCTCCAAGTTTTCAGAGGAAATGCATCCACCGTCCACACCGTGCACCAGAGGAAAACTGCAGGCTTCTCTGTGGATGGTGAATTGAGATCATGCAGAGTGACTAGGTTTGGGCTCCTGACCAGCGTGAAACTTGATACCTTTAGGTGGAACCTGACATGCCTCCATATGTACATGGCAAAGAGAATGCAGCGTTGTCAGTTTGAATCCAGATGTGCTCCCGTTTTGAGGTGGAAGGTTCTGGGAGTATTGGCCGTTGGTGATTGTCCTGCCATGGAGGACTTTGAATGCAGGCACTGGTTTAGGATAACCCTGGTTTCCTGGTCCTGTATGTGGGCATCGCTGAGTCTCCCGGGCTGGAGGAAAGCAGGGCAGATGGGAGGGTGACAAGAGGTCAGGTGTTTCCAGCTCTGGGGAGTGATGCCATCAGACGGCTCAGGTGGCCAGGGAACAAAGCAGGGGTGCATGGAAATGTCATGTTTCCTGGGGTATGGGGAGGACCTGTTGAACTCTATTCCTGGGCAACAGTTCTTCCATTCTCAGGAATCTGTGCCATTGTAATTGAGTAGCAAATTCTAGAATTGCTCTAATTACTTACTGTTAAGTCCCCATCCCAATTACCATGAATTAGCAACAGTGATAACAGTTTGCCTGGTCAAGCCTTGCTAAGAAAAACCAGTGGAACTAGTTTTAGTTGCCTCGAGTTCCCTCCAAATCGGATTCTTTAGCGGCTTATGTCCCCACAAGGCACATTCCAGACATTCACATCTCAGCTCAGATGCAGGCGTGCATATTATAGAAAATCGCACTGCGCTGTGATTGGCTTGAGCTGACATTCTCTAGGTGAGAGGCGGAGGCCCAGGACCTGTGAGGGACTGTCTGAGTGTCCTCTCATTGACTTGGAGCAGGTGCACATCTGTTCTTCAAAAGTTCTAATGGGATGAAATTAGAAATATGAATTTTTAAAATTCACGTGTTACGAACTCTGTTCAGTGATTTCCTCTGAAATGAGAGACTATTTGCAGACAAGGCATTCAGACTGCAGCTCTCCTTAGAACTGTCCTAGACCTCGATGCCGTCCTTTAGCCTCTTCCTGGGTGTGGGGTGCTCTGCTTGAAGCAAAACCACGTGGTCTGTGCATCACTACTGCAACCAGCTCAATGTACACACCCACTGGGAGGGGGGCCGGATCACTTAACATTTTAAATGCATCTAACATTAAACCAGCAAGTCAGCCAGTGCTTTCTGTAACCAAGCTGCCTGGCTCATGGGAACCTGACACTTGACTTTTCGGAAGAGAATACTTGCTTCTGTGGAGTGTCAATATTTGTCTCATTTCTTGAGACTCTGCTCAAAGTGATGAACGTGTGTAAATTAGGACCTTTTTGTGTAAATTGGGCCACAGAGCTCTCTAAGCACAGTCAGGGGAGTAAACGGCTGTGAAAGATGCCGCCTGATGTGAGCCGTGACCAGGCACTTTGGAACCTGGGATCCCATCTCCAGTCTTTCAAAGGACATAGAGGAATATAAAATGCAGATGGGAGAGTTCATATTTTGGGCATCTCAGTTCTTTTGAAATCAAAGCGCAAAGAAAAAGTTTTGCCTTGAGGTCTTACCCCATACTTGTTTTTCTCCTGAGGTTTTAACATTTTCTTAACTGCTTTTTTCTCCCCCGATCCTTGGGGAACTTCTATCTTCATATCTTCTTAAAAGATATGGTTAAATTCAACACTGAAATTTAAAAACATGCATTCATATTATTTTTCTTCAAACTGATGTATCTGACATTGGTGAAGAACTAACTGGGCCTATTGGTGTATTTTTATTTTTTTGAGACAGTTTTGTTGTGTTGCCCAGGCTGGAATGCAGTGGCGCGATCTTGGCTCACTGCAGCCTCACCTCCTGGTTCACGCCATTCTCCTGCCTCAGCCTCCTGAGTAGCTGGGATTATAAGTGCCTGCCACCATGGCTGGTTCATTTTTGTATTAGTAGAGATGGGGTTTCAACATGTTCGCCAGGCTGGTCTTGAACTCCTGACCTCATTTGATTCGCTCACCTTGGCCTCCCAAAGTGCTGGGATTACAGTCATGAGCCACCACATTCGGCCTGGGATATTCTTGATTGTAACTGTAATAGATCCCTTTAATAAAAACAAAACAGAACAACAACAACAACAACAAAAAAAACAGCTGTCTGAAAAGTCCCAAGATTAAAGAGCTCACTTGGACAGGGATTTGGACACCAGTTGAATGGCCCAGCACAAACCATAGTTACATGGGCCACTCAGCCTGTTAGAGCCTTAGGGTATTTGAAGTCATGTGGATATTTGCATTTCTGCTTCTGGATATCGTGTCAGTATGAATTCGGCTAGTGTTTGAGGGCCAGGCTCAGATCCGGGAAAGCAAGAGCCCCTGCCCTCACGGCACTTCTCTTCCGTGTGTGTGTTAGGAAAATAGAAAGCATAAGATTTTTTTTCAATGAGCTGGGAAGATGGAAAAATAAGCTTAAGATGTTTACTTGTTCAGAAGAAGGGAAGTGCAAGGAATACTCAGCTTTGCTGCTGCTGAAGGAGGCCCCTGGTGGAGGATGTTTCAGAGGTGGGGTTTGTCTGAGAAAGGTGGTAAGAGGCAAATAGGATGCCCCATCTGGTTAGCCAGAGATGGGGAAAGTCCGTATCCCCAAAACAGCCTCAGCATTCTGGCAAAGGCTTTGGAAAACAAGTTAGTGCGTGGGACCTTGTTGGCTGCTGGGTAGAAGGAAAACACTGCTGGTCCTGAGGACTGTACTGTTCTTCCACTGCTATAAAGAATTACCTGAGGCTGGGTAATAAGGAAAAAAAAGGTTTAATAGGCATACAGTTCTGTGGGCTGTACAGGTTTCTACATCTGGGGAAACTTAGAGTGGAAGGGGAAGGGGAGGTAGGCATGTCTTCGCATGGCTGGAAGGGGAGAGAGAGTGAAGGAGAAGGTGCCATGCACCTCCAAACAACCAGATCTCAGAACTACCATGAGGACAGCACTTGGGGGATTGTGCTAAACCATTAGAAACCACCCCCATGAGTCAGTCACCTCCCACCAGGGCTCACTTCCAACGAAGGTTTCGAGTTCAGCATGAGATTTGGGTGGGGACACACAGCCACACCATGTCAGGCTTCCCATTCTTCTCCTGCCATGCTTCGCAAATGGTTCTGTCATTGGTTTTTGTTTTTGTTGATACATAATATGTGTACATGTTTTCAGAGTGCATGTGATATCTTGATTCATCCCTATATTGATGAAATCTGTGTACTTGGGATGTCTTTCACTTTAAATATTTTCTTTTCCTTATGCTGTTAATGTTCAAGATATTCTCTCCTAGCTGTTTTGAAATACACAGTAGATGACCCACTGCCATCCCCCTGCTGATTTATCAATAGTAGGTCTTGTGCTGCCATTAGGCTGTGTGTTTGTGCCCGTTACGAGCCTCTGCCCATTCTGCTTATGAGTGGGCTCTGCTGGGCCGTGTTGACCACCTACTCTTGGCCTCCCTGAGATCTGCTCTCAGCTCCTGCTTATGAGTGAGAACATGCTCCATTTCTTTGCTTGGCTCGTTTGCTTAACGTAATGTCCTCCAGCTCCATCCATCCTGTCGCGGATGACAGGGATCTCAGCTGTGTGGTGGAGTATTGCTCCTGTGTATGTTCGGGCCACGTTCCCTTCATCCCCTGTTGACGGGCTCTCAGGTGATTCCAGACCTTGGCTGCTGTGGATGGTGCTGCATTGAAGCTGAGAGCATTCACTGGCTTTATACTCTGGGGACGTGAGCCACTTTGATGTTCTCAAGCAGCCATTCCCCAAAGTCCTCCGTGGAATGCCGCATTCCTTTGTGCCCATGGCTTCCACTAGGATGAAGAGCTCGGAAGGGGCTTTGAGTGAACCCTTGGGTTTCTGTCTTTAATTGGTATCCAGCTGCACTGACCAAGTGGGGGTCCCAGTGACCCTGGACACTACCTCACATAAGGTCCAAAGATGCAGTTAGGTTCCTTTTTTAACTTTTTTTTTTTTTTTTAAAAACCCTTTTGACCTGGTTAAGCTATAGCATTATCAGTTAGTGTTTTTCATATTGGAAAGGTGTATATTTTATTTTCTAAGAAGGAAAGAAATCCTGTTAAATACTCTAACCACAGATTAAATCATGTCAAGGAAAGAGGTACTATTTGGGGGGAAAATTATCCCTTCATGTCAATGATCAAGGAGATGACTTAGATTGTTTAATTGAGTTAATTATGAAATCTTAAATGGTTTTGAGAAGATGAGCTGTGGATACTGCAAGACATGAGACTGATGCTGATTTAATGTTAGTCAGCCCTGACAGAATGTGGCTAATATTTAAAGCTTGCTCCAGTATTGCTTGATAGATTGTAAGTTAATGTAAAGATCTGTTTGATGCTTTTATTTTACAAAATATTATTGAGAAAAAGTTTGACAGCCAAGGAACCACCTTCAACCAATTTCTTCCTAATTTCTATCACTAGAAAAATTTGTCCTGTTAATTCCAGAATTTACTTTTGGGAAGTTCCTGTAAGGAGAGCAGAGGTATTGGTGGTTGAATGGTGACTTGAATTTAGGTGAAGATCATTAAATATTTCATAGTCATGTTTGTCTTGGTGGTTTTAGCAATTTTATATTAAATTTAGAACTGTGAGTCAAACCAAATGTGTTCTTTTGCTTTTGTGATACTCTTTTGCTTGTATGACTATACTGGTAAAGAATGATAAAATGTGTATCGGGTATTTTTTCTGTGTAGATATTAGGATTTTGAGGGGAACAAATTAATCATTCTTCTAATAGACATTGTGCTGTGTGTTGGGTCCTTTGTATATTAGTTGAATCACTCTAATGAGGACCCTTGAAAGTCTGTTTCTATACAAGATCTTTTATATGCTGACTTGTGTTATGCAAAATCCTTCATCCTCAAAGAAGACTAAGCAATGGGTTGGAGGAGAGGTTTAATCCCCCATTAGGTCTATTCCAAAGGCCCAGAATTGAATGCAAGTACGAATTATGTTTTTGAAGTGGGGTGTGTGTTGGGGGGGTGGTGGGGGGGTGGACTCCTTTTTAGGTCATGGGAGGGAGGTAAAGCAAAGATCAGATTTGCTGATAAACATTTGTGCATATGCTAGTGGAGAAGTCAAATGACTTGACTGCACCTGCGTACTCTGATTTTGGTTTTGTTAGTGTCCGTAGCTACAAGCCTCACCCGCCTCTGGGACTCACCCTGAGGGGCTGTGGTGAGGGTTATTACAGAGTCGTGTGTCTTAGCGAATGGCACAAACGGTCTTGTGGGCCTACTTTGGCTTTGTTTGAATCTGTAGATTGTTAAACTAAGTTTAATATTTTGAGGATTATAAATTGTGATTCTTGTCTAAGAAGAGGTTTCTGTTGTCTCTGAAGACAGGAGCCACAATACAGATGGTCCCTGGCTCACAATGGTTACATCTGTGATTTTTTTTTTCAACCTTGTGATGGTGTGAACTAGTCACACTCAGTGCATTGTTCGGCCCGAGATGGGCTGCCTCTGGATGAACCCATTGTAAGTTGAAACTATTATGTCAAATGCACTTTCTATTTAGGATATTTTCAGCTTACGCTGGGTTTATTGGAACAGTTTCATCCCATGGTAAGTCAGGGAGCATATATGCTCATAAAAGTAGAGAGGATCTCATAGATACCATGAGATATAATGTCTCTGATGTTATAAAGATACGATGAAAACAATCAAGTGGGACTTGGAAGCCTTGGAGGGACTCACAAGGGCGGCTCCTGGAATGCAAACGTGAGCACCACTGGCTTCTAGATGTGACATCTGTGCCTTCTGCTTAGCCCAGTGGGTTATTGGCTGCTCCCGAGGGCAGAGAGGTCCAGCGTTCCTGTGTTTAGGTGTTTGAGCTGCCTTAAGAGGCTAGGTCAATTCTCACTGGTGTCTTCAGGGCTTTAGGTCTTCTGAACAAGCAGGAGGAAGGACGACTTTGTAGAGCTTTGGAAATCTCTACGGACTTCAGGGCCATCCCCCTTGGTAGGAGAGAGCCCCACTGGAGGTGAGCAGGGTGCCATGCTTGCCTGTGCTGGGCCCAGACGTGTACGGACGTTGTGAGGGCCACAGGACACAGATCGGTCTTGGTGCACAACTGGTGTCAATGGCCACGCAGCATTTCTGCCAGGTACATGAGTGCGGGGACTTGGGTTTTGGGGTGTGCGTCCTAGTTGCCTAGTTGCTTGGAAGACCCCTATTCAGACCCCAGCCTGAGTCACCGTGACAGGCCTCCCGCTTCACACACCACACGGAAGCCGTGGCGTCGGTCACTGATGCCCACCAGCTGTCAGATGTGCGTGTGTATCTTCCCTGGTCTCGTGATGGGTCTTGTTTTGAGGTTATAGTAAACGTTCAGAGAGGTTTTGGATGTTTTTATGTTGTTTGCAAGGTGGCAGCAGGGAGTGCTTGAGCAGTGAGATCCCCTTCCCAACCAATGCAATTTCAGATCACAGCAGGTAATTAGGGCAGCGGAGCTGTGGGATCACCTACCCAATCAATGAGAATTCAGATCACAGCAGGTAATTACGGCAGCGGGGTGGGTGGGAGAACCCTGAACTGTGGCTGTTTCTGGTGTCTTGCCCTGCGGACAGCGCATGCTGGGGCCTCCGTGGTCCTCTGTGGGGTGGGTGGAGCACATGAGCTGGGTGCTGCTGGGCTGTGGCTGGCTCCCCAGCCCGGGGTTTATGCAGGACTCGTTCTTAAGACAACTTGGAACCCAGAAAGCAGCATGAGGAGAACGGGTTTGTGCGTTTCTGGATCCTTGGTGCTTCCCAGTCTCAGACGCTGTGCAGGCTCTGAGGGGTCTCGCCGGGAAATCTTGAACAGTCGGCCCCCGGGGTGGAGTGGGGCTGCAGCGGGTCTTGCAGAAACTGGAAGTGGGGGTGAGTGTCTCGCAGGCGGAACCTTTCAAATGGGCCCAGTAGGCTGCATCTGTGGAAATGGTGCCACCTAACGCAGGGCTGTGGCCAGCAGGGCCTGAAATGCTACAGCGGGCTCTGTTTCTGCTGTCTTGAGAGAGTCTGCACGGTTTTCCTTGGTCTTTGTCTATTTGGAGGACGCTTCCCCCTTTCTTGGGCTTACCAAGCCTTCTGAGCTGCCTTGTTGAGTATGACAAAGCCCCGAGAAGGCATTTTTGTCGCAAAATTATGTTATCCTGGTGGCTGGATAAATGACCTGCAAATGTGGGTGACTCAGTAGCTCTGAGGGTGCTCAATATCCAAGACAGGTGGGAAGAAAATGTTCAGGCAGGTGTCAGAGAATCTGTTCTCTACTTCACACTGGGGCCCTGGTTTGCTGACAGTCTTCACACTCGATCCAAAATGGGGATAATGAAGTCTCACGGATTTGGCGTCAACTGAGAGCTGCCTCCAGCAGTCTTGTGTGAGTTACAGTTTATAGATTTGGTGCAAAGGGCGGGCCTCAGTTGATCTTATTTGTGGTGGTGCTTATGGTGGCTTTTCCGTAAGGAATTTAGACTTTATTAGCTTTGGCAAGGGAATCCTGAGTGATAAATTGGAAGAATGCTTCAAAAAATTCTGGAACCTGCAGTGAGTTTGGAATCTGTATGAAACTGAGGTTTGGATTCTCACGATTTCCTAATGCTACCCCGAAACCCAGTAGTTGAGACAGTCGTAGCGCTTCAGTTGTGCTGCCCCGGTTCCCCATTTTAAAAGGAACACGTTGCTTTCATCTAGAATGTTCTGAGCTCTGAGTGTTGCCGGCGGAGTTTCCAGCTCTCTGCATCAGAGGGGAAGCCAGGACTGCGCTCACGGTGTCGCGGCAGCTGGGAGCTGAACCTGGACCTCAGACACGTGTGATGCTGACGATTTTCTGTAAACTCCAAGGGTGCAGTGGTCTCCTTGGCACTTTACAGTCTTCTGAAGCTTTTGATGTGTCTGTACTTTATAGAGTTTTCAGAAGTATACGGCCTTTTCCCACACCCTTGGGCTGAGTTTTGTCAGAGGCTAGTGTGTGGGAAGCACCACACCCACATTCTGACAGGGAAGACTCTGGTGTCCAACTGAGGTCAGAGTGGAAATTTGTTTTTCCTTCCCTCCAGTCTGGTCCAGCTGCTCCCTGCTTGGCCAGAAGAAAATCATTCTTATCCAAGTCGTAGGCAAACCCCCGAAGTCAAACATTTGTCTTTTTTCTTTAATATATCCATTTAGTTTTTATGGGATGATAGATGGTGAAGTGTTTTTTAGGGGAAAATTAATTTCTTTAATTACAGAGAACTTTTTGGACAAAAACTGTAATCAAGAAGCTATTTTGTAATAAGATCTAGTTAAATACTACAGTTGAAAGCTCCTTATATTTGATCTTAAACTTGGGTCTGGTATGCATGTCCACACGCTCATGCTCATGACGCCAGGCTCAGCTGTGAACTACAGGCACGGTACACACTTTCTGGTTGCTTTTTTGAAAGTCTTACTGCTTGGCCTCTCTGACTCAAATGTTGAGTTAGGTTGATTCTGTTCAGAATGTTCATCCCTCCATCTAGGGTCCAGTCATCTTTCAGGGAGGAACCATCTTCCTCATCTTTGTCCCCTACAGTATTGTATATTTAATAGTTAAATATTTATAGGTTACATGGGTGACTGATCTGTTCATTAGGAGGAAAACAATGCCAATTTTTACATCATTATAATGGACTTGTTAAATGATTGTTAGTATAATGAAGTTTCCATGGCAAAAGAGGCTTTGCAGATGTGACTGTAACGGACAGTGAGATGGGGGAGGACCCTGGGTTGTCCAGGTGGGGTCTAGCGTCCCCACATGTGCATTGATGAGAGGGAGTACGAGGGTCTGCCTCAGAGGAGGACACCTGAGGATGAGATAGAGGCCAGAGGGCTGTGGGGCTGAGGGCGGGGGTGGTGTAGGGGCCGGAGGGGCATGGGCCAAGGGTGGGGCAGTGGCTGGAGGGGTGCAGGGCTGAGGCCAGGACAGTGGTCAGAGGGGTGTGGGGCTGTGAGCCAAGCTGCATGGTGGCCTCTATGAATTGGGAGACTCCAAGCAGGAACACAACCTACTGACCCCTTGACTTCAGCCCTGGGACTCCTGACTTCCAGGCCTGAGAGGAGGTTTGCATTTGTGGTAATTTGTTGCAGCAGCAATAGGAAGTTAATGCATTGTATCTGTTCTTCACCTCCAAACCTTTGAAAAGTAACCCTGTTTTATCGGCCTTTTGTGTGCCCTAAATTCTAATGAGATGGTTTGTAGGAAATAACGGACACAAACGGTGGCAGAACACAAAGTTGGACAGAAGCAGTGTCTTCTGTGGTTCTGTAGTTTGGGTCTGTGAAGTTAGATTTCGGTCAGAGAGTGTGTGGTCTTGTTCAGCGTATACCTGGAGTACTTGTTCAGAGCTCCTGGGGGAGTGGTCTTTAACACTGTTAGCATTAAAACTTCAAGCACATCAGGGCCAGAGTTCCTGAGTCAGTGTTAGGTGACCTTTGAATAAGTTGGCATGTAGAATCTGCCCACTTTACTAGCATGAAGCAGCAATTTTTTTTTTTTTTTTTTTTTTTTTTTTGAGATCGAGTCTCGTTCTGTCACCCAGACTGGAGTACAGCGGCTTGGCCTCGGCTCACTGCAACCTCCGCCGCCTGTACTCAAGTGATTCTCCTGCTTCAACCTCCAAATTGCATGATTTATTTTCCTGTTTTATATACTTAGTATATGACAACTCTGCAAACTTTATCAATACAAATGACATGCCAGAACTTATGAGAATCCAGCATTTTCCCATGCAAATTAGTAGTGATGTGGAATTCCTGGCCTGGTTTGGTATTATAAGACGTAGGGGCGGATTCTTTGCCTAATTTCTATGGAAGTAACATTGTTAATCACCCAGCAATCTTACCTCCCCCAACAGCTCAGGTGAGGGGGTTACCCCCGCTGTCATGATGAGAGGCAGGAGACTGAGGCTTAGATGAGCAGGTGACACATTACTGTCTAGCCCTACCCACCCCGTAGTTTCCTGCCATGGCTCAGCTATCTTCCTACGAGAAAGGACAGACACCCTGGTGCTGGGTAGAATTCCTTGTGAACCCCTTTGCATCCTCCAGGGAGTTCTTGCTTTACGGTGGTGGCTCATGGGAAGGCCTCTGGCCCAGTGAGAAAGTGACTCATGTTGTAACATTACTGTCTCTCTGTCCGGCTGCTGTTGATTGGGTGATTTGTAAACAGACATTTATTGCTCACAGCTCTGGAGGCTGGAAAGTCCAAGGTCAAGGCAGTGAAGGTCAAGGCACCTGCACATCTGGTGTCCCAGGGCCTGTGGCATACAGACAGCAGCATCTCACAGGGTCTTGCGTGGCAGCAGGCGTCTCGTTGGGACTCACATGGTGGAGGAGCCCTGGTGCTCCCAACAAGGACACCAACCCCAGTCCTGAGAGCAGGACCTCCCAAAGGTCCCACCTCTTAATGTATCCCATCGGAGATGGTTTCAGCATGAGGTTTTAGGGACATTCAGGCCAAAGCCATTACTCTGCCACGGTGTTAGAGCTGCATGGCATCATTACTGCAGCAGAGCCACAGCCTTCTCATGTGTATTTGCTGCAGGAGGAAGACGCAGGTGCCTGTGCAAGTTGGGGTTCAGTGCAAGAAGTCGAGACCCTCTGGGAATCTTAGCAGGAGGAACTTAAGGCTTTGAGAACTGACACCTTAGGACTGTAGTTTTCTTCAGACTGTAAAAACCTTGGTGTGTGATAATACTGAACATTTCCTGAGCCCTGTGATCCTGTAAAACAGTGGTGGTTAAGACATTCCCCCTCCCCACAACTGCGCCCCCACTTCTACTGCAAGAAGCCCCTTCCCATGTGGCTTAGGCTGACTTGCGGATGACCATTTACCGAGGACAAGGCCAGACACAGGCCTTCAAACCCCCATCTCTGCCTCATAAGTGATTAGCTAAAGTGCCTGTTCCCACTAATCAATCACCTTCCACCATGAAATGGTTCTTCGTAGTGCAGTTGCGCCTAGGGGGGTGGACTTGTCTTTGACTGTTGCCTTCCACAGAGGACGGTTAGGGTGGGCAGGAAAGAATTCTCTGCTACAGGTCTGCTTTCCAGGCTGTTTCCAGAAGTGGGAATTCTTGTGCCCTGGAGTCTGGGAATGGATTTCTAGTGTCCCAGCTTCAGGTGGAGTTGAACTTGAGTGAGGCAACCCACCACACCCATCTGGAGCCAGGAACTAGAGCCATTTTTAAAGTGGCAGTTTCTCCATAAGATTACCCAAAAAATGCGCTCAGCACGTTTCTTTCTTTCTCATATGCATTTGGCCATCTAAAATGGGAATGGTGGTTTTTTGAAGTATGGATGTAGTTTTAAATTTTGAGTATTGTAAACCTTAATGTAGCTTCTTAAAATGTTTGCCTGATTATCTGGAGATTTACTAAACCTTTGGAGAGGTAATAATGAGTTGATCTATATGACTTTGCTTTCTATGATGCAATGAAAGTACTCTAATGAACACCTCTGCAGTTGGGTCAGTAGGCGATTGACCAAAAGAAATTCTGCTTTTTGGGTTTCTTTAACCAAACAAGGGAGTAGAGTGTAGGCTGAAGTGGCAAATTCATTTCAGAGCACGCCAGAGCCCTCAGTGATTGAGCAGCCTTCTCAGGTGAACGTGTAATGTGCCGTGAGTCTTGGCAAGCCTGGCTACTGATGTGTGCACGTGACACCACAGAGCCACACCTAGGAAGATGTGGTTTCTGTAACAAGCTTTGGAAAACCAAAGTTCAACTTATTTATCCAACTTTGTTATAGAAAAAGCTTAGATCAGATGGCCAAAGACCTGATTGTTTCATGGTTGAGACATGGTTATAAAATTGCCCTTACTTGGTGCCAATCAGTATTGGTCCACAGTGATACTCCTCCAACCTCACTGAATAGTTTGGAGACTGATATGAGACTGAAAATCTCCTTAAGGTGAAAAGGGCTCTGGGGCACCCGGGAATATCCGCACACCCGTGGCCATTCCCCTATAAGGTGGAAAGGACGGCTGGGTCACGCGGGAGCATCCGCACACCCGTGGCCGTCCTCTTTAAGACGGAAAGGGCTGCTGGGGTACCCCGCAATATCTGCACACCCGCGGCCATTGTGGCTGTCCCCCTTTCTGCTCAGTCACCTCTGTGTTCCCGCATTCAGGCTTTGGGACACTCATGAACAGCTCGTCCCCTGGGCTGGTGAGGAAGGAGTTGGAGGTTGTTCTGAGGCTCTGTCACTGTCATGAGCTGGGGAAGGCAGTGGCAGTGACCCTGGAGGAGTCTGGTCAGTGAGGGCTCCGGCAGGAAATGCTGAGGCTTGAGGTGGCTCTGCCAGTCATAACCAAATGTCTTCCCTCTTATTTCCATGATTCCTTCTAGTTCTGCACCTTGCACTGCAGAGTCTCTGTGTGTCTATAAATATACATGAGTTACGATACAGGTGTCTCTTTCCCCTCTGTCTGGGGCTGGGCCCAGGGAGTGAAGTGCAAGACCCCCTTACTGCTGGATGCCCACCAGCACGAGGCACTGCCTGCCCTGCTAACGAATGCCTCCAGCGAGTCCTGGAAGCCTCCTTCTGAGCACCTGGCCTGTTGACGGTATATACGGGAGACAACTGAGCTCCCCTTGCCCCACCCTGAGCAGAGACTGGGGAGGCGGCGGTAGCACTGCCCCCATGGTGCATCCTTGGTGCATGGAGGAAAGTGTGTTCATGCTTAAAACACAGCCCATCCTCTCAAAAGCAGCGTGACAACCACATTTACTTCTGGAATCTTAAAAAAGGGCCCGTCTCTTTGAGAGAAGAACGTAGCATGTATGTGTGTACCTCCTTTTTTTTTTTTTTGAGACACTGTCCCTCTGTCACCCAGGCTGGAGTGCGGTGGTGCGATCTCACTGCAAGCTCCGCCTCCCGGGTTCATGCAATTCTCCAACCTCAGCCTTCCGAGTAGCTGGGACTACAGGCACCCACCACCACGCCTGGCTAATTGTTTGTATTTTTAGTAGAGACGGGGTTTCACCTTGTTAGCCAGGATGGTCTCGGTTTCCTGACCTCGTGATCTGCCCACCTCGGCCTCCCGGGTAGCTGGGACTACAGGCACCCGCCACCACGCCTGGCTAATTGTTTGTATTTTTAGTAGAGACGGGGTTTCACCGTGTTAGCCAGGATGGTCTCGGTTTCCTGACCTCGTGATCTGCCCACCTCGGCCTCCCAAAGTGCTGGGATTATAGGTGTGAGCCACCACGCCGGGCCGTATGTGTGTACCTCTTTACAAGTCTTGCCCGACCTTTGCATTTAAAAATTATTGAAAAACTTAAGGATGTAACTGACAAGAACTTTATATGTTTCTCCAAGTAAAAATTTGGAAAAGTTAAGTGAACCCATAGTGTGTTTTATTTCTATGAGTCCCACACCTGGATTTTTAAATGTGGGCAAAACATCTGTATGTTCTTCAGCCTGATTTCCTTGGAATCTTGAATGAAACGTGCTGAAGTTGCCATGCGGATTTTGTTATGTGGCAGTGACAAGTGGGGCTGGTCATTAAACAACTGGAGGGATCCCTGTCCTTTCTGTGCTCCTGTTGGACACTAGGCACCTGCTTGGGTGTTTTCTGTGTGTGTGGACAAGATGAGGACAGAATTTCCAGATTCACACGGTGGTATCTTCTCCCTTTTCTGTTAAAACGTGTCTTCTGCTGCTTCTACATAGACCAAGTGTTTCTTTCTCTTGCCTGTCTACATAAACGCTGTTTAACAAAAACTGTATTGTAGACATGTGAAGCTGAATTCCACTTGATAAAGCAGATAGAGATGACTGAGTATACTGCTTTGTGGAAGGAAGGTTTAAAATGATTTTTAGCTTTTTCCCTGAAATAGGGAATAATTTTAACTTTTTCCCTGAGATAGGGAATAATGAAATGGGAAAATAATTAAATTTTCCCTTTTAATTGTTAGATTATATTTTATTATTAGATTATTCATGTATTGCAAGGGAAAAAGGAACTAGATCACCCCATGTACCCAAATGAAAATTTAAAGGGTATGGGCGAGTTCATTTGAACTCCTTTAATTTGTTTTTGTTTGTTTGTTTTTGACAGTCTCACTCTGTTTCTCAGGCTGGGTGCAGTAGTACAATGACAGCTCACTGCAACCCCAACCTTCTAGGCTCAAGTGATTCTCCTGCCTCAGCCACCCCAACTGCTGGGATTTACAGGCGTTAACCACCACACACAGCTTATCACCTCTTGGAGACTAGCTTTGAGTTTGGGCATTCACTGAACTACATTTTGGTTAATTCTCAAAGTTTGTCACTGTTTATCTTTAATTTGCTAAAAATCTACATGTATTGTAAAATGCGTTATATGTCCTTAGCATTCACGGATTCCCTGTTAGTGGGGCAGAGACGCAGAAGGGCAGAAGGCGTTCGGACATCATCAGGGTTGCAGTTGAGTGCTTGCCCCGAACACATTGGAGCTCTGGGCTCTGTGGCCCCACGGGGGTCCTCTGTCCACTGAGGGGGCCGGGTTACCTGGAAGGTCCCTCCAGCCTCTGCAATTTTGCCCTTTTCAGGTTAACATCTCATCGTTGTCCTGGACAGCACTGCCTTTCGTTCACTGACCCACGAGTGAACAGCTGGTCAGTGGCCAGTGCTGCTTCCTTCAGCTGGGAGGTGGTGATGTGATAACACTACCGTGGAATTTGGTTCTTGGTGTATTAAGGGTTCAGTTGTACGTTTATTTTTTAATCTGCACCTCTGAATTGGTCTTTTGATTGCAAAGAGATTGCTTGTTGGATTTGTTTCTGAATATTTCGTGGATAACAGGAGAATCTTGCTTATCTGTGTGTTCATTTAATGTGTTTTTGCCAGGCATTTAAATGGGTGCGTTAGCCCTTAGCCCACTTTCTGTGTGTGGTGGAGTCATTGAAATCATTTATGTGAAGTCTCTTCTATTGAGGTCAGAGGACGTGGGGTGGTGTCTCCCTAAACTAGGGGGAAATGGCATTGTTCTGCCCTCCTCCCTGGGAACGCTGGTGTTTCCAGGTCTCTGAACTTGGCTCCCACACTGGGAGAGTGGCTGTGGCTTCTGGAGCCCGTTTTGTGCGGGACTGACTCCTTCACTTCCTTTATTCCCCACCATCTTTGCTGCTTTATGACGCAGGGATGAGGGAGTTGGGCCCAGGGGCCTTGCCTGTGCCTGAAGGGCCCGATGCAGAAACTCCTCGTGGGAAGGATGTTCCTTGAGGGCAGCTTTTGGAGTCTTTTCCTACTTTTAACTGAGAAGCAGCTATTCACATGGTTCTATTCTGCTAGTGTGTTTCAAAATAATTGGTGTAGAGTTGCGAAGATGTCCGAGATACCCATGATCCACTCCAGGCCAGTGAAAGGCAGTGTGCTCAGATGCATTCAGACCACATTCAGATGCCAAAGATTCTTGCTTGGTTATTCTCAAACTTATGAGAATCTAAAACGTGAGCCACGGTATGGATTTTCTCTTGAGCCCCCATGACTTTGCCTTGTATTTTGGGCATGAATGACTTCATCAAGGGGAAAGAATTTGAGGGAGGAGCCTCTGAGGCTAGCGGGGGCGGGGGGAAGAGGAGGGAAAGGAGCTGTAGAGGGAAGAGCCAGGCTGGGGCTGGGGCATCTCCCCATGATGCTCCCCCACCCCTGGCGCGAGGCCCCAGGGACTGACTGATTTTCCCACAGGAAACGTGTATGATTGCGTGTCTGTTTTGTGGGCTGGCCATTTGGATTGGGGGAATGTCTGTGTTGTGATTCCTTATTGATTCAAAGGTTGAAAAGGTTTGTGCTCAATACAGGGGTCTCCTGGTGCGATGGGAAATGTGATCGCAGCCGCCTTCGGGGTGGGGAGAGCCCTTGAGGCCCTCAGTGGTGGCCAGTGTTGGCTTCGCTTCCCTGGGTGAGCTGCCCTCAGGGTGGGAAGGGAGGTCCTCAGTGGTGGCCGCTGTTGGCCTTCGCCTCCCTGGGTGAGTGCTGCTCCATCCCCGGCTCTCCGACTCCTTGCCTGGGCACCTTCCTCGTTGGAGGCCGTGATCCATCAACTTTGTCCACGCGTGTCCTGCAAACTAGTGCTGACTGCAGGTTCAGGAGTGGTCAGAGGAGGCCAGAGGAGGCCCTCGTGATGCGAAGCTAAACGTTGAATGATGGCGCTGCTGAGTGCATGAGCCGCGTCAGCCCAAGAGTCTGGGTAGGAGGGAACGGCGGGGTGGAGGGAAGACTGGACAGATGGGTGCTTTCCTCGGCCCCTGGGAGCACGGTCAGGTCCATGCTCAGACCTCCTGGTTTCTCCCACATTGCCATAAATAGCAAGGGAAGGACTCGGGGCACCCAGGGACCTCAGGGGTACAAGCTGTGTCCTCGCGTGGCCCCAGCTGTGGCCAGTGATGTTATTCTCTTTAACCTCAGGCTTATTTTCTATAAAAACACAAAGGGACAGAAGTAGTTCAAGGGCCTCTAAAGGCTTACGTAATTGTTAATAGGCCTACTTTTATGCTTTCTTATGTATTAAGAACAAATCATGAAACAAACTCATTTCTGTTTGAAGAAATCCTTACTGTTCTCATTTTTGTGGCAAGCCACATTGATTCTTTGCTTAGTGAGCGTTAGTGCCCTCCTGCCCAGTGCGGTTGCCTGGCGTGTCCTCGCACACACCTCTGTCCATTGGTCTCCGTTCACCTTTCCGCCTAGAATTGTAGGAGGGGCGCTGGGATCTTAGGGCTAGAAAGAAACTCTGAAGACCACTTATAGGGGCGGCTTTTAGTCAGGGCTCTCCAGAGAGACAGCCAGCTTGGTGTGCGTGTGTCTCCAGGGGGAGGCTTGCTGCAGGGGCTACAGAGTCCAAGAAGCCCCAGGACCCACAGCCTGCAAGCTAGAGTCCTGGGAGGGTGTGGCTTGAAGACTTGAGAAGCGGAGGGTGCAGATCCCACCCGGGTCTGAGGAGCTGAGACCCAGGAGCATGGGCAGCAGAGACAGATGTCACCGGCCCGTCAGCCGCACAGGTGGAGTGAACCCAGTTTTCCCCGCCTTGCTGTTTTACTGGGGCCCTGGGTGGATAGGGTGGTGCCCCCCACACCGGCGAGGATGGGTCTCCACTCAGTGCAGAGGCAAACAAGCATCTCACACAGAAATAATGCAGAACCAGCCATCTGGGCACCCCAGGCACGCTCAGGTTGATGCACAAAACCAACGCTGCGCGTGGCCCTGACGTCTGCGTGTTCGCATCACTCCACGCACATTGCTCGGTCATTGTCTCGGTGAGTTTGTAAGCTCGTTGTGTGGTTCTGGGGCTCTTTGTCCCGGGTGGTGGTGGTGGTGATGACAGGCTCCCCACTGCCCCAGCTCAGGTATGGAAGGTGATGGCACCAACGGCTCCTTGTTTCTCAGACACTTGAGCGGGTGCTCTGTGCAGCCAGTTCCACCTGCAGCAGCATCTGTTCCCTATGCCTATTCCATTCGGAGTGTGTGCCTCCCTTCTGTCGAGGGTGCAGCCTTCTTTCAGGGAAGAACTGTGTCCTGCTCGCCTGTATCTCCTGTGGTGTATCTCATGGCTGAATAAGTAGCTATAGTATACCTCGGTGGCTGAATGATAGGTTCATTGGAAGGAAAACTTGATACTTTTTTTTTCTTTTTGGGATGGAGTTTTACACTCAACGCCCAGGCTGAAGTGCAATGGCACGATCTTGGCTCATTGCAAACTCTCCCTCCCGGGTTCGTGATTCTCCTCCCTCAGCCTCCCAAGTAACTGGGGCTACCAGCGTCTGCCACCATGCCTGGCTAATTTTCGTATTTTCGTTAGAGACGGGGTTTCACCATGTTGGCCAGGCTAGTCTTAAACTCTTGACCTCAGGTGATGCACCCACCTCGGCCACCCAAAGTTCTGGGATTACAGCCATGAGCT
The DNA here is from genome assembly GCF_037993035.2 of Macaca fascicularis. Lineage (NCBI taxonomy): Eukaryota > Metazoa > Chordata > Mammalia > Primates > Cercopithecidae > Macaca > Macaca fascicularis. The sequence continues at coordinate 39,149,177 of NC_088377.1, read as the reverse complement.
ACCACACCCAAGAACTTAATACCATTTTTTTTTAAATCATAATGGGCTTGTTAAATGCTTACGTTAGTGTTTATTTTTAAAAATGTTATCTGTGACCTTTCAGCTTTTAATAGCACTTCTCGTGTGAATATTTTAAAAAGGCCCTTTAGTCATGGGGGAGAAGCAGTTATCCCTTTCAGCAGAGGGAGATGGAGGAACAGGCCCTCATGGGTCTGAGCACAGAAAGTCACCCCAACCTTGGTGCTTGCTTAGGTGTGTTCTTTGTTCACCGTAGCGCATCCAGTCTCATTGTCAGCTTAAAAATAAGCTTTTTCCTCTTTCTAATCAGAACAGTTAGTTTGTTAGCCATCACGTTAAGGTATCGAGAATGATGGCTTTCAGGCCTCAGATATGACACAAGTAGTAAATGCAGCTGACCCTGAACAACATAGGTTTTGAGCTTCGAAGGATCACTTATGTTAAGTATTTTCCAACCAAACCCTTACTGAAAAAACCTGGCTTTGTGGAGGGCCGACGTTTCCTACATGCGCTTCCATAGGGTGGCCGCGGGGTCCTGTGGATACGTAGATTTGGGTAAACTCGGGGGGTGTTCTGGAATCCATGTCCCTGTGTATACAGAGGGACAACTGCAGCTTTTTAAAAGTTTGTGTCCTGCCTTGTCCTGAAAAGGCTCCAAGGTGGATGCAAAATTGTTTCATTTTTTTGGTTTTCTTGGTGAGATACTGATGTTTATTCTTCAGTGTCTAAAATCCTGAGTGAACAGAGTTAGTGCTTCAGGAACAAAGCCAGTCTGGAAACACATATTGAGATATCCACCTTTCCTTCATGGTTTCACAAAAGGCCATGATCATATTTTATTCGGTTGAACTGTAGGAAACTGCCAATATTTGCTGTTTTTGGCGTACAAAATGGCAAGTTCGTACGATATTAAAAACAAAGGCTTCCTGGATGGGGAAAATAGGAATCGGTAAGAACCTGAAGTTGTCTGTCATGGCCTCTGAGTCACAGGTAAATAAACCTGCGTGAGGGGAAGTTGGCTGTGCAGTATTTTCCTTCTGTTTTGAGACTGTCAGAAAAAGGCCAGTTCCATTGCGTTGGGTCCCTTTGCCTCAGCTTTGCTGCAGAGGGGACTTGCTATTATTCCTCTTGTTTCCAGTGCCCAGGAGGCTGATGCCACATAGAAGACCTGCAGGTCGGTGGATGTGAAACAGCCAACGGACACGCTGTGCACCTTGGGACGCATCTGAGAAGTGCGTGCTTGCAGCAGGTCTGAGGTTGAGGGGCGTGTTCCATCTCCTCTCCCTTCTCTGGCTTTGCAGGCCTTTGAAGTTGGTCCTGGAAAGTGAAATTTAGTTAATGCTGATTTAAGCTCCAGGTCAAAGCTGGGGGGCCGAAGAGACCTGCCCTTCACTAGGGGTGTGAAGCACTGGGCCCTCCCATCAGGAGGCAGCAGGGACTCGAGAAAGTCCCACATACCCTCCGGTTCCCTTATGTTGAAATTTTTTGTCCTCGGTCATGCCGGGTCATTTTGGGAGGTAAATGGGGGGTTCACATGGGGGTGTGCAGTATTCTTAGGTGTCAGGTGCGAGAGTTGAATTTGTAGAAGCTGTGCAGATAGGAAAGGGCCTGGCCGGGAGTGCTGTTTACAAGGAGCCGATTTAACGCGAGGTCTGTGCTCTGCCTGGCTCCGTGTCTGACCGGTGTCTCCCAGTCTGCAACAGGACGTTCACGTGACTTGGCGCCATCGTCCCACTCTGTGTAGACGTCTGAGGATCTGTGCGCGGCTGCTCTGTGAGCATGAGTTGTGATAATGAACTGAGAAACAGTGAACAAACCCTGAATTGGTCAGCACTGGTTCCACGGCCACTTCTGCCGTGGTTGGAGTCATTCATAATAAAGTGTGCTGGACTCCTATGCAGAGCTCTGAATTTCAGAGGCCCTTTAACTCGGCAGCTAACCAGCTGCTTCCTTCAGAAGACATTTGAGTCCCCTTTACCTGCCAGGGTGACCCTGGGAGTTTGAAGATGAGTGACACAAGCCCTCCGTGTCTTGTGGATTTTACTGTTCAGAGGGGAGACAGATGTGGATGGTGAAGGAGGCCCTATCAGAGGTCAGCGCATGTCAGTTTTATTTCTTCAGCACTTGCTGTGTTCAGGCGGTGCCCCGGGCCACGTGCAGAGCATCTGGGGACCCTGCCCATGGCATCCCAGGCACAGCTAGCATCTGGGCCATATTCATACTTGGTCTGAGTTTTGGGGAAGTACCGAGAATGGCTTCTGCCTTTGCTGGAGAGAGTTGGAAGTCAGGGCAGCCCTCCACAAGATGATGATCGCCAGCTGATTCCTCAAGAAAGAGAGGTGGTCCCCACATGGGCAGAGCAGGGCAGCATGCGCAGACCTGGGTGTGGGGTCTGGGGCATGTGCATCTGAGTGGGGTCTGCTGGGAGACAGCAAAGGTGAGGTGTGAAGGCAGTTGGAATTTACAGGATAAATTATCACTAAGGCCATGCTGGGAAAACATAAAATTGGGACTCTCTGGGGTAAACGTGGACTTAGGGTGACCCTGGGCGTGGGTGTTTTCAGGCTCTGAAGGCAGAGATTTAGGAAATTGGGGCAGAGCTGAGCCCCAGACGAGGATGAAGACCACCCTTGGGATGTTGAATGAGACAAGGGTGGAAACCCAGTGAATATCGTAGGGTCAGTCCAGCAGGAAGGCAGCAGAGGAGACCGCTGTCCTCAAAGGCCTCGTGGGGCCTGCCTCTCAAAGTGCTGGGATTACAGGCATGAGCCACTGCTCCCTGCCGACACTTTTAAAATTTCTAAGCTACTCTCTCTCATACCCACTCCCGTATTTTTTTTTTAAGACCAGGTTTATGGCTATGTTTTTTCCAAGGAAATCAAACAGTTATCTGTTTGAAGTACAAATAACACCGTGTTTAAAAACTGAAAATGCCAATTTACATAGAAGTTTCCAAATACCCAGTTGGTTTGAGCCTTGCATTGCAGTGTCACTACCTGCTCTTAAATTTCTCCACGATGTATAGTGAGACAGGGACGGCTCGTACGTCTTCAGGTTTCGATTCTACTCACTTGGGCTATATTTTCATTTATTTTGGCACACCTGTGGCTGTGGCAAGCAATGCCAGGGTATTTATTTTGAAGCTTGTCCAATAACAGTTGGGAAGATTTTCACATTTTTAGAATTTTCATAGTAATAGTTATAATTTACAAAGAATTTAAAATTGTGTAGTCATTATTTTGCTTTTTTCTAGATGTGCCCAGAAACAGGGTTGCTAACTCTCATTCTACATCACAGGATTCAGAACAGTACCCTTTTGGAGCAGATGCCTGTAATCGAGGAATTCCACCTAGTCGCTTCACTTTAAACGTGTTTAAAATGTTTTCTTCATCCTGGTTGGAACCTGTGGCTATACTTTGTTTTCACTGCTGAGGAATATTCCATGATGGAAACCGTAATTCGTCTGTTTTTCATATCGGTGGACATTTGGATTATTTTGGGAGGGTGTGTGTGTCTATTCAGCCTTCATTGTTTCAGAATTTTTTGTAGAAGATAATGTAACAGGGTAACATCCTCTGCTATGGAGCCAACATGAACCCTGATTACAGCCACACAGACTCTCACACAGACTCTCAGGCCTTGTTACCAATGCACAGAACCATTTTCTTAAGTTGAAACACAGTAGCAGAACCTGAAGCCATGTGAACGGGTCCTCTGATCTTACACATGGAATTCACTTTTTTTTACTATGTCTGCTAATTAGGAAGCATATCAATTATACAGAAAACTGAGAATGTAAAATTATATATTTATAACAGAAAAAAATTTAATACCCCAGAACACATGGCTATGTTTTTCCCTCATGCCCCACCACTGTTTTCTTTGCTTGAAATGGGAAATGACACTTGAATGCGGTTTTCTAGCGACTGTTAGACTGGCATAGTTCTTCAGAGACAGAGGATTTAAAGCACATGGAGAATTTCTGTTTGTGGAATGTGATTTCCCGGTCACCTCATTCAGGCTGCCGCCGCCTTCCCCTCTGGCCGCCTGCACCGTGGGACATCTGAGGAGGTCCCTGTTTCATCCTCTGGAAATTCTGAAAAGGAAGGAGAGGAGGGCGTGCAGGGTGTGGTACCTTTGTGTTGGTCCTTCGAGCTTTTATTTAGAGTCTGGGCTACCTTGGTGGTTCCTGCCTTTATGTCCCTAGCTCGTGGCTTCGTCCTTGTGTCTAACTCACAGGCAGACAGATGGAAAGGGAAGTTGTATTCAGCCAACAGCTTGATCTTATTCTGAAGGCTCAAATCAACTGGGTATTTGGAGACTTGTGTGCAAATTGGCATTTTTGGTTTTTAAACACAATGTCTTATTTGTACTTCAAACGGATAACTGATTCTCTTGGAAAAAATATAGCCATAAAGATGGTTCTTTAAAAAAAAAAAAGGAGTGGGTGTGAGAGAGTGGCTTAGAAATTACACCAGTAATGGTTGTGCGTGTTGGCATAAGCCTGTAATTCCAGCATTTTGAGAGGAGGAGGCAGGTGGATCCCCTGAGGTTAGGAGTTCCAGACCAGCCTGGTCAACATGGTGAAACCACGTCTCTACTGAAAATATGAAAATTAGCCAGGCATGCATGGTGACAGGCACCTGTAATCCCAGCTACTTGGGAGGCTGAGGCAGGAGAATCACTTGTACCCGGGAGGCAGAGGTTGCAGTGAGCCGAGATTGCGCCACTGCACTCCACCCGTTCAGAAACGTTCATCTCAAAATAGAAAAAAAAAAACACCCCGGTAACGGAAACCTGACTGCGTCATCTGTGATGGAGATGGGGGATTATTTGATTTTTAGTGACAGGATGAACTGGATATGTTTGCAGTATTGATCTTGACAAGGGAAATGGTGAGAACCAAATGTGCCGCCCAGCTTGGGCCTTGCCGTTGGCAGAAGACCCTGGCGGGCAACAGATTGGAGACTCGGAGACCCAGGGGAGAATTCTCACGCTGTGACGCTGGTGCAGTGTGTGCTTCTGGACTCCTGCTGGAGGGAACGGCCCCTTTGCCTTGCAGGCTTTGGTGCAATGGAGACCTTAGGACCTGCCCCTCCTGGCACACCTGTGGGTGTGGCGAGCAGTGCCAGGGCTGAGGCACATTTGGTGAGCCAGGAATGTGGGTTGGGAGAGGCTGCACATGCCGGCAGGCATCTGCTCCAGCAGCCGAGGGTTTCCGCAAGGGGGCAGGGCGTTGGTTTTCCTCCTTGAATTTGGGTGGAGAGGGTGTCCTGGGGTGCTGTGTCTGCACTTGTGTTGCTCTGAGGTCAAGTTGTGGCCTCGAGTCCCTGTCCCTCTGCCAAAGTGAGGGTTTGTCCCTTTTCACGTCAGATTTCCCTTGGGTCTGGGTCTCTAGGAGTGGGGCGCATTCCAAGGGGGCGTGAGCACGGTGGACGCGCGTGGGCCTCTTCCTTTCCCCCCAGCTCCTGGGCTGTGTGTGAAGAGGTGCCCAGCGGAATTGCTCTCCTGCCTGGTGTTTCATTCACCAGAAATCGTTCTCACTGTGGACTCTTGAGTCAAATGTAATCCAGGAATGGAACGTGCTGTTGCTGGATGCCACACACAGCTTCAGGAGCTTAGTTGAGGATTATATGATCTTACCCCACACCTTAAAAGTAAAGACTATAGTTGTCAGGCCTCTGAGCCCAAGCCAAGCCATCGCGTCCCCTGTGACTTGTACATATATATGCCCAGATGGCCTGAAGTAACTGAAGAATCACAAAAGTGCAAATGCCCTGCCTGGACTTAACTGATAACGTTCTACCAGAAATAAGTGAAAATGGCCGGTCCTTGCTTAAGCGATGGTTTTTTTTGTTTTGTTTTGTTTTTTTTTGTGAAATTCCTTTTCCTGGCTCATCCTGGTTCAAAAAGCTCCCCCACTGAGCTCCTTGTGACCCCCACTCCTGCCTGCCAGAGAACAACCCCCCTTTGACTGTAATTTTCCTTTACCTATCCAAATCCTATAAAACGGCCCCACACTTACCTCCCTTCGCTGACTCTTTTCAGACTCAGCGCGCCTGCACCCAGGTGAAATAAACAGCCATGTTGTGCTCACAAAGCCTGTTTGGTGGTCTCTTCACACGGATGTGCATGACAATAGTTAAGGGGATACTGAAGTCTTTGGCAGCTCCAAGAACTTTTTCAGTTTGTGTCAGGACATTTTAGGCAGAAGGAAAAGCTTGCTCAGAGAATCTTACAGAAATGTTTGGTGCAGCGCCATTAACTCGTGGAATAAATGTGTAACTTTCCGTGGCGGCCCTCTGGAAAGAGATGCACTTTGAGTGCACCCTGGTCTGCTCGCTACAAGAATCGGCCGTGTCACCCCGCTTTCTGTGGGTCTGCAGGTGTGCGTGGTTCATTGCTCTGCACTGTGGCCATGGAAGGGAAGATGATCTGGAACGCTGGCGACAGTTACCAGTGTGTGTTGATGTGTGCTGCTTTCTACAGGGGAGAACATTTCTGTTTAATAAACATCTCATCACGATGATGACTGCAAGATATTTGAGCCTCATTCAAGAGTGTTTCTGGGTTCCTTCTGTTTTTAATCTGCTTTCTAGCACTAGGCAAGTGAAGACATGGAAAGTAAAAACCCATCGAACTTGTAGAGACATGGTGTTGTGTAGGAGCAGACTGTAGCCTCTGGCTCTGTTTAAAGATTGTAGTAAACCTCTTACCTGGGATGGCCAGGGTGTAAATTATCTTGTTTAATCGAAATGTGAATGAGTCAAAGCTGGCGCCTGCATTGTTGATGAAATACCAGATTTTAAGGGAACATGTCAATGTACCATAAGATGCCAGCAAAGTTCCTCGATGAGGTTCGGCGCGGGCTTGGAGGAGCTGGGCCTTAGGTCACCAGGGTCGTCTCTGGGAGCAGATGCTCAGTGTGGGCATTAGTCACTTAGCCTTTCCAGAGCCGAGGAACAGCTCGCTGTGGTGGTTTTTGGAACCTGTATTTTGAGTCAGTTTGTCCCACTTGACTCGAAGTTGCTGCTCAATTTCAGACCTTTGCCTCCACCGTGCGCTCGTTTTCTTGTCCCCTGATAACTGCCTCGGTTGCCTCAGCCTGACATTCGAGCCTCGTCGTTCATGGACACAGGCTCCGTGGTGGGGCAAAGGCCGCGACTCTGGCTTGCACAGTTCCGTGCCTCTCACCATGGTTTATCATATCACTCCCGGGACCTCCTGTTTAGAGGAAGAGTGTCCCTTTCCTGCAGGCCCTGTGTGGTGTGGAAACCACCCCTACCTACCTTTCTCCTCTTTGAACTGTACCGTGAAGCTATTTCTGTTCTAGTCAACCGTCAGAATTTAAGGAACAGTGATTTATGTAACTTATCACACGCTTCTCAGCAGTTCTTTATGAATTTCATTCTATTGTGAAATTATTGCAGTTTTCACGGCTATGCTGGTCTCACGTTGTGGCCCTTGGTAACTACCTTGAAATGAATTGCCTTCTCCATTGTGTGTTAAGGTTGTGTCTGGGAGCTGTTGAGGCCTCACCTCTGCTTGGGGAGGTGGCTTTGCTCTCCTGACAAGAGGAAGAATCTTATTTAGAGCATTTCTAATGTGGTTTTTGTTTCCAGACAGAATTACTTTTTTCACAGAGACGGCCACTAAAGTCATAAATTATGCTCAGGATGGACACACGGGTCAGCTGACAGAGTGGAGTCCAGAACAGACCCAAAGATGCAAAAGCAGTTCAGTAGAATTTGAGTCTTTTCAACAAATGGTGCTGGAATTATGGGACAGCTGTATGCAAAAGAGTGAAAACAGGGAGAAATTCCTGTATGAAAATTAAGGTGGACCATAGCCCTGAATGTAAAATACCAAACTACAAAACCTGTAGAAGAAATGGAAATTGTCAAGACCTAGGGTGAGAGCTCTTAGCCATGATACCATGATCCATAATCAAGGAAGAAAACAAGTGAGTAAGACTCATCAAAATTAAACTTCTAATATAAAAGACACCCCTAGGGAATTGAAGAGACACATTTTCGATAGATGGGGAGAAGATGTCTATGAACCATGCAGCCGGCAAAGGACTCATATCCAGAATGCACAGGACTCCCACGGCTCATGACAGAGAACAAACCACCTGACTTAAAAGCGGGAAGAGACCTGAACAGATGCTTCACTGAGAAGGATGGGAGGATGGCCTGAAAGCATCTGAAATGACCTTCAGCGTGACTGGTTGCACCGAGATGTGCACCAAAGCCGCAGCGAATTTGTTCACACCCCTGCTTGGAGCGCCTGACTAAGGTCTTCCGACAGCCCCAGGTGCTGTTGAGGACAGGCAGTCGAGACTCCTGTGCGATGCTGGGGTTCAGCAGGGTGCAGACAACTTGGCGGTTTCGTATAAAACTGAACTCACACAAACGTGGGGCCCGGTGACCCCACTCCTGGGTATTTACCCTAGAGAAACAGAAGCTGATGTTTAAGAAAAATTGTGCCCAGATGTTAATAGCGCTGTCTATAGTTGCCCAAAACAGGTTACAATGTGCTACAGCCATACGTGGAATAATAAACATCCAGCAACCCTGAGGCCTGGCTGTTGATCACAGGACACCCTGGGTGCACCTCCAAGCACGATGCCCAGGAAATCGTGATTTTGCGAGTGTTTTGCCACAACACTCGCAAAAGACAGACTCGGAGGATGGGAGAACACAGAGACGGTGGTTGCTGGGAATGGGACGGTATGCTTATGAGGCCCCGTGAGTGGGTTTGGGGCTGCTGGACTGTTCTGCTTGTGTGATGATGATTATGGGAATATTTGTGCCGAAATTCACAGAACTGAACACTGTCCGCTTTACAGTAATTTTTAAAAAGCGGTAATATGCTCATTTTCAGTACTGTTTTTAATGGAAGATGGAGTTTGCAGACAATTCGTTAGGGCAAGCCTGTCTCAGGAGTTTGTAGACGATTCGTTAGGGGCCTGTCTCAGGGCCCTTGGGTTGGGTTGGGTTGGGTTGGGTTGGGTTGGGATGGGTTGGGTTGGGTTGGAAAAGCCTTCCCTGTTGCAGGCAGTAGCATGGGGCATGGAAAGGATATCGCCAAGGAAACACGGAGAATCCTTTGAGGAAGCATGTGTATTTCGAACTTGCTATAAGATAGAATTGGAATTTGTAATGGTTTTGTTTTCTAGAGTCTTGGTAGAATAGGGAAGACAGTGTAATAAAAGCTAATTTTGAAATGAAGAATTTTAAAGATTTTCAACAGAAATAGCTCTAGGAAGTCACCCTGGAAATGTTTTTAAAGATGTTCAGGAGCAATAGCTCTAGGAAGAGTCACTCTGGAGTTGCTTCTTGAGCATTGGTTTTCTGGCTGTATCTTCCGACTTTCATTTTTAAGTTTTGCTGTGAGTTGGGGATGTGTGGGAATAACCATCCCCAGGTGTTGGGTAGGAGTGGCCCTGCAGGAGGGTGCATGTGCCCCAAGGCCTGGGGCACTGTTTCAACCTAGCATGGAACATAGGAACTCTTGTCAGTGGCTGGAGTAAGAGTACCAGCCTGGAAGGCTGGGGGAGCCCCGGGGTGGTCTGGGCACTGTCCTCCCTGCCTGCAGGATGGCAGCTGGAGGAGCTCGAAGGCTGCCTGCCTCATGGCTGTCAGCGCAGCAGCCCTTCCTGGCCCTGGAGCAAGCTTTTGGTCCATGAGTCTCTGCACAGGGACTTGCCTCCTGGGACCTCCGCCACTGTCTTGAGGGCCCTGGTGCCACTTTCCCGGTGGGACCCAAGCCTCAGGCAGCTGCGACCCCAGATTCGGTTGCTTTCCCTGCCATCTCATTCCAGCACGAGTGCTCACCCCACTCAATGCAGAGCCTCAGGTTCCCTCAAGATCCCCAGAGATGGAATCTCCCAATTTAACAAGATAGTTGGTGACAAGATTTGAGCGGCACTGATTTAACTCAGCTCCCAGAGTTTAAGTTCTCAAGACACAGTCTTGCTCCTTCCCTGGCCTCATCCTGTGTAGCTGGTGTGGATGCGGGGTTTCTGGAGGGTGGGGCTGAGGCAGGTCAGCAGCAGGGGGATGGCTCATTATCGATCCCTCAATGCCTTGAGGATAACTAGGATTAATGACCTTTATAGGGTTGTAGGTTTGGGGTATATACATATACATGTGTGTGTGTATATATATATATATACATACATACATACATACATACATATATAACGAGTTGGATTTCACGTGGGGCAACCTACAGCAGTGTGGCCTCACCAGGTGCCCAGCAAGACACCTGCTGACACTGTTACTGTGTGTGTTCCCGTCATCCCACGAGGTGGACACGGTTATCACCACATTTTTCTGACATGAAACTTGGAGAGGAGAGGGTTTAGGAAACTCCTGAAGCCACATTGTCAGCGGGACCCGGGTGGTCTGGCCTTAGATCCTGCACTGTTTGCCCCTCGCCACGCTGTCAGCAGACCTGGGTGGTCTGGCCTTAGAGCTCACGCTGATCGCCCCTCCCTGCCACGTTGTGGGGTTTTTTCCTGCTTCTGGGCAGCATTTGATAGCTTGTGAAACAAGACCAAGACTTGCCATGAGTGGATATGCCATTATCTGAGATCCAGAACGTTTCTGGACCTGGCATTGCCAACGTCACGTAAGGGGAGGTAAAAACATTTTCTTTGTGGTCATTGGGGTTCCTGAAACGGTGTTTTTCCCAGTGAAAATTGACTCATAAAAATCTGTTAACTCAATACTATGTGAACAGGAAGAGGTGTGTTGGGCTCTAGTTAAAAGTCTCAGAGCCACAGAAGTAAATGAGGGCACCTTCCAAGCACAGCCTCCCGGAGGGGAGGCCAAGGACGTTTGCCTGGAGGGTTTGCCATGAAGCAGGACTCGGGCAGGGCTGGTCTGTCTGGAAAGGCCTCTGCCATGATGTAAGTTAGTTGAAGTAGTTGAGGGGTGGTGGCGTGAGGTCGGTGGTCCCCAAGGAAGCCCCTAGCAAGGCCGGTTTCCGTGGGATGGAAAACTGCCGTTCAGTGGCTGTACTCCTGGCTTCACTGGTCTGATGTACAATCCTGCACTTGGGTACTTGGATCCCAGCCAGGTCAGATGGTTGTATCGTGGAGCAGCGTTTGTGTCAGTAGAGAGCAGAGTGGTGGTTCCCAGAGGCTGGGAAAGGACAGAGGTGAGGCCCCTGAAGGATGCTGGTCTTCCTGGTTTAGGGGTTTGGGGCTCAGCCACCTTCCTGTGTCCGTGTAAATAATACCCAGGATCATTTTCGCTTGCCCCACTTTAGTTAATCATTGGAGCTTCAGGATGTGCGTGCCCACGTCACCTGGGCCGTGATCCTGGAGTTGGGTGAGACTGATTCCCGGGTTTATAGAATTACTCTGGGATTATTAAAAACAGAAGCACTTGAGGCATTCATAATGCTATTTCCTGAACATAATTTATGTTCAGTTCTTCAGAAACATTTCTCTGAGGAAGCATCTATAATTTTTGTTTTCTGCCACTCAGTGCTAGAAAGAATTGTGCAACACTCAAGTGAGTGGCATTATTCCCCTCCCTCCACCATGCAAGCAAGATTGAAGGTACCTCTGGCCCCCCTCAGTCTTCTCACCTGCAGGGCGCCTGGCGTGGCAGTGTGCTGCCTTCCGTCTTCTTTTTGGGGAGAATTAGTCATGTTTGTGTGTACTGCTCAGCTCAGCCTGGTGGGGTTGTGTGGGTGAGGAGCTTGGTTGCTAGGTGACCCTCCCAGGCCTGCCTCCCACCTCCCTAGGCCTTGTTCTAAACTGACAGATAACCAGTGTGTTTTGGAAGAAGACAGCAGCAGGGCAGGAGAAAGTTTATTCAGACTTTCTCCTTGTCCTGGTGTTTGAGCCCTCATCCAGCCTGGGCCCTTCTACGGAGCTGCCTTTGTGTGTTGCAAACCACTCCCTCCCAATAACCGTGCTTTCAGAGGTTTGGAAATGTGAATTAACTCATCTTCAATTTAAAGCGTACTATTAAATTTTCATGTTGAAACTGATGTATTTTATGGCCTTTATTTGATTTCTCTTGATTTTTTTTCCCCATATAAGACATTGCATCTTAAGGGAGACAGGCTGGTGTTGGCCCCCTTTCCTAAGGATGGAAGTGAATTCTGAAAGCCCTTTATGTAGGCAGCGAAATAATCAGGGAACCTTTATTATAGCTCTGCCTGTCCATGTAAAGCGAGCACGACTCATAAGCAGGAAAAAGTGCAGCCCGGGGGCAAGGTGAGCCCTAATGCTGCCTGTGCCTCGCCTCCCTGCCATGAGGAACGGAAGTGCAAGCGCAGGTGGTTGAGTCAGCCTCCAAGCCCAGCCTGCGCCCCCCTCACATCCCTCTGCATCTGCAGGGGCACAGGCCATGCTGCCACCCCTCGCTCAGTGCCAGGGCTGATGCATCAGGAACAGGGGGTGCTGTCCGCCCCTTGCTCAGTGCCAGGGATGATCTGTCAGGATCCCTTGTGCTCATCTGGTCCTCACGTCTTCATCACCAGCCTCCTGCTGGTAACGGGCTTGTTATTACCTTGGTATGTGTTGTGGGGCAGTGCTCAGTCCTCCGAGGGAGGGAATCGGCCCTTAGCCAATTCACATTCAACAGGACCGGGGAATGGGTTCTTGTTCCATGTCCTGGATCCCAAGAAGCCCTTGTCCTGGACCCTGTAATGCCCGGGGTCTTCCTGAGAAACGCTGGTGCCACTGGAGCACAGCCCGGCCCCCTCCAGTTTCTCTGCTTTGTAACTGCACTTGTGTTTAGCAGGTCTTCCAGGACTTAGACGCTGCTTGGTGTGAGCCAGGTTTTGTGTGGAAAGAGGACAGGTCCGAGTCGACAACCAACCAGCCCAGAACCATCTTTTATGCTTCCAGATTCTGTGGCCAAAAACTTACCCGTGGACATTGAGGGTGATGCATTTCTGCTCCAAGACGTCTGTGGACTCAGCTGGAGGGATGGAAAGGATGTGGAGCCTCTTCACTCCTGGCCTGGCCTTGGACCTGCTGTGCAGCCTCTCAGTGGCACCAGGGCCCCCTTGTGTCACAGCAGTCTCGGGTTCGTGGCACTGCCTCAGGATGTCCCAGGCTTCATGATGTCCAGGCTCCCCTGGCATGGCGACCTCAGATGGGTGGCACTGCTCTGACGGACGTCCCAGGCTTCATGATGGTAGGGCCTCCTTGTGCCATGGTGGCCTCAGGATGGTGGCACTGCCCCAGGGTGTCCTAGGCTCCAAGGCCAGTGTTCCATCCAGCGAAGGGAAGTTGTACTGTAAGGTCTAGTCTCGGAAGGTTCCTGGGGTCCTATCCTTCAGAGTGGTCCTACACTCACCACAAATCAAGCCAGGGGAGGCCCTGCCAGAATTTGCAGCTGTGTTTCAGGTGGTTCCACAAGGCCTCTTTTATTTTGGCCTAGTCAGGTATATAATTCTTTTTCTCTTTGGTTTTATTGAGACAGGCAAAAAAAACCTTTTTGTTGCCCAGGCAGTGGTGTGAGCACAGCTTACTACAGCCTCAACCTCCCAGGCTCAAGGGATCTTCCTGCCTCAGTCTCCTGAGTAGCCAGGACCCACAGGCACATGTCCCACATGTCCCCATGCCTGACTTATTTTTGTATTTTTTGTAGAGATGGAAGTTTGCAATGTTGCCCAGGCTGGACTCGAACTCCTGGACTTAAGCAGTCCAGCTGCCTCAGCCTCCCAAAGTACTGAGATCACAGGCATGAGCCACCGTGCCTGGCCAAGTGTGTTTCTAATTTCAAAATTAAGAGGACCCCCAGCCAGTTAATTACGTCTCTTTTGGAGCATGCTGCTTATAGTACATCAGGAAAAATCCTCCAGAACTTGGAAAGGGGGCTGGACAGACACTGCCCTTTGAGGTTGTCTGATAAACCCCTGGGGTCTTTAACCATCTGGTGGGATGTACCATGTCAGACGCACTGTTGTCGACGGGCTGAAGCCCAGGTTTCATGAGGTTTTGTGTCGGCTTGTAGTACTTTCTCTGGCAGAGATGCGAGTGACTTCTGCTCACTGAGAGGCTCAACTCAGAGACTTCATGGCCTGAGGGACGGCAGGCTGTTTGAGCTGATCGAGCAATCTCGCGCTACCCTTATTTTCTGAAACGCCTATGAATGACTTCTCACATGGTCTTTGAAGCGGCTTCATGCCCGCGCTCCTTGGTAATGATCGAATGCTTTTTTTGACCCCTCGTCCCCTTTCTTTGGGATGTTCCAGTCTCAGTTCTCATGTGTTCTGCTTCTACGGGAATTTCTGAAGCTGCTGAATATAGAAAGCACTGAGGAGGCTGTGCTCCCACCCCTGTGAGTCTTCCAGGCATCATCCTCTCCCCTTGGCGAGGCGGCGTCCATGGCACACCGAGGAGGCCGTGCTCCTGTCCCCCGTGAGCTTTCCAGGCGTCCTCCTCTCCCCTCCAAGGGGGACAGGAGGAACCTTTCAAACCCTTCTTAAACTTGTTTTCATGTCTTTGTTTTAACAGATTTCTTTGTATCTTCTCCCTTATCCAGAAGTGAGGGTGAACGCTGAGTTATTCACGGGAGTCAAGAAACCACACGCAGCCCAAAGTGACGTTGGTTTCCCTGAAATGATTTGTGTGTGTTCACCTTAAAATGCAACTCAGTAAAACAGGTGTGTTTTGAGAAATAACTTTAAATTACCCAGGTAAAAATGTGACAGTTAAATTTCATCGTCTGTGCGGGTGTCCACAGCCCCCTTCTGTGATTGCGTGTGAGTTTGTGACTTGTGGTTATTTTTGAAGAAAGAAAATCTGTTGCTGAGGACTTTAGAGGGTGTGCTGGGATTGTGTAGGGTGGACATCGGGGGCTTCAGTGTGTGGCTTCCTTGAAGAGGTTCAAATTAAGGCTGAGAGTCTCTACTCCAAAATGCTCCGAAACCTGAAACATTCCGAACTTCCTCATGACACTCGAAGGAAACGCTCTTCGGAGCACTTTGGATTTCAGGCTGGGGATGCTCAACTGGAAAGTGAAACATTGCAAGACCCTTCTGGCCCCTGGAGCTTGGATAAGGTCATGAAGGGGGCCTGTGCCGGGTGTCCCTGGAGTGTGAGGCAGCCTGGGCTCGCTGAACTGGTTTTTGTAGGAGCCACAGAAGGGAAAGGGCGTCAAAGTGGCCACGTCTGGCTCCTGAGAAGGCTGGACCAGAAGGAGGTGGGCACAGAGGGCAGCAGTTGTGTCCCCAGGGTCCTGGGCTCCTGTCCCTGGTGGAGTTGAGAGCCTTCTCTAGTTGTGGCCTCTCCCCTGTCAGCAGCCACTGAGGCCTGAAGGGAGAGGAGGGGGCTGAGGAGAGGAGGAAGGATAGGCCTGCTTCTGGAGAGGGCCAACATCGGCCTGTGCTAGCCTCGTTTGTTACTCCTGCGTCCAGGGTGCACGGCCGTGTCTCGTGGTGTAGCGGTTCCCGGAATGCACAGCGTTCTTGTCTGCAGTAACAGCTTTGTCTCCGACCCTTGGAGGCAAGTTACCTTTTTCCCCAGTGAAAAGAGGTAGAAAATCTTATAGAAATGCATGTGCTCTAATGTCTATTTTCTGATAACACATGGTCGCTTAGGCTAAATCTTTGGGAGGTCAAGGCAGGAGGATCACTTGAGGCCAAGAGGTTCAATACCAGCCTGGACAACATAGCAAGACCCCATCTGTATAACAGAAAAATTAGCTGAGTGTGGTGGTGCGTGCCTGTGGTCCCTGTTACTCTGGAGGCTGAGGTGGGAAGATCACTTAAGGTTACAGTGAGCTGCGATTGCTCCACTATACTCCAATCTTGGTGACAGAGCCAAGACCCTGTCTCAGAAAGAAAAGTTAAAAAAAAAATCCAGAAATGTCATTGTCTTTTTAAATCATCCGAAAAGAAAAATCGTTTTTTTCTAAGAATGTAAAGGGAAACTGATACGATTCTTTCCTTGCATTGTTTCTCCTTTTCAAATATTTACAGTAGTCCGTCCACATCGTCTCTCATCTCATTACAAAGCAGCAGGTGTCTTTGAGGTTAGTGGTGTTTCTCTGTGTCACACCTTGGAGAACAGCCAGCATGAAACCTCTTACCACAATCGTGCGCATCGTTTGTAGTCCCAATTAAAATCGTCTCCAGAGATGCCTGTGCTGCTTATTATAGCAGAACTTTGGTTGAGCTGAAACGTGCATTCAGCTAATGGTTTTAAGTTCATATCTGAGATGATGTTGTATAATTCATGAAGCATGTGGGATCAGTAATGATTGAAGATAATTCTGGCTGATGTCATTTAGAGGATATTTTTCACTTCAAGTTAAAGTTTCCTTCGCGATAGTCATTTTGGGATTCATTTAACTATGTGCTTTATTTCATAGCTCAAATTTTCATTTGTCATTTCATAACATAGGATTTTGAAAGCAGATTTGGCAAAATATTTCTAACAAAATGTTTGCTTATGACGTCCTAAGGAACAACACTCAGAATTGCTGGTAACTGTGGTACATTTTAAGGCTGATGATAGAAGTCACTTGAACGGCAAGGGGTGCTTTGTGAGGCAGATGGGGTTTGAACCCCGACCCTCCTGATACACCAGTCCTAACCCTGGCCTTCTCTCCTCTCCACTGGGAGATGAGAAGGTGCCAGCATCCACCTCACAGGCCGTCCTGAGAACCTGGGACTAAGGGCTTGTGTTCCTCTTGCAGGTGGTGCAGATGTGGGGGCTTGAGGATATACACACTGCAGGCTGCCAGTGTCGGGGTAATCCAGTTTTAGTCATAAAGGTGGGATTTGCTTTGCTCCCCTGCTGACCAGGTGCGGTGCCACTGTTGTAGCAGGTGTGTGGATCCTCTTGGGTGGTCCTCAGGTGGAGAAGGAGTCACTGATTCGTATTCCCAGTGTTAGATGTGAGGGGACCATGGACCTCATGTGTTCAGAGGGGAGGAGTAAAAAGCTTCCCTTGTAATTCCAGGACTGTCTATCCCAGGAATGCCAAACCACTGGCTTTCACCTTACGCTGTCGTAGGTGACACTGTACGGAAATGAGGACTCCTATTTCGCATACCTGAGCCAGTACCCGTCTCCCTCCAGGGCCGTGGCCGAGCCCTCTTGATTTCTCTGGGTTGCCAGCCTTGGGGATCTGTAAGCCCAGTGATGTCTCCGGTCTCGGCCCCCGCTCCCCGTGGGGACAGGAGGTGGCTTCAGGAGGCTGGTGATGAATGCCTGAATGAAGCCGACTTGTGACTGCAGTTCTGTCTAAGGGCCTCCCCGGGTGTTAGATGTCAGTAAGTGACACCTGTGTGTGGATCTCATGTGCTGAGAGAAACAGTGGGGGAAACCAAAGCTTGTGGAGTCTGCAGGTTCTGGACTTGGGGGCGTGTGCACCTGTGTACTTGGTGAGGGGTGTGATGTCTGGAATGAGTGTGCACGTGTGTCACGTTTGTGCATGTGTGGTGAGTGTATTTAGCAGGTGTGGATGGAGTGAGCATGTTCATGTGTGTCGTATGTATTTGAGGATGTGTGTGGAGTGTGTACATGCATCACATTTGGTGAGGGTATTTGAGGGTGTGTATGGAGTGCATACATGCGTTTGAGTGTATAGTATTGGGTGAAGGGGTGGCATGTGTGGAGTAAGCATGCACACGTGTGTGCTGTGTGTGGGGTTTCTACGTGGTCCTCCCCTGAGCCTGCTCCTGGGCCCTGCTGTCCTGGCAGTTTTACAGTTTGGTGTGTCTTTGATTCCGGAAGATTCTGGAACCAAATTCTGAAGCTGTGATCACAAACTTGCAGCCCTGGAGGACGCTGGCCCATGGAGCTGGCACGAGGATCTCTGTGCTGGCCTCTCCCTGGGCTCTGTCCACAGAAGAGCATGTCCGACGATTGAGCTGTGCGGGTCTGTGGCTCCCCAGCCTCCAGTCAGCCCTCGGTTCTGCCTCGCCTCTGTTTTTCTTGCTGAGGGGCTCCGGGAAGTGGTGCCTGGGATGGCATTTTCACCCTGGGGTTGCTTTTCCAGCTGCCCAGGTGCTGGCTGTCTGAGGCCTGCTGTCATCCTGGGTGGACGGGGCTGTCGCGGGGGCATTCCTGAGCACCTGCGGGAAGGCAGGGTTAGGAAGTGCCAGAGGTGAGTGGCTTCCTCCCACACTTGATTTTCTGGAAAGTTCTGGGTCTCATATTTTTCCCTAAGGGAAGTTAGAAACTGAGTTTCTCTTTAGGGGAACGTCTTTGCAGCGTCTGTTGTTTGAATGTTCTCCAGGTGTGGAATACTCGGGGCCGTGTGTGTTTGGGAACATCCGTGTCCTGAGTGAATTCAGTAGGGAATGGAGAGAGGCCTCCTGTCAGCTTGGCCTCTGTTTCCTGCTTGTTGAGAGTTGACAGCTGCTGGTATCCCAGGGAGAGTAAAACACTGGGCAGTGTGGGATGGAAACGTTTGCTCTGACAAGGTCAGTTGGAAAACATCTAAACAAACGTCGCTGTTCTCCAGGCTTCTAGGGGTCGAGCTTGTTTTGTGGTGTTGAGGGAAAGCTACGCTTGTTCCTGTTCCTCACCATTTGAATGGTGTCCAGGGCTCGTTCCTCTGGAGAGGTGATGCACGTGAGTGGGGGTCAAGTCGCAGGCTCCGAGGTTATTTGGAATCTGTCAACTGATTTCCTGAACACACAGGTGCTTGGTAAAGATATTCCTGATTAGCTAAAACATTTCAACAGGACGTGATAGCTGGTGGTTGTTTAAAGACTATCACAATTTTCCTGTTACTTTTTAAATGCCTGTTGAATCAGGGGGGATTCCCATACTTTTCTTTTCCTGTCTGCATACTTGATATTTTGTTTATTGTTTTTTATGTGGGTGTGCAGTTAACAGGATTTGGAAGCAGTCTCAGCCCTGGGGAGACTTCAGAGCCACCTCAGTCAGTGCTGAAGGGAGGCAGGGATTTGGGGGCTACCTCATCCATAGGACGGACACCAAGGGCCAGAGGTCAGCAATCTCAGTGAGGTCACAAAGATGGGCACACCCAGCATCCTGGCCCATGTGCCTCTCCTTCACGTTTGTCTCTGCTCAAACTGCTCTCCTGGGTCATCACGGGTGATCTCTAGGCGCGTGCTTGCTTCTTGCAGAAGTGATGTCTGGCTGTGGTCAGTGTGGGCCCTCAGGACTTCCATGTTTTTGGCTCACATCAATATTGGGCAGTGGTGTATGTTTGTTTTGGAGTGGTAGATCGGGTGGATTTTGGCTTTACCAACTCATGTAATACCTGTTCTCCTAGGTATAATACCTGTTCGTAAGCCGCATGTTTTCCTAGGTGCTGGGGCCCTATCATAAGCCGCATGTTTTCCTAGGCGCTGAGACCCTATCATAAGCTGTGTGTTCTCCTAGGCGCTGGCACCCTATCATAAGCTGTGTGTTCTCCTAGGCGCTGGGACCCTATCGTAAACTGTATTTGAGGGATCTCGGAGGTGCTCCTTATGAGGATCCGATGCCTGACCTGAGGTGGAAGAGTTGCAATTCAAAACCAGCCCCCCAAAAATTGTCTTCCATGAAACCCATCCCTGGTGCCAGAAAGGCTGGGGGACAGCTGGCCTAACGAGGGCTAAGATGTCAGTAGATTTTTGGACTCGGGCCTCAGTTGAAGAGGATTAGATTTTGAAAGGTGGGGATTGAAGGCTTCTAAAGGGCAGGTTTTCATCTCCAGTGGGGCCTCGGCAGAACTGGCTAGAACTGACCCAGAAGCTGACAACTAGTCAGGCTGGCTCACTACCTGTGTCCTGTGTGTGCAGCCTTGCTGTTTATTCAATTGTCTCTTGGGGTTGTGGATTCCATCCACAGCCTCAGAGTAGTGGAACCCATTACTTCAAGGCTGATCTTATTTAACTTTATCAAAAAGACATGAAAACCATTTAGTATAAATCTTCCAGATACCTGTATCCTTTCTTTTCCCAGAGGCTTTTAAGTATTGCAACTTAAAAATCTTCAAAAATAACTTTAAAGGAAAACTTCTAAGTACATTTTTGATGAGCACCCTTGACAGCTTTAATATGTGAAGTAAATTCCCTTGACTTTCGTATTCCTAGAAACTCGTTCATGTTTGCAGAAGACTTTGTATTTTGTCAACAGTGGCCACTGTTCGGTGACCATCATACCTGCCGTGGTCTCATTTAGAAAGTTGGATGTGGATGTATTAGCTTTTCAGACACAAAAACACATGGGCTGTTTGTTTTTGGTTTTGAATTTTTTGGGTTTTTTTTTTCCCCCAGCTGAATTCAAGAAAGGGAAACAAGCAGACAGAGTAAGTACCAGAAAGCGTCTAAGTGGTTGGGTGGGGGATCCTACTATGGTGTTGGGTTGTGTTCTGCCAGATATCACTCCTCAAAAAGCTGACCCGGAAAGGGCTGGCATTGCCCTCACCCTGGGACATTTGTCTGTCTCACCAGAAAATGAAGAATCTGCCAGAGTACTGTGAGTCAAATTCAGTCAGAACTCGATTAAATAAGAGGCTTTGTCTCAAAGGCCAAAACATGAGGACACATTTTTAATTTTTTTTTTTTTTTTTTTTTTTTTTGAGACGAAGTCTCGCTCTCTTGCCCAGGCTGGAGTGCAGTGGCGTGATCTCGGCTCACTGCAAACTCTGCCTCCCTGCTTCACTCCATTCTCCTGCCTCAGCCTTCCGAGTAGCTGGGACTACAGGTGCCCGCTACCAAGCCTGGCTAATTTTTGTATTTTTGGTAGAGACGGAGGTTTCACCCTGTTAACCAGGGTGGTCTCGATCGCCTGACCTTGTGATCCACCTGCCACCTCCTCCCAAAGTGCTGGATTACAAACGTTAGCCGCCACACCCGGCCGAAAATATGTTGCTTTACTGCCTCAGTCCTCGGTTGGGTAGTCTGTTCTTTGTTCTTGAAAGGCGCGCTCTGCGAGATGGGAATCTTCCGGTTGCTTACTTAGGGAATCCTGCCGGCTGTCATTTACTGGAGAGCGCAGTTTCCTGGCTGCCCTGGTCTTTGAGGGGACGGAGACTGAGGGGTCATTTTCCCACCTGGACCAACGTGTTTATTAAACCTGGCTTGTGGATCATTTGGATCTTTTTATGAAGGAAAAGCCACATCTGTGACTTTCAGATGAGTGGAAGTCGTGTTAAAATATATATATATATATATATATATATATATATATATATATATATATATATATTTATTTGGCTACTATGGAGAAGTTTTGTCTTTGTGACCTGTGAATACAGTCACTGGAGAGCAGAATGTTCACGCCGTAGGTGCTTACAGTGTGCATGCAGAGTCACATTCTTCACTAGTATTACGTTAAAAAGTGACAAATAAGAGAAAAATATTTTTCCTCATTACAACCTCGGTAAGAAGCTGGCAGTACTCTTGTTTTTGGAGGGGTGTGAAGGGAATATTGAGAAAGTATCATCAACGGTAGACTCGCCCACTCTGCAAATCCTATGCCAGCTCGAGTGAGGACCCCGTGATGGAAAGATGCACCCCTCTGCCCGGAAGGAGTTGAATCTTTGTGGCGCTCAGGATGCCTGGTTCATCTCTATACAAAGGCAGAGTGTGAAACGCCGTGGAGGCTGAGAGAAGAGATGTGGTTAACAAGTATGAGTGAGAAGTTTGGGGCTTGTTAGCACCTGGCGTGTGTGCAGCAAGCTTTGCTATCTGCACACGTGTGATCCTTAGAACACTGGTGTGTGGAGCCGTGAGGCTGTCGAGGGCCCCAGCTCCCGGCAGGCTGAGGAGTTCCCTATTACCACCAGGATAACCGTGATTGAAGGCTGTCACTCAATCCCAAGTCCCGGAAGGGACTCCTTTCAGAGAGGAAAACACCCCTGGAGCCTCGGGCAGAATTCAGTGATTTTTCATATAATGTTGCTTAGATTTCGCAAACATGAAACCAAGAACATATTTCAGAATGCTTATGGTCCTTTTGTAACCATGGAAACAAAGTAATTTGCAGTCGATGGACAGTTTGCGGAAACTGAACTACCTACATCATGAGCACGGCGCTCTCCCTACGGCCCTCGGCCTTGCTCCGGTTTGCTGGGAAGGCTTTGCAGAGCCTCTTGGCTGGGATACTTCTCCCATGTCCCATGTTGCTACCCCTGGTCACAGCCATACTGCTGGGCACCTGCGCCATGAGGACACTGAGTGGACACGGAGCCGCGGGGCAGCAGTTGGTCATGAGGCGGCATCCACATGGTCCAAAACAGGTTTCTGTTCATTAAGAATGATCGTTGCAATAAAAACAGAGTGAAAGAAAACCCTCTACTGACCTGAGAATGCATCAGCTCAGTTGGGTGGGGAAGTGCAGTGAGGAAGGTGAAGACTGAAAGGAAATGAAGGAGGGAGAGGAAAGGAGAGAAGGGAAGTGAAAGGGGGAGGGAGGATGGGAGTGAAGAGGGAGATGGAGGAGGAAGAAGAGAGAGGGCGGTGGGCAGGAGCCTGGCAAATGAGTCCCAGAGCCGGTTCCTGACCGTCGTGGGTGCATCAGAGCTGATCTTCCAGGGGAGGTGGCCTGGGAGGGCTGACCCTTAGGAAGTGAGGGCCGGGGGGAGCTGATTTTTTGGCCCTCAGCGGGGCTGTTGCTGACCTGAGATGCAGTCGATGGTTTTCCGGAAGAGGTCGTCTGCACAGCCACCGTTTGCTGCCAGGTTGGAGAGAGAAGTGCTCCCCATGGGTTCTTTCTATTTTGAGGATTTTTCCCAGTTTAGCTGAGCAGCCTGTCAGTGGAAATGTCAGGGATTACTAACATGTCTCCATTCTACAGAGCAGTCAGCCAGCTTCCGATCCTGTAGTTGTTGGGGGCACCACTCCCGTCGTGTCAGTGCTGGCCCAGCATGGAAGCTGCGGCCGGAGGCACTGGGAAACCTGCGTGGCTCTTGCTGCCGGGGTTCTGATGGGAGTCGTGCGCTGGAAGAGAGACGTCCTTTAGGCAGAGCCTGGTGAGGAGGGAGTGTTGCTGTTGCAGCAGTACATGGATTTTCAAATGACAAATGAAACAAGCTTTTAATTATGACCAGAGCTCTGGGCCCTGCTTTTCTTCAAATGGAAATGTTGTGCTGAAATGAATTTGCTGTTAATTGGTTGCCTCATTCAAGACGGAATGCTGGGAGCAAAGTAGAATGTGGACTTATCGACAGAGCTTCCTCCTCTCAGACTGTAATCAGTTGGATGGTGCTACACAGGAATACGTGAGAATTCGTGTGAGAAAGGCGATGGGTGCAGACCTGTGTGACCGGCAGGTGTGGGGAGAGGTTTGAGAGAAGCTTTTGGCTGAAGTGGTGTCAGGTGCAGGTGCTGAAGTGTGATGTCTGGCTGGATGGAAGAGCACATGCCTCTGGGCTGTGGGAAACAGAGGAGGAGGTGGGCAGACGTGAGTCATGTCTTAGGAATGGTAGCAATTCAGGCAGACCCAGGATCAGGCTCCCACGGGGGAGAAGTGGACATCAGGACCCAGGGAGCGTGGGATGGTGGTCACGCCCGGGCCTCTGTGGAGCTCGCTGCTGTGTCAGCAGGGCCTTGTGCTTGCCCTCCTTAAAGCTTTCCCTATCCATAAAATGGGCATGACAAAATCCATCTTGTGACACTGAAGCTTAAATGAGATGATCTACATGGTGTCTTCCTTCCCTTCCTGACACATCATAGACTCACAGCTATGGTAGCAGAGACAGACTGGATGGAATGCTGGAGCCACTTTGTGCCTGGTGAAGCTACATGGATTTGTGCAGTGCTGGCGACTGTCTCTGAAAGCTTTTGGTCATAGCAGTGGCAACCTCGAGTGGCTCTTGGCATACTTGAGTCTGTGGAGTGCAAGGTTGACTGGAGCTCCGAGGCCATTGATACTATCCAGGGATGAGCTGATGGGGCCTTAAAACATGGGAGAAGGCCGAGAGGACTTGGCTGCCAGAAGCATGCCAGAAGCATTGCAGATTTCTGGCTTCGAGAACTTGCTGACTTATGGATATAGGAAGGTAAACCCAGATGGCTCCAAAATTTTAAGTCCAGAAGAAAGGTGGGCGGGTACAATTGCTGATTAGGTCATGATCGCCCTGTCCCTTTCTTTCTGGCCATCGTTTCTCCTCCCTTCCCCTGCCTTTGTGAGCTGGAGGGCCTGAGCCTGCACAGAGGTCTATTTCATGGTAACGATGACCTGCAGTAAGAAATCTCTCCACTTTATTTTGCAGCAGTAGTTAAATAAATTTAAGGAGTGACGGTGTAGTGGTATTTGTTTTTGCTTTTTTTTTTTTTAGGTATCATTTAACTGAAAGTTATTCCCAATTTCACTGATCACTTTGAGAGGCTGAAACATGCTTTGATTTGTTATTTTGTGTTTGAGCTAGTTTATTTTCTCACAGGAATGCCAATTGTTCTGTTGTCACACATCATTAAGTATCTCAAATTGTGTTACTATAATACTTAGCTGAATTATCTCCCTTATTTTGGCTTTTAATAAACTAAAATCTGTGTGAAACACACAGGATGGTGCATCTCCATTGAGGGTTGTTCAGAAGTGTGACTTTTCCTGGCATGCTTGAGAATCAGTGACATTATTTTATAGAAACACTTTGCAACTGACACCAAAGCTAGAAGCTCCTGTAAAGGGCAAGGTAGGTGACGTGTTATGCTTTATGGGTCACAGAAGTCTCTACATATATTTCTTTTGTTAAAACTTCAAAGTGTAAAAATCACTTCTGGTTCCCTGGCCAAGGCTTGGTCGGGGATCATGGTTTGCAGACCCTTGACATCACCTTAGCTGAAAGCTGGTCTCCCATGCGGTTAGCAGGGGCCCACCTCATTGCTTCAGCCAGAAAGATGCTGCCCTCATGCTGGAATTTACTTCAAACAAACTTGAAAGCTCTGGCACCGCTGCTTATTTCCATACTGTTGCAGGCTATCTAAAATACGGAGGATGCCTTGGTGTTTTGATTTTGTTACTCCTCTTGAACGGCTCTGAGATGGCTCATCGCGAGTTAGACATTTGCAGAAATGATCAGGCAGAGCTGCAGTCATCTTGCAGATCAAGTGAAGTTTTTTCTGAAAGCTTGCTACAGGCTTAAATTTCTGACCCCTTTCCATCCACTGCTCTTGTATGATTGGCTTCTTTTTGCACCCATTTGGATCTGTGAAGCGTCTCCCCACCGTGGTAGAACTTTAGCTCTGATTTCATGTATGAGTCGGTATCCTCACTCCTCTTCTGCGAGGAGAAAGCGCTGCAGGTCCTGCATGGTTTCCGTCCCCTCCCTGCACGCGGATGGATTGGGAGGTATTTGTGGTGTGTGAACTTGCTACCCCCAGAGGCTCCTTGTTCACTCCCCTGGACCGCACTCCCTACTGCCATGGACTGCACTCCTCCCTCGTGGTTCATTCCCCGGACCGCATTCCTCCCTCCTCCTTCCTGGCTCACCCCCCTGGACCACACTCCTCCCTCCTGGTTCACTCCCTGGGCCGAACTCCACCCTCCTCCCTCCTGTTTCACTCTCCTGTGTGCCCACACCTCCCTGCTGGTTCACTGCCCTGGGCCCCCACGCCTCCCTCCTGGTTCACTGCCCTGGGCCCCCACACCTCCCTCCTGGTTCACTGCCCTGGGCCCCCACACCTCCCTCCTGGTTCACTGCCCTGGGCCCCCACGCCTCCCTCCTGGTTCACTGCCCTGGGCCCCCACGCCTCCCTCATTGTTCACTCCCCAGGACCCCCACTCCTCCCTACTCCCTTTGGGCCGCATTCCTCCCTCCTGGTTCACTCCCCTGGGTCCCCACTCCTCCCTCTTGGGGGCGTGGTAGTTTCTGTTGTGCTTGTGCCAGCACGGTAAGGCTGAGTGGCAGCTCCAGGGCTGTGGCTGGTCACGCAGCTGTGGCATTAGTGCAGAGAACTGCGGGGATGCAGCTGCCCTTGCTGTGATGCTTCGAGTGTCATAGTCGATATGGGAAACTGTGTGGGATGTGGATGTCCCAGGAAGGGACAGGAGCCTCCCCGCAGCCTCTGTCAAACACTTCTCAGCCAGGCGTGGTGGCTCACGCCGGTAATCCCAGCGCTTTGGGAGGCCGGGGCGGGCGGATCACCTGAGGTCAGGAGTTGGAGACCAGTTTGGCCAATGTGGTAACTTTTGACGTATTAAGAATTAAGGAAAATGACTCACACTCGTTTGCCTTGCTTTTTAATTGACGATTGGTGTAGCCCAGTAGTGTGAACTTGTTAAGCAACCTTTCTTACCGAAAGACTAATCTTTAAAAGTCTCTTCCTCTGGACACGTCTTTGGCTGCTGTAATCAAATGCAATGTAATCAGCACTGGTTAATGGCTTTCCTTGCTTGGCTAACAAATGCTCCTCAGAAACTTTGGTTTCTTGTTATTTTCATTTATAATTATGTTTTAAGCCTTCTAATTTTTCTAGCTTTCCTGCGAATTGGGAATAACTGTGATGGGTGCTTAGTTTGGGATGTTGACATACACTGTATGCCCAGCTATTATGCCATTGTGTGAACACTGATTTGTCACTTTCTCATGAAGACTGATTTCACCTAGTTTGGTAAATTCTATTAATTTTAAGGAAGGGGGTGGAATGCAACTGCTGTTAGGTGGCTTTTTTAAGGATCAAGGAAATGTTGCCATGATTATTACCATTACAGAAGGAACATAAAAACACGTGCTGCCTTCAGTCATGATGAATATGTAAGTCTGTGACTGCAGAAAACGGCAGCCCTAAATCTTAAAATCGTGTGGATGCACCAAGCCCATCTGCAGGGCACCGTGGAGCAGACTGCATTAGCCGAAGTTGGCCCACAAGTCCTGAGGGATGGTGTCTGAGTTATGATAAGGCTCTGACTTGGGATTAAACAGGCCTCCAGATACTGTGATATTCTAAACAAAGACACGATACTGCCCTGGGAGCCCAGTGGGCACCTGTAGGCAGTGTAGGTGAGAAAAGGCTCCAAGGAAGATTCCTGCAGCTCAGCTAGGAGGATTCTGTAAGGCAGTAGACCCATCAATGTTCAGAGTGTTGAGCTATATTCATTCCTTTTAAGCAGCCAGGCTTGTGCGTGTTTTTAGGGGCACTCACATGGCGCCCCTTCCGCCCTCACTGCTGGTTGTGCCTGTTTGATGTTCCGAATTTCTGTGTTAAATGTGTCCACTCTCCAAATGTATCTCTGTCTCTAGAATATTTTAGAGTAGACCATTTATTGGTTAAACGCTTGTTTTTAGTGAGGAAGAAATCTTTAAAACTGGCCATACAGACCCTGCTTTAAATGTTGAACAATGGAGTGTGTAATGTTTAACACGTAGTGTTTAAAGTAGAAGACAGTTTAATTTAGAAATCCTGTTGGAATGCCAACTTAAATTACCACCATCCGTATGCATATGGAAAAGAATGAGAGTGAATGTGCAAAATTGGAATTTTGTCTATTTTGTAGAGATTCTGTAATGTATCAGGTAGAAGCCTCACTTCATGATTTAAATGCATGAAGCTGAAATTACAAAACTTGACGAAAACATGCCTTTGAATAGTGAGCCTTTATCCTCCTTGAAATAGTGATTCATTCACTAACACGTCCACCTGCAACTTTGTCAAACACATTTGTTGCCCTAGTTCTCAAGTGGGCTCAGTTTTCCAGACAGGCAGATTATTACTGTTTAAACTTTGTCCTGATGATGTTGGTGAACAGGGAAAATCCCTTGAGGTGGATCCTCTGTGTGTGTTACACATCAGACGCGGCCTGCCCAACCCCTCTGCCTGTAACTGGGAACCTTGACTGTCGGGATCATTGTAGAGAACCTTGAGGAAAGCAAAACAAGCCTCTGGAGTAGCAAAAGATGTAGCTGATTTCATGCAGTAAAACTTACACATTTTTCTTTAAAATGCATCCTTCGGAACATCAGCTTGCTGATTATCTTAGAATCGCTGTAGTCTGCTGACAGCAGTCGTGGGAACAGGTGCATGGCCCGGCTGATGCAGGATGGTCTCAGAGTGGAACCACACTGCTGACACCGAAGGAGGGGCTGGAGCCATCACGCTCGTGACTCGTGCAGATGACCTTGGCTGACCTCCAGAAGAGGAAGTGTCAGTATCCAAGGAGGAAAAAGTGTATTAATTTCATGAGTGTTTGCCTTCACAATGGCTAATACCCTGAGTTTGTGGCACCTGCTGTCTCTGGAATGAGGAGTCTTCCCTTCCTGGCAGACAAGCTCTAGATGGGAACAGGAGCTGTGGCTGCTGGA
Organism: Macaca fascicularis; assembly: GCF_037993035.2. NCBI lineage: Eukaryota > Metazoa > Chordata > Mammalia > Primates > Cercopithecidae > Macaca > Macaca fascicularis. The sequence goes on along the minus strand of NC_088377.1, from coordinate 39,120,967 downwards.
TTGAAGAGGTTTCCTTCTTGGGGAGGTGGCCTTCGAGCCTGACTCAAAGGAAGCTGTGACTGGCGGGAAAGGGCATTGGGGACAGTGTATTTACCAGGAGGGTCAGTGACTGAGAACCATCCTGTTCCGAGTATTGCCATTCTGGTTCTAGAGTAAACTTGGGGAGAAGCAACAGCCAAAAGCCTCGAGGAATATTCTGTGATGTTGATGACATTTGGTAGATTTGTTGCTGAGACTGAAATGAGAAGCCCTGGAGGTGCAGGTCTATCAGGCCATGCGACGTGGGACAGCTTCTGCTTCAGGGATTGGAGTCCCCGTGCCAGAGGCTCAGTCCTGCAGAGACTTTTGCACAGTGGGCAACTGCTGCCTCCGGTTGATTGTGAGTCCCCCAGATGAATACCCATGAAAGGTACCGTGTCAGCAAAGACCCAAACTCTGTGAAGCATTTCGAGATTTATTCTGAGCCAAATGAGTTACCATGGCCCTTGATGCTGCCCTCAGGAGATCCTAAGAATGTATTCCCAAGGTGGTCAGATTCCAGCCTGGTTTTATAGCTTTTAGGGAGACATGAGGCAATCAATCAAATAAATGTAAGATGTACATTGGTTTGGTCTGGAACGGTGGGACAACTGGAAGCAGGGGTGTCCAGGTCATAGGTAGATGCGAAAATTTCCTGTTTGACAGTTGGTCGAGAGAGTTGTCAGATAAGGGGTTGTGGAGACCAAGGCTTTGTCATGTGGAGGGAATCCTCCAGATAACTTCGGAGAGAATAGATTGTAAATGTTTCCCATCAGACTAAGAGTCTAAGTTCTGTCTAATTCCAGAAGGGAGGTGGGGTGATGAGGCAAGTCCGACCCCCCACCGATCATGGCCTGGACTAGATTTTCAGATTAGCTATGGAATGCGCTTGTCAAAAGCAGGGGCTGTTCAGATGGCCAAAGGGGCTTCAAATTCTAATGTTTTTACAACCAGAAAGTGATTGTGTTTCTTCTGTGGATGAACAGCCAGTGTGGTAATTAATATTTTATTAGCAGATTAATTTGGAAGTCAATGTGTTTTCAAGTATGTTAATTATTAAGTCATCAACAAACAGAGAAGGGCTTGCTTTGAAACCAGCCTGAGACTCAAGAGGCTCATCAAAGAAAACGATGGACTTGGGAGAACTGATTCACGTGTTTACTGACCCAAGTTTCAGGCATTATGAGAAGTCTGTGCTGATACACTTGTGACTTGAGAACTTAAATCTTGCTGGACTCTTAAGAGTGAGGCTTTTTTTTTTCTTTTCTTTTTAAACGGTCAGTGTTTCTGTCTCCTGTGTTTTGTCTTCCAGCCGCTGAGCACTTTAGCCTTGTGTTCATGTGGCCTTGTTCTCCGAATCACCCCCTTTGCTGCTGCTCTGTCCTGCCCGCCTTGATCGCGTCTTCCCCACCCCGTGGGTTTTATCCCGAGGACTGCTCTCCACTGTGTGGAGTGGAGGATCAGTGGACACTGGCTTTACCGACTCATTTTCTGTGTAGCTCCCAGTTTCTCAAAATCATAATTGTCTTGGATTCCCTGTGAAACTGGGAGTCAGGCCTTGGGCGCAGTGCTGGGTGGCCTTGGGCGCAGTACTGGGGCAGGAGGGAGAGATGAGAACAGGAGGGATGGGTTTGTCAGGGGAAGGATCCCCTTGCCGAATTCCTGTGTCTGTTTTAGGTTAAAGACGAATGTCCGGGTGGGTGGATGTCTCACCCGGTGTGGCTGGACCTCGCTGTGCTGAACACTGAGCAGGGGCCCCAGCAGCTGCCTCCTGCCAGGCCGGGGCAACAGGGCTGGGCTTTCGCCTCTGGGGTGGGTTGTGAGGGCTCGTGCCAAGGTGCAAGGGTCTGCACCACTGTGGTTTGACCTGAGGGGCATGTGGGAAGCTGGTCTGTGCTCCTTACCTGGGAGAAGCTGAGCTCACTTGGGCCAGAGCCTCTGGGGAGGTAGGAAGGCAGAGGCCTAGAATTCCTGTTTTCCCCAGACAGCAAGGAAGCTCAGTGTTGCACCTGCTCTGAGATGCTCTCAGCAGCCATATATAGTTGATTTTAACATGAGGGAAGGTGCCAATTAACCCGGCTCTGTGGAGAGCTTTGAGGAGTCCAGGCCCTGGGCCCCAGGCTTTTTAATATGTTCCTTCCTGAACAAAAAACAACAAAAGATCCCTGTGGCTGATGCCGACTGCGTGGGGTAGGACATGCCGAGCTTGTGTGGGGCTTGCCCCTGAGTTTCCTTGGTGCTCCTCCCAGCCCCCACGGACACCAGCCATTCCAGGCCGAGGCTTGTCCTGTTTAGACCCTTGTTGGTCTGTGGTCCTGGATCGAGGGCCCAAGCACTTCCTTCATCATTATAAATGATTCACCCGAGATGTACGGCTGCCCCCAACATCTCACGAGCATGAGATACAGCCAGTGTCGCTTCCCCAAGCTCATAATTCTAGTGGAAAGAGGAAATTTTACTTTTAATGTGCTCGTGTGACTCAGATGCAAATATTCAATTCCCGTTAAACTTTCAAGACCTTGAGAACCTCAGATTCCTTGGAAGCCGTTCCTTGGCCCCACGACTAACTCCTGTGGAAGGAGGCTGGGGTGGTCCTCAGGGTCTGGGGTCCTGCTGCGTTCTCCAGGATTCCTTAGGTTTCATCATTAGTCCCAGCTCTTCAGCAGGTGGAGTTGATTGACTCTGACATTTCCATTATGTTGTTCTTGTGTTGCCTCAGTTGACTTAGAATAGTCAGTATTTACCAGAAATAACTGATGGCGAGATGGGAATTATTGGTGATTCCCGGACATAGGCAGCCTGTATAGATAAGCGTGTTACACAGTGTCTGATTTCTGAGATGTTGGTCCAAACCTGCTCAGCAACACACTTTCAGGGGTAGATTCCTGTGCAGGAGAAGCTGCTTTTCCCTGAGACACTGTGGTGGCCCCTGCACTGGCACGGCAGGGTGGTTGTGTGACTGGGCAGGGCTGGACGTGCTCCTGTCCACCCCTGCGCTGGGCGCCCACCTCCGCGCCACATCTGTGTCGAGGGTGCCTACCTTTGTTCCCCCAGCTCGAACTCATAGAATTGTGTACTTTCCTTGACACATTCCTGCATAGAGATGATTAGATCTGGGGGCTGAATCTCAATCTGACATGCATGTAGGTAAATTATTCATGTGAATGACTTGGGTCCTCCACGTTCAGGGTCAGGAGGCGCGAGGTGGGTTTGGAGACAGCTGCCTGGCCTCAGGAAGTTTCTCTCAGAGTCTGTTTCTTTCTCTAGCAAAGTAAATGCTGCCTACCTCACGGGGCTTGACACACGCTCAGTACTCAGATGCTGTCTGGTCTTTATTATAGTTAGTATTTGGGGAACAGCGTGGCTGGTAAGAAAATGTGTTATCTTTACAATTTATAGAATGTCATACAAGGCAAGCGTGAAGCCGGGACTCTACCGTAATCTGAAGATGCTGGTGCTTACTCTTCTCCTTAAGCATTTTGTTGTAATTCTGGCGTGTGTCAGCCAAGTCATATGACGGCACCGCATGCGTGATGCCAGCTCAGTTACCTTGGAACGGGGAGCCTGAGGCTGCCAGGGAGCATCCCTCCTGCCTCCAGCCCTCGGCAGTTTGTCTGTCTCTCTATCCTTCCCTCTGTCCCTCCCTATCCCCCACTCCTCCTCACCACTCCTGCTCCCCTCCCTACCCCCCTCACTTACTCTACAACTGAGGCCCAGACTTTGACAAATCACAGCTGGGCCTATTTATCGCTTGGTTGGGAAACCAGAGGGAAAGGGGCCCAATTACTACAAAAATAGAGAATTGAAATAGAATGTGAGCCACTTTTGCGTCTTGTTTTTTATTTTAATTTGAATATAAAAGGCAAGTGTCAACACAAAATCGGTGGTAACTGCGCCACACAGCTCCGAGTCTGCCTTGTCGGGGCTCCGTGGGTTCCCACGCCCTGGCCTTCTCCATGAGCGTCTGGACACGCCGTGGCTGCGAAAGGAGCATTCAGTTATGGTCCTTTGAATGTTCCAGAGTCATGTTTAATAAAAATCTTCACGTTTACCCACAGCCAAGTCTTGATTTAATAAGAGGTACTTCAGGTCTCTGGGTGGGCCTGAGCCTCTGTTTTCGAAGCAGCCGTACCATCCGAGGGGCAGGTCCATGTGGGCTGGCAGGCGGCCTGGTCCTTGGAGCACAGGGTGGACCTGACCCAGTCCTGGCAGTGCGGGGCCTTGCAGTTCTAGAATGTAGTGATGCAACCTGTGGCATAAATAAAAAGCCTCATGTTCCCCCATGAGAAGCTGGGACTTCCCCTCAGTACTGTGGTGTGCTGTGTTTGTGATCGTGTAGATGTAAAAGGGTGAGGGAGATGCCTAAAAACCAGGATTCCAAAGACAGCCCTTCATGTCTGGTGCTTTCATGTGTGTATGCACACCTGTTTGACGCGTGTACACCTTCACTCGTGCCCCTGTTTCATGCGTGTACACCTGTTCACGTGTGCATGCACCTGTTTCACGTGTGTATGTGCCTGCGCATTCACCCTGTATTGCATCATACGTTGTATTTTACAGATTTTTTTTCCAGTTTGTATCGTGAGCTTGTAACGACTTTGTGAAGAAAAGAGGGGGCCCTGGCAGCCTTTGACTTTGAGAAACGTGATGTCATGGGAACAGATGAGACAGCCCAGGTGAGGCCGGCAGAGGCCATCGTGGCCTGGGAGTCCGTGCACATCCACTGTCTGTCGCTGTGTGACAAGTGACCCCAAAACCTAGGGGCTTAAGGCAACGTATGTGTACGACTGTACAGCTTCTTCAGGTTGCAAATTCACGGCAGCCCTGCTGAGCGGCTCTGGCCCAGTCCCCCGGGTCACCGTGAAGATGCTGTCCAGGGCTGCAGCCATCTGTAGGCTCAGCTGGACTGGAGGTTCTGCTCCAGGATGCTGAGCTGACGTGTCTGCGGGCAGAGGCCTGCTCCTCCACACCTGGCCCCTCCCTGGGGCTGCCAAGTGCATTCCTGCCCAGGGCCGCTGCTTTCCCCAGAGACGTGGCAGTGCTGGTCTTCTGCCCAGCGTCAAGGTGGCCGAGTCAGGAGCAAGGACTTGTTTCCCCTACTCAGAGGCTACTCCTGCAGGGTTGGGCGACAGTGGAGGTCGCGCAGGAAGGTGTTCGCTGAAGACCGTGCTCTGTGACTTGACGGGTGTTCCTCCCAGGAGGGTGAAATGGAGACTGGACGCTGGGAGCAGAGTCCTGCGCGACCCGCATGTAGTGGGCTCACAGCAGAGCTAAGTCCTTCCTTTACAGATACTTTTCAGAGTCTGCCCGCCTTTAGATTCTCTGATTAACGTGTCTGAGGAGGGTCCCAGGAGTCTGCCACCTGCCAGGCCAAGGAGGTTCCCTGCATGTGGCTGGTCCCCTGACGCCCTGAGAAACGTGGCTCGAGAGGATCACCCGAGTTTCCTAAATGAGTCACCTGCCTTCTCTTTGCTTTCATGCCTCCCCCAGGCTGGGTCAGTCCTGTCAGCTGCAGCGATACCTGCATGCTGGGGTTACAAGGAGATGGGGGTGTGTCTGGTCCCCCAGGGAGATTCGGTGACTGAGGATGCTGTCATAGCAGCCAATATGTCCTTATTTTTTTCACTTTTAATGAAGTTCAGTTACTAGGTTTTCTGAGGCACAATGATGTCCTTGTGAACAATTGGTGAACAAGGAAGCAAACAAGTGTGGGAAAATGATCCTTCCCTGAAACCTAAAAAACGGCAAAACAGTAAAGAGCCCTGAAGAGCCCATGGGGCAGTGAGGAGACACCTCAGCAATGGTTTAAAAAAAAAAATGAGATGATACTGAAGTAAAGGTAAACTAAATTTTGGGTCTCCTATGGGTAAAGAGATTGTGGTTTATATTTTATAGGCCTGCATTTTCATAATTATTTATTTTTCTTTGTTGCATTTAGAATTAGTTGCAATAAATGTGATTTTTTTAAATTAAAAAATTGGGATATATGAAGTCTAATCCCTTTGTGATATTTCTGTACTGTGAGACTCCACATACAAAAGTGAAGCCCAGACTGTCTATCTCTAACGAACCAGAGAGAAGTGGTCATATCCTGCAGGCTGGTCTGGCCTCCAGGCGTCTGGCCATCCTCCCAATCTTGGGCACACCTGCATCACTGGTGCTTCCTGCCAGGCTGTGACTCTGCCCAGGTTTCAGGAGCACCTGGAACAGTTTTCCTGGGGGTCCTGCTTTGTCCTGGTTCCTGGAAGCACAGGCTTTTGATGAAGGACTCCCCACCGCCAGGTCAATTGGTGATTGCCCCCCAGGCTGTATTTCTCGTATGAGGCGCAGAGAGTGCGGGCGTGGTGTCCCGGCCCTGGAGCCAGCTCTAGGACTGCACAGCGGCCTTGCCTCCACCCCTCATCTGGGAACAGGGCGGTGGGGAGGAGAAGGAACCAGGGTCTTGCCCCTTCTGTGTCTCGAGAACATGGGAACACATCGTCCCATTGCCTTGCACCATTCACAGCCCAAGCTTGTGTGAAGTATTTACTTTATAACCTCCCCCGACAATGATGTATTTTATATAAGCAGCACATAAAGTAGTGATTTAATACCCTATCAAGCAAGATCTAAACAATAAGGAACAGATATCACTGTAGAAAAGTTACTTTATCCAGGAAACATTTATCAACTGCAGGTGGAAATGAATCATGGCTTCCTCCTCGGCGGCTCCTGATAAGCCTGTGAGATTCTGTCCTGTTCGCAACTGTTAGTTTATAAGCTATACCTTTCCTTCTATGATGTTAGTTACAAGCTCTACCTTTCCTTCTATGATGCTTATTTCTTGCCTGTTCAGCACTGTTACAGTTACAAGCTCTACCTTTTTTTCTTCGATGTGTATTTCTTGCCTGTTCACCACTGTTAGTTACAAGCTATACCTTTTATTCTGTGATGTATATTTCTTGAAGGCATGGACTAAATCCTAATTCCACAGTATTCGATGCACATACTCGAGACACTTGTTTGAATGAATGGATTAATGGAAAAGAGAAGTGGTGATTTCCGTTTTAATTCATTATGCCAAACTTTGTTTACACACACAATTTTATGGTCCTTTGGATAAACTGAGCTTCCATGCAGGGTGGTTAGAGATTGTGGGAGTGCAGCAAATGGCTCTGTGTCTCTAGGCTCACGAAGGGCTTGAGGGACTTGATGGCGGCACCCGTGTTGAAAACTCAGTTCTGCAAATCCATTTGATGATCTGCCAGCACACACAGCCCTGCTTCCCAGCTGATTTCTGCACAGAGGCTTCTCCTGAACACCCCAGGTGAACGTGGGTTCAGCCAGCACTGCTGCACTTCCACAACAAGCCAGGTGCTGCAGGGATGAGGGAGAAGGGCAGGACCCGGATCTTCCTGAGTCCCAGGGCCCGTGTGGGGACACTGCCTGGCCTGGCTCTTGTTGGGGAAGTCAGGGAAATGATGGCATGGAGCTTCTGTTGGCAGGATCCGCTTGCTCAAACATGGATCCCAGGTCTGTGTGTGGGAGGCAAAATAGAAATTTATGTGGATATCATCAGTAACATAGCAAATGCGGGCTTCTTCCGTAGGGTGGCTGACCCTCTCGCTCATCTGCTGAGCAAAGGTGCGGCCCGGCCTCCTGGACCTCCACAGTGAGCTTTTCCCAAGCTCTGTCCACTCTGTGGAGATGGCCGGAGCCAGGGCAGACATGGGGTGTTTGTAACTTTTTTTTTTTTTTTTTTTGAGATGGAGTATTGCTCTATCACCCAGGCTGGAGTACAATGGTGTGATCTCGGCTTAGTGCAAGCTCCGCCTCCCGGGTTCACGCCATTCTCCTGCCTCAGCCTCCCAAGTAGCTGGGACCACAGTCACCCACCACCACGCCCAGCTAATTTTTTGCCTTTTTAGTAGAGACGGGGCTTCACCGTGTTAGCCAGGATGGTCTCGATCTCCTTACCTCGTGATCCACCAGCCTCAGCCTCCCAAAGTGCTGGGATTACAGGCGCGAGCCACTGCACCCAGCCAGGTGTTTGTCAGTTTTTGAAAGCTGCATTTAAAGAATGAAATAGACCGAACAGAATTACTTACTTTTGAATATTTAATACTTAGTCTACAAGAACACTTAAATATAGTTAATGTATTCAAATAATAAGGAAGAACTTTCCAAAGCAAAAGTACAAACCTTTTACTTGGCAGGGATTTCACTCTGTTTCTAAAAAGCCAGCAAGCACTTTTCCTGAAATAGACTCGTCTGTTCCTCTACATAGACCCTACTAACATTTTAGCTGCATTTCTGCTGTATCTTCATGTGATAGATGATAGAAAATTCCTTGCTACTGGAACTTCACGATGCTTTCCTTTTAAACATCAGATAGAAAGTATGGATAGTAAATCTCAGATTAGTTGCCATTCTCGGTCTTGGTAGAGCTGCCACCAACAGCCTCTGTCAGTTACAACAGAGTGTGTCTCCCCAGCAACCAGGCTTAGATTGCAGACCGAGCCAGGCTCACCCAGGATTGAGTGCAATGTCTTCCAAAGCTGTAGCCGCTGCTCTCAGAGGAGACTTGAGCCCTCCCTTTGATGCCTGCAAGTGGCTGTTCTCAGATCACAGCAGCTGCAGCAGCATCTCGGAGGATGCCGGCAGGGGTGTCCTGGGTATTGACACCACAGCAGGGGCCTGCAGTGTCGGAATGAAATGGGCCGTGACACTGAGCAGCCTAGAGGAGTCCACAGCCACGTTTCAAAGGTGCAGCGGCCCGAGGTGAACCCCAGAGTACTGAAGAGCCTGGAGTTGACCTGTCTCGAGTCCATTGAGAGAACTGGCTCAATTCTGTACCTGTGCGGGCAAAAGATGACTGTTTGGGCTTGGCCCCTTCCCAGGCCAGGGCTAGGAAGGTTGTCTGCACAGCTAGTGGGAGCTTGACTCTGTTCACACTTGGGGCTGAGTCCCGCTCCTTTCTGTGAGCCCAGGGAAGATAGACATGCCGAGCTCTCCTGTAAGAGGCCCCTGATGAGTGGAAGCTGAGCGCCAGGATGGTCGGCCTTGTGGTGTGCGGGGCAGGTTCGGAGTGGGCACGTGCTACGTGGGGGCCCGGCTGCTGTTGTCACTAATTGGGCTCAGCAGACGCTGCCGGTGGACATGGCTCCTGTGGTACTTGGTGATTTTCTCCTCACAGGAGGTACTTGATGGGTTGCCCTGCGGTGAAGGTGTCGGTGCTCTGACAGGCTGCCTGATTGGAGGAAGGCGCTGGTGGGGTTGTGCTCCGAGGCCCCGTTCCTCTTAAGGAACAGGAAGGGGGTTTGGGATCCTGCTTCCGGCTGCGCTCGCTTGCTAGGTTCTTGGCCTCCACAGCCGGGAGGAGCTGAGCGCCGGCCTGAAACTTGGACCCGTTCTACAGCCTCCGTGGCGCTTGTGGTGGTATGCGGGATGTGGCCCTTGGAACTCCAAGCCCTACCCTGGTATGCCACGCGTTGGGGCGTCTCAGGCACCCGCTGTGTGCCAGAATCCGTAGTGGGGTGGGCGGTAGCAAGGGCTATGGGGTAGAGGGGACACGGTACGCGGATGATGCTGAGAAGCATCAGGGAGGCACTTGAGGCAGTGACAGCAGAGCTGAGACCTGCAAGGAGGGGACTGGCTGTGGGTGTTGGGGCTCAGGGAGCTGCCTCTACTAGAGCCACAGCGCTCAGTGAGGGCAGAGCGGGGTACTGAGGCCTGGGGAAGCCGTGTGCACAGTTCGCATCAGGTATGTAGGTCTGCCGGGCTGTGCTGCCCTTCTCAGTCCTGGCTGGGCCTGGGGTCCCGGAGGGATCTGAGGGTCCTGGCATCTCCCTCTTCTTGCTTCCCTGTTTCTTCCTGGTCAAGGGCTGCTTGTTTATTGCAATTCTGGCAGTTATTCTGAATATTAAGAGGAGTTTCACAAAATTGTAGGGGGAGAGGGACCAGGGATTCTTTTTTTTTTTTTCTCCCCCTGATTTTACACGGAGGCTTCTGCTGTCCCTTAGTGTGGAGACAGAGTGCAGATGTTCTGTAGTTTTGTCCAGGAAGAGAAGAGCTTCTGAGAAGTCACAGATCTGATCGTTGCAATAGCACTGACATTTTTAAATGGGAGAATGCTGATGTCTATAATAATCAGAGTGAAACTTCGATAGCTTCAATATAAAGATGCTGAGATGATCTTAGAGCCACTTCGTCCATAGATCCTTCTACAGAGTGGAGTGTGACATCTCTACCAGCCTCTGGTCAGTGGCCGCCTGTGGCTGACTGAATGCTTGAAGTGTAAATGAGAAACTGAATTTCTAATTTTTTTAAATTTTAGTCAAATTTAAATAGCTATATGGGCCGGGCACCATGGCTCATGCCTATACTCCCAGCAGTTTCGGAGGTCGAGGTAGGTGGATCATGTGAGGTCAGGTGTTCGAGACCAGCCTGGCCAACAGAGTGAAATCCCATCCCTATTAAAAATACAAAAAAATTAGCCGGGCCTGGTGACAGGCGCCTGTATTCCCAGCTACTCGGGAGGCCGAGGCAGGAGAATCACTTGAACTCGAGAGGCAGAGGTTGCAGCGAGCCGAGATTGTGCCACTGCACTCCAGCCTGGGTGACAGAGGGGGACTCTTAAGGAAAAAAAAAGATTTTAAAAACCCTACATGCCCCTAGTTGCTTCTGTAGGAGACGGCATGGTTCCAGAAGGTAGACTAAGTGTTGAGGACTCTGCAGCATCAGGCTGCAGACAGTCTCCCTTCCTAGCAGCGTGTGCCCCTGGGCTGTCCTTCTACCAGAAGGGATGGTGGCATCTCTGGGAGGTATCTGTGGACTCAGATCGGTGTGGATTAGTGACTTGTGTTACTCACAGATACTTAATTTTATGGGTAAATGAATACCTGGACTTGCTGCAATTTCAGGGCGAGATTCGGGAGTAGGGAGTGAAAAGTGACAAGGGGACCCAGGGCTTGTTCTGCCGCCCCCAGGACCTGCTCGGGGCGTCTTCCCGTCTGAAGCTGCAGCGCCTGCCTGGGCACCCCTCCTCTCTGAAGCCCCAGCACCTGGTCGGGGCATCCCTCCCCTCTGAAGCCCCAGCACCTGGTCGGGGAACCCCTCTCCTCTGAAGCCCCAGCACCTGGTCGGGGAACCCCTCCCCTCTGAAGCCTCAGCACCTGGTCGGGGAAGCCCTCTCCTCTGAAGCCCCGAGACCCTCCTGGCCTGCGGTGCTGCTTCTCCAAATGCTGCCCTTGGCTGTTTTCCAGGAGTCACCGGCACCCGATCAGGCTGCGTGTGTCACTTCTTCATGGATCTGGGGTGTCGGTGAAGTCATTGAAGCTCATTTGTCTCATCTTCCTCCTCATGTGCCGTATCTCACCTGTTGTCTGTCCGAGTTCGTGTGTGTGCGTGTTGTGCGTTCTCAGGCTGTACTTGGTGCTTAGGTGACAAGAACGTCTTAGGGCAATGGACTGTCTGCTCCAAAGGATGCTGTGTGTGAATCGAGACACGGTTTATTTGTGGGGTTTAAATTTTCTGGATGTTGGAGGCAATTAGGGGGAAACAAGGTCTAAAAAAGCCCCTGGGGAGGAGGAAGGCAATAAAGAAAAACGTAACTTTATACACACTTAGCAGTAGATTTAATTTGAAGGTGAATTTTGTATTTTGGGGACTCCTAAAGTTACTGTTTGTTGGGATTCCTTGATGAGCTTTTCTTGTTTTCTGTCAAGTAGAAAGTAAAGTGCATCGGTTTTGTCTTTAATTTTGACTGACTAGAATCTAATTCCCTTTTTCTCCCATTCACGTTAGGGTGGGGATTGGACTACAAGAGCTGTAGGATCTCTTTATTTCTGATCTTAAATGAATTTTTTTATTCACTTTTTTTTTTTTTTTGGTGAGTTGCTATTTTTTCCTTCAATTCACTGTTCTTTGTTTTGGAAAATGTTATATTTGTACTGTGCTTTAAATGTACACAGTGGTTCTAAATTGCTACTTTTCTTTAAGGTTAGATATAACATCATAATTAAAATGTCATCCATAAATCAGGCACAGTCTGAGGCCTGGAGACCCCTCTTGTCACTTCCTTCCAGCTGTGTCTCCTTCCCTGGCCACGTTGCCTCTGGCCACGTCTCCTCCTTCCCGGCCACATCACTTCTGGCCTCATTGCCTGACACCCTCCCTCCTGGTGACCTCCGTGGCTCCTGCTGACTGCCCTCCCAAGGGTCTGGTTGAGGCTCCTTCCCCGTTTTCTGCTTCTGAGTGGGTCTCAGGGCCTGGATGTTTCATAGGATGCAAGTTTCTTCCCTTCCAGCCGTGGGTCTCTGGGTGACAACTCCAGAGAGTGCACAAAGCTCTCCTTACCCACCTGGGGGCCCTGAACCCTGACCGCCAGGGCTTGTCTGTGGGGTGTGGGGCAGACTCATGCATGAATTGGACTAAAAAGGTGCTTCCAGGAATCCTTGTTTTAAGTGCACTGTAGCAGAGATGGGGAGAGGGGACCACCTGGTTTGCTCAGAATTTGGTGGTGATCACAGCCAATGAGGCAACATAAGCCCCTCCTCAATGAAGCATTCCACAGACTGATTTTACACATGACAGTTGTGATGGCTGGAAAAGGCTTCACACAATGAGTGAGTTTGAGCTGCATTTGAAGAAAGAAAAAGTCCCTGCAGGTGGAAATGAAAGATAAGGGTGACCCAAGCCATCAGCAGCAGCGGAAGTGAGGTTGTGCCGACTTCCCATGGATTGTTGGCATGGCTGAAATGCAGGAGAGGGCAGGGGTGCTAAGGAACAGCAGGGCGACATTACGATCCCCCTGCAGGGAGGGGACGTGACTGACATATTATCACATGCATACAACTGAGAGATGATTTGAGGATGATTTCTGGGAGCATGTGGGAAGGGCACATCATCAGTTCTCTGGATCTCTTTTTATGAAGTGAAAACAGGCCTCTGTCTCTCTTGGGAGCTGTTAAGATCAAATCGGATAATCTATAGCGAGCCTTGTAAATGCTAAAGCTTATGACAGACTGTTCCAGGCCCCTTGTCTTCACCCTCCTTTTCTCCTCAGTATCGTGAACCCTGCTGGGTACCACACTATCTGCCTGGCTTCCTCCTCCATAACGTGAGCCCTGAGTACTTGCTGGGTACCTCGCTGTCCACCTTCCTTCCTCAGTAACGTGAGCCCTGAAGTATTTGCTGGGTACCTCGCTGCCTGCCGTACAGCTGGCTGTAGCCTTGTCAAACGCACTTGGCTGGCACATAAGCAGAAGTGCTCAGTGGACCTTGGGAGGTCTTTCTGACATGTGGGTGCCTGCTTTTCCCTGTTAGGCTGGAGCTGCAGGAGCCCCCCTAGACCAGACAGAGGACCAAAGCTGTGGCCTCGGGGTGGGGGCTGGGGGAGCTCCCTGGGTTTATTGTGTGGGTGAGAGCAAACTTCAGTCTTGCTGCGGCACCGGGATTCAGGGATCCTTCTGGAATGTTCTGAGTGAGAAACAGAAAGTGTGCACAGGTGCGTCTTCTACGGATTTTATGGTTATCTTGGGAGAACACTGGTGCCTCTGAGCTATGAACCTGCAGAACCACTTCTTCCACTAAGACTGCCTTTATATAAAGAATGACTTACAAACAATGCTACTTCAGATGGAGGTGATGGAGTTATTTGCAGGTGTGGCCTGAAAATTGAACAAAATGACTCTTTCACCTCACGAAAGTACCTTACGTTATTCCCAGTGATTAGACATTTGAGTTTTCCAGTGAATATTAAAATATAAAAATCTTGTGTCCACCACTTTCTTATGTGATCAACGGTGATATTGATATGTTTTTTTTTTTTTTTTTTTTTTGACGTAGAATGAAATGTGGAAGCTGCTCATAACACTGAACCAGTGTTTTCTAACCAATGTGTGATTACAAAATCGTGTGCTGGTAAAAGCCATTCAAGTGCAGGACGGACCAGTCGACTTAGAAGGAATTGGGGCGGAAAGGCCCGTCGGCCAGAGCGCAGACTCCACGTTGCAGACAGCCTGTACTGAAGTACTACTTATTGTATTTGGCAGCAGAGAATACCTAAAATTATCTGAAAACACATTGAAAATACTTCTTCTTAATTGTGTATCAGCATGGGGTCAGACTTTTTTCATAAACTTCAACCACGACTCTGCAGCCCACTGAACGCAGACAGCCCATGAGAACCCTGCTTTCTGAGATGCAGAGATGTTAGGCATTTTCACAGCAGCACAAACTGTTTTCATGCTACTGCTTATTTTGGAAAATGGTTTCTTCAAGACTGTGTTAAGATGTAATGACTTTATCACTGTAAAATTAACTAAATTGTTACCTTTTTTTTTTTTTTTTTTTTTTTAGACGGAGTCTTGCTCTGCCACCCAGGCTGGAGTGCAGTGGTGTGACCTCAGTGCACTTCAACATCTGCCTCCTGAGTTCAAGTGATTCTCCTGCCTCAGCCTCCCTAGTATCTGGGACTACAGGTGTCCGTCACCATGCCCGGCTAATTTTTGTGTTTTAGTAGAGATGGGATTTCACCATGTTGGCCAGGCCGGTCTCGAACTCCTGACCTCAAGTGATGCACCTGCCTCTGCCTCCCAAAGTGCTGAGATTATAGGCACAAACCACCACTCCTGGCCTCATGAGAAACCTTTTTTGTGATCTTTAATAAAGTGCAAAGTGTTCCTGAGACCCAAATTTTGAAAACCACTGGCTTAAACTGACAAAATTGTCCACGACTCTTCAGTATATCCTCTAATCTGTTGATGGAGAAAGGACGTAAGGGTTGCTTTACTTTTGTCATTTCACAACTCAATGGTGCTGGGACAACTGGGGTATCCACATGGAAAAGGATGGACTGGACCCTTCCTCACCCTACACACAAAGCTCAAAATGGATCCAGTGTTAAGGAGCTGAGTGTGAGACCCATTCTGTCAGTCTGCTGGGTACCGTAACGGACACCACAGACCGTGTGGCTTAAACAACGGCATCTTATTTCCTTTGTTCTGGAGGCTGGAAGCCTGGGATCAAGATGCAGGCAGGGTTGGATTCTCTGGGGCCTCACCCCATGCTGTGTAGACGGCGTCTTCTCTGTGTCCTCACAGGTTTCTCTTACGTGTGTGCAGCACTGAGGACTGTGTGCCTAAATTGTCTTATAAGAACACCCGTCATACTGGATCAGGGCCTACTCTTAAGATCTTATGGGACCTAAATTGCCAAGTTAAAGGCGCTGTATCTAAATATAGTGACATTTTGAGTTTCTGGGGTTGTGACTTTAACGTGGGAAACTTGACAGGGGGACAGTTCAGCCTATGACACCTTTAGGGGAGAATCCTGGTGAAACTGTTATGTTGGATTAGGCAATGTTTCCTTAGATGAGACGCCTAAAGCATAACAAGCAACTGACGGGAAAAAGACGGTATCAAAATGAAAAATGTTCATTTCAGAGGATACTGTTAAAGTACAAAGACAACCCACAGAATAGGATACATCATCTTGATAAGGGCCTGATATCAAGAATATATTTTAAAACTCTTAATAAAAATCCAATTAAAAATGGACAAAGAATTTGAATAGACATTCTCCAAAGAAAGACATATAAATGCCTTAAAAAGCACATGAGATGTTTAACAGAATTCGTCATCTTAGAAATGGAAATCAAAACCAGCGTGAGATACCACTTCACAACCACCGGGACGGGTAAAACCCCAGTATTGGACAGTGACATGTTGGTGAATTTGGGAAAACTGAAATCTTGATATATTGCTAGTGGGAGGGGGAGTAAAATGGTACAGTTGCTTTGGAAAAGTCTGGCAGTTAATTCCTCAGAAAAGTTAAGCATAGAATCACCGTACGACCCAGGAATTTCACTCCTAGGCATATGCCCAAGAAAATTGAAAGTATTTTTACCGAAAAGTCTTATATAAGAATCTTCATAGCGGCATTATTCCTAATAGTAGAAACAGCCCAGGTGTCTGTCAACGGATGAATGGATAAAGACAATGTATGCACAATGGAATCTCACTCAGCCGTAAAAAGGAACAAAAGAACGTGTGCTCCAACCCAAATGAGCCTTGGACGTGAAAGATGCCTGCGCCAAAGATCACGCACTGTGAGATTCCACTCATCTTGGACGTGAAAGATGCCAGCACCGAAGGTCACGCCAAAGGTCATGCACTGTACGATTCTTCTCACAACAGGTGTCCAGAATGGGCAAATCCAGAGAAACGGAAGTCGGCTGGCGACTGCCACGGGCTGGCAGAAGGAAGGAGCAGGTGCTGACTCTTTAATGGGTTCAAGGTTTCCTTGGCCAGTAGTGAAAAAGTCCCGGAATTACATAGTAGTGGTTGATTGTTGCACAGCTTTGAGAATATGCTAAAAAGACTGAATTGTATCCTATAATATTGGGGCTTTTATGCTTTGTAAATTGCTTTTCAACTTAACAAGGAACTCAAGAACTTCTTTGGTGTTGATAATTAGAATGTGAAAGAGACAATATCCAAAACATGTTACTATGTAACTCATGTCCCCAGAGAGTTAAACTTCATTAAAGGATGTGTTTAAGCCTAGGAGACACAATGATCCTATACTATATGTTACAGCCCATCTTACTGATTTCTGTCTCACATAACAACCATATTCAGGGAAAACCGACATGTAAACGTGTGCTGAATGCTATGTAGAGGCACATTCCTCTTACCCGGATGGTCTTTAGTGGTGCAGTAAGAGATACGGTCATAGCAACCTTAGTTTAATTTCCAAGGCAACAGGAATTTGCAACATCTGATGAGTTAGATCTACCTGCACAGCTCCTAATAGGGTTGCCCATTTCTGTGTGGTGTCTGTGTACGTTCTTGCTGTGGAAATAAGTGATAGTACCTGCATAAACACTTGCCTGGAAATGCACACGAAGCTGGTGAAAGCAGAGGACAGGCGAGAGGGTAGCATGGCTCAGCCCTGGCAAAGGAGACGGTTATTCCGAATGCAGAAGATTCAGGAACACGATCCTTGGGAAGACTGGTAAATTCCATGGATCTCACCACTGTCGGGTTGTATCTGTGTAGCCAGTTTACCGGAGCCATCAGAACCGCATGTGTTGGTATCAGTGTCATCACTCAACGCTTCTGACTTTTCCTGGTGCTTAGGATGACTGCATGTGGCAGAATCAAAGTGCTCACTTAGCACAGATCATCAGATCCCAGTTCGTTTCTATCAAGGGGGGCAGGGTTAGGACCCCCCCACTCCCTAATCGTATAAGAACTGGGATCCGATGATCTGTGCCATCGAGAGAGGCAGGGTTACAACAGCCCACTCCCCAATCCCATTGTTGAAAATAATAGTTGGCTTGGGAGGGTTTTTACTCCTAAGGTTGAAGCCGTGCATTTCTGGAGTCTGGGCTGTCGGCCGTGGTGGCTGGGGAATGCTGGGGCTGTGGTCGCCCGGCCGCCAGCATCCCTGCTGGTGGGTCCTGCCTCTTTGACACCGTTCCTTTCTGAAGCTTGCTTTCCCCGGTCCTGGAAGTAGCAGCACTGGAGGAATGGCCTCCTTCCTACAGCGAAGCTGTGCCAGGAGAGGAGAAAACATAGAGCTCTGTTGAAGGATATGATGTTCGGGGCACCACACCATTCGTTCTGCTTCTCAGCGGTGCCTCCTGGTTGATGTTACCATCACCTGGCATTGCCCAGGAGGTAACTCGCAGATGCCACACTGATGGAAAGCCGCAGGAGCGTGGTTCGAGTCCAGGGCCAGCTGGAGCATATCAGCAAGGTCGGGCTGGACACCTGTGGTCCACCCAGTGGGTGGGTCTGTGGAACTGGGGTGGCGTGAGAGCCAGAGGGTCCTAGTAGAACCCTGCCAGATGACAGGAAAGAGGCTCATGAGGAGAGTAACCAGTGGGATCGAGACAGGAAACCGAAGGAGGAGGTCAGGAAGGAGCGAGCTGTCACAGGGTGCACAAGCAAATGCACCTCACAGGATGCAAGATATTGGAGACGGTAATTATAGATGACTTTTCTCAGTCTTTTTATTGTGGTAAAATTACATAGCACTCTGTTTTTAAGTGTATGGTTTGGTGGCATTAACTGTGTTCACACTATCATGCCGCGATCACCGCCATTGATCTCCAGAACTTTCTGGCCTCCCCACACTTGAAACTCGGTCTACCAAACACTAGCTCTCCTCCTGCCCCAGCTCTGGTAAGCGCTACAGATTGCTTGTGAAATAGGCTTTTTCAGAAGAGAAGGGGCAAGAAGAGCTCTCAAGACTGTCTTGAGATTTGAGGAAGTGTTTTAGGTTTTGCTCTCTGGTTCCCAGTGTAAAGGAACTATTGAAGATATGGGAAGGTGAAGGTCTGTGATCTCAGGAAGTGCTGGGCTGGGCAGCTATCCCGCTGTGACGGGGGCACGTGCCCTCAAACCCGCCTGAGATAATCGCGTGAGGATGGTGCTGCGTTGTGACAGCTCTGAACTTGGTCTCCTTGAACGTTGCCAAGTACACAAGCTTTGGCGGTTACCGTCTAGTGTCTGCGGGAGACTTAGAATTTGAACATTGTTGACTGTAGAACACACTCACTCTGATAACACTCTACCTGTTCTCATCAATAGGAAATATGCTGTGCCTTTTTTTCTTTTTTTCTTTTTCCTTTCTTTTTTTTTTTTTTTTTTTTTTTTGCCTTAATATTCTGTGTTGCAGTAGCAGTAGTTGCAGCAGACGCTACTTCTGGTTCATGGTCATTGCCAAACACAAGCTTCTGGAAACCGTGTGAACAATGGAGGGGAAAGTGTTTTTCCGCAAAGGGCTTTTTTGAACATCTTGTTTTTCTCTGGAGTATCTGTTGTGGTGTAAAACATTTTCACATTTAGGGGTTGGTAACGTGTTTTTTACTGGTCAGCTTTGAAACCCCGTGTTTCTGCATGTCATGGGGCTGCTTTATCCTGTTACTCTATGATATCGCTGGTTTGCAAAACTATTGGTTATTTCACTTTAAAAACCAAAGCAGCTTGCAGTATGAGTGTGATTCCTGTAAGAATTTAATTGTAAAATTGATTTGTGTTCAATAAACTTACTGGAATGACTAGATCAGTGGACAAAAGATAAGAACACGTCAAGTCTCTGGGCCAGGAAGGACTTCCAAATAATACACGTGATACACAGTAATTACTTAACAAAAGATTAGATTTAGTACATAAGTATTTAAAACCTCTATATTTTCTATTCTAGCCATTCCGCAGTGCCCATGAGGGTGGGCTGCAGGACAGCCTGTGGAATGCAAGGTCTGTGGGCGCTCAGGTCCCTGGTATAAAATGGCATCGTGTTTGCATATGACATATGCACGTCCTCCTGCAGACGTTCAGTCATGTCAGGGTTGCCCATAACAGCTGTACCACGGACATGCCATGCAAGTAGTTGTTAAACTATATTGTTTAGTGAATAATAATGAATAATAAAGTCTGGATGCTTAGTACAAACACATTAAAAAGATATTCTTGCTCTATGGTTGGTGGAATCCACAGGCCTGGAACCCCGGGAGAGAGCATAAACTCTAGAAGCAAAACGAACAAATAAAGAACTTGAGGTCATCAGGGACGGGTGTGGGATCACACTGAATCTCGTGTGTTTTGCTGTCTGTGTCACTGCAGAGTGTAAACGGGAACTATTTTTAGCTTAAGGTAAAATAGGTAACGGGAAACCCTGTGGAATGGGCACGAAGGTGCGCCCCTCATTACCACGTGTTACAGCCAAGCGTCTGCCTCCTGGGGAACGATCTGTTCTGTGGGGAGACTAGACGTTGATGATTTCCAGATATGTGAAGGGAAATGCCCTCCGAGAAGCGTGGCTTTGGCCGGAGCACGTCAGACGAGAGTTAGCGTGGCATGGAGTTTCCACAGTGCCCCTCAGCCCTGCTGCTTCTCTCCCCACCCCTGTTCCTGACTCTTACCAAGGGAGGAAATTTCAACCCCGCACAGGGCTGTGGGTCTCTAGGGCAGGTGCTGCCTTCTCCTGAACAGGCTGTGGCAGAGGAGGGTCTGGCCTTACTTGAACTGTGAGAGATGCTCTCGGAGATCCAGCATCCCGCAAACCCAGGTGCTGAAGGTTCCTCTTTCACCGTCCTGCAGGGAGAGGGCGCTTTTCCTGTTTCCCCTCAACCTGAGCTGACGTCTTGTCTGTTCTGTACACCTAGTTCTCAAGAGCAGTTATTGTTAATCATCCAGCAGACAAACCCCATAAGGTGACAGCCTGGGAGGGTAGATGGGGCTGGAAAGTAGTTTCCTGAATAACAGGGTTCAGTTTCCTGTTTTGGCGTCATTTGACCAAAAGACCCCAAATAATTGAAATATTGTCAGCAAAACACCCATGCTGTATCTGAGTTTTTTTTTTTTTTTTTTTTTTTTTTTTTTTAAGGAATGGGTGCAAACATTTAACAGGGACCTGACGAAAAGAGAAGGATGTCTTCTCTGCAATGTGAAGGTCAAGGCTGGTTGGCATTTGCCATCTGTGACTAGCAGCGACCCAGGTTGTTTCCCTCCTGATCCTCCAGCTACTGCTTCAGTTCCCACCAGCAGGAGGAGCAGCGGGAAGGTGCCTTTTCCCCTTTGAAGGGGATGAGGTGAGAGTTGCACCTGCCATTTCGCAAGTCCCTGGGGTGATTCTCCAGCATGGGTGGGAATTGGGTTTGGAGGCCTGAGCCCCGTGAAGCTGGGGTTGCTGTTCCCTGAGCAGCAGGAGCCTGGACTCTGGGAAGTGGGGTCAGAAGGTAGCCTTTGCTGCATCCACAGGAGGGGCCCCTCGTCTCAGTTGACATCTTCACTGCAGAAGGGGGTGTGGGCTTCATGGTCCATTGATAAATAGAACGTTACTTTTTTTTAAGCACATCGAACCCTAATTCAGCCTTTACTAAAGTGGCATTTTGTAATTCCACTTGATTTCATCGTTATACCCGCCGGAGGGAATGCTTCCTGTAAACCAGAAGCATCTCTGAGATGGTTCTCGGCCCATAGAGAGTTCATTTTCCCAAGGTTGAAGACACAGCCTCAGGAGGGGTTGAGGACACACTGTGACAGCCTCAGGAGGTCCTGGACATGTGCCCAAGGTGTTTGGGGCACAACTTGGTCTTTCACATTTTAGGGAGACGTGAGACATCAATACATGTGAGATGTTCGTTGGTTCGGTCCAGGACGGAGGGACAGCTCAAAGCAGGGAGGGGTTTCCAGGCCACAGGTAGTTCAGATAAATGTGTTTCTGGTGAACCTTTCCAGAGGAAGCAGTCAGATCCGCATTTATCTCCATGTGCAGATGGTGACTTTGAGTTCTGTCCTCTGTCCATGAGGAATTTCCTTGCGGACTGGTTGTGCGGGAGGTACGTGGCTGTTTTTCCCCCCAGTAGCTGTCTCTGTTAGGAAGAGCATGGGAGGCAGGTTTACGCTAAGCTGTTCCCCACCTTGATTTCCCTTTAGCTTAGTGATTTTGGGGTCCTGAGATGTATTTTCAGCTTCACACTTCTGAACACACTGGCACTCTAAACAGTGTTGTTAGGAGGCATCTAACTTAGAAGAAGAATCTATTTGGAAGGACTTGAGCACCTTCCTCTTTGAGAGACACAAGCCTCCGTTTAGTTTGCCCCAAGGCTGTTAGGCTGCCCCGCGGGGTCTGTGAGCTTAGAAAGCTGTGCCCCTCTCAGCACCTGGCTGTGGAATCTGATGACTTGGAAGATAATCCAGCATCTACATGTTTTGGAAAGCAGATTGTCTCTTAAATTTTTGGTGATTATGATTCTAACACTAGAATTTCAGTGTGTATTTTCCACCCTTCTTACTTTGTCTCCTCACACCCTGAGATGCTGTTGCATTTGCCCTTAGGCTTCATTGAGGGAGGGTCAGTTCTGACCCTTTCTTAGATATTGACCTGGAACGAACAGAATCGAGATTCAGAAAAACCCTGGAGCTGTGAGAGTGGTTGATATCTACGTAAGTGGGGTTCATGTGTCAAATTCAGGTTGAAGAAATACCAATTCTAGGCTGGGCATAGTGGCTCACACCTGTAATCCCAGCACCTTGGGAGGCTGAAGTGGGCAGTTCAATTTTGAGCCCAGGAATTCGAGACTAGCCTGGACAACATAGCAAGACCCTGACTCTACAAAAAATTAAATAGTGGTGGTGATGTGCACCTGTGGTCCCAGCTACTCGGGAAGCTGAGGCTGGAGGATCACCCAAGCCTGGCAGGTTGAGGCTGCAGTGAACCCTGATAGCACCACTGTACTTATGGTGCACTGTGCCTGAGTGACAGAACAAGAACCACCACAAACACACACACTATCAATTCGTGCAGTGGCCAGTTCTGCTGGGACCACCTGTTAAGTCTACTCTGGGCCTCATGGTTTGAGAAGGGTCTGTCCAGGGGAGAGAGGGAGTAGCTTGAGGGCCTAGAAGCCAGTTCTTGTGGTTCAGCGTGACTGTGGGTGTGGAACTGGGGGCAGGGCTCTCCAGGGGCATGAGTGGGTAAGCTGATGGGATTCCAGGATGAGCCCCTGTGACTTTGCCTGATTTACATCCGTCCAGTACGAATCCACAGGCTCTTACTCTAGAAGTTTCTGCCGGGGCTGATGGACTGGCCCAGAGACAGAGGGTGCCCTCAGAGCCTCAGGGTGCCTTCTGGTTTAGGAAGAGCACTTAGTCTCCTAGATCTAGGATTTATGGCACTACAGGGGACTGGTCACACTCGGAGCAGCAGCCACCTACATTCTAGACTTGGTTCTCGCCGAAGTATTTTGGAGCCTGTTGGTACCCTGTGTTCTGTTGATCTGTAAAACAAGTTAGAGTTGTAACTAGTTAAAATCTACTTTTAAATTTTTGCCACAGAATATGGCAGTTGTGGTGGAGCCTGGCCAGAGACCCCCACCCTCGGACGCTGCCGCATGCTGGGGTTGCAAGCGTTGCCTGCATCGGCTGCCCCTCCTGGCGTGCCTGTGTTCTTGACATGGGCGCCGGCTGAGGCTCGGCCTGTGGGACTCGTGCAGCCATTTGTCCGTGTTCCTCTGAGGTTCCGCAGACTTCATGGTCCTGTGGCAGAGCATACGGTATCTGCTTGCATCCTGATTTCCCCAAACCAGTGCACGTGAGGCCTCCCTGGAGAGCTTGTGGGAAGCCCTAGCCCACCCTTTTCTGGTCCCACAGCCAGCACCAAACTCTGAGATCCCCTTGGCCCACCCCTCAGGTTCCTAAAATGGTTAGGGTTTCCTGGGCCCCGAATTTTTAGGTCTAGGCTAAAAAGTCCTGGGACAGACTCGCAGGGTTCTTTATGTAGAAACGATGAGTGTGCTGGTGACTCAGAGCAGGCACTGCACCCTCACTCCAGGGTCCTTTGCGCCAGCTGTAAAGGAGCGTGTGGGTCACACACAGTCCCTGCATCCTCACTCCAGGCACTGCTCTTTTATTTCTTAATTAAAAGCCTAAAAGCCTTGATAATGAAAATGCATTCTCCCCAGAAAGTAGAGTTTCCTGTTACGGAGGCTCACCTGTAAATGCCGTGCCAGGTCCTGCTTCCTGCCAACGGCCAAGGCAGGTACTTCATTTGGGAGGTGACCCAGAGGGACATCTGAGAGGCCTGCCCGTCCCCGAGGGATGAAGCCGCTGGCCTCACACTCTGCTCCGGCCTCCATCAGCTCCTTCCTACCTGCAAACTGCCTGCTTTGACGTTGCCATCATTGGAGATCCGTTAGGGACTTAGTATGGGTTGACTCCCATAGGA
The DNA here is from genome assembly GCF_037993035.2 of Macaca fascicularis. NCBI lineage: Eukaryota > Metazoa > Chordata > Mammalia > Primates > Cercopithecidae > Macaca > Macaca fascicularis. The sequence goes on along the minus strand of NC_088377.1, from coordinate 39,097,228 downwards.
CCAGGAGATCGTGGAAAGGTGGGAACCAGGGCTGGGAGGGTGGTGACCACGGCCAAAATGAGAACCGGGAGGTCCATCTTCTGTCTAAAATGTTTTTTAAAATAAACATAGTGTCTCAGGAGCATGAGAGGGCAGGCCACAGACAGGGGAGAACGTATCTGTAAAAGACTCATCTGATAAAGGCTGTTATCTAAACCGTGCAAGGAACTCTCAAAACTCAACAAGAAAATGAACAACCTGATTAAAAATGGACCAAAGACCTGGATAGATAACCCAACAAAGAAGATACACAGATGGCAAATCTCCACGCGGAAAGATGGCCCGCGTCTTATGTCGTAGGGCGAGGCGTCACTGCGCACCCATCAGCCTGGTCAATACTGGAACTCTGACACCACTGCGTGCTGGTGGGTGTGTGGGCATCAGGACCTTCACTCATCACTGGGGGAAGTGGGGCAGCTGCTGTGGGAGGCAGCGTGGCAGTTTTCTGTGGAACTAAGCACTCCGACCACAGGAGAAATCAAAGTCTTGGACTTTTACTCAGAAGAGCTGAAAGTTCACTTCCACTCGGAAATGTGCACACAGATGTTGACAGCAGCTTTATTTATCATTGCCAAAACTTGAAAGCAACCAAGATGCCCTTCAGTAGGTGAATGGATAAACTGTGGTACGTCAGAAACTGGGATATCATTCAGCACTGAAAAGAACTGGACCACTAAGCCATGAAAAGACACGGAAGGATCTGAAACGCATGTTGCTAAGTGAGTCTCCAATCTGGAAAGGCTACCTGCTGTCTGAGTCCAACCACAGGACAGTCTGGAAAGGGCAAAGCTGTGGAGAAAGGAAAACGGTCAGCGGCTGCCAGGGTTTGGGGAAGGGAGAGATGAATGGGAGGAGCATACAGGATGTGTAGGGTGGGGAAGCAACTCCGGGTGGGGCTTTCATGGGGGATCCTTGCCGTTCCACCTCTGTGAAACCCACAGAGTGAGCAGCAGCAGGCCGAGCCCTGTGGTGAGCTGTGGACTCTGGGTGGTGGTGTCGTATTGATACGGGTCCGCCAGTCGTACAGACGTGCTTGTCCGGTGGGGACAGGAGAATGATGGAGGCTGTGCCTGTGCTGGGTAAGGAGATACGTGAGGACTCTCTGTACTTTCCTCCTGATTTTGCTATGAACCGAAAACGGCTTTTAAAAACGTCTATTGAAAAACCAAAGAAAAGAGTGCTGGCCAGATAGCATCTGTGTGAGCGTGTGGCCTGTGTTCTATGTTCAGGATTTCCCTGTTAGAATACACATATCTACATTATTCAGAAGTTAAACTTTTGCAGTAAGTAACTCACTATAAAGTTAATGACAATATCAGCTTGAGCGCTGCCGGGATAGCCAGGATCCTGTATCCTGAATCCTGAACAGCTTCTCCCCTTACAGGTGCAGTTGACGCCCATGCCCTCAGCCCAGTAAGCAGCAGGGCTGGAACCAGGAGTCAGGCTTTGGGGGGCAGAGAGGAAGTGAGATCTGTAAGCACGTGGCGGGGGGGTGGCAGGGATGATGTTTTGACCAGTTTTCCTTATCCCTGAGACCTTCTTACAGTTGGGAGTCCCCACTCTCGGGCACCTCAGAAACCAAAGGCTGCTCGTAATCCTCAAGTTCCAGATGCCTCAGGGGAGATACTTGGGTTGTTGGGTGCAGTTATTTGCTACTCAGTGGGATTTACCCGCAGCATTTCTGGTTGTTTTGAAGAGCTGATGCTTGAGCTGCTTAAAATCACGTATGGATATCGATTTACCTGTAAAAGTTAAGAATGGAATTTGAGTTCAAAGATTTGTTGAAAATGCTCAAGTTTGTGTACTAATATATACATTAGTGGAAATATCCAAAAGTCCAGGATTTATGTTAATCACTTCTCTTGATTTTTGTAATATCTACCTGTCGTATTTCCATTTGATTAATAGATGTCAGAGGGCTTAAATTTTGAGTGCCTGAATTCACTGAATTTAAAACTTCTTACACCAAATGTAATTAAACTGAATGCAGCCAACAGTGCGTGCTTTTATAAATGTTGATTAAAATATATATAAAAACACATATCCATGAACATGCAGATGGGGGCAACATATTAAACCAATGGAAGTAGAATTAGTGTTCCTTGTTTTCTGAGAAGACAAATTTTTAAAAAGCTGAGGGGTCTTATAACTTTCTAGTTTCCCACTTATTTGCCCTAAAGTGGAAGATTGACAGCAGCAGAAGAGGAGATCCTGGGCCAGTGCGGGCTCTGGGAGCAGCGGGGTGAGTGCCCGAAGGTGCTGGCTGGAGGCAGAGCAGGGAGGTGCTCAGGCAGGCCAGGACGGCCTCAAGGCACGCGGCTCAGTGAGTGAGAAAGGGTTCACGTTTCCTGGAGAACCCTTGTCTCTGCCCACGGAAAACCCAAACTCCTTCCAACCGGGATGTGCATCTCATGTAAAAGTTGTTGCTCCCAGAAAGAAAGCCAGTGGATATAGAATTTTTTTGTATGCAGAAATTAGTTGAAATTTGTTTCTAACCTTATCCTTTTCTTCCACCATCTTAATGTCCAGTAACTTCCTGCAGGTAACACACACATCTTAGGAGAGCGCTGTATTTCAGCTGCTGTTGGCTCCGATGTGACTTTGTGGTGTCTGATGTTCTGGTTCTGAGGTTCTGCCCAGAACGTGGCTCCTCCCTGCTGAGCGTTGCTTGTTGAAGGCCCGTGTGGAAACTTTCCCTGTCAGCTCGTTGACCGCAACAGTCTTGGTTCAGAAACCTCGGACCTCCTGAGACTTCACACAGCCTTCTAAATTTTCTTGCGTGACCTTTTCATTTTAGTGTTCCCCATTAATTCAGCTGTTTTCCAGAATGTAAGTAAGCTGCTGAATGCAGGGTGGGGGGTGCCCTCCGTTGGCTCTGGGGAGAAGCATCGCTGTTTCTCCGGGTGGAGCTTCCCGGCCACCATGTTGTGCTCCAAGACGCAGCAGGGTTCTTTGGCAGAAGTAACCGTCGAAGGCCCGCGTCTCAGTGGCTGGGTGGCTGTGGGTGTGTGTCCTCGCGGCCATACCGGCCCCTCCCCGTCAATGGCACCACGGAGAGGAGCAGGGGGAGGCCTGGGATCTGTCAGCAGAGTCACAGCAGTGCTTCCGAGAGTGTCGTCCATTTGTAACTAGACAAGCAGAGAAAGTGTTGGAGATAAGCAGGAGACGGTGTCTGTCCCTAATGAGCTCAGGCGTGCCCTTGAGAGGGTCAGGTTTCTGTGCGGTTGATCCGGACTCAGCCTGGCTGTGGCAGTGCAGGTGACTGCTGGGCTTTGGCAAGGCTGCAGCCACTGTCCGTCTGAGACAGCCCCCTTCCCAGGTTCACGGTACCAGCTGGGCGCCCAGGCCTGATTTCCCGCCAGGACGGAGGCCCTGTGTATGTGTTGGGGGAGGGGGCGAGGAAGGGTTAGGTGGGGTCCTGCTTTATTGCCGTATCCAATGCCACGCGGGGTCAGTACTCAGGAAACACGTGCTGTGTGGGTCAGCGATTAAGTTCAGAAACCTGAAAAATTCAGCAGCGCAGGCTTTGGGCATGCATGAGCCGTCCAGCCCTGGGGCTCTTTCTCTGAATTTCCTTCCATGGCATCCTCCTCATCCCAGGGGCCCCTGTCCCCGCATGGCTGTTGGCAGCTTCACAGCTTCCTCTGCCTCCCCTCCAGGGCCCTGGTGTGGCTGGGGCGGCTAGTGGCTGTGCAGACCCCATAGCCAGTAGATCGTTGATGCCAACGCCTTAGGCCTGGGTTACCTGAGCCAAGGACTCCAGTGCACGGCTGAGCTCACCCCAAATGCCTGGATCGGAAGGCCTTGGCTTGCAGTGGGGTGGGAGTTGGATATCGAAGGACAACTGCAAAGCGGAAGGGGAAATGAGTGTGCTGGATGGGCAGCTGGAGGAGTCTGTGCAGAGCCTGGAACCCGGTGCAGATGCAGAGCTGGCATGGGGAATCCGGGGACACGGCCACCATGGAAGTGGACAAAGTTACAGGCTTCAGATCGATATGGGGGGGCTGGTCTAAAACGATTCTCCTTTTCCTTTAATCCTAACAACTGCTGGCTTACGGGGTGGGGGAATGAGATCTGTGGTGGCGGCGAGGAGAGACAGGGATTTTAATTAAACCCCTCTTTCTGGGAGGGGGAGTAGCCATCTCTGTAGGACAGTGAGCATTTTCATCTGAGTCAGTTCAGGCTGTGGTAACGAAACACCATTGACTGAGTGGCTTATGAACAACAGGAATTTGTTTCTCACAGTTCTAGAGTCTGGAAGGCGGGATCAGGGTGCCGCAGGAGGGGGTTCTGGTGTGGACCGCTTCCTGGTTAGCACACACCTCTCTGGCCCTGACACAGTGGGAGGGTGAGGGATTTGCTGGGCCCCTTTCTGAGGCACAAACCCCATTCACGGGGCTCCAGCGTCGGGAACTCATCACCTCCCAAAGACTTCCTGACAGCATCACATTGAGGGTGAGGATTTCAACCTGTGTTTTGGGGGATGGGTAGGCAGTTTGTCACCCTCACCCTCTTTGTGGATTTCTGACTCAATATTGAGTCTGCATTCGGCTCTCCAGGGGACAGAGCCTGTGTGGACACTGAGCAAGGTCAGAGCTGCAAGCATGTACACATTGGGGGCAGGGGAGCTGCCAGGGGTGCAAGAACGGGTCTTCAGAGTCAATCGGAGCTGCTTTCCTGGCAAATGTACTCATAAGCTATCCTGGCAACATTTGCTCTTCACGAAGAGTCGATCAGGCAGTGCGGGCAGCAGGCGGTGTTGCCAGAAGCTTGGAACAGATGGTCGGGGCAGAGGCCACGACCTTGGGGTGGTCAGCAGCGCCAGGTGTCTGCCCTCCAGGCCTCACGCCTGTGACTGTGCAGAGACCGAGCCGACCGGGGTTTGCCGGCCAGTGTGGCTCTCATGCAGGTGATTATCGGGGTGTGCTTTCTATGCAATGTTCCCTCAATCCCATGCCCACCCCCACCATTTCTGTGTCTAGCAGAAATCATGCTGCGTTTCCTTGATGAAGCACTGAGTTTCCTATGGAGGTGTAGGAATAGCACAATTTGGTTCACGTCAAAATACTTTGTAGTGAAGCTGCATGGAAGAGGATTCTAGGCTTCCATTTGACGTTTTAGACAATGCCTGAGTGTTACAGGACCCACTTGCTAGTTAAAAAGCACCAGAAGAGAAAGGCTACTGGTTAATAAAGGAGATTTTTATATTAGCACAGAGAGGGTGGCTTGAGATAAATTCAGTGTAACGTAGGTGTGTTTGTAAGCCGTCAAAGGGACCATCTCTGTGCTGGTGACACATGTTTTCTGGCATTGATTTTCTGAAAAAGGATGACTGGCATTCGGTAGAATCATTGCAAAATTCACCTGGAAGGCGTCCACATGGTGTCTTGTTTTCTCCTGACATTCTGGGCACCACGAGGAATTATTCTTGTCTTCACCACTAGCGGGGGACTTTCCTGAACACCTGCTCCTCTTTGCCGTTGTGGGTGTGAAGGGGTCAGAGTGACCCTGTCTTCGTGGAGCTTTCAGACACCATGAAGACAGTGTGGCACGAGTGTCAGGCTCGGGTGGGTTGGACGCTTTCCCCAGAAAACAGCTGCCGATTCCAGGATGGCCCTCGACCCCTCCTCCCTCGTTTTTCTGCGTCGTGTCTGAATTAAGGCTGTTCTATTGTAGCGGGGGTGTCATGTTAACTGCAAGTGTGCTTTTGTTCTGGGCAGTAAGTAAATTAATGATACATTTGCCAAGGACAGTGAGGCTTGATTTGATGAATCCAGTGGGGGAAAAGGAGAAGGGGTTTGGCCGTGTGGGCACTTGTGTGATGGGAGCAGAAAGGAGTAGCCATGCAGGCTGGTGGGATGGAGGGACCGCGTCCGCATTTCCATGGGGTCCATCGATGTTTGTGTCACTAGACCTGAACCTCTGTCTCTAATTCTAAACCCTGCATAGTGAGGAAATTCCTGATGGGCCTGCGTTGTTACTTCCTGTGGCCATTGCTGGGAAGTGCCCCGGGCGCCTCTTCTGGCTGGTGACGGCCCCGGGGCTGGACACTGGGTTCGTCCTGAGCTCTTCAAGGGGCTTGGGCTCCACACGCAGCAGGCACCTGCGCATCTCTTTGGACGTGAGATGTTGGCACTCGGCTTGGAGGCCACCGCGATCTGGGTGTGGTCAGGACTGGCTATCCTTTGGGGAGAGAGCACTTGCCCGGGGGCCACTCTGAGGTGCGTAGCCCTGCAGTGCCCTCACAGGATGGCCTGTCCTCCGGGGACTTCCTGCCATTCCCCTGGACCCTCAGGTGTGGGAGTCAAGTGTGGTGTGTGTGTTTCACGGGCGGGGGTGCTGAGGACACCACGTGCCTGCTCATTCGAAGACACGAGGCGCTGCGTGGGCTCATTTCCAGGGCGCCGTTGGCATCTGGGGGCCTGTGGGTGTCTTTCCAGTGGCAGGAAATAACGGATGGCCCACGTTACCTTTTTTGTCAATTTTTGCCAAGAAGCCCTAATGGCAATGTTGCTGTCCCGTTGTGGGAACCGCCCGTCTCAGGCTCACTGGCCCTCCTGTTTCTGGGCTGTTGCAGTGTTGTGTTCGGATAACCAGGTTAACTTCATTTGATTTTTTTTCCTGTTCTTTTGGAATAAGAGTTGATAGCTTGTTCTGCTTGTTCACCCCAGAGGCGAAGGTATCCTTTAGGCCTGGAGGAGCACAGCCCTTGCAGGCAGGTGCCCGGCCTCGGCTTCTTGTGTCTTCCGCAGCCCTCACCGCACGTCTGCTCTTCGCTCCTCGTGCACACGGCCGGGGTCACGGGCTGTTCACTCTGCTGTTTGAGATCCTCGGAAAAGGTGGTGTTTACACTGTTGGGAGATTGGGGGTGTGGGGCTGATTTTAAATATGAGGAAATGACGGTAATCGAATGAGCAATGCCAAGCACTTAGTTTTAGGCTTGAGAAATTGTGTTTTAGAAACAAGGTATCCCCAACTCCTGGTTTTTTGAAATTAAATCTTTTAAAGTGTTCACATATATAAACAGTAAAAGCCTAAAACTATGCAACAGAGGGCCTAGAGCCCAAGCCACTGCCACCTCTGTCTCCAAGACACCTCAGAAACTTGTTCCTCCTCCTCCTCACAGAACCCCCTTCTACTCCCCCCTACACTCCACCCTCCACACTCTGCCCTCCACACTCTGCCCTTCACAGCCCTCTTCCCCCTCCTTCCGCCCCCTCCTTCCCCTCCTTTCTCCCCTCCTTTCTCCCCTCCTTTCTCCCCTCCTTTCTCCCCTCTTTTCCCCCCTCCTTTCCCCCTCCTTTTACCCCTCCTTCCCCCCTTCCCCCCTTCCCCCATCCTTTTAACCCTCCTTCCCCCATCCTTTTACCCCTCCTTCCCCCATCCTTTTAACCCTCCTTCCCCCATCCTTTTACCCCTCCTTCCCCCATCCTTCCCCCTCCTTCCCCCATCCTTTTACCCCCCCTTCGCCCCTCCTTTTACCCCTCTTTCCCCCCTCCTTTTACCCCTCTTTCCCCCTCCCTCCTTTCCCCCTCTCCTTTCCCCTCCCTCCTTTCCCCTCCCTCCTTTCCCCTCCCTCCTTTCCCCTCCCTCCTTTGCCCTCCCTCCTTTGCCCTCCCTCCTTTCCCCCCTCTCCTTTTCCCTCCCTCCTTTCCCCTCCCTCCTTTCCCCTCCCTCCTTTCCCCCCCTCCTTTCCCCCCTCCTTTTCCTCCCTCCTTTCCCCCTCTCCTTTCCCCTCTCCTTTCCCCTCCCTCCTTTCCCCTCTCTCCTTTCCCCTTCCTCCTTCCCCCTCCCTCCTTTCCCCTCCCTCCTTTCCCCTCCCTCCTTTCCTCTCTTTTCTTTCCTCTCTCTCCTTTCCTCTCCCTCCTTCCCCCTCCCTCCTTCCCCCTCCTTTCTACTCCCTCCCACTCCCTCCTTCCCCCTGCTTTCCCCCATCCTTTCCTCTCCCTCCTTTCCTCTCCCTCCTTTCCACCCTCCTTTCCCCCGCCCCCTCCCTCCTGCCCACCCTCCTTTCCCCTGCCCCCTCCCTCCTGCCCCACCTCCTTCCCCCTCCCTCCTGCCCCACCTCCTGCCCCACCTCCTTCCCCTTCCCTCCTGCCTCCCTCTTCCCCTCCCTCTTCCCCTCCCTCCTTCCCCCCTCCTGCCCCCGTCCTGCCCTCCCTCCCGCCCCCTCTTCCCCCCCCTTGATCTCCAGGGAAAACAGATCGATAATGGGTTATAAACATGGAAACGTTTTGGAAAAGCTGTCCTCCATTTGTCAACTCCATCTCTCCTGCCTGGAAGATGTAGGGAGAACCTGCCTTAACCCCCCCTCATCCCGTAACAGGACAGAGGACCAGGAGGCAGAGACCCAAGTCCTGTCAGTGCCCTCAGGAAACCCCCCGTTTCCTCCTCATGGTGGAAGTGGAAACCATCCTGCTGGATGATCTTCCCGGGGAGCTCCTCCACCCTGAAAGCAAGGAATCTGGTTTTGAGCGTGCACACATTCTTGGTGCCATCACTTTCTGCAGCTGAATCCTGCATACGTGGCCCATTAGTCTTGCTAGTCTGGTGTTACTGGGTCCTGAGAGTTTCTATGGGCTGATGGCAGGTGTTTACCATTGTGTTTAGAGAGGAGAATAGAACTTTATTGTGTCAAAATCCAATGATAACGATTGCCATGTGATTCCTTGGGTTGGTTGGGGCGGGAGGTGCTCAAGCTTTTTCTGAGAGTTAAGTTCTTATTTGAGACAGTCTCACTTTGTCGTCAAAGCTGGAGTGCAGTGGTGTGATGTTGGCTCATTGCAACCTCCGCCTCCTGGGTTCAAGCAATTCTCCTTGCCTCAGCCTCCTGAGTAGCTGGGATTATAGGTGTGTACCACCACGCTCGGCTAATTACGAAAATTTTTTAAACAGGCAGGGTTTTGCCATATTGGCCAGGCTGGTCTCGAACTCCTTACCTCAAATGATCGGCCCACCTTGGCCTTCGAAAATGCTGGGATTTACAGGCTTGAGCCACTGCGCCCGGCCCGATCCTGACATCTTTTAAAGCTGCCTTCATGTACCAAAAGGCAGTCTATGTTTGAAAATCAGGCTTGAAGAGCCTAGGAGAAGAGGGTTATACTTCAGCTAGGTAAATAACTATGCATATGTTAAAGATATGGGCCAAAATCTACATCAAATGTTAACTCTTCTGCTTTATATTTTATATCTATTTATGGTTATTCTTTCAGTATTAAGATTTTTAAAGATTCTTTTGATAATTATAGACAAATTACTACAAAAACTCAGCTGCATTTGTAACACTTTAAAGAACTAATTGGATGACATTATTTTCCTTGGAGGCATTTTGGATAGTTACATAATTAATGTTTATCTCTTTGCCAGAAATCTTTTTTTTTTTTCCAGAACAGAAACCTGAAAAGAAAAATTCCTTTGCAGTAAGTGCTATTTCACCGTGTGACAATCAATTTTTGAATGTGAGAACAAGATCATCGTGTATTTTTGGGATAATTCTTACTTCATAGTGATAATACTAAGTGTTAAAATTATGGAACAATTTGTTTCTTTGAAAATTACTATTTGCCTGCTCTCCAGGTGGGAGCTGAAGAGAACGTGGACGTAAAAATTAAATTGTATTTAGCTTGTATAAAAGAAGTTTTAAAAAAACGTTTTTTGTTTTGTGCTACTACTGAAGTTGCTTAGCTGTGGAAATGAGGTTATTGCAGGCACCTAGAATTGTATCTCCTTCACTTCCACACTGGGAAGAAATTCTCCAACAAGCACAGGAATCTGACATTCTGATATTGAGACTCCTGGGCATCAAGCCCCATGGAAGGGGTGGTGATTACATGAGCGTTGGCGTTGATGTGGGCACACTCCAAGCCGGACGCAGGGAGCAGGGAAGGGCAGAAAGAACAGGCCCCTCAGGTGCCACGAGAAAATAAAGCTTTGGTGGCAGTGGTAAGGGTTGGTGTCAGGGGCCAGGAAGAGGTGGCGAAGGGAGCTTGTGCCTCAAGGCAGCCCTGGAACCCGCGGTCCCTGCAGTGAGGTCTGGTCTGCAGAGGACGTGGACGGCCACGTGGCGAGGCCCACAGACAGCCTGGACTTGGCTGCCTCAGAACTCTGGTGGGCGTTGCAAACAGGTCCACAGGGTTGCAGTGCACATTCCACGGACAGAAAGAAGACGCTTGGAACTGTTCCCGGCACGAAACCAGTGCCCTGCGAACACGCCGCTGCTGTCGTGACTGAGTGCTGTCCAACTCGGGGCATTTACTCTGCTCGGTTCACTTAATTGGGCCAGGAATGGGGTTGCCCTGCCTTCAACAAGCTTGACGCATTGAACGAGGACTCAGTCGATAATGTACTCTGTAAACATGCTCTCCCGGCTAGAGTGAGCAAAGCCCAGGGAGCGGGTGGTTCTTCAGTATTAGCCAGGTGTTTGTGGCGGGGCCAGCTGTGCGGCTGCCAGAGCGAGTGTGACCAGGAAGCCTCTGTCCCTCCGAGGTGGCCAGCGTTCCTGTTATACGCGCCTTAAGCAGAAGGTGGGCACTGCTGGGGAACTTGCTCATGATCCTGTTTTCTGATTGGAAATTCAAGGTTTCTGAGCATCGTACATCAAATTTGTACATTGCTGAGACTATACACATTTCAACACTTGTTTTTTTCTGCTTTTCGGATCTATACAATCTGGCATTTGGCCATGGCTTCCAAGACAGGCTGGATGCAGAGTGAAGTCCTCTCCTCACTGTCAATGTTTGCTGATGTCTTTTTGTATAAACTTTGTATTTCCTGAGACTTTCAATTAGGTTTTTACTTAACTAGACTTTTAAAATTGCCATGCACATAATTCTACCAGTTACAATCATGAGCTGACATGGATTTTTGGTTTTACTTTGATGAATGTTTCACATTTGCATGCTGGATGTGGGGGCGGAGGTCATTTATCTGCTTTTCATTTCCTTCTTGGTTATACTTAGTAACTTTCAGGTAAGGCGTGGAAGGCATGGTACAGGGTGAATTGCAGGCCGCACTGTGGCGCGGTGGACGAGAGGCGCGGGCTGCAGCGGTGTACACAGGGGATGAGAGAAAAGAGGAGACTTCCATCCTCGAGGGAAACACACAACAATTTAAAAAACTGATCATCTAGCTTACATGAGGTCCAACAAATTCAGTTTGCAAAGTTTAACTTCCAAGTTAATTTAGTAATTTTTCCCCTAAGTCATTAATTTAGTACCTTACATTTAAATATATTTCTTTTGTCTAAAGCAAGTCATAAATTCTAAAATGAATGACTAAACATGGAATAATTTAGGAGTACAGCACCTGAAGGGAAAACTGCCAGTATGCTATAATATTGGATACAGATGCTTAAAATATAGAATGTAGCATTCTTACAATGCATGTGCTTTTAGCATGTAACTTGGTGAGTAGTTTTAAGCTCTATTTGTAGGAATGTGTATCTTGAATACTTCAGGGCACCACTGCAGATGTGTGCGTGAGATGTATAAATACTGAATGTTCTTCTCCCTTCCCTTAAATGAAAAACATTAGCTCCCTTTTTTTAAATTTAAATTTTAATTTTTTTTTGAAGTGGACTCTTGCTCTTGTTGCCCAGGCTGGAGAGCAGTGGCACAATCTCGGCCCACTGCAACTTCTGCTTCCCAGGTTGAAGTGATTCTGCTGTCTCAGCCTCCTGAGTAGCTAGGATTACAGGCACCCACAACCATGCCAGCTAATTTTGTATTTTTATTAGAGATGGGATTTTGCCATATTGGCCAGGCTGGTCTCAAACTCCTGACCTCAGGTGATCTGCCCACCCCGACCTCCCAAAGTGCTGGGATTACAGGAGTGCTCCACCGTGCCCGGCCAACTCCCTTCTGTACTGATTTATACAGTTGTTTTTGCTTTTTGTTTTTTTGAGACGCGGTCTCACTCTGCTGCCCAAGCTGGAGTGCAGTGAGGCAAATCTTGGCTGACTGCAGCCTTCCCCTCCTGGGCTCAGGTCTCCTCCCACCTCAGCTTCCTGAGTAGCTGGGAATAGACACATGTCACCACGCCCAGCTAATTTTTTTTTTTTTTTTTTTTTTTTTTTGTATTTTTAGTAGGGACAGCGTTTTGCCATGTTTTCCAGGCTGGTCTCGAGCTCCTGGACTGAAGTGATCTGCCCGCCTCAGCCTGCCAAACTGCTGGGATTACAGGTGTGAGCACCACATCTGGCCCATTTTTTTTCCTTCCAGGATTAGTAGGCGACTTTCAGAAAATTCTTCAACCTTGCAAACTTAATTTTCCATAATAATATGCCTCTAGGATAAAAACAAGACAGAAACAAAGAAGTATGTGTGGACTATAGTTAAACATTTTCAACACAACATAGCTTAGGAGAGTTGACATTTACAAAGAGCAGGAGGCCCGTTCAGTGCCTTCTAGGCATTGGGAATGGCGGTCTGTGGGCGACCCTAACGTGTGGGCGTCCTGAGATGTGATCGTGGTGCTCACGCTTTTACCAAGGGCCTCCCCCCGGAGTACCCGAGGCTCTTCTGCAGTTGGCCAGCCGGGCAGCAGCTGCTGGAGAAGGAACAAACAGGAAAAGACAGATGTACACGGTGTTATTGTGGCAGAGAGGTTAAAACCAGGCTCACTCTGTTCTTACTGTTTTAAAAAGCTAATAATGAAGTTCTTAAATATGTATTGCATTTCAGGATTTTAAAACAGTTGTGGGTGTGTCTGTGTCTCTCTCTAGCTCCCGTCCGGTTCTGGGAAGAGAGCTCAGAGATGCCACCTTTTCTTGTTGAGATGACAGGGCCTAGAGAGATGTGAACCCCGTGGTAGGGGGTAACTGACCTGTGGGGAGGCTGGGTCAGCGTGGGGATCCACCCCACTCCACGTTCCTGTAGGGAATCCACAGTTCTAACTCTTTATGATATGGGTAAGATGAACCTGGAAGAGGTGTTGTTTTTTAAGAAGTAAGTGCCATGCTCTTTTTTCCTCATATTTCTCTGTGTTTAAGCAGCATTGAAGGATAAGGCACTAGTAGCAGGTTGGTTTGGAAACAACCTTGTTGGTTATTTTACGTTGAATCCGATATTAATGTTGTCTGGTAACAGAAGTTTTCCTTTAACAACATGGAACTCTGTTGAATCTGTTGCCCCGTTGGCTGAGCCGTCTGAAGTCGGTGCGGTGGCAGCTGAAGACGCCGCTTCCCCTGGGAGGAAGCCTCTGGCTTGGCAGAAGGCACAGCCCTTGATTGAGGGAGTGAGGCGCCTTTGCAGGGACCCCCACACTGCACCTGTGGCTCTCTCCTGCCCCTGTTGGCTGGCCAAGCAGCCTCGCGACAGTGTGCTCAGTGTGAACGTTCACGGGGCAGGCCAAGGCTTTTGTTCCAGAAACACTGACTTCGGAAACGTCCGGTGGTGTGTGTTGAGCATGGCAAGAAAGACTTACATGTGTTTAAACTTCTTGAACAAAGCAATTCTGATGTTTCGAAGGCTAATGACTTTGCTATGATCAATACTCAGGAGAAAATAGGGTTTGATGAAATAGAAAGATAGGAGTGGCAAGTGACGTGCTTGTGCCCCATATGACTAAACGATGACCTGGCCCTTCCACACCAGGGCCTCTGAGCAGCCAGCGTTGCAGATACTGGGTCAATTTAGATGGGACTCCTGGAACTGTCAGCCCCCCGGGAGAAACACGAGTAGTTCTGTGTGCCCACGATCATGGTTCCCGCTACTGTGTCCAACAATGTGCCGGGTTCCGATTTCAGCATCGGGGCAGACACAGCCCTCAACACTATCACCGACCTAAGTCCGTGTGCGCCCCACCAGGCGGGCGCCGGCTGACGCTAACCCGAGGGCCCCGGCCCTTTTTATCTACCAGTGCGCTAGAAACAGCCTTTTACAAATACCATGAATGAGAGCTTCTCGTTATTCCCCCCACCCCCAGAAAATTACGTTTTTAGACTCTGAACATTTTTTATCTCATTCTCAAAAAAGTTTTACCGCCTCTTCTGTGTGGCCACCGGCGGGGACGTAGCGTGGCCAATACCCCGGGAGTGCCCGTGAGTACCTGCAGTGCTGAGGAGGGCTGGGCCGCACTCTCCTGTGATGGCACCAGCATTAAAATCCGCTTTTTTTTTTTTTTTTTTTTTTTGTAAATGCTGAGCCTACATTTCTTTAAGCCTCCAATACCCATTATGATGAACCCCTGCCTTGATGCTGAGGGTAGAAATTGAACCGAATATTTTATAATTGTAGTCATTGTTCTGAACGCACCATTGCATTTGTTATCTCTTTGGTCTTGGCTGTTGACCTCATTTTCCCCTTTGTAAATTGGGGATGTTAAGTTACATCTAAGGCAATATTGGGGCTAGTTGAGTATTTTGCCAAGAGACAATAATAAAACATAGAAATATATTCTTCTGGTTTTTTGTTTTGTTTTGTTTTGTTTCTTTGTGAGACAAGGTCTTACTCTGTCACCCAGGCTTGAGTGCAGTGTTGCGATCTCGGCTCACTGCAGCTTCGACCTCCTGGGCTCGGGTGATCCTCCCACCTCAGCCTCCCGAGTACCTGGGACCACAGGCACGTGCCGCCATTCCTGGCTATTCACGTGGGAGTCTGAAGATGCGTACCTAATGCAGGAAGCATTTCATTTTTTTTTAATTTTAATGTCTAAAATTTTTCACTAATTCTCAAGTTTTAATTTTTCTTGTGCGACTTAGTTCTCAGGAATATTTTTCAGTTTTTCTTTCTTTCTTTCTTTTTTTTTGGAAACCCTTGGCATGAAACTTATTTCTGGCACTGGTAAATAAAAAAAGTATTTAACATACAGCACCTATAGTAAGTAACGCTTAGCACTCGTTTCTTGCTTTTCTGAGCATCTTAAACTCTCTTCACTTTCTTTGCGAAGGAAACCTGCCCAGGTTTTCCCGTGTTCACTGGCTTTGGGGGCAACTTTCACCTTATTTTTGGCAGTCACTAATCTCTGACCTAGATGTTGCTTCTGTTTTCCCAGTGACGGGTGTCACGGCTTTGCTGCTGCGGGGCGGGCCCGGCTCTGGGCTGACCTTCACGCTGGGATCATGAACATGAGTGTCTTGTTTCAAAGAGGGGATTCCAGCATGGCTTTCCCTGCTCTTTCACAAGCTTTAGCTGAATTTTTGGGTCTGTGAAAGTTGGATGGGCAATGGGAGGGATTGAAGCTTCTTTTTTCCCTAATTGTTACCTAATTGGATCTTGCCCAGAGGGAATGGGTGGAGAATTTGAGAGCAGTCACTGCAGTTAGCTGAGCATCTGAAAGATGTGGGACAAAGCTGGTGTTGAGCTCCCTGTGACTTTTTTTATTTTCAAGTTTCCACACAAAGCATAGGTCCTTGTGGTATGTGATGTACACTTTCAGGCATGAAAAAAATCTCTCTTTAATTCCAGGGTCCTCCGCTATAAATAACTTTCTATTTGTTGTTTTTCAGATTGTAAATATGTAACAAATGTGTAGGGTCAAAATTTGAAAACCAAAATACGTGAGGCAAACACCCCACAAATGATCAGTTCCACCCCCTTTGACTTCCCTTGGAGGGACTGTGTGATTTATTATGCGATTGTTTTAAATTCAGTTTTTCATTCATTCGAGTTTCTCAAAGCTAGGTTAAACAATTTCATTTTCTTTCTTTCTTTTCTTTTCTTTTTTTTTTTTTTTTTTTTTTTTTTTTTTTTTTGAGACAGGTCCTCACTCTGTTTCCCAGGCTGGAATGGAGTGGTGCAATCACGATTCACTGCAGCCTCCACCTCCTAGGCTTAGGCAATCCTCCCACCTCAGCCTCCTGAGTAGCTGAGACTACACGTGCATGCTACTGTGCGCATCTATTTTTTTTTTATTTCTACAGAAACGAGGTCTCCCTGTGTTGCCCAGGCTGGTCTCAAACTTCTGGGCTCAAGCAGTCCCCCTGTCTTGGCCTCTGAAAGTGCAGGGGTTACAGGGATGAGCCACCGCGCTGGGCCTTAAGTTAACTGATTACAATAGAGAAAGAACTGGAGCGTGTAGTTAGTTGAGGCTCCCGTTGGCCAGGCACAGCCACCTTGGTAAGTGTATGTGTGTGTCCTCATTGCCCTTCTGATCCTGAGCTCCGAGAAATGAGGCTGTCTTGGGAGTGCTGTGGTTCTAGTCTCGTGATGGGTGAGTGACGCCGGCCGATCAAGGTCACCCTGGCGAATGCAACAGCTGCTCGGGAGCCAGGACAGGGATGAGAAAGCTGCTGAGGGTCCCTCTGTGGACCCCTGAAGGGAGAGGGACCGAGATGTGAACATGGCAGCTGTTTTCTCCAGAGTCCTGTTTACTGACGGCCAAACAGGATGAATCCTGAGAAGGTTTGGATTTGGGTCTGAACTGGGCTTGTCTGGCTGTAGAACAGGAGCTGGTGACGAACTCAGGACATGAGGGCGTGAGGCGACTTGATGTGGATGGCTCCGGGTCGCTCCAGCCACTGTCCTGCAGCCGTCAGAGGCTGAGGATGGGTGGGAGTGAGCGTCTCTTCCCTGTCTGGCCACACCCTCTGTGCCCTGTGACTCATGGCCTGGCCCTGGGCAGCATTTATGTTTGGGGTCTGTGGATGGCTCCAGTTGTTCAGTAAATTCGGTGATTCTCATGGGGTGATTGTGCCCCAGGGGATGTTTGCACCGTCCAGGGAGGTTTCTGGTTAGAACTGGGAGAAGGGATGCTCCCAGCCTCTGGGGCTGGAGGCAAGGGACGCTGCGGAAAGTCCCTCCAAGCACAGGGCGGGCTCCATAGTAGGAGTCTGGCTCAGGACGTGGCCGTGTTGTGC
The DNA here is from genome assembly GCF_037993035.2 of Macaca fascicularis. Taxonomy (NCBI): domain Eukaryota; kingdom Metazoa; phylum Chordata; class Mammalia; order Primates; family Cercopithecidae; genus Macaca; species Macaca fascicularis. The sequence continues at coordinate 39,080,394 of NC_088377.1, read as the reverse complement.
CCAGGACGCAGCCCTGGGCGGATCTGATGTGGTGAAGTCGTCATCCTCACTCGTGATTTCCTTCTTGCCAGCATTGATGCTTAGATGACGCCACAACCCCTCAGAATCTATGCGGTGCTGGTGAGTGGGTCTTCCGGGCAGAACAGAATGAATGAAATACCTCAGAGCAGGTGTTACACATTCTCAGGATATGGCTGCAGGGAGTTTCTGTTGGACTCCTTTCATTCCCTAGCACTGGCTGGTGCATTACTCTGTCCTGTAAGCTTGATCAGGTCACATTAGAAACACAGTAGGTGGGTGCCACGCTGCTGTCAGGTGTCACGAAGGTGACGGTGACCACAGCCTTGTGAGTAATTCCTTGTCATAGTGGCCCCACCACGGACCCAGGGGCCCGGCTGTGTTCGGTCTTGAGAGTTTTATGCTTTTCTGGGCAGGGTCTCCCCTGTCTTGAAGCTTCCCTCTCCTCTTTTGGAGACTGAAGGAAGGAGAAGAGGAGCGATAGGGAAGAGGGGAGAGAGGATTTGCAGCAATGTGGCCATTCCCACAGATTTCAATGTGGAGTTAAGGAGCCGAGACCTCCCCCACCTGCCCTCTTGTGTGCCTCAGGCACCAGGTTACACACACCCTCCGGCTTCCGGTGAGGGCTTCTTGGAGACGCAACCAGCTCCCCGCAGCCAGTCTTGGTCAGTCCTGAGCTAGGGTATTCCCCAGGAAAGGAGTGACATCACCTGTCTGAAAAGCCTAAGGAGCCCCCCACATGGTTGGTGGTGCTGACGGGGCCACATCCTGGGCACCAGACCAGGGAGTATCCCCCAGATGAGTGTTTCTGGCTGGCAAGCAGGCTGGCATTTGGATGGAAGTCCTGCACAAACTGCCATGGCCAGAGCCTGCAAGGCAGAGCCTGTACAGAGCAGCCCAAGAGCTGGGCATGTGCTGGGCCTGGGAGGACGTGGAGGCCATGCCATGGGGTGTGGGGGACCCTGCTCACAGCTCACCTCGTGGTCGCCCAGCACTGACCCATCCACCTTACCCTCCTACCCACCACGCTGTGAACTCATCTGCCACAGATCTCCACCCACTGTCCGAAGCCCTCGGCCCACAATGCTTTGGGTTGCACCAGGGCTGCAGAGCCTGGGTCGCTCACTGTTCAATTCTCCCAGGGCAATGTGGGCCCGGCCCTGCGTCCCAACAGTAGCATTTCTGCAGCACATGTGGGGATATTCACAGTAAGAGGGACAAGTCCAAGTCCATAAACAGTTGGTTTTGCCGCCAAGTGGATGACAAAAATACCTTGCTGTGTGGGGCCGCTTGGAGGTGGGAACAGTGAGCGTGTAGACCTGTCCTGCTGTTACCTTGGTTATCACGTTGAGGTGGAGTCTGGAAAACCCCGGTGCACATGGGCTTCGGAACCGCTCCCCTTTTTGACACCAGAACCCATTTCCCAGTGGAACCCCAGAGCAGCAACTCGGGCTCTTGCTCGCCTGTGTGGCTTTGTGTGTGGCTTCCTGCTGGTGAGCAGAGATGTGGCGTGGGGCTGAGTGTGGCCCGCCGGTAATCCAGCTGCATGCCTCCTTCCCTGCCTGAGCATGGAGGCTGCCTCTGCACGATGAAGGCTGTCACTTGGTGTGGTCCTTACAGCTGTGGGCCCCATCCCACTGGTCGTGGCCTGCCTGCAGAAAGCTATAGGACTGGCTTTGCCTTTCAACCTGCTGACCGCCCTGGCCTCCCTTACCCACGATGAGATGCCGAGAGCTGAGCTGTCCCGCTCGTGACTAACTCGCCACTGCCTATAACCTGCGCTGCTGCCTGCCTCACACCCACCCTGCTGTGCTGCCTGCAGGCCTCCCCTTTCACGAGGACCTGGGCTGTGCCCAGGCAGCCGCCTGTGTCGCTGAGGCCTGTCCTGCTACCGCACGGCCTCCAGAGCTCCCCTCGGCCCCTTGACCCGCATGAACCGGCTTCCCCTGGTGATTCAGGCCCCTTCTCTCCCTTCCTGGACCGCAGCGCAGGCCCTGGGGCTGGCAGATGAGCACGCGGCACCCCCCCGCTAACCGCTTGGCCCTGCTGCTTCAGGCTTACAAGAGCGCGTATGACATGGCCGAGGCGTGAGGCCGCCGCCAGGAGCTTTGCATCCCCCTGTGTGTGGTGCTGGCCAGGATTAGCAACAATGTCCCGGGCACAGAAATAAGCCTGGGCGCTGACACTGGCCTGAATGCTGTTGTCTGGGTAAGAGAACCCCGTTTCCTCCCATTGCTTTCTTTCACTTATTTTAGCAATTTGTTTCTTCTGTGCTAAGAATGAGCCAGATTTATTATTACTCTTCCCCACCCCCCACCCCCACTCTTTATTAGCTTGACTTTATGTCGGTCGCACTGGCCAGAACAGGGTAAATTTTTTAGCTTCTCTGCCTTAGGGAGAATCTGTCTTTATTGATTAAAAGTGAGATGATATATTCAGTCCTTGGGGTCTTGTCTCTATCGCACCTAGACTAGGGGAGCTGTGAGCACCATTTCTCTGGAGCCTGCCTCTCCTGCCTGCGTTGACTAGCGAGGCTGCAGGGCCAGCTGTGGGAGCCTGCAGAAAGGGGTTTGAGTGCCTGGTATGTATGAGCTCTGGGACACAGCCGTGTCCACTGGGGGCCGCTGCCTGGAACCACAGCCTTCCTGGTGAGACGAGAGGTTCTTGAGAGAGCTGAAAGCAAGCCCTCCTGGGCAGGTAGCTTCACCAACATGTGCTTTGGGAGGAGTGGATCCTGCCGGTCATGGGCGTGGTGCTGACACCCGCATGGTGGCCCCTCTGGTCCCTGATAAGCTGACCCACCTCTATGGTCATGAACTGGACATGAGGACCTGTGGGAGTTCCACAGGCCTTTGCTGCAGAGAGGGTCCTCACTCAGCTGCAGACGGGACGGTGGCCATCTTGGCAAGTAGGGTCATGTCAGTGGCTTGGCTGCCTGGTGCCTTCTGAAGAGCAGCCGCTGGCCTGTATCTTAGATGTTCACGTCCAAACCACCTCCGGAGTTTGCGGTGAAAACTCCCAGCCCTGTTGGAGACTCCTTAGTTCAGCTTGGCACAGAACCTCGGAAAACAGCAGTTCTGTTCCGGGTTCTTCAGAACTGACTTCCAGTGCAGGGAAGGGAGCAGAGGGGCCGTGAGGTCGGCTGCAGCCTCCTGTGCCTCACACTCGAGCTGAGGGCCATCTCTCTCCTGGACTTCTCCTTGTTGCGTTCCCTGGTGCTGTGCTGGCCCAGTTCCCTTGCAGAGGCTGGCCCCGACTCGTTCCCTGGACTTTCTTGGGCCCCGTGCTTGACCCCTGTTCATTGAATGCCATTGGGTTCCAGCCATCGCTGGCTTCGCTCTCCTTTAGCACCTTGTAGATGTCCACACATGCGGCGCAGCACTACCCCGGCCAGCGGCTGTGCTTTGCTGCAGGTCCCTCGCTGTAGCAGGGGTGGGACCCCCACCCCCTGCCCCGTCTGGCCACCGACTTCAGTAGAGGCTCGGCTGTCGTGAGGGATACCAGTCATGGGAAAACTGGTCTCCCTGCAGATTCACAGAGCAAGGTGGTTCTCACAGAGAAGTCAGTGGCTTTTTTCTACCTTAACGCTGTAGCAAACGCCACCTTATCTTTCACCACCAATTTATAGTTCTTTACACCCACAGAGCAAAGTGCTGGTGATATTTGAACTGTAGCCTGGGGCTCTCGCTCCCATGGGACTCCTTGGGGAATTTCCTAGCAGGATCGTGTGTGTGCCCTTTCAGGGGGTTGTGTCTGCCAGGCGCATCCCATTGTGTGGCAAGAATGGCTGAGGTCACAGGCTCTGCCTGACGAGTGCCACTCACAGCTGCTGTCCACTCAGGGCCATGCTTGGGATCGGCCTTTTTCTTGTCAGTGCTACTTTGACTAATTGCCCGAGGCACGGCTGGAGTGACTTGCTATTTTTAGAAGCTAATTCAGGCTTCAGATGCCATCTAGGTAATGAGGAGAGAGTTCAGGAAAGCTGTATCTAAGCTCCAGCAAAGGCGGATTCTTCCATCCCAGCTGTCACTGCGTTTACACTGAGAGGAGCACACGGTCGTGGGCGTGGCTCAGGTGTCAGGGCTGTGCTGTTCCATGCACCCACAGCAGCAGCCTGGCGGGACCAGAACTCAGACACTCTCGGGCACAAATCAGCCTCTTGGGAGAGCTGCTTTGCCTGCAGAATTCTTTTGCTATTAAGCGATGGATGTCATTCTTTGAATGAGTGACAGTAATTCCCCACCTCAGGATGGGCTGCGGGGGAGATTCAGTTGGAAAAATAACCCATGAGGCTTTGTGCCTCTGAGGATCCTGATGCCCCACCCACATTTTCCTTCCCATGCCCAGGATTCTCTAAGACAAAGGGCAAGTCTTAAAGCCTTACGGCATCTTAAGTCTTAGATCGCAATTAGAGACCCACCCAGTACAGGTGGAACAGTGAAACCCTCAGAATTCTACACTGGCCCTTCAAGAAGGCAGTTGTGGGCTCTTTGGACCCTTAACGGGTTTCTGTCCTCCGTCCTTCCTAAGCACAAAGACGGGAATTCTTCCCATTGCCTGTTTCTCTCCCCATCTCGGCTTCTACACAATGCAAAGTGGCCCTCTAACTAGAGCCCGTGTTCAGTTTTGAATACATCAACCAATTATTTTGGGAAGAAAAGAATCTGTCAAAAAACGAAGTATAGGTTGGAATGGTTGAATCAAGCCTATGTTTATTCAACAAAGTGCGCTTTTAAATTTCATCCGAGGTACTCAAGTGAAAATTTCCCAGTGGGTGTTAAACTTTCATGCACAGACTGTCATGTGGCTCCCAGTCTCAAGTCCACACCCCCACTTCATGTTTTTACTCTTGGCTGAGTCCCATGGAGGCCGGTTAGGGAATCCTGCAGGATCAGCCCTTGACCAGGACGGACGGACGGACGGACGGACGGACAGACGACTGGCTGAGGAATACTGTGCTTATGTCATTCAGAGACAAGTATTTCTTGAGCGCCTGCTGTTTGGGCTCGGCCGGGTCCTGTTGATGGTGCAGTGGTGTAAGCCCAGCCCACAGTTCCTGCCCTCATGGAATTTGCAGCCTAGTGCGGACTGCAAGTGAAAGAACCACGAGGTAACTGCAGGGAGAGACACCGGGGTGATTTCTATGAAGAGAGGACATGGGGTGCCCCGAGAGCCCCTGACAGAGGGAACTTTGCACTCCTAGAAACCAGGCGGCGTTTTCCTGAGGAAATGACATTTCCCTCTGGGTCAGAGCTGAGGAAGGTGCCTGTGTGTGTCCCGTGGCCGCTGAGACCCTGACCACACACCTGGGGCTGGAAAATAATACTCACTCTCCCACAGGTCTGGAGGGCAGGAGCCATGGACTGAGACTGGAGTGTTTGCTCCAGGAGAGGCCCTCGTGGCCCATTCAGGTGCCCAGAGCTTCGGGCCTTGCACGCCTTGTTCCCTGGCGCCGCCTCCTCCCGTGTGGGTGTGCAGCATCCTGCTCCAGGGCCTTCAGCCTCTGCACCCCTCATCTGCCGATGCAGGTCGTGGCACTTAGGGCCCACCTGGGTTGTCCTCAGAATTCACCTTTATCACCGCATGAGGGAACAGTCCCAGGTTCCAGGGATTGGGACCGGGATTCCTTTGGGTGTCGCTCTCCCACCCATCACTGTGCCTGAATGTGATGCACACAGCGGCCAGCATATCCAGAGGCCCCAGGAGGACCTGGGGTGGCTGGAGCTAGAGCGGGACCTGGTGTCAGAACCAGGCGGAGCAGGGATTCTCAAGAAAGGCTTGACGTGTACTTGAAGTGAGCAAAGGGTTTTCAATGGATCAGATGAATGTTTTTTATAGATAGCTCTCCAGTCTGTGTGAAAAGATTGGAGGGTGCCGGGGTGGGAGCTGAAGCCCAGGTAGAGGCTTTGCAGAGGCCCCGCGAGGTGGGGCCCAATAGCCACCCCCTCTCCCCCCCTTGGCTATTGGGAGCCATGGTGGACTCATAGCCTGTTTAAGATACTGTGAGTAATATCGTCTCCCCCTCTGGAAATAATGAACTCTTTCACAGACGGGTGTACACCTTCAGTGTATTGCTCAGGAAACAGTGATATAATTCTTAAACATCAAGAATCGATTGTAATATTATCAATAATACTATTAATTAATATTTTACCATTAATATGGATAATTATTTTAAATAGATGATGGATGACAAAAATTAATTTTTAATAATTATATCATTTATTAATGTTACTAATTTTTAATATTATTGTTTTTTTCCAGCATCACTTAGTATTGATTTAAGTAAGATTAATTGTTGATATCATTATTTTATTAATAGTGTTATTATTATTAATACTCATCGTTAATATTCTGAATCAGTATTAATATTTAGTATCTTTGTCATTATTAATGTCGATGATTACTAATTTTTATTATATTTATTAATAATTAATAGGCTTGTTCCTCATATCCGGCAGGGAGAAGATGATATTACTCCCAATATTGCAGAAAGTGTACATTCCTCTATGATGTTTTTCCTAATAACCAGGGGGTAGAGGATGACATTATTGAAACTACCGCAGTGTGTGTACATCCTTTCGATCATCTTGTTCCTTCTATCTAGGGTATGAGAGGATGATATTACTCCCAATACCGCAAGGGGCGTGGACCTCCACTGTGATATTTTCCCTCACATCCAGCCGGGGAGAGGAAGATATTAGTAAAAGCCAGCAGGGAAGAGGAAGATATTACCCCCAATATCACAGGGGTGTACATCACCTTGTGATATTGTTCCTTATATCCTGGGATGGAGAAGATAATACTAGTGGCAATATCGCAGGGATTTTACACACCCACTGTGCTACTGTTCCAAACAACATGATATGACTCCTAGTATCACAGGGGGGATACATCCTCCTGTGATATTGTTTCTTATATTCAAGGGGAGATAATGATATTACTCCCAATATTGCAGGGGTTGCACACACCTCCTGCGACATTGTTCCTAATATCCCGAAGAGGAGAGCATAATATTACTCTCAATATCTCAGCAGGTGTACACCTCGTTTCTAATATTTTTCATAATATCCAAGATGGGAGAGGATGATAAGACTCCCAATATGCCAAGAAGTGTATAGCCGCCTGTGATATAGTTCCTAACATCCAGGTGGGGATAGCATGATATTACTGCCCATATCGCACGAGTGGTAAAACCCCTTCGATATTTAGCCTACGATCCTGTGGGGAGGGGATGATATTACTCCCAATATCGAAGAAGGTGTACACCGCCCTGAGACACTGCACCCAATATCCATGTTGGGTGACGATGACAATATACTCAATATCGCAAGGGATGTACACAAACCCTGGGATATTTTTCCTTATATCTAGAGTGGGAGAATACACTATTACTCCCAATAACACAGGGACTGTGGCTGTATACCCCTCCTGTGATATTATTCTTAATATCCTAGGGAAGAGAGGATGATACTACACCCAATATCGTGGGGGAAGTACACCCACCCAGTGATGTTGTTCTTAATGTACTCCATCTCCCTCCACCAGGGATATCGTTTCTAATATCCAGGGGAAGAGAGGATAACATTATGCCCAATATTGCAGTGGAGTGTACACACCTTCCGTGATGTTGTTCCTAGTATCCAAAGGTAGAGACGATGATGTTACTGGCCATATCGCAGGGGGTGTACACCCTTATGTGATATCGTTTTTGATATTCAGTGGGAGAGAGGATAACATGAATCCCAATATCGTTGAAGGTGTACAGACCCCTGTGATGTAGTTTCTAATGTACAGGGGTAAGACAAGAATATTGATCTCAATATCACAGGGGGTGTAACCACCCTGCCCCCTGTATGTTGTTCCTAGTATGCAGCAGTGTGGAGGCTGATAGTACTCCCAATATCACAGAAGGTGCGCCCACACCTGTGATATAGTTCCTAATATCCAGCGGGAAAGAGGCTGATTTTACTTTCGATATCGCAGTGGGTGTACACCGCCCCCAACCCCGGGGTATCGTTCCTAATATCCAGGCGGGAAGAAGATGACATGGCTGACAATATCGAAGGGGGTGGACACCTCTTCTGTGATATGGTTCCTGATATCCAGGGGGTGAATGGATGATATTACTCCCAATAAAGTAGGAACCATACAGCCACCCTGGGATTTTGTCCTTAATAACCACAGGGGAGAGATGATATTACTACCAACGTTGCAAGGGGTGTACACACCTCCTGTGATATTGTTTCTTATATCCAGGAAAGGAGAAGATGGTGTTACTAACAATAATGAAGAGATATACAACCCCCATGGGATATTGTTCTAAAGATACAGGTTGAAAGAGGATGAGACTCCATCCAATATAACAAGGGGTGTACACCCCACCTGTGATATGAATCGTAAAACCTAGAAGAAGAGAGAATGACATTGCTTCCAAAAACACACGGGGTGTACACCCACCTGTGATATTGTCATCTAAAGGAAGAGATGATGATACTACTGCCACTACCGGAGAAGGTACACACCCCCCTATTATATTGTTCCTCATAACTTGTGGGGGAGAGCATGATATTACTTCCAGTATGACAGTGGCTTGACACCCAGTCTGTGACATTGGTTCTGCACACCAACTCTGTGCCCCTCGTTTCCATGCATTCTCTCCACACTTTTGGAACCTCGTGGGAGGCTTTGTCTTTGGTTACAGATAAAGAGACGAAGGGTCTGAGAGGTTAAGCCAGTTTGTTACTGGAAAGCGGTTCTGATCCAGACCTCAAGAGAGGTTTCCTGGATCTCACAGAAGAAAGAATTCCGGGCGAGTCCATAAAGTGAAAGCAAGTTTATTAGGAAAGAAAAGGAATAAAAGAATGGCTACTGTGGCCGGGCGCAGTGGCTCACTCCTGTAATCCTATAACTTTGGGATGCTGAGGAAGGTGGATCACCTGAGGTGAGAAGTTCGAGACCAGCCTGGTCCAACATGGCAAAACCCTGTCCCCACTAAAATACAAAAAATTAACTGGGCGTGGTGGCAGGTGTCTGTAATCCCAGCTACTAGGAAGACTGAGGCAGGAAAATCGCTTGAACCCAAGAGGTGGAGGTTGTAGTGAGCCAAGATCATGTCACTGCATTCTAGTTCGGCCAACAGAGCAAGACTCCATCTCAAAAAAAAAAAAAAAGAAAAGAAAAAGAAAAGAAAGAATGGCTGCTCCATAGGCAGAGTGGCCCCAAAGGCTGCTGGTTGCCCATTTTCATGGTTATTTCTTGATCATATGCTAAACAAGGTTTGGACTATTCATGAGTGTTCCAGGAAAGGGGTGCGCAATTCGCAGAACTGAGAGTTTCTGCCCTCCCTTCTGAGACCACGTAGGGTAACCTCCAGATGTTGTCATGGCATCTGTAAACTGTCGTGGCGCTGGTGGGAGTGTCTTGTAGCAGCTAATGCATTATAATTAGCATATAATGAGCCGTGAGGACAATCAGAGGTCACTCTCGTGGCCATCTTGGGTTTGGTGGGCTTTGGCCGACTTTACTGCAAACTGCTTTATCAGCAAGGTCTTTATGACCTGTATCTTGTGCCGACTTCCTATCTCATCCTGTGACTAAGAATGCCTAGCCTCCTGGGAATGCGGCCTAGGAGGTCTCAGCATCCCTTTACCCCGCCCCCATTCAAGATGGAGTCGCTCTGGTTCACGTGCCTCTGACAAGTTGGCCTGGGTTGAGTGTTCTCTAGTGTGTGGTTGTTGGAGCTGTTCCTAGAAGTAAGAGGTATTTTCAGTAGGAAACAGGTCTCTGTTAGCCCGGGGACTGGCACTCTGCCCCAGTATGTCGGCCTCATTTTAGTGGTGTCAAAACTGGGGCTCAGAGACATCAACTCCCTCATCCCGAACCCCCAGACTGTCAGTGGTGGGCTGGGCTTTGAATGTGGGGCTTGAAGACCCATCATCTCCTCTGGTCCCCCACTCTCTGCTGCCCAAGAGGAACAGGATCCCAGGATCCAGGCCCCTCATGGCACCAGTCAGGGTGGGTGGAGATGGGGAGGCACAGTTCCAAAGCCCCCCGGACTCTGAGGCAGGTCGGGGACAAAGAGCAACCCGGACCTGCGGGCCCCACCCCGAGAAGAATGGCTGCAGGCCCGGCCCAGCAGGCAGGAGGTCTGTGTCCTCAGTCAACGTGACGGCGCTTCCGGCTGCTCCAGCCAGGCCATGCTGTCTTCACGTTTCCAATCATGCGGCCTCCTCTCCAATTCCCAAGCCCAACCCACAGAGACGGCGATCTGGGGTCTACATGAGGTTTGTCAGCAGCTCTGAGCTGCTGCTTCCCGCCAGCCCCGCGGCTGGTTCTGGAAAGCTCTCTGCTGCCCCCTGGTGGGGAGGCTCAGGGTAGGGCTCTGGCTGCAAGCATGGGGTCCCAGAACCTCTTGATTCTGTCACCTCTGCTGGGTGGAAAACCAACCCAGGACTGAACCAGCAGATGGGTGCCTGATTCCTTATTATCAGAGCTCCGCCCACTGGCAAGTCTCTCTCCGGACCTCAGTTTCCCCTTCCGTTAAACGAGGGGCTTGGGGGATACCAAGGAGGGGTAACTGCTTAGTGAGGATGGGAGGTTTCTTCTGGGGAGATGAATACATTTTGAAACTAGATGGCGAGAGCGGTTGCACAGGACTGTGAATGCACAAATGCCACCACATTAATTGCGTTGAAATAGTTAATTGCATGCGATGTGAAAGTCACCTCATTTAAAGTGTGTAAAAAAGGGGCCTGGGAGAATGCAGTGTATGTGAGAATCACGTGGGACACCCATAGTCTCTGAACCTCGGTTTTCTTGCGTAAACTGGCAAAGAGACCGTGTGAGCCGTGTTCCCTGGGGCCAAGAGATTCCAAGAAGGAAAACCTGGGATTCCTGGGACTAGGATGAGGGCCAGGGGCCGGAAGGGGAGGGGCATGTGGGGATGGCTGGGGTCAGCCCAGATAAGGCTTTCAATACTGAGTAGCAGCGTCTACACAGGTGGAGATCCCTGCATCTCACTTCCTGCAGGGCTGACCAGTGGCCAGAGGTGGGACTGGCCAGGATCGGCCCAACCAAGTCTGAGAGCAGAGGACACTGACTGAGGGATCCCCTTCGCCACCCTCACTGGCCTGTGGCTCTCCTGACACCACAAGAGAGGTCCAGGAGCTGACTTTGGGTCCTAATGGGGGACACCTTCCTGGCTGCAGGCTGGCAGGGTGGTGTGGTGGTCAGTGTACTGGGCTCTGCGTCTCTGCCCCTACCTGCTGTGTGACGGTGGGCCGGACACCTAACCTCTCTGTGCCTCTATTTCTTCAATGGTGAACAGGGACACTAGCAGCCCCCACATCCGATCACAGTGGCCTGAAGGTTAAAGGCAAAGGCGGCACGAGACGTACAGTAAGAGCTCTGAGCAGGGAGCTGCCCAGGGAGTTCCACCACCATCTCCCGTCTGGCCACCGAGGAAACCGAGGCTCATGGTGACCTGGCCAGGTCTGTTGGATTCAGGGTCCTTCTCATCCCCAAGATCAGAGAGCTGCCACCAGGGAAGGAGCTGGCCCCTAGACACAGCCCAGAAAGCACACAGGGAAGGAAGCCCTGGGGACTTCGGTATGTTATTGCAAAAAAAAACATTTATTGCTATTTGAACCCTGCTTTCATGCCTCCATTTCCCAGAAAATGAGCCACGGAGACACCAGGAGAGGCAGGAGACCATCCTCCTTGCACAAAACCCATTCCCTTGGATGCTGTCCTCAGCGAGAGTGGCGGAGGGCCAATCAGGGGGCCCACCCGCAGAGTGGCAGAGGAGGTAGGTTGGCCCTGCGGATGTTGAGCTCTGGTGAAGGTCCTGGCATTCTGGTAGAAGAGGATAAACTTCTCACGGTCCAGGAGGAAGTTGTGGGAGATGGTGGCCGGCTGCGTGTAGATCTTCAGCTGTGCCCTTCTTGTTGCCCAGGTCCATGGCGGCTGCCAGGGCCAGCTGGTAGTACCCGGCTGCATCAAACGGGTCCTGAAGGGGACAGGCCATGCTCAGCAAAAGGGGGACTCGGAGCCTGTCTTCCCAGAGGCCATTCCTGTCTCCAGGTCATTCCACATGTCCAGCCAATGCTGGCTCACCCCATGAGCCCCGAAGCCTGTGACACTGCTGTGGTCTCAGCTGCAGGAGGTGGGGATGACCCTGACACCCCTGGAAGCCTTCCTGAGTGTCCCTACGCCCCACTCACCCCAAGCCTCCTGCCCCAGTGCCACCCTCTCTGTAGGCAGTGGCTGCTTTCCCCATGGGCTGAGGTCAGGGCAGATCCTGCCTGCTCTGACAGTTCCATGCAGGACCCGTGGCTCCAAGCCACAGCAGGGGCACAGCGTTGAGTGACCCAGGCTCCCCTCTGGCCCCTGTCCATGCTGACCATTTCCAGGCCCTCCACGGGACAGGCCAGGTACAAAACCATCTCACAGGTGTCCTCTCTGGCAATGTTCCCTGAAATATTGACGGAGTGTGACTCCCCAGACATCCACTCCCATTTTCAATGCATCTTTGGCTCAAACTCACCATACCTGGGTTGGGATGCCGTCTCCCAGACCTCCTCCTTGACCCTCCCATCCCCCACCCGGCTTCTCTCCAGGCACCTCCTCCACATGGGGGTCACCCAAGGGACCTCTCTAAGACCCATGCCTGGCCTGTTCCTCTTTACCATCTCAAGATGGCTCCCAGGGCCAATGAGAAAGTCCAAGATGCAGCAGTCCATTCCCTCACTGCCCCGCCCCACACACGGAGCAGGGGCGTGAGAAGGCCCCGAGTCACCGCCACTGCTCATCCAATGCCCCCAGCCCAGCCGAACACTGGACTCTGTGCTGGGTGTGTGGCTGAGCCTAACGTCCTTGCTCCCAGCCTGAGGGACCTGGGAGTGAACACTGACCACAGAGGATGGCCCGGGCTGTGGCAGAGGGAAGCCCAGGAGACCCCAGACTCAGCCAGGGATGGAAGGCAAAGGCTTCCTGAAGGGGTGGGGGCTTCTCAACTAAACAGGAAGGAGCCAGCCAAAGCATATGTCTCTGCGTGTGCCTGTGTGTGTGCTTGTGCATGTTTGTGTGCCTGTGTGTGTGCCTGTGTGTGCGCGTGTCTGTGTGTGCATGTGCATTTGCGTGTGCATTTCCGTGTGCTTGTAGTGTGTGAAGCAGCTAGTGAGCAGCAGGCTGAGCCAGGACACATCTAATCCACCCTATTCCTGGGCTCACTCTCATGTGTAGACTAAAGGGGACCCCATTTTAGAGGCAATTGGCAAAGATGCCCATTTACCTCTGCTTCTCTGCCAGCCTTCCAGGCCCCATCCAGCCCGGCTTTTTCTCCCACTCCTCTGGGCCCTGGGTCCAGAGTCTCCTGTACAAGGAGGAGGGTGTAGCCTTGGAAAGACAGCCGCCCTTGGGGAATTCTGAGGGGGCCTCCCTGTGGGAAGCTGGCCTGCGCTGACAGCATAGTCAGGATGAGGCCCAGAGGGCTGTGCATGGGAAGGAGGTGAAGGAGGCCTCTGCCCCTCGACCCCAACCATGGACTTTGGCCTCTCAGGTACTACTTGGCCCTTTCCTTTCTCCTGGACAGGTGGAGTGGGCAGCAGGCTTGACCAAGTGAGATAAAGGCCTCTTCTGGGAGGTCGGTCCCCCTGGGTCCCAGGAGAGCCCCTGGGCAGTGAGCAGTGTCCCTCTGGGCCTGACACTTGGCACCTCCCTGTCTGGCTGGGACTTGGGAGGCCACAGGGACCACTTCTGATCACCAGGTGTCGCCAGCACTGGGGAAGGGCCTCCCGGGCAGCCCCAGGCCTGCGGTGGGGGATACGGGGCAGGGTCTTAGGGCTGCCCCAGCTCCTCATGTTGTTCTAAGGCCCCCAAGATTTTGGCCCCTGGACTGGAGTGCCCTGGCCTCTCAGCCCCTAAGGAGCACTGACGCGGTGCCGGTGCGATGCTGAGGAGGGGTCGTGCCTGCTGGGCAGAGGGGTGGAGACACCCCAGGTCTGAGTCTGCCAGTCCCAGCTCTCTACCCCTGCAGGGCTGGGGGCAGAGGGAGCACAACACCTCCCCTCAAGACAGACCCGACCCAGCAAGGTCTCAGCCTGGCTGGCTGGGCCCCCGCCCCACTACACCTGCCCTGAGCTGGGGTTTCCCTGTCTGTGAACCCAATGGTAAGACACTGGTCCCACCCCACCCTTCCTGGGTGGTGTGAAGATTCAAGGTGTCTCGGGACTCCAGGAAGGAGTTGCTCAGTGCAGGCTGGCACCCTGGGCAGGCTTCTTAGAGGAGGCGCCAGGATTTGGGTTGGATCTTACAACATGGACTCAATGTGAGGATGATGCCGTCCTCTGAAATGTCCTTCTCCCAACCCTGTTTTCTTTGTTAAATGCAAATTGACACTTGACTGTCAAGACTCAGTTTGGTGTCACCTCCTCCAGGAGGGCCCCCCTGACTACAATCCTCCTTCTTTACCCAGAGGCCACCATTGCCCACTCATGTGTCAGCCTCCCTGGCTGAGACTGAGTTCTTGAGGGTGGGGCCTGGCCAGCTTGGGAGCTGGGTTGTATCTGCTAACCTTGCCGACTCCTCCAGCTGGGTGCAGAGCTCCAGGGAGGCCACTGGGCCATTCCTAAGGAAGGCTGGAACCCAGGCCTCTGGGGTCTGGGTGGAGATCCCACTCCAAGGGGTCTGGGAACACCCCGTGCCCTACCCCTGCCACCCACCTTCAGGTCATAGAAGATGATGTCACCGAGCACCAGGTACATGTTCACGTAGTAGACGGTCTCCTCGTCGAACTCCAGCGGCGAGTTGCAGAGCTACAGGGCCTTGAGGTAGAAGTGCTCCACCAGCGTGCCATGGCCCAGCCGATGGTGCAGGGCGGCCAGCCGTGGTAGGCCATGCGCTCGTTCAGCTGGACCCCTGGGTGCAGGCCAAAGGTGCAGGTGTGAGGACGTGGCTCCTGGGGGCAGGGAGGGCTCAGGCCCCTCAGGAGCAGGTATGCGGACCCCGGGCTGCCTGCCTGGCTTGCCTCCAGGCACCTGTGGTCACCTGGGCAGCTCTGGCCAGTCCCTTCCAGGTTCCCAGACTCACTTTCCCATCTGCAAAGCAGAACTAATAAGGCCTGCCCCTGTCTACTGTGAAGCTTTGGCAAAGTCGGACTTGGATGGCCCAGTTCTGTGTCTACACATAGCCACCTGCCTTTGTTCACTGGTTTTAACCAGGAGAACCCAAAAGCCATGCAGTCTAGGTTCTCCCGGGCTCCCCGGCTCCAGGCAACCCACAGACGTGACATCCGACTCCTCCTGGGTGTGGCACGACCAGAGCCCCCTACCTTGGGGAGTCAGCTGCACACCTACTGTGTAATGGGCCACGGGGCACAAGGCGCTGGGGCATGTGGCCTGCCTAGGGTTCCCTGTCTCTGGAGGGGGACAGACGACCCTGGCACAGCACCAGGGGATGCCCGGCCTTAAGGGGCAGACTGCTGGAAGGGGAACTGGGATTTTATCAGCCAGAGAGCTGCGTGGTTGATGATGGTGGGAAGGGCACAAGAGAAAGGGGATGTGCCACTCAGCCTGGCACAGGGACCAATGAGATGCCTGGCATGTCTGGAAGGCAGAGGGCACACTGGGCGGCCCTTGTGGTCAGCAGCGGGAACAGGCAGAGGAAGCAGAGCTCAGGCAGGCAGGGAGCTCTGCACTGCGTGAGAGACCTTGGGCTGTGCCCCACAGCCGGACGGGGAAGCCAGTTGGGCAGATCTGCCTGCCTGGACAGGAGACCAGGAAAATCCAGCAGCTGTTTCAGCTCCTGGCCTGCAGACCTGGAGGCTGGGCTCTGGCAAAGTGTGGGTCCTTATCCCGGTACCTCTCTGAGCCTCAGTCTCCTCATCTGGAAGATGGGGACAGGACTTCTCACTCATGGTTGCTTGAGGTCATCAGGTACAAGGGTAGAACCATTGTCACGTCCAGGCCCCGAGCGTTTGTCTCGGGCAGGGGCATGGTCATTATCATTCCCGGTGAGACCACTTGGACACTCATGTGCACGGGTGGCCCTGCCTCCAGGTGGGAGACCTCTACCGTGCCACACCTGTGCCTCAGCCCTCCAGGTGCCCCACTGAGGCCCACCCACATCAGCCCACAGGCCACCTCACCCGGTAGAAGGACATGCCTTCCTCCCGCTCCCAGGCCCCATTGAAGATGTCTCCAGCTGCCTCAAACAGCTCCAGCCCCAGGTTGGGGTCGCCTGTGTACAGGTCCACATTCTGTGCCACCTGAAAGGAGACAGAAGTTCCCTCAAGACCCACACCTAGCGAGGTGGCCACGCGCACCTTTGCCAGCCTCCTTCCTCTCACACACTACAGGTACACCTGAGCATTTTTCAGACCCTGTGCATGAGGGCTGCCCCCACCACTGGCATGAGGACAATGAACTGATGCACCTGAGTGCCAGGAGGTGACAGAGCAGCTGCAGCCCAGGAGCCCGACACCTGTGAATCCTACCACCAGGGCTAGCCCTAGCCCACTCCCCCTGCACTCAAACCAGTCTCCGTGGCCCCCAGATTGCTGGGAGCCCAGCCCCTGGCTCCTTTCTGCGTTGCCACATCCCTGCCACATCCGCAGTGTTTGTGGGTGGGCCTGGTCTCCTCCTGGCCATGAGCTCTTGATCCTTCTCCTCACCTCAAGGAGGTATACAGCAGGTGCTCAATAATGAAAACTTCACCAGGCTCGTGGGCTTCACAATTTGTTCCAGATCACACTGTGTTTGGGAAAGCCTCTGAAAACAGCCACTATGATAGATTCATTTTTTAAGGAGATGTGCCACGTGTCGCTTGGAGCAAGTTCTGTGTGTTAACTGAGTGGTCGCATTATTTGAGCATGTGCTGTATACCAGCAGATGCTGTGCACTGTGAGGGGCCACGCCTCTGCCCTCAGGGAAAAAATGCTGGCCACTGGGGGAGGATGTGAGGGAACCAGTTGGAGGGAGGGAAAAGGCACACAACAGGTACTCAGCAGCGGTTTAGGAATGAGTGGATGGATGAATGAATGGATGAGAAGATGTAGACACATGGATGGATGGATGGGCGTGTGGCTAGATTAATGCTTGGATGGATGGATGGAATGATGTGTGTATGTCTGTACGTATGTATGGGTGGGTAGATAATGTATGGATGGGTGGAGGGTAGATGTTGTATGTACATGTGGATGGATACATGGTGGATAGACGAATGTATGGATAAACAAATAGATAGATGAATGGAGGGATGGATTAATAGGTAGATAGGTGGGTGGATGGATGATGGAAGAATGGATGGATGAACAGGTGGATGGATGGATGATGGAAGCATGGATGGATGGATGATGGAAGCATGGATAGATGATGGATAAATAGATATGTGGATGGATGATGGATGGATGGAAGGATGAACGGACAGATGGATGGAACAACAGGTGAATGGATAGATAAAAGGATGGATGAATGGACAGATGGATGGATGATGGATGGATGGAAAGATGAACAGATGAATGGATAAATGGACAGATGGATGAATGGTGGATGGATGGAAGGATAGGTGAACAGGTGAATGGATAGTTGATGGAAGGATGAATGGACGGATGGATGGATGAACAGGTGAATGGATGGATGATAACAGGATGGATGGATGGATGATGGATGGAAGGATGAACAGATGAATGGATGGATGATGGAAAGATGGATGGATGGAAGGATGGATGAATGGATGGATGGAAGGATGAACAGGAGATGAGTGGATGGATGGATGGATATATGGTTGAATGGATGGATGAAGGATGGATGGATGGAAGAATGAACAGGTGAATGGATGATGGAAGGATGGAAGAATGGATGGAGGGATGGATGAACAGGTGAATGGATGGATGGAGGATAAAAGGATGGATGATGAATGAATGGATGGATCATGGATGGATGGAAGATGGTTGGATGGATAACGGAAAGATGGAAGGATGGATGGATGGACGGACCAAGAGGTGAACAGAAGAATGATGGATGGATAGAAGGATGAACAGTTGGATGGATGATGGAAAGATGGAAGGATGGATGGATGGATGGATGGATGGACGAACAGGTGAATAGATGGATGGAGAGGTGAATGAATGGATGATAAAAGGATGGATGGATGGATGGTTGCATGGAAAGACGAACAGGTGAATGGATGGATGATGGAAGGATGGATGGATGGATGGAAGGACCCACAGGTGTATGGGAAGATGATGGATAGATGATGGATAGAAGGATGAGCAGGTAAACAGATGATGGAAGGATGAATGGATGGGTGGATGGACAGAGAGTGAACAGCACAGGGGTCCTCCTGCATCCCTTGTCACTCACCTGGATGTACAGGTCCACCAGCTCGCTCTGCCGCAGGATGTAATAGATCTTCCCTGCTTGCAGCCAGGCATGCGCCTCCTCCTCTTTCCTCTGGAGGTCAATGAAAATCTCCAGACTTCGTTTGGTGTAGTCCAGAGCGGATTTGTAGGCCCTGGAATCAGACACAGGTGTCAGAACAAGGGCTCTCATCCTCCTGGAACCAGTCTGCCTCCTCCCGTGGGTCTGGCGACAGATGAACCTGGAATGTGCAGATTGGGAACAGCCCTCTTGTGTGTGCAGTGTTCTGCCCTTCCCAGGCTGCTGGGAGGGCCAGGGTGAACACACACGGCATGGAAAAGATGAAGGACATCCTTCTGAGGGAATCGAGCATCATGCTGCCCTGTGGCAGGAGGAGTGTGCTAGTCCATCTCCCCTGCCTCCCAGACATGGCCTGTGTCTTCTCCAGATGCACCAGGAGCCGTTAGTGTTCAGAGGCTATCTGGGCCGATGATTCTCAAGGTGTGCAGGCATCACAGTCACCCAGAGGCCTGTCCTTATAGCTTGCTGGCCCTGCCCCCAGAGCTTCCGGCTCCACAGGCCTGGGGCAGGCCCTAGAACTCCCACTTGCCACAAACTCCTAGGTGACACGGATGCTGCTCTACTGGTCCAGGGACTACACTTTGAGAAGCATGGCTCTAGCACACTGGCCCATTTTCCTTCTGTGAACCTGAGGCCAAGACTGGAGCCAGTCTCCCAGGTCCCCATGGAATCTGGCTCCTTCCCTGTTCTCTCAGTAAGTCCAACACTCGAGTGGGGTGTGACTGCAGCAATGTCACTGGGCCCTATGGGTGGGGTGGCCAGGGCCATGGTTACCCCACCAGGTCAGGATGCTTGGGTGAAGAGAAGTAGGCCACATATGGGACGTGAGACCTTGAAACCCTGCCCCAGGGAAGCAGGTGACACAACTGGCTCTGTCTTCTGTGGGAGAGAAGCCACAGGTGGCTGCTGTGGTCACATTTAAGGGGACAGATGAAGGCCAGGAGTGAAGATTCAGGGCAGGCAGAGGTCAGATGACAAAAGCTACCATAATAGGAAGAACAGTCCAGAGTGCCCGTACTGCCTCTGCTGGGGTTGAGATGACCTTTGACCCAACAAGGGAGGCTCAAGCTGGGATTCACGGGCCAGCAGCAGCCCTGGGACGACCCCAGGCCCACCAGCTCAAAGCATCTGATGCCAAATAACCAAATGATCAAAAGGAGAGGGGCTGATGGCGCCCTGGGCCAGCTTCCCCGTGCTCCCCTCCCTGCCCTGCCCGCCCCCACCTCCACCACTGCAAAGCCAGCCCTTGCCACTCCGTGCCCAGGGACAGGTAGAGCTGACTGATGGTCTCCAGGATCTGCCCCTCCAGCACCTTGTCGGCCACTTTGTGGGTCAGGGAGAGCTGGAGCTTGTGGTAGATGACACACTGGGCCTTCCTGGGCATGATGACGCTGTAGAAGTAGCACAGCCACTGGACGGCCCGCAGCTGGCCTGGGCAGAAGACAAAAGGGAAGATGTTAGTCTCCCAGCATTGAAGCGAGGCTGGCTGTTCTCGGAGGCCCCTGCGCCATGCTTGCCTCTTTCATACCTCTGTGAGCCTGGGTCCCATAGGCGGGGAGCCTGAGCGCAGACAGGCCATGCACCTGTGCAAGGGCAGATGCAAAGCACACCGTGACATGGGCACAGCTTGGTGCAGATGCTCATGGTACAGGCCGGCCTTCTTTACAACTCCCAGGGCTGAGGTCCGGGCCAGGCTCGGTCCCTGCACCAGGCCATCTATTTCTGCTTCACAAAGTCCCTCTGGTCAGGACCAGGGCCACCTTCAGCCTGAGCTGATGAGGCCAGGGGCACAAGTAGCCCCTGTCACAGATGGAACTCGCAGAGAGCAAAGCCAAGCGTCATGTCTGCCACACACGGCATCATGTTGGGGGAATGGGATTCAAAGCCGGCCCCTGGTGTTCCCACACATGCTTCTCTCATGCAACCAGGCTCCCAAGCCACAGGCTCACTGGCCTCTCCCAAAGCCAGGGCGCTGGGAACGGTGGAAAGCTTCTGATTTTCTAGTGTGAGAAACATTCCGGAGATTAATACAGGAAACCAGGTATGCTGAATGGACATCTGAATGGACATCTGTCACACACGCCTCCCAACAACAGCTGAATACACAGTCCTCTCGAGCACCCATGGGACATTCCCCATGACAGACCATGTGCCAGGCCACAAAATGAGCCTCAGTGAATGGAGAAGGACTGAGACCAAAGCAGAGGTGTTCTTCAGCTGTACTGGCATGAACATTCGAAATCGACAGTGAAGGAAATGTGGGAAATTCAAAAATATGTGGAAATTACACACTCCTAAACAACCAGTGAGTCAAAGAGACCATCAGGGAAACCGAAAACTAATTGGAGAAGAATGCAAACAAATGCACAGCCCGGGCTAGCACGGTGGCTCACGCCTCTCATCCCAGCACTGTGGGAGGTCGAGGCGGGAGGATCGCTTGAGTCCAGGAGTTTGAGATCAGCCTGGGAAACATGCTGAAATCCTGTCTCTATTTAAAAAAAAAAAAAAAAAAAAAATTAGGCGGGGGTGGTGGTGGTGCACATACATCTGTAATTCCAGCTACTCGGGAGGCTGAGGCATGAGAATGGCTTGAATCTGGGTAAAAGTTCCATTGAGCCAAGATTGCACCACTACACCCCAGCCTGGCAATAGAGCAAAACTCTGTCTTAAAAAAAAAAAAAAAAAAAAAAAAAGCACAGCGTATCAAAAATTCCAAGATGCAGCTAAGACAGTGCTGAAAGGGAAATTTATAACTGTAAATGTCTACATTCAAAGAAAGAAGAAAAATCTCAAATCAAAAACCTAACCTTCCGCCTTGAGAAACTAGAAAAAGAACTAAACGCAAAGTGAATAAAAGGAAGAAAATAATAAATGTGAGAGTGGAAATGGGAAGTAAAAATACAGAGAATGGAAAAACAAGACATAATCAACAGAACCGAAGGTGGGTTTTTTGAAAATAATAACAAAATTGACAAATCTTTCACCAGACTAACCAAGAAAAGAAAGACAGGACACAAATGACTAAAATCAGAGACTGAGCACCATGGCGCACGCCTGTCATCCCAGTGCTTTGTGAGGCGGAAGTGGAAGGATCGCTGAGGCCAGCATTGAAGACCAGCCTGGGGGAATATGATGAGACCCCAACTTTAATAAAAATAAATAAATAATTAAAAGCCCAAGTTTCTAAAATCAGAAATGAAAGAGGAAACATTATTGCCGACCTGACAGAAATAAAAGGATTCCATGAAAACACCACGAACAATTGTACACCAAGAAATCAGGCCATCCAGACACAACAGCCACACTCCTAGAAGGACACAAACTACCGAAAGTGACTCAAAAATGACCCCAAGTAGCATGTGGGGTATCAGCGCCGCCCTCGGTCTCCTCGACTGTTCAGCTCAGGGTGGGGAGACAGGGAAGCATGATCCCCGTTCCCTGGCCTGCATTTCCGAGTCTGAATCACCCAGCACCCCGGGGAGGGCCTCGTAGGAGGAGGTGTCACAGGCTGTTGTGCCAGGAGCCACCGGAGGCTGCAGTGGGGGCTGGGGCGCTGGGTTCCTGGAGGGTCTCCTTCCAGTCAGAGAATGCCCCTGGGGAAGAAGCCTGGGTCAGAACCCCCCAACCCTCCTTGGGCAGATATGTGGGACCAGGGCCCCTTCACACGGTCCTTTCCAAAATCTCATCCCTCCTAGGGCCAGGAGTGGGTGCCAGGCCTCTGCTGGGAAATGGGCAGGTTTCGTCACAGTCCTTCCTGGCCCAGGCCACAGGAGGCACCTCTGAGTGGTCTCACGATGCCATGACAAAGCGCTGCAAGACAGAGGGGACTCAACAGTATCCCTCGACTCAGCCATTTTCCTGGACTCAACTTCCTCATCTATCCTCTGCGGCCTAGATTTCGGACAGCCCTGCCCACCTACTGTCCGTTCACTGCTCAGTCTGCAGTGACTGTTCAATAGCACCCCATGGCTCCCCAGTGCTCTTGGGGAAAAGGCCAAGCCACAGCCTGAGGCCCCAGGCCCTGCTTAGCTCTCCAGAAGAGCTTCTCACCATCCAGCACCCAACCCACCCACTGTCAACTCTGCACCTCCCTGCATAAGCCCTGCTCACTCACCCCTGCTCACACCCCACTCATCCCTGCTCACACTCCCGCTCACTCACCCCCGCTCATACTCCCACTCACTCACCCCACTCACTCATCCCCGCTCACACCCCACTCATCCCCGCTCACACTCCTGTTCACTCACACCCCATTCACTCACCCCCACTCACACCCCACTCATCCCCGCTCACACTCTCATTCACTCACCCCATCAAACCTCCGCTCACCAGCACTCACCCCCACTCCCTCAACCCTGGGCCTTCACACAGGCTACATCACCAGCCCCCCCTCCACCACCAGCCCCTCATCCACCACCTATTACTTGACTAAATCCTCTCAACCCTCTGGTTCTAGACTAAAGAGACTTCCCTAACCCGGGGCCAAGTGCTGCCCCACCATCACGCCACTCACCCTTTTGTGGCTTCTGTGGCCTGAAGCTCACATTCCTACGCTCAGTCTCTGCCACCCCAGGACCCTACAAGCCCCACTTGTGGGTGGGGCCTGGCACACTCTGCACACAGCCCCTCCCAGCCACTACCCTGGCCTCCGGGGCAGCTGGAGAGCCACTTGCCTTTGCTCCAGAGACTTTGGCAGAGGGTGGAACCACCCCCTCCCTGAGGCAAACCTACAACAACCTTCCCTTCCCCACTGGCTTCCCGGGCCTCCTCTGGAACCTTGTGCCTGCATCCCAAATGTACTGGGATGGATCCCATTCCCCGGGAAGTTCCAAGAGCCCTTGGTGCGTCCACATCACCAGGCTGTCCACATGTGGACCCTGAGGGGAAGAGACAGAGCCGCAGAGGGGAGACGGGAGGGCCTCCCTGAATCAGCCCCTCAGGAAGGAGCAGACCTTTCAGGGACATCAGTTGAGGCCCCTGCAACCTAAGGCTCTGAATTCTGCTACCCGCTGAGGGCAGTGTGGCCTCCCATCTCTGAGGCAGAGCACAGGGTGAACTGCAGCTTCTCCAGGTCATGAAGAAGGAACCCACAGCTATATGTGGGCCCCAGCACTGGAAAGGATGCCCCACCTCGGTCGGGGACCAGGCGGGGGTCAGCATGTTCATTGGAAGAAGTGTGGGACCCCACGGCCTCCAGTGCCAGAGTAGACGGGAGGTTCAGGCCCACCTCAGGCGACATCCTCCAAGCCCCCAGCCCACACCACAGAGGGGTGACTGTCGCATCCAATGCCCACCGTACTCAGCTCTGTCACCACCCCCCGCGTTACCCCAAGGCCCAGCTCATAACCAGAGGAAGCCTGAGCCACGCGCAAAACCCACCTTGTTCCTGCGGCTGCTCAGTCTCAGCTTCCTCTACTGAGTCTGGCAAGGGAGAAAAGAGAAGCAATGAACACCCCCAGCCAGCACCTCTGGTTCCATGTCAGGTTCAGCTGGGTGTCGGTGTTGCAGGGTGAGAGCATTGCAGGGTGCAGGGGTTGAAAGTAATATCATCCGAGGGCCGGGCGCGGTGGCTCAAGCCTGTAATCCCAGCACTTTGGGAGGCTGAGACGGGCGGATCACGACGTCAGGAGATCGAGACCATCCTGGCTAACACGGTGAAATCCCATCTCTACTGAAACATACAAAAAACTAGCCGGGCGAGGTGGCGGGCGCCTGTAGTCCCAGCTACTTGGGAGGCTGAGGCAGGAGAATGGCGTAAACCCGGGAGGCGGAGCTTGCAGTGAGCTGAGATCCGGCCACTGCACTCCAGCTTGGGCGACAGAGCGAGACTCCATCTCAAAAAAAAGTAATATCATCCTCTTCCCTCCTGGATCATGGGAACAACATCACTGGGGGGTGTATACTTTCTGTGATATGGGGAGTAATATCGTCTTCTGTGCCTTGGAATATTAAGAACAATATCATGGGGGGGCGTGTACATCTTCTGCAATATTGGGAATAATATTATCCTCTCTCCTCCTGCATACTAGGAAAGATATCAGAGTGGGTGTTCACCTCCCGTGATATGGGGATTAATACCATCTTCTCCCCTTCCGGATAGCAGGAAGAGTATCACACGGGGGTCTACAGTGTCTGCGATACTGGGAGTAATATCAACCTCTCAGCCTTGGAATATTAAGAAGAATATCACAGGATGGATGTACACCCACGGCCATATTGGGAGTAATATCAGCCTCTCCTCTCCATGGATATTAGGAATAATATCCCAGGATGTACGCCTCCTGCTCTATGGGGAGTCATATCATCCTCTCCCTTCCAGGATATTAATAACAATATCACAGGGCGGGTGAACACTGCCTACGATACTGGAATTATTATCATCCTCTCCCCCTCCAGATACTAGGAACCATATCACAGGAGAGCTGTACCCTCCCTGCGATATTGGGAGTAATATCATACGCTTCTTCCATGAGTATTAGGAGCAATATCACCGGGTGACTGTCCATTCATTGCTATGTTGGGAATCATGTCATACTTTACTCCCTGGATATTAGGATCAGTGTCACAGTGTGAGTGTACACCTACTGCGATATTAAAACTAAGATCATGCTCTCTGTCCCTGGATATTAGGAACAACATCACAGGTAGGTGTACACTCCCTCGATATTAGAAGCAATAATATGATTAATTAGTAAACATCAATGATCAATTTTAATAATTATCAGGCTGGTCTCGAACTCTTGACCTCAGGTGATCTGCCCGCCTCAGCCTCCCAAAATGCTGGAATTACAGGGGTGAGCCATCGCGTCCAGCCAACACTTCTTTACATCTCTTTTTGGACCTCAAATTTAGCATGCCCAAAATGCACTTTTGATTCCTCCTGCTATAACCCACTCCTCCCATAGTCTTCCCGATCCCAATAACAGCATCTCTAGCCTTCCAGTTACTCAGGCCAAAATCCTTGACATCATCCTTAAAACTTCTTTTTCTCTCTCTTGTCATCCAAGAGAGAGACTCTCCTTTCAAAATAAATGCCAGACCTAACCCCTTCTCACCTTCCTCATCATTTCCAACCACGTCCAGCCCTCATCATAGCGCTCTGGGTTACTGTAAAAGCCTCCCAATCGCCAGGCAGAGTGGCTCACGCCTGTAATCCCAAGCACTTTGGTAGGCCAAGGCAGGTGGATCATCAGAGGTCAGGAGTTCAAGACCAGCCTGGACAACATGGTGAAACCCCTCTACTAAAAATACAAAAAATTAGCCGAGCATGGTGGTGGGTGCCTGTAATCCCAGCTATTCAGAAGGCTGAAGCAGGAGAATCACTTGAACTCAGAAGGCAGAGGTTAGAGTGAGCCGAGATCGTGCCATTGCACTGCAGCCTGGATGACAAGAGCGAAACTCCATCTCAGAAGGTTAAAAAAAAAAACAGCCTCCCAACCCAACTCTCTCCTTCCGCCTTTCACCCTGCCCTGCATTCTACCTTCCACTCTCAAACATTTCAGAAAAAAAAAATATATATCCACAGAGAGAGAAAAAGAAAGTGCAAATGGGGTGAAATGTTTGGGGAATCTGAGGGAAGACCATACGGGAATTCTCTGTACTATTTTTGCAACTGTTCAATAAGTCTGGATTATTTCGAATTCAAGAGTTAAAGAAAGAAAGAAAAAAAATCTCCCTTAGTGAATCCATCCTGTATTTCCCCTGGCAACTTAAGGACGCTCTCAACTAAGCACATCTATTTTTTCATGAACACTTAAAGAACCCTTGCCTAGTTTTGACTTTCTGTGCTTGGCAGAAGTGTGTGTGTGTGTGTGTGTGTGTGTGTATTTCATATATATGTGTGTGTGTATACGTGTGTGTGTGTGTTTTGTGTATATAGAGGGAGAAATATATATGTGTGTGTATATATAAATCTATATTGTATATTTACTATGGTAATATATATATCTGTGTGTGTGTGTACATATATTACATACCCCATAGCCTGTCCTTAACCAGTTCTAAACTTAGTGGGAAAAATACATACCTAAGCAGAGAATATCAAAATAATATGATGAATGTTTTGATACAGGGATGTGTTGCTATGGAACACGTTGCTAAGACACAAAACCTCCTAGATGGGACAATGAATGAACGAAGCTTTGCACCTATAGGCACCCCCTCTGATATCCCCACAAACGTTTATAGTTATATGCATTTGCTTCCCCCAGGACCCCCGTTTCATAAGGGTTAGTCCTAGAGCCTAGCAAGTTCCTACTACGGCTGGCACACATATGCCATTCAAGAAAGAATGACTGAGTGAATGACGAGTTAAGAACCATTTGTCAGCCAGTGCTCAGTAACACAACATGCACTGGTATGCAAATTATATTTTTGTTGAAAGCAACAGCAGGATCACAAATTATCCTTCCAGAGAAAGCAAACCTCAAAAGCTTCTTTACCCTACTAAAGCACATTATAAGAAGCTCCCCTTATATAAAAGAAAACCTCCTCGTTCATTATCAATGGCATGTAAACCAATAAGCCTTCACCTCTGATGACATCTCTTCCGTCCCCAGGGCTAGATAAAGGAGGTTCCGGAAACCCTGGTAGTTGTGAAGGCGGCTCCCAGCTTTGACACTCTTGAACCCTGCGGGCGCGGAGGTCACACAGCAGAACAACCGAGGGAAGCATCATCAGGTTTCGAATATGTTTGAACCAGAGACGGCAAATAGGCTTCAACCAGCTGAAAACACCAGAGATTCATGGTGGCCACCTGAGGGGTTGTGCTCTTAAAAAACAAAAATTAAAAATAAAATTAAAAAATTAAGAAAGGAAGGGGTCAAGAATCCATCAGGTCTGACTGAGATGTGTATCAGTGACTAACACCCCGTAAGGCAAAAGTGCTCCGGTGCGCTTTGGGTTCTCTTCAGCAGTATTTAAAGGCGTGTGCTTCCCTAAGACTAAGCCACGGGATACCCCCAGCAACACTGCCAGGAGAAACGTCTACCATGGATTTGGCTAGAAAAACAGTTGTCTTTAACAAATTAACACTGAATAAATCCTGCCTTATTAGAGCCTGAGAGGATGACATTCTCAATGATAACAGTTATCACTACAATCTCCAAACATCTGCGATCCTGCAAGGAGGAACTGTGACAGCGCAGGTCACGTGTCCAGAATGCTTCCCAGACTGCCTGTTACAGAATAAAAGAAATGAAACCCCACCCAAGAATGTCTTCTCTCACATTTAGCCAGTTGTTCCTTTGTGTGCATCTCTGTGCTAAAATGGCCATTCTTCCCCACAGCCTGAAGTCATATGCTACAATAAATGAGACTCACATGAAGCCAGAAACGTGCAGATGCGAGGAAACCAACGCAACTGAAATGGGCTGGAGAGTGTGGCCAGGAGGATGGTACTTCCCAGGAACAATTACTTCATCTCTGCCCATGAAGCAGGCAGCTGTCACTGTCCCCCAGGCCCACACCAGCCACTCGAAGTACGTTCTAACCAAACTACCTCCAACAATCAACATCAATACACCACACAATTGGCTTCTGAAAGGACACCTTGCAACCAACAAGAAACTGTTAGCACAACTTTGAAAACCTGTGCAACTAAAAACCTTGGAAAGGGATAAACACAGCCACATTTTGACTCAAATACTGTCATGGGGTAGCACTGCAATAATTCACTGAAACAAAAGAATGAATGAGGAATACGTTTATATAGGAATCAGAGGAAGCATGACTAATCATTTAAAGAAATAGGTCAAGAAACTGCTAGGTTCAAATGCTACCGTGAGACACTGTCAGGGCCTTAGGCAAATTCACTTCTCTTGGTCCTGTTTCTAGGTTCATCAAAAACCAGCTTTGGACTAGGGAATCTGTTGCTTCCCAAAGCCTTCCTTCTGTGATTCCAGCCCAGATTTTAGGACTGCTCTCCCACTTGGTATATGAAAGTGCTTCCTGTGTAGAATAGCAAGAGTACATTTCTGTGTTGAATGAGGTTTGGGACCTACTCTATGAGGCAGAATATCATCATGTAACTTTAAGCATGACGACAAGGCGCACTCTAGAATAAGGATAACACATAAGATGTGGCCATACACCTGTGCGTGCCTGGCAGGGAGATGGAGAAGTCTCATTTAATGAAGCCGCGGTGCCTGTTGCACCTGAATATCCTCAGTCCACATCAAGTTCACAACGTCCTTCTGACATCAAACCACATGTATCCCATACTTTTCCATACTTTCTACCCAAGATTAAAATATGCAGAGCACCGTGATAAAGACGCCTCCATCCCCAGCATGTTGGCTCTCGTTCTGTAGAATTACATACTTGAGGTACAAAATGATCACCAGGCTGCAGCAGCAAGCAAGACTGGGCTCCGTGGGGACAGCAGGCCCTGCAGCAGCCACCACTCCTGTCCCCACAGTCTGATGCAGCTGCAGAGAAGCTGTGGTTGAGGCCATTCACTTTGTGAGAGAACCACACAGGAGGGAAAAGGTAGGGGAGGTAGGGAAGAGGGCAATGTCAAGCCTCTGAGCCCAATCCAAGCCACCGCATCCCCTGTGACTTGCACGTATACACCCAGATGGCCTGAAGTAACTGAAGAATCACAAAAGAAGTGCAAATGCCCTGTCCCACCTTAACTGATGACATTCTACCACAAAAGAAGTGAAAATGGCCGGTCCTTGCCTTAAGGGATGATATTATCTTGTGAAATTCCTTTTCCTGGCTCATCCTGGCTCAAAAAGCTCCCCCACTGAGCACTTTGTGACCCCCACTCCTGCCCGCCAGAGCCAGAGAACAACCCCCCTTTGACTGTAATTTTCCTTTACCTACCCAAAGCCTATAAAAGGGCCCCACCCTTATCTCCCTTCGCTGACTCTCTTTTTCGGACTCAGCCCGCCTGTACCCAGGTGATTAAAAAGCTTTATTGCTCACACAAAGCCTGTTTGGTGGTCTCTTCACAGGGACACGCATGACAGTCAGGTGCAGAGCCAGGGAAGGACCTGTCATGAGAACAGAAAGGAATGTGCCTCCCTGTACGCACACTCGGATTTTATGACAATGTGGGCAGGGGGCTGAACAAGATGCCTGAGAACATTCCTCCAAGTTCTTTTGCTGATTTTCTAAATATTGGTGTAAAATCTGAACTCAGACAAATTTCTTTTTAAATCGTTTCAATCAACATCTTTGGTGCTCAGCATCATGTCTACGTGATCATCTAGAAAACCAACTTCTGTTCTAAGGCTCACATCTTCCTATTAAGTCCCAGGGATTTTACAAGGGAATGCACCTCTCATTCGCATCAAGCACACACACAACTACCATTAAAGAAATGCTTAATTTGCCTACATAATTTTTTAAACACCCAGATTTGAGATACAATAGAGAAGACAACTTTTTGATAGCTCTGCTTTCCAACTGCGAACTGCGGGTCGAGAAAATAACCTGCCATGATTTCTAACCAGTCAACAACCTGTCTTCCCTGGCTGCAGTAGGAGCGATCTTTCTGAGCTCAGGATGAAAAAGAACCCAGCTGTTCAGGGGACAGATAGTCATCAGTTCTCAGCGGGCTTCCCGAGTCCCAAATCCCCATGTGATACGTGGAAGTAAAAAGCTATCAATGACCAAGCATCTGAACTCTTATCCCACCTCGACATCTGCTTCTCCTGCCATGTAAATTTAAAATTAATAAGCCTGCTATTAGAGAACATAGTTGGTGCTGCATCTGTCTTCCTAAAAATATGGATAATTACCAGCCCACAATGGCTTCTAATCAGATTTGAGTAGTCCCTTAGACAGGAAGCTAAAGTGCCTCAGCCCTAAACTGAGAAGAAAACAGAAACTGGAATGCTCTAGGTTTGATTTTTTCCCCCTTGTTCTAAAGTTGATGTTCCCGAATCTCCTTCTACTGTCTTGCTTATAAAATGTATGAGAAACAGGGAAATTTAAAGACATGATAGAAATGGCCACTTTTTCTAGGTACAAACTTTGTGAACATTATTTTCAGCTGCTGGGCTTTTTCTCCACAAACTGTGAGCCTGGAGGACATTTTCTCCCTCGTGGTTACACACTCAGAGTCAGGGAAAGTGGCTTTAGCAGTAAAGAGGGGAGTGCAGTGAGAAGTGACCGGACACTGAGAAGGGCAGACAGGGACTCTACCTCGGTGGCCTGCAGCACTCCTGGGCCTCGGCCTTTAGTTTTCTATCTGTACAAAGGATCTAAAGGCCCGTGATTCTAGGCCACGACAGCTCTTCATACACACATACACTAACATCACACGCCTATGTGAAAAGCTGTGACACTTGGCTGATTTCCTGAAGAAGTTATCTTGTATCATTTCTACTCAAGTACTCCACCTCCTTCCAGACAAGTATCTGAGGATGATGGGCTATCCCACAGCCATGTGTGTAACCTCTCCTGCTTACGATCCCTGTTCACATAGCATTTTCCAAAAGCATTTGGTGTGAAGTGACAGAAGAAAGAATAAGGTTCTTTCAGCCCATTCATTCATTCATTCATTCAACAAATATTGACTGACTATCTACGTGCCAGACACTGGTGATATAACAGCGAACATATATTTTTGTAGGTAGAGACAGACAACCAAAAAGTATGTTAAAGAGTGATCGATGCTGTAGAGGAAAATACACCAGGAAACAGGAAAGAAGAATACCCCTAGCCACCCTACACTGGGGTGACGCTAGTGTTACAAAATGGAAACAGCGGCCGGGCGCGGTGGCTCACACCTGTATTCTCAGCTCTTTGGGAGACTGAGGCAGGCAGATCACCTGAGTTCAGGAGTTCAAGATCAGCCTGACCAATATGGCAAAACTCTGTCTCTACTAAAAACATAAAAATTAGCTGGACGTGGTGGCACACGCCTGTAATCCCAGTTACTCAGGAAGCTGAGGCACAAGAATCACTTGAACCTGGGAGGCAGAGGTTGGAGTGAGCCGAGATCACGCAACTGCACTCCAGCCTGGGTGACAGAGCAAGACTCTGTCTCAAAAAATAAAAAATAAAAATAAAATGTAAACAGAGAATAAGATACCAAAAGAAAGAACATGAACAACTAATTGTAACAAAAGCCTTTGTAAGCTGATACTTTCCTTCCTGGATCCTTGTCCCTTACAAATGGAAAAAAAGGGTGGGTAGGGGGTAGCATCCAAATGATGTTTTAAGACGGCTTGGCGTTTCAGATGTCTGACAGCCATACTCACGTACTTCAAGGAAAAAGCTCTAGCTCTATAAGCCATCTGGGCAATGGTTTAATGTCTTTTTCTTTTTTTTCCCCAGAGTTTTTAAAATACAGGAAAACATGTGTGTTTATTTGGCTGCTCTGTGCCCGCACACCTGCAAACTGTGCTAACAGGTTTTTCCATGTTTTGCTGAATTTGCCAGCTTGCCATAAACAGGCTTCCATGTCTTAATTGTCTATAAATAGCACAAACACACGAAAATGCAAATCAAGACAAGCTGTCCCTTCCACTGCTGTTGCCATGATGACAGGAGAGCGACCATTGGCCAAATCAATACGCGGAGACTGAAGCTGTCTGGCAGAGAGCACAAGGTCGACTGCTTTTCCCATAGCATTTAAAGAAACAAGCGGAAACGGCTCTCCACACAGGACAGACACGTCCTTTGTTCTTTGAATCAATACTGCCAATGCCCAAAATACTTTCTCCATCACACTATCTATATGGAATTCAAGTTCCTTCCAATGCCATGAGTAACGCCAGTGATAGACTATGTTTAGTCATAATGACCCATTAGCATTCTTTTTCCTCTAAAATGTTGAAATAATAACATTGAGTGTGCACTCACGAGGTGCCAGGCTCTGAGTTTGATCTCGTTTGGTTCTCGTTGAAATCCTGTAAGATCAGTACCATATTCTCTCATTTTTCATAGATGAGGAAACTGAGGCATAGAAAGGCTAAGTAAGTTGTCCATGGTCACAGGTTATTTAGGAACTTTTCTCCAAACTTTCAAAACTTAACCACTGCCACTATTACAAATGGGTTTTTGTTTGTTTGTTTTTGGTTTTTTTTTGAGACAAGGTCTTGCTCTGACCAGGCTGGAGTGCAGTGGCATGATGATGGTTCACTGCAGCCTCGACTTCCCAGGCTCAAGTGATTCTCGCACCTCAGCCTCTCCAGTAGCTGGGATTATAGGCATGAGCCACCACACCTGGCTAATTTTTTAATTTTTATTTTTTCTAGGGATGGGGTTTCATCATGTTGCCCAGACAGGTTCCAAACTCTGGGCTCAAGACATCCTCCCAGGTCAGCCTCCCAAAGTCCTGGGATTACAGGGGTAAGCCACTGTGCACAGCCTTACAAATGTGACTTATACAAAGTCAGAGCAGTGAGCAGGAAGAGAACAGAGACTTCAGCGAGCCTCCTGGCTGTGGCAACACCATATCCCTCCTCCATACCGTAATGTGTCTACACCCACCAAGCTCCTAGACGTTGAAGGTAGGCCAGCTCAGAGACGAAACAGCAGTCAAGAAAGAGAAGATGCAGACATGTGTCTTGATTTCAGCTCGAGCGTGCCTCTCTGCCTTGCAGCTGCACAGGCAGAAACCAGGGGCGGTGAGTCTGAGACAGTGTGTTTGGTTCCTGGCAGGTAATCTTTTGGGAGACCATCCCATACAATTAGTGTTACACTTCTCAAAAAGGAAGTGTGACTTTTATAGAAAAATCATTTCCATTTGGGAGAAAGGCCTAATAAAACCACAAAAGGATAATACAGTCATACAACAGCAAATTCAATTCATCTGTCACAAACTGAAATCCCAAAGTCCTCTGGGCACACAGCTGCTTTTCTGAGCTGAAATTCAACTCCAGTTGAGAAACAGGTCAATTTTTCTAAAAAATTTTCTTTTTCACATGCCTTAAATAAAAATTCCTTCCCCTCACTTGTCATTTTCCAGATTTAATGGCTCTGTTGGTCTTCCTCTCATTTAGGCCATGAGCACTGGCTGCATGTCTGCTACGGCCCGGAATGCAAGGGAGGCGCCCTAGGGAACACAGATGACCTCAGCACAGCGACACCCTCAAGGAGCACACACGGAGAAGGCAAGATGATACAATCGCAGACTTCACACAGAAAAGAACGTGGCATCCATACCCTGTCCCATTTCTAGAAAACAACGATGCTGAGTCAGTAATATTTACCGAACAGCCTGCAGTGTGGAGGCAGGCACGAGGGGGCTCCATGCGGGGAAGAGCACCTTCAGAAGGGGGCATGCAAACAACGTGGAGGCAGGAGACGCCCCCACGCACAAGGGCCAGCCTGGGGGCCTGCAGAAATGCCCATGCATCTGGGAAGAGGGAGAGACGACAAGATACTTAAATGCTCCAAAACGAATAGAAGCCTCCCAAGAACCTCCCCCGAAATGGGGCAGGGATTTACAAAAGACCAAACGGAGCAAGCGCAGTTACCTGAGCATAGCACCAGGAGAGTGAGCTCTTCCAGGAAGAAACAGGGTCCCTAGAAGCCTGAGCCTCTCCTCCCAGCTCTGCGACTCATTCACCCTATGACCTTGGTGAAGGCTCTTAGCTTCTGTGAGCCACAAGAGAATCACGCGAAAACAGAAGATATGAAAACTGCTCTGCCTTTTTCACAGAACTGCTGAGGGAATAAAATCAGATCATGGATTTTAAAATTCTCTGTGAATTACGAAGTAAAATACAAAAATATGAAATCATTCTTACCATTAGTAAGAGCTCTGTAAAATTAAGAGCAGAGGTAAGATCACAGCATTTTCCACCTCCCGACTCCCGAGAGAAATAGTGAGTCCAGCCGATGTATTTGTGCAACCCCAGTATCTAGGCTTTGAGAGCCTCAAACCGCTCATGAACTCTGACAGTATCACTCCAGCCCACTGTTCATTAAGTTCTCCAAGACAGCCAACTGACCTAAAATACTACAGCTTTTTCAGCTGGGCTTGAAGCCCAGCACACAGCACAGCTAAACAGTGAAGAGGTTTTCTGCCACTAGACTCAAAAGCTGGCTTTTGTAGATTCCCATAGAAAGAACATTCAAGGCCAGGCATCGCGGCACATGCCTGTAATCCCAGCAATTTGGGAAGCCGAGGCAGGAGGATCACCTGAGGTCAGAAGTTCAAGAACAGCCTGGCCAATATGGCAAAGCCCCATCTGTACTAAAAATACAAAAATTAGCCGGGCATGCTGGTGGGCACCTGTAATCCCAGCTACTCGGGAGGCTGAGGCAGGAAAATCGCTTGAACTTAGGAGGCCGAGGTTGCAGTGAGCTGAGATCATGCCACTGCACTCCAGCCTGGGCGACAAGAGCGAAACTCCATCTCAAAGAAAAAAAAAAAAAAAAAAAGAAAGAAAGAGCATTCTTTTTTGCTGATGTTAAATTTACTGTGCTTAACACAGAGAAATCATACAACACTGAAATCCTGAAAAACATATCATAAAAAGCATTTAGCGACTGAAAAGACATTCAATATTACCTGTAACAGTGAGTTCCCCTCCTCTTTCCAGCCAGCTCCACTAACGCTGTGACCCTTAACAATGCTTCCACTAACACAGAGGAAAATTAATAGGACCGCTTACCCCTCTCAGCTGACAGCTAAACCAGTGCTTCTCCCTGGGCTCACTAAAGATGACCTTTACCCAAAACCAGGCTGCAACGACCCTGTAGATGTTGACTAACGATTTCAAAATTCCCATATTCTTTGTCCATTCCTAAGGAAGATGAACTGAAGCCAGGTGTCTCCAAGTCAGAACTAACAGAGGCCTTAAACATCAGATGGCCCATTCCCTTCTTTGACAACTGGGGTATCTAAAGCTGAGCTTATGGAAGAAAACAGCCTGTTTAGTAACAAAGCGAAAACCAAAGCCTAGTCACCCAACCTCTGGTCTGGAACTTCTGCGACAATCCAGCACCCATACAGGGTGAGTCTCCCTAACCAGAAACTCTGAAATCCGCAACTTTTGAGTGCCGACGTGATGGTCAACGAAATGTTCATTGGAACAGCTCAGACTCTGGATTTTTGAATTCAGGATGCTCAACCAGCAAGTATAATACAAATATTCAAAAATCCAAAAATGTAAAATCATCTGAGACACTTCTGGTTCCAAGCAGTTTGGATGAGGGATATTCAACCTGCATTTTTTGTTTTTTCCTCTAATGAAGGAAATTAGAAACGAGACCCGAGCAAAGTCATTCAATCCATACTAAAGTCATTCGATAGTTTAATGAGTACCCATTTAGAGTTAAGTGCTACCGCAGATATTTAAAAGGATGAATACATATATGCCTATAATCCCAGAACTTCGGAAGGCCGATGTCGGGAGTCCAAGACCAGCCCAGCCAGCATGGTGAAACTCCATCTCTACTATAAATGCAAAAATTAGCCGGGCGTGGTGGCTCACACCTGTTATCCCAGCTACTCTGGAGGCTGAGGCACAAGAATCGCTTGAACCTGGGGGGAGCACGTTGCAGTGAGCCGAGATCACACCACTGTACTCCAGCCTGGACCACAGAGCAAGACTCTGTCTCAAAAAAAAAAAAAAAGAAAAAAGAAAATTTAAATTGTGTTTTCACATGGAGCCCATGTTCCCAGAACACAAGCCCTGCTCTATGCTCCAAAGGCACACAGGGTGCCCCTTTATCTTAATGCTCACCATATTCCATGGCAGCCACTGGCACGTGTCTGTCCATCACACTAGACTTCCTGCGCATGAGGCAGGGATCATGTATTATTACCTTTCTGTCCCCAATGTCTGGCCTAGAAGACACTCAGTAAATGATTACTGAACTAAGTCAGTTACTAAGACATTTTAAACTTGTATTAACAAAATTGATTTAATAAGTTTGCCAATGCAGCGTTCATACCACACAGCTTAAATCTCAACCTGCGGATTTATCTTGTGTTCTGCTAGATTATCACCTATTAACATTCAGGAGGCACCTAGTATGTGCTAGGCATTACTAATTGCTGGGGACCTAGCAGTGACAAAACAACATTCCTTGTTCAAAGAGAAGTTCTAGTATAAAGAGGAATAGAAGGAACAGGCTAGATTGATGAGAGAGATAAGAAAAGGACAGGCTGCCATGGGAAGCACCTGGTCTTATCTGGATGGTACACAATTAACGAAGACTGAGTGCTTCATATAGCATAAGATGATCTCCTCCAAAGAAGCGAATGAAGCTTTGATTCCCCAGTACCAGAAGTCATCATAAAGTTGCGTACAGCCCCATGCTTAGTGTAGGAAGTGAAACCAAACAAACAAACAAAGCTCCAACTTCCAGAGGCAACGATCCAATTATGAAATCCTCTGGCTACCTTCCATTGAAATTCAAGGTATTCAAGAGGCCAATATTTAAGTGATAAATTTACCCAACCACTTAAAACTAAAGTAGTCTTTGGTTCAAGGGGTAAAGGTATAGTACCTTTTACAAATCTATTAGCTCTTAATATTTACATTTAAATATGATGATGATGGTGTAATAATAACTTTACTGAGTAGTTACTATGTGTTAGGCACCAAACTAAGCACGTTACACACACATTTGCACGATCCTGTGAGATGATCATGACCCCTTGTCATCCCATTTCATAGATGAAAGTCATGTTTATATAGGCTTAAAAACTTATCCCAAATAACACAGCTAGTTAGCAAAACTCAGGCAGCCTGACTCCATAGGCCTTGTTTAAAGAAGTAATATTTATAAACTGTCCAGCACAGCAGTGGTACAAACAAGAGTTCAATAAATGCCTAAAGAGTACTTCATACCCAAAATCGTTTCCCGCCAATCAAACTAGACTTACCCTGGTTCTGCATAACCAACTGTCAAATTATTGTTCCACGAAGAAAAGGTGGAATGGGTAGAGATCAGAATAGAGTGAATAACTGGTAAATATACTTCATGACAGGTAGTAACAGGATGTGGCATTTAGGGTATTTCCACGTTTGTTTGCATAACACTTTTTCACAGTTCTAAAGCACAAGAACCATTCTAAGCTGGTGAAAGCATAAGGCATGTCTATGAGCCAGGACTCCAATTCACTGTGGATCAGTGGATCTCAACCTTTACGGTATATCAGAACCACCTGTGGGTTTTTAACAACACTAGAGCTGCCCAGGCTCCATTCCTGCAGATTCTATTTCAACTGGTCTGGAGTAAGCACGCATGCTTTTTTCACAGCCCCCCAGATGCAGCTAGGTTTGCAAACCACTGTCCAAGATGCTCTCACACTTCCGCTCAGTTCACTCACTGAGATTCTAAGCACTACGAATCGGGCTAAGTTAACAAGTCAGGCTCCACTCCCTAATAATATTGGCAAAGAAACCAAGATCAGAGATTTATTCCAGTCCAAACCAAACAAATTGCCGGGTGAAAAAAACGCCCTGGCATAGTTTGCCATACAAAACAACTTCCTGCATCTTCCCAGTCAGTAGCCTAGAGACTGACTCTGAGCCATGAGAATTCAGAGTCAGGGGAATATGCCAATCTGAGGCATCTGCCACACTCCTAGCACACCCTCAAAAGCGCCCAGCTACATTTCACATCCACTGTCCTAACAGGGGTTGAAATAGGGAAGAGCAGTGCAATACAGAAAACAGAGCCTGCTGGGCATCAAAAGGCTGGGGAATTCCAGTCCTAGCCCTGCTACCAATCGGTCTGGTCACTTCTCTCTGGTCCTGGTGTGGCCAACAGTTATGCGAGAGGGTGAGGCATAAAAACACAGATGTCAGGCAAGCTCCAGCATGCAAAATACATAGAAATTAAAAAGCATTAAGGTGATATCAAGGAATGTATGCCATCAACCAGAAAAGTAACCGAAGTGTTCCTTTTCCCATTCTTTTTTTTTTTTTTTTTTGAGCCGGAGTCTCGCTGTGTCGCCCAGGCTGGAGTGCAGTGGCGCGATCTCGGCTCACTGCAAGCTCCGCCTCCCGGGTTCACGCCATTCTCCCGCCTCAGCCTCCGAGTAGCTGGGACTACAGGCGCCCGCCACCACGCCCGGCTAGTTTTTTGTATTTTTAGTAGAGACGGGGTTTCACCATGTTAGCCAGGATGGTCTCGATCTCCTGACCTCGTGATCCACCCGCCTCGGCCTCCCAAAGTGCTGGGATTACAGGCTTGAGCCACCGCGCCCGGCCTCCTTTTCCCATTCTTAAGAAATCAAAAGTGGAAGCAGAAAATTGAGCAATCAGCCTACCAACTTGACTGGGGCAACAGAATACACTCACGGATTCTGCTCACAACAGCGGGGTGACAGACCAAAAGGAGAACTGCAGAGCGTCCCTCTCTCCTCTGTCCACCTATGCCACCAGCACGAGTGCGTCCACACGCAGCGCCCAGTCTCCTGTTCCACTGACGCCAGCGTCCACTCACCACAAGCCTACTAAGTGCCACATGTGCTAGGATGCTCCCTCATCTCATCACCATAGACATCCCTGCTGGAGGTGAGTATGTGACAGACGAAAATCACGGAGGCCTAGGGAGGCTGAGACCCACATTCCCACTGCCGTGAGAGTGAGCTTGAGAGGGACCCCAAGGCTGGGCCCTCCATGCCGCTCTCCTCAGTCATCACTCCCAGACCAGAGCAACGAGGGTGAATTTTCTTCCTCTCACTATTTTCAGCCCCTTGGCTGACCCAGCATTCCCCACGAAGCTATCGAGTTCTGGCAGCTCTGAGGCCACAAACCCATAAACGCTCGGGACACACAGCCCATCTGTCTCTAATGGGTCTTTTACTTGTCATGCTGGTCATTTCTAAGAGCAGATGGGTTAAGAAAGACTTGGCAAGTTACCACGAAATGACCCCTCCACTCCTCCCTGGGAGAAGGCTGACTAGCGAGCAGTCAGGCCGGCTTTCTTCCCCCCACTCCCTGTATTCCTGTCCCTAAGGAGCCACAGAAAATCCCACCAAATATAAGCAGGAGACAGCCGCCTCCTTCCTACAGCTGGAGGGGGGAAGGGTCCTCTCCGGCCTTTCTAACTGCATGAAAACCAACCTGTGAGCTGTACTGACCCGGGCCTCACCCATGTTGCAGGCATGTACAACACAGGTGCCCAGTGGTATCATCAGGCAGAACTACGAATGTGCTTTCCATCGTTTTCATACACTGATTCCAGAACAGCTATCCACACAGCTCCACTTCTCACACATACGACGTGCTTCACGGATTACACAGCATGTTCACCATGCCCCTCATCCGCTCCTCCCAGTAGCCTTGTGTGATCCCTTGAAGATGCTTCCTCATACTGAGGTTTGAAACCAAAACTTTCCCAAGAACATCCAGCTAGTGTTAGAACCAGGATATGAGGGATTCTGATTCTAGAACGAGTATTTGTGCCACTATTCCCCATGGGCCCCTCCAGGGATTTCTGCCTGATCTTAAAATGCAGACAGCAAATCCGTCTCTCTACAGTCCTGGGGTTCCCTATAGACAAGAAGTCAAACTTCTAACAGAAAGCTTATACTTATTTGGAAGGTTACCTGGCATTTTTTTTTAAGTTAGTTTGTTCACGTTTTGGAAAGATTGTTCCAGTGGCAATGCGGGGCATGAAGTGTAGAAACGATTCCATGATGAGACAGAGAAACAATTCGGGGGCTCTTACAACTGTTCAAATGAGGCATGAGGCTCAAGCAGAAAGGACAGAGGGGAAATGCATTGGAAAGAAATGCAAAATGAAATCCACTCAGACCCAGGATGGAAAAAAAGGGAGTAAGCATGATCGTGGTTTCTAGTTTGAAAGACTGATGGATCATTAACTACTGTAGAGTGGTATCTGGGGCCTGGGTGCACCAGTTTGTTTAACCATTCACCTGCTGAGCAGTCTCCGGGCTGTGTCCAGTTTCTAGACTTTATAAATAATGCTGCTATGAACAGATACATAAAGGCTTTTGTGTGAACATAAGTCTTCATTTCTCTGGGATAACTGCCCATGAATGTGAGTGCTGCCTCCTACGGCAATTGCACGTTTAGTTTTTTAAGAAACTGTCAAGCTGTTTTCCAGAATGGCTGTACCATCTTCCATTCCCACCAGCCAAGTGTGAGTGATCCCGTTTCCCCGCATCCTCACCAGCATTGGGCTTGTTACTACTTTTTATTTTAGGCATTCTGATAGGTGTATAGTGACGTGGCTTTAGTGTGCATTTTTCTGATGGCTCATGATGTTGAACATCTTTTCATGTGCTTATATGTTATCTGAAATGTCCCTTCAGGTCTTTTATTCATTTTCAAAGTAGATGATTTGGTTTCACTGCTGAATTTGGATAGTTCTTTATATATTATAGATATGAGTCCTTTATCAGACATGTGGTTTGCAAATAGTTTCTCCCAGTCTCTAGCTTCTCTTTTAATCTTTATTTTGCATTTTACATTTTAGTCCATGATCCATTTTGAGTTAATTTTTATATGAGGTATGAGGTTTAGATCAGAGTTCAGGTTTTTTTCCTATGACTAATCAGGTAGCCAGTAATTTCTTTTAAGAGACAAGGTCTCACTGTGTCACCCAGGCTGGAATGCAATGACAAGATCAGAGTTCACTGCAGCCTCCACTCCTGGACTCAAGTTATCCTCCTCCCTCAGCCTCCTGGAGTATCTGGGACCACAGGCAGGTGCCACCACGACCAGTTAATTTTTTTAGTTTTTGTAAAGACAGGGTCTTGTGCCATGTTACCCAGGCTAGTGTTGAACTCCTAGGCTCAAGTCATCATCCCACTTATATGGGGCCAGGCAGTGGCACATGCCTGTAATCACAGCACTTTGGGAGGATGAAACAGGAGAATCACTTGAACCCAGGAATTCCAGACCAGCCTGAGCAACAGAGGGAGGCCCTGTCTCTGCAAAAAATTTTAAACATTACCTGGGCATGCTGTTGTACACCTGTGGTCCCAGCTACTTGGGAGGCTGAGGTGGGAGGATCTCTTGAGCCTATGAGGCTGAGGCTGCAGGGAGCCATGATCGCACCACTACACTCCAGCCTGGGAGAAAGTGAGACTTTGTATCCAAAAAAAAAAAAAAAAAAAAAATGCTAGAGCATCACCTATATTAAAGACACACATTGTCTTTTTGAAAATTTAATTACAGTTATATAATGGACATGTAAAATGTCCAGTTTGAAAGTTTGAAAAATACATAACTCTAAGTATTCTTACCTTAAAATTCTGATTCCTACCTAAGATATCACATACTGTTTACATAAGTATCATAATGCCTGGACAACAACTAAAAATGTGTAAGAGGGAGAAAAATAAGCGTATATGCCTATTAATTAAAGGATATTTCCCCCTTATTACTTAAAAAAGTCATCACGGCAAACCCCGTGACTGTATCTAAAGCAAACCTACAGTTTTACTTCTCTGTATTCCAAAATGCAAGGCTAAAATTCAAATACTACACATTTCCTGAAGCCAAGGGCAGTTTACTTAAAATAAATGCTTAGGGTCTATATCAAAAATATGAAAAAGCTAGTTACTTCATAGCCATTCTAATCTAAGTTCAGCTTTTTCTTTTTTAATTGACACATAATTGTGTACTGTACATATGTATGGAGTACACATAGTGATGTTATAATACATGTAATGTATGTGATCAGCATAATTAGCATATCCACCATCTCAAACATTTATCATTTCTTTGTGTTGGTAACGTTCAATACCCTTCCTCCAATTATCTGTAACTATATATTCTATTTTTTTTTTTTTTTTTGAGACAAAGTCATGTTCTGTTGCCCAGGCTGGAGTGCAGTGGTGCCATCTCGGCTCACTGCAACATCTGCTTCGCTTGCCAGGTTCAAGCTATTCTCCTGCTTCGACCTCCCTGGTAGCTGGGGTTACAGGCACCCAGCACCATGCCCGGCTAATTTTTGTATTTTTAGTAGAGACAGGCTTTCACCACGTTGGCCAGGCTGGTCTGAAACTCCTGACTTCTGGTGATCCACCCAC
The DNA here is from genome assembly GCF_037993035.2 of Macaca fascicularis. Classification (NCBI taxonomy): domain Eukaryota; kingdom Metazoa; phylum Chordata; class Mammalia; order Primates; family Cercopithecidae; genus Macaca; species Macaca fascicularis. Next base: position 39,038,004 of record NC_088377.1, on the reverse strand, counting down.
CTCAGCCTCCCAAAGTGCTAGGATTACAGGCATGAGCCACCGCTCCCAGCCTGAAACTATATATTCTTGTTAACTATAGTCATCCTATGTTATAGAACACTAGAATTTATTCTTATCCAGCTATAATTTTGTATCCTTTAACAAATTTCTCCCTATCTCCCTCTTCCCCCACCCTTCTCACCCTCTAGGATCCTCTGTCTACTTTCAACTTCCATGAGATCCACTCCTTTTTGCCTTCCACATAAGAGAACATGTGCTGTGTAACTTTCTGTCCCTGGCTTATTTCATAATATCTTCCAGTCCCATCCACGTTGCTGAGAATAACAGGACTTCATCCTGTGTTATGGCTGAATAGTACTCCACTGTGTATAAAGACCACATCTGCTGTTGGACACCGAGGCTGATTCCTTATCTTGACTATGGTGAACAGTGCTGTAGGAAACATAGAGGTGCGGATGCCCCTCCGACACTGATTTCCTTTTCTTTGGGTATCTACACTGTAGTGGGACTGCTGGATCACACTGTAATTTCATTTGCAGTTTTCTGAGCAACCTCCATACTGTTTGCCATAGTGGGTGCCCTAGCTTACTCTTACTCTTTTTCTTTTTTCTCTTTTAGACAGAGTCTCATTGTTGCCCAGGCTGGAGTACAGTGGTGCAATCTTGGCTTGCTTACTGTAGCAGCCGCCTCCCGGGTTCCAGTGGTTCTCATGCCTCAGTCTCCAGAGTAGCTGGGATTATAGGCACCCGCCACTGCACCCGGCAAATTTTTGTATTTTTTAGTAGAGATGGGGTTTCACCATGTTGGCCAGGCTGGTCTGGAACTCCTGGGCTCAAGTGACCCGCCCACCTCAGCCGCCCAACAGTGCTGGAATTACAGGTGTGATCCACCGCTCCCAGCTAATTTTTGTGTTTTTAGTAGAGACGGGGTTTCACCATGTTGGCCAGGCTGGTTTCAAACTCCTGACCTCAGGTGATCTGCCCGCCTCGGCCTCCCAAAGTGCTGAGATGTCAGCGTGCACCCCGCGCCCAGCCAGCTGCTCTAGTGTACAGCCCCCTACAATGTGTAAGAGCTCCTTTGTCTCCATATCCTCACCAGTACTGGTTATTTTTTGTCTTTTTAATAATACCCATCCTAACAGGTGAGATGATACCTCAGTGTGGTTTTGCGTTTCTCTGATTATAAGTGATACTGAGTATTTTTTCCACATATTTTTTGGCCATTTGTATGTCTTCTTTAAAGAAATGTCTGTTCAGTTGGGTGTGATGATACAGACCTGTAAGCCCAGCACTCAGAACGCTAAGGCAGGAGGACAACTTGAGCCTAGACCAGCCTAGGTAGCATAGCAAAACCCTAGCTCAAAAAAAAAAAAAAAAAAAAAGAGAAGAAGAAAAAAGAAATATCTGTGTCTGTTCAGCTTTTTAACCTCCAAAAATTAAGAGCCCATTTTGGAATCTGACGACCTGCCTGATTCAGAGACAATCTGTGTTGGGTTCTACTCTGCTACTTCCTATGTGACTTGGGAAGTTCCCTTGGCCACTTTGAGCTCAACTTCCCCAACATTAACCAGGAATAAGTACCGCCTGCCTCTGCTGGTTAATGCTGAGGACTGAAAGGAGAACCTCCACAACGCCACTTGACAATGCCGCCTGGCGGAAGCCCTTCAATGCGGGGCTGGTAGGATCATCTGAAGCTAAGTACAACTTTCCTTTCCACTGTCCCAGGCTCACTCTGCATATGATTAGCAAGGAATAGAGAATAAAGGAAACCAAAATACTTGCTTAATTTTTAATAAGAAATGTTTAAAAAGTGGGGGTGGTGGAAAAATAGGAGTGAGAGGAGGGGAAGGAAAAGCAGCCGATCAGAAGTTCTAGTCCAGGGCTCATCCCCGGCCTCCTCACTCAGGCAATCACCAGTCCCCACCTCCTGGGGAGGGATACTTTCTCAGCTGGCTTCACCCACATGGAAGGCACTGCCACAGGTGTTCAGAAACCAGGAGCACCTTGAAATGGGCAATGTGCTTTGGGTAGGAGACCTACAATTTCCCCCAAGGAAATCACGGCACAAAAGTGACCCACTTAGGAGGTACCAAGGGCTGTAAATACTTGGTGGCAAAAACTGATGTCACACCTTCTGTACAGGAGACACACACACAAATAAAACTTGATAAAATAGCAGAGAAAAAAATACAGCAGACATCCAGTGCCATTCTGTTAGAGAAATATTTATATCCCAAAGCCAGGGACTTCTCTGGAACACTGTGTTTATTTCCACGTTTCATGGAAGATGTCTGAGTGCTCTCACCTATGTCTCAACAAACTTCCAGTCCCTGCTCTAAACTCTGTGGCTCCTCAGCAAAACCCAAAAACAAGTATCAGTTTTCCTTCCAAATGGGAAATTTCCCGACCTAGAGAAAGCAGCATCAAATCCACTTATTATGAGATAGCTGATTACAGGCGAAGCCCTCTAGTCCCAGGATGACTCCCCTCCTGCAGGAGCGGGAGGGATGGGCATAGCATTGGCCTGCCAGACCACATCTTCAGCAGTTTGAAACCATGGCTGCTCAGGTGAGCCATGATAAAAATCAAAATCAAGTATCTCTGAAAAGTGTACATGTCAAGAACCAGACCTCGGACCAGACTCAGCAGAAATGGATGTTGCAAGGTTTGTTCAGAGACCTCCTCTCCATGCCCCCTCTCCCCGGGACCTCCCTCCTTGCACTAGGGGCCCAGGGACAATGGACCACTCCCTTACCTCTAGCCCAGTGCATTTTCAGGAACAGTTCCCAGACTGTACCAGACCCTGAAATGTATTCACTGAATGCACTATTTCTTGAAAAGATCGTAAATCACCTACTATAACAAGAATTGTTTTAAAAGTGTTGTCTCTCTCTCGGGAATCATGCCATGAGTTTGAGCAAGCAGCTTTGCTTATCTCTACTGCAATTCTATCATTTGCAAAATGTTAACAATTACTGTGTTCACCCATAGCATTGTTGTAAAAAGCCTTAAGACCCACTTCATGTAGCCTGCCTGGAGCACAGACCCTGTCACGTGGTAAATGCCCACTGAAGGTGAGTTATCTGTAGCTATTATAACCTGCCACTCCAGCGAACAAAAGGAGTCAATCAGGACTCATCATATCACCATGAAAGGATGTCCATGTAGACTGCGCAGTGGGAGTAGGGGGACTCAATGTTGATCAGGTACTATTTTGTTTTTTACAATGTGTACATATATATTTGTAGGTACACTGGAAAAGATCTGGAAGGAAATACACCCAGTGTTAATAGTGACTACCCCAAAGACACATTCATCCAAACACACAACAGAAAAACACTCACTATCTTTCTGTCTTCCATATCATTTGAACTATTTTCAATAAGCATCTGTGGCTTTTGTAAAGTTTTTGAAAGGAATCTATTGCATTTTTTTCTGGAGAAACAAGCACGAGCATGAAAAAGGTGGAAACAGAAGGTAAAATGGAATGGGACTCAATGGAATTGAGTCCAAGCCAGGCTCAGCAGGCACACGAACCATGCACCTCTCACTACAACTCAACACCAGCTCTCTCTTCTCTTGGTCCAATGGCCCAAGACTTAGAGACAAAATCTTTATTGTGATCACATCAATCACACCAAGGAGCTTGGAACCACCCTTCCAAACGCCTCTGGTTCTGTGTACCTGTCCGGGGCTGTTAGCTTTCCTCCTGTGTCTTTGGCTGACCTGTAATCCCCTAGTGGTGGAAATGCACCCTGACACTTAGCCATCATCCCCACAACACTCAGCACCGCATAGAGACCAGGGCAGTGATGCCCACTCGGACTGTGATTCTACTTATAAAGCAAAGGATCAGGGGCCAGATGCGACATGTCTTTGGTAACTCACCAGCTATTGTTTGAACCAGAACAAAGCCAGGTCTCCTGATGCCCAGAAAAGAGCTAGTGCCTGTCCCACTAGAAACGTGGTGAAAATTTTTTGCTTGCTGTGAAAAGATGCACTACTGGAGAAGATGGGTGCAACTTCTCATGGAGGCACTCAGCCCAGATCACGAGGACACAGGGCTGCCAGATGAGACACTCGGCCCAGGTCACCAGGAAACAGGGCTGCAGAATGAGACACTCGGCCCAGGTGACTAGGAAACAGGGCTTCCGTATGAGACACTAACCCGCCCACCGGAAAGGAAATCTGGCTGGGCAGCGGAGGGAAATTCACACAGCCCAACGACAGCAACAGCATGAACAAAACAAAAAATACCTGACTGGAAAGTCATAGCCTGGCTAGCAAATTCGAAACAAAGCCACAATCCTAGCAGCACACATCACTGCAACACAGAGCTTCAGTCAGTGTGCGCACACTTTAAGTAGAAATGTAAAATGTCCATGTTTTTGGAACAAGGAGGCTATTTGTGTGTGTGTGATGTCAAAGAAAACAGATGAGAAGAAACTGTTGGCAAGGAAATAGAAATAGGCGCCCTTACACATTGACAGTGAGATAACGGTATGGCCCTAATGGAAGGGTATCCGGCAACACCCATCAACATTTAAAATGTGCAGAACCCTGGATCCCACAATTCCATTTCTAGCAATGCATCCTATGAACATATTCACGCAAATATGCAAGAATTATGTACAACTCAGCAGTGATTAATCGAAAAGGTTGGGAACAACCTAAATACTTACCACTGGACAACCATGTTTATCTTATGCCAACATCTGTGTTTTTAAAAACAAGACACATAGGCTGGGCGCAGTGGCTCACGTGTGTAATCCCAGCACTTTGAGAGGCTGAGGCAGGTGGATCGCGAGGCCAAGATATCCAGACCATCCTGGCCAACATGATGAAATCCCGTCTCTACTAAAAATACAAAACTTATCTGGGCGTGGTGGCGCACACCTGCAGTCCCAGCTACTCAGGAGGTTGAGGCAGGAGAACCGCTTGAACCTGGGAGGCGAAGGTTGCAGTGAGCTGAGATCACGCCAGCCTGGTGACAGAGCAAGACTCTGCCTTTGAAAAACAAACAAACAAACAAACAAACAAACAAAAACTGGCAACAGTGGTCACAGGGCAGTGATGGGAGTAGGACTGTCTTTCACTCTCCAGGACCTTTTGAATGTCACTCATATTACATATTCAAAATATATGACTACAGCAAATATTTTCAAAGTAACTATGAAAAACTGGGAGAATAATAATATCTAACACAGAGGACTGCTGTATAATAAAAGGATGAAAAACATTAAGCACTATCAGAGTTCAAAGGAAGAAAGATTAATTCTAGCTTGGATGTCAGAGCCGGGATGATGGAAAGGAAGTATTTCAAGTCTTGAAGGATGGAGAAGATTTAAAGAGGCAGAAGTGTGGAGATGATGTCCCAGATGGAGATAAGAACATAGGCGAAGACGATGAAGAGATGAGAAGGTATAAATTCTAAGTGCAGCTCTCAGGCTAGGCTTCAGAACAGGGCTTAGACAAGAAGCTGGAGTGCAAGGCTGATGGCGGGAATGGAAACACTGAAAACCAAACTTGCATATTACGCCCTGATCATGAGCATTGATGCCAAGCCAGGGAACCCATCCTTGATCTTAACAATGAAAAATCACTGGGCCGGGTGTGGCGGCTTATGCCTGTAATCCAGTGCTTTGAGAGGCTGAGGCGAGAGGACTGCTTGAGGTCAGGAGTTTGAAACCACTCTGGACAACACAGCAAGACTCTGTTCTTACAAAAAATTTAAAAATTAGCTAGGCAGGATAGCACACCTGTAGTCCCAGCTACTCAGGAGGCTGAGGCGGGAGGATCACTTGAGCCCAGGAATTTAGGGTTATAGTGAGCTGTCATGGCATGCCTGCATTCCAGCCTGAGCAACAGAGCAAGGGCATGTCTCAAAAATCAAATCAAATGAAATAAAATCACTAAAAGTTTGTATAGACATGAAGTATAAAATCATACCATATATGATTTAATCCAGATATATAATATAAATTAGAGGGGGAAAAGAGAAATTAGGAAGCTATTATAAGAAAACAAGACTCAACTAAGACATGAGCAAAGGCCCTGGGCTCACAGTGCTATCTTTATATAAAGGAATGAACTACCACATTTATTTTCATGGCATCACCAACTTAGATATAGGCTACAGTATTCTGGAACCATCTCTGTATCAGTCAAATCAGATTGCCATAATACCGTAGGCAAATACCATAAAAAATACCATAGGCTGTGTGGTTTAAACATTAGTTTATTTCTCACAGCTCTGGAGGCTGGAAGTCCAAGATCAAAGTGTTGGCCAACTCAGTTCCAGGACAGGAACCTCTTCCTGGCTTGCAGACAGCCACCTTTCTTCTTGTTTCCTCACACCAGGGCAGTGGGAGCTTTCTGCTTTCTCTGTTTTTTTTGAGACAGAGTCTCATTCTGTCACCAGGCTGGAGTGCAGTGGCACAATCTCAGCTCCCTGCAACCTCTGACTCTCTGGTTCAAGCAACCCTCCTGCCTCAGCCTCCCGAGTAGCTGGGATTACAGGCACGTGTCACCACACCCAACTAATTTCTGTATTTTTAGTAGAAACAGGGTTTCAGGATGGTCTCAATCTCCTGACCCCGTGATCTCCCCACCTTGGCCTCCCAAAGTGCTGGGATTACAGGTGTGAGCCACCACACCCGGCCTGGTTTCTCTTCTTCTAAGGGCACTAATCCTGTCAGACCAGGGCCCACACTCATGACCTCATCTAACCCTAATCACTTCCCAAAGGTCCTACCCCCTAATACCATCACACTGGCAGTTAGGGCTGCAGTACAAGAATCTGTGGGAGACATAAACATTCAGTTTAGAACAATGTCTTTTCAATCCTGTTGAAAAAAACAACCAAATGAGGAGGCTACAAACTACCTTATATGTAAACAATTCAGGACTTTTCATATTTCTGCTAACACATTAAGGTCAATTCAAAATGTCTGATAACAAGAGTCAGAAGCAGAGATAAATGAAAGTTAGTTACTCTGCATTTTAGACCCACATTGAGCTGTCTTTCAATGACATTGTGGCACAAAGAACACTGCTTTCTATTCCTGGTTTTGCCACCAAAAAAGCTGGAACATTTCCCTGTATTTCTGTTTATCTCTAAAATCACTGGGATGACCTAGCAGACCTCCAAGGTCCCTTCCATTCACAAATTCCACAAATAACTTCCTACCAACAGAGGCTACACAAATAAACTACACTGACGAAGGGGAAAGCTAACACTAGCAAACAATGAGATGCACACAAGACAAGACGTATAGAGAACTGGATCAACCACAAACTGGTGGACGATGAGCCGGCGGTGGATAAAAACACATTCCCTAACGATGGACAGAGAGGCAATGGCGCCGAGGTAGTATTGTTGAAGATTTCCTATTTTAAACTTTCAAGATAAATGGCTCAATTGTTTATATTCATTCTGATTAAATGTGAACGTGAAAACTTCTTCCAGGGGACACAGACATCTAAAAAGTTCACAATGTATCCAATTTGTCATTTGATATTTTTACTGACAAGAAAAATGAGGGACTGAATATACAAACAGTCCATGCCTGATCATATGTATAAAGACAGAACTCAGACCACAACCTGTAGCTGCCCACCCAGGAAACCAATCCCCTATCTACAGTCAACAGCCAGGAGGCCAGCCAGGCTAGCACATCAGACAGGAAGCCAGACTGCTCTCTCTCCACAACCCAGAAACTAAACCACAACTCTGTCCCACGTGGCCAGGACTTGACTCAAAACTGACAGCCACCCTAATTTTGGCCCCTGTTTCCAGTTAGGATCATTCAGAGAAAGCCAAATACGTCCCTAATGAACCAAGGACACCCCGCTTCTGCACAGCCGCCTCCAGCCCCCACAACAGCCTCCACTGGGAGCCGTTCTTTTCCATCCTGAAGCTTCCCCACTCCTCATCCGCCACTCACTTGCATGTCAGTCTCTGCCACACGCAAGTGATGGTGCTGACTTTCTTGCCACAGCAGCTGTGAGAAAGTCGCCTCTGCCTGTCTCATGTGGGCGGCCTTCATTTATTTCCCCCCAAAAATAAGTCTTAAATGAGGGGCTTCCCTCTATATGGCCAAGCTATACAATTCAGAAGCCCAGCATGGCAGATTCCAAGCCTGGAAAGACCATACACCCCTCAGGTCCTCTTTCTACAAAACACAGCTTCCTTGAGTTCTTCAGTCACTCCCCACCAACCAGGAAATGAACCACGTGTTATGGAAAGATCAAGGGCCTTGAAGTCAAACTTCTGGGTTCATCAAGTACTTCATCTTTGCACTTAAGAAATTACATGGCCTTGGCCAGATGTGGTGGCTCACACCTGTAATCCCAGCACTTGGGGAGGCCGAGTGGGGCGGATCAACCGAGGTTGGGAGTTCAAGACCAACCTAACCAACATAGAAAAACTCCGTCCCTACAAAAAATACAAAATCAGCCTGGCGTGGTGGCGCATGCCTGTCATCCCAGCTACTCGGGAGGCTGAGGCAGGAGAATTACTTGAACCTGGGAAGCAGAGGTTGTGGTGAGCCGAGATCGCACCATTGCACTCCAGCCTGGGCAAGAAGAGCAAAACTCTGTCTCAAAACAAAACAAAACAAAACAAAGCAAAACAAAACAAATGACGTGATCTTGAACAATTTTCTTAATTTCTCTAAGCCTCTATCTTCATCTTCAATAAAATAATTTTACCTCCAAGATTACATTAAATGGAATCCCACATGTAAACCAGCTGACAAATATCAGGGGCCCAACAGCTGTGCGCTCCTACTGCCGCCCCACTTTACCCCAAGGGAGAAGCGCAAGATGTCCTGAAAAAGCCTGTTGATCCCTACACCTCAGCATCCTGTGTTCACACAAGGCGCAGTGGCATCCAAAATTACCAGGGTCACCCAAATACAAGACATGTTTTGATTTTTCAACTTAGGTACATATGGCTTTTAAAGTTCACCATATATGATCCATAATTTAGAAGAGATTCTCCTACACTACCCCGTGGTTCTATTTTAGCAGACTTAGATGTGCCATAATAGCTCACTCTCTTAAGCCCTCTTCAGTATCAAAAACAAAACTTTAATCTGTAACACAGTTATCAGTAGTGAAAGTGGAAAAGGTACCTATGAGTCAAAATCACCCTCTGCTCCGCCCCGCCCCACCCTACAAAAAGCTGTTCAGGAGTATTTGGGCTGCTTATGAGAATGCTGTCTGTATTCCCAGGGACAGACCAACGCCTACCCTGGTTAGAAGCTGCGCTGCTCAGCCTCCAGGGTAGAAAGCTCACCACATCCTCTACCCAAGGAGAAGAGAAGCAAATGGGGTGGCCAGGCTCCAGGATGTGGATGTTTAGTGTGGTTTCTGCAGTCCAGGTCACCGCCATGGGTGAAGCTCTTCCTTCCTTCCTTTCCACCCAAGTGGCCAAGGTCCTACGGCTGCTGTAAGGCCTCTTCCCTATGAGGCAGCGCAGCCATTCGCCTTCCCCCTTCTTCTTCTTCTTTTTTGAGATGGAGTCTCGCTCTGTCACCCAAGCTGGAGTGCAGTGGTGTAATCTTAGCTCACTGCCACCTCTGCCTCCCGGGTTTAAGTAATTCTCCTGCCTCAGCCTTCCAAGAACCTGGGATTACAGGCACCTGCCACCACGCCCAGCTAATTTTTATATTTTCAGTAGAGAGGGAATTTCAACTTCTTGGCCAGGCTGCTCTTGAACTCCTGACCACAGGTGATCCACCTGCCTCGGCCTCCCAGAGTGCTGGGATTACAGGCATGAGCCACTGCGTCTGGCCGAGTCAGCCCAGCCATCCTGACTTTTTGTTCTGGCAAAATTACTCTCTTCCACGTCTACCTTCCAAGTAGCTAAATCAGAGATCTGGCCCCTGGGGCAGGCTTGAAGAATCCCTGTTTTTGGTCCTCAAGAGGTCCTACCAGGGTCTGGGACAATTCCAAGACTTGTGTTCTTAAAGAGGAAAGAAACCTCACATACACGGCTCTCGCAGAGCTCAGGCGAGCCCGTATCGGAGACAAGGCTTGGGAGGCGGCCCTAAGGTTTGGGTGTGCCATCTATGATAACAGCTAAGAGATCTGAAGCCAGCTGTCTGGGTTCAAACCTCAATTCCAACAGCACTGGCTGTGTGATGTTAGACAACGTCCCCAGCCTCTCTGTGGTTCAGTTTCCTCACTGTAAAAGGGCCACAATAATAGAGCTGCTCTAAAAATTAAGTGAATTTGTACATATAAGGTTTTCAGAACAATGCTTGGCACATGAGGAGTTCAATAGACACGTATTGAACAGAGTAACTTAGCAATTACTAAATATACTCATGCAGGCCAGGCGTGGTGGCTCATGCCTGTAATTCCAAAAATTTGGGATGCTGAGGTGAGAGGGTCACTTGAGCCCAGGAGTTTGAGAGTAGCATGGGCAACAGAGCAATATTCCATCTCTAAAAATGTGTGTAACATACATGTCTATATACACTCAAATGTTCACAGTGTATTTATAGTATACAAAATAGCTGGAACACAGACTTAACTATTCACAATGGTTACTTCTAGAGAAGGGGGAATGCAAATTTCAGCTTTTTACACCACACATATATTCTTGTATCATCTGAAATATTTAAGCAAATTGTATGTATAAATTTGCCCCAAAACACATAGCAGAACAATGTAGTTTTGACTCAAAAATCTTCAAATCGTGATGGAATTGTCCTGTGAAAGTAAAGTTATAGAGATGAAAATTCTCCCTCTAGCCTAAATGCTCTTTCATATGACCTATATTACACAAACCAATGCAGAGGCCCAATCCTTTCCCCACTGTCATAAGAATTTTTCAGTGAACTGCATTCCCCTTTACAAACTAGATGATAGTTAGAGTTACCAGGCAAGAACGTGGATCCAGTTCTGCTTTTTCAAAGCCCAATGTTCCTCACATAATAGCAATGCATTCTTCAACCGGTCAACTGCCCCCAACACCTGAGCTCTCTGTTGTACACAACTCAACGAGGCCTGGGAGAAAGCAGGTGCAAATTTCACTTACTCAGTAACAACACATCCCGCCTGATTCTTCTGCTGGGCTAGTTCTCGAATCATCTTTCTCTAAGCTTTCATTCAGCTCTACCACATGTACCTAGGCTGGGTAAAACACTTTACCAGGTTTTTTTTTTTTTTTTTTTTTTTTTTCAAGACGGAATTTCACTCTGTCACCCAGGCTGGAGTGCAGTGATGCCATCTCGGCTCACTATAACCTCTGCCTCCCGGGTTCAAATGATTCTCCTGCTTCAACCTCCCAAGTAGCTGGGACTACAGGTGTGCCACCACACCTAGCTAATTTCTGTATTCTTAGTAAATATGGGGTTTCACCATATTGGCCAGGCTGGTCTCAAACTCCTGACCTCATGATCCGCCCGCCTCGGTCTCCCAAAGTGCTGGGATTACAGGTGTGAGTCGCCGCACCTGGCCTACTTTACCAGTTTTGTTCCTGAATTAAACCTGTTATTACTATCAATAATGTCAATCAGTGCCATTTCATTCACCGTATGACACACACACACAAAGCACTTCATACTCGCTCCACCTATCTGCTTTTCTGCAATGGCCTCAGTGTTCCCCATCTTACATGAGAGGCACAGAGAAAGATAATGACTTCTCCAAGGTTTTGTAATTCACAATCAGTGGCAGAACCAACTAGCCCAACCAGGTCTGGCCAAGACTTGTGTTTCAGCCACACCACCTGGTTGCTGCCCCTAAGGTTCAATGGGCAAGTAACAGATCACTCCGATTGCAGAGGCTTCAGAAATGCCTTCCGCCATAGTACAATGGACGGTTCGCTCTCAGGAGGGGAGGCAGGGGTGGGAATCAGCACACAGTTCTGCTCGGTTTCTCATGCAGGGCACAGACTATGTATTTTGTGCCTTGCTTTGGAGGTGAAATGTCTCCTGCTCCCTGTACAACATCTTTCTTTGTCCTCTCCACATAAAAGTACAACTGAGTTCCTCAGGGGCAGGCAGTGATCACTGCCCTGTGCCACACCTGACTGATGTACCAACAGGTGGACACACAGGCTCTTCTCTTATGGCCCAGGCTGCCCCCATCTCCTAAGCATCGAAAACTACACACAGGATTTGCAGAACATTAATGACATGGAGGTGACTGCTTCATCTCTGTTGAAAACTTACTGCTGTGTTGTAAAGAAGAGAATTCAGGAAAAGCTGAACATTTGAGGCTGGCTGGCTGTAATCTTCAGCTGCTGAGAAAGCCTCAGCTGCTCGGTTCCACTGTGGAAATCCAACTCCTCCCTCAAAGTCCAACTCAAGTACACCTCCTCTGCGGTGCCTGCCCCTTCCTCCCTTTCACAAGCACGTGCTCCCTCTGCAGTCCCAGAACATTCTATCGCCACCTGTGGAGCCACACTGTCCCAGCCGACAGCCAGCTCAGTGCACAGCTGCCTCTCCCTGTGTGTACCTGCAGGCCCCACCTGGGCTGGAAGGCTGCCTCCTTCTCCTCCACACGGAAGCGGAACTCAGGACCTACTGAATGAGGGAGGGAGTGGATGAGCAAGATCAGCCAAGGGCCACAGGGAGTGGCCTGCAGCTCCCAGCAGGAAGAGCCCCTGCCCTGCCAATCCGGAGGTGCTGGCTCTGTTCTCAGCAGGGCTGCTAAAAGCTCCCTTATAACAGCTCTAGGCCACAACGACCAACTTGGTGTCAGGCCCTAGAGACACCAAAAATTGTAACAAATAAAGAGGCCGGGTATGCAGCATGCTGGTTAAAAGCACAGGCTTCAGAGTCAGAGCTTGAATTCCACTTATTAGGTGACCTTGAGCAAGTTACTCAATGCATCGATCTCATTTTGTCACCGGCAGAATGAGGACATTATCTGCCACGTGGTGTTGCTGAAAAAGTAAGAGAGGTGACAGACGCAAAGTGCTTGGCACTTACTCTTACTGGTTTATTACAAAGAAAAGAACACAGGAACAGCCAAATGCAAGAGATGCACAGGGCACACCACGGGGCAGAGAGGTCGGGGCTCCCATGCCGTCCCTGGAAGTGCCACCTCCCCAGCACCAAATGAGTTCACCAAACCAGAAGCTCTCCAAACCCAGTATTTAGAGGGTTTTATGGAGTTTTCATAACATAGACATGATGAAGTCATTGGCCACCCGTGACTAGCTCAATCTCCAGCCTATCTCGTCTCCCCTCCCAGAGATAGGGGTGGTGCTGATATGTCCAACTCTTTACTCATGACTCATCTTTCTGGCAACCAGCCCCAATCCTGAACCTGTCCAGGGGCCCGAAGCCACCTGTCATCTCATTATCATACAAAAGACACTCCTATCACCCCAGAGATTCCAAAAGTCTGAGAAGCTCTTGTGTCAGGTATTGAAACCCCACAATATTGTACTACGTATCCCACTATCACAATACTTTTTTTCTGAGACAGAGTCTACCTCTGTTGCCCAAGTTGGAGTGCCGTGGTGCGATCTCAGCTTATGGTGCGATCTCAGCTCACTGCAACCTCCACCTCCCAAGTTCAAGCAATTCTTGTGTCTCACCCTCCTGAGTAGCTGGGACTACAGGTGTGCGACACTACAACTAATTTTTGTATTTTTTAGTAGAGAGGGGGTTTCACTGTGTTGGCCAGGCTGGCCTCAACTCCTGGCCTCAAGTGATCTGCCTGCCTCGGCCTCCCAAAAAGCTGGGATAAGTCATGAGCCACCATGCCTGGCCTCACTATCACAATAATTATACTGAGAGGATGGGGGAGAAAAACGTGGGCAACAAGAGGAGGGGGGAGGGTAAGCAACCTGAATCCTTGTCTTCCACAGTAGGACATCTCCCTGTCTTCCACACAATCTAGAAGAACCAGCTAAAACATAAACACAGTAACCTCCAAGGAGCAGGGATCAGGGTGGAGAAGGGTAAGGTAGGGGATTGCTGGGTTTTGTTCTAAGCCTTGTTAATTTCTGACTCTTAGAGCTGCATGCCTGTACAACTTTGCTAAAAATGAATATTTACCTGTAATCCCAGCACTTTGGGAAGCCAAGGTGGGCGTATCACGAGGTCAGGAGATCGAGACCATCCTAGCTAACACGGTGAAACCCCATCTCTACTAAAAATACAAATATTATCCAGGCGTGGTGGCGGGCACCTGTAGTCCCAGCTACTCAGGAGGTTCTGGCAGGAGAGTGGTGTGAACTCAGGAGGCAGAGCTTGCAGTGATCTGAGACCATGCCACTGCACTACAGCCTGGGTGACAGAGCGAGACTCCATCTCAAAAAAAAAAAAAAGAGTATTTAATTTTTAAACAAAATCTGATACTTGACCAACAACAATAGTATATTAAGTGATACGGTTTTTTGGGTTTTTTTTTTTGGAGAGAGGGTCTTGCTCTGTTGCCCAGGCTGGAGTGCTGTGGTACAATTCTAACTTACTACAGCCTCAAATTATTGGGATCAGGTGATCAACCTCCCGAGTAGCTAGAACCACAGGTGTGCACCACCACGCCCAGCATTTTTTTTTTTTTTTTTTTTGGTAGAGGTGGAGGTCTCGCTATGTTGGTGGTCTTAAACTGCTGATCTCAATGGATCCTACTGCCTCAGCCTCCCTAAGTGCTGGGATTACAGGTGTGAGCCACCACACCAGGCCCAAGTGGCGTATTCTAAAATTTTTTGGAATCCAACCACTTTGAAAATGTATGGAGAGCTATAAATCGTCTCCCCATAAACACACATGGATGCATATACACAAAATTGTTGCACAGGATTTTGGGGACTTCATAAATTTCTGAAAGCCAGGTTAAAAACCTTAGGATTATAGATTCTGGTTTCTTTTTTTTTTTTTTTCTTTTTCTTTTTTTTTTTTGAGACAGAGTCTCGCTTTGTCGTCCAGGCTGGAGTGCAGTGACGTGATCTCGGCTCACTGCAAGCTCCGCCTCCCAGGTTCATGACATTCTTCTGCCTCAGCCTCCCGAGTAGCTGGGATTACAGGTGCCCGCCACCATGCCTGGCTAATTTTTTGTGTTTTTAGTAGAGGCAGGGTTTCACCATAGCCAGGATGGTCTCAATCTCCTGACCTCGTGATCTGCCCTCCTCGGCCTCCCAAAGTCTGGGATTACAGGCGTAGCCACCGCGCCCGGCCCTAGATTCTGGTTTATTAAAGGAAATGTATTTCAAGTCAGAGCTTGTCATTTATTGCACAGGAAAATGAAAACTTCATTTAAAAAATCAAAAACACCCACATGATAAAATGAGGTCCTGCGTGGTTTTAAACTACTTGGTGACCACCATCAGTTGTTTTCTTGACCACGGGATGCACCTAATTCCTAACTATGAATAAAGGTGCAAACATTGTTTATTGTGCTTTTGGCTTCAGCCTTGAAATAATCAGATTCTCTCAAACTCAGGAATGTGAATCGCTGTTTGGTTGATGCAGCTATTTCCATTCTAGAAATAGATCTGGAATCATGTACTTTTGCCCATGAAGAGTCCTTTCTGTAAAACTTGAAAAGGCAAGGTCCCAAATTCCCCATATGGGTGTTTCTTCCAGTAGAAGAATGACTCTAATGACTTCTTAGCAAAACTTACATAATCAGGGCAGGCCATCAAAATACTCCAAAACACAAAGTTTAGCTCCGTTTCTTGTGGACCTGTCTCCACTGCTATCAATCTCACCAACAGCCTCACATGAAGTCAGAGGAACGGTTTTTTCATT
Organism: Macaca fascicularis; assembly: GCF_037993035.2. Classification (NCBI taxonomy): domain Eukaryota; kingdom Metazoa; phylum Chordata; class Mammalia; order Primates; family Cercopithecidae; genus Macaca; species Macaca fascicularis. The sequence goes on along the minus strand of NC_088377.1, from coordinate 39,022,283 downwards.
TAAGAAGGATCTTCATTGCTGGGTGTGGTGGCTCACACCTGTAATCCCAGCACTTTGGGAGGCCAAGGCAGGCGGATCATGAGGTCAGGAGTTTGTGACAAGCCTGGTCAACATACTGAAACCCCGTCTGTAGTAAAAATACAAAAATTAGCCAGGCTTGGTGGCATGTGCCTGTAGTCCCAGCTACTCAGGAGGCTGAGGCAGGAGGACTGCTTGAACCCGGGAAGTGGAAGTTGTGGTGAGCCAAGATTGCACCACTGCCCTGCAGCCTGGGCAAGAGAATGAGACTAGGTCTCAAAAAAAAAAAAAAAAAAAAAAAAAAGGGATCTTCATGTTCCTGCCAATTTGCAAAAAAGAAAAAAAAAAAAAAAATTGGTATCTGTTAACCAGAGGCAATGAAAAGCACTTCCCAGGCTGCTGTAGTAAGTGGATCAGTAACTGTGGTGGGAGATTCCAACCCCCGAGACCTGTGACTATGTCACGCAGCAAAAGGGCTTTGCCACAGGCCTTAGGAGGAGTATCCTGGGCTACCCAGGGAGGTCCAGTCTAATCCCATGAGCCTCTAAGAGCATAGAACTGGCCAGGCATGGTGGATCACGCCTGTAATCTCCACACTTTGGGAGGCTAAGGCAGGCGGATCACGAGATCAAGAGATGGAGACCATCCTGGCTAAAATGGTGAAACCCCATCTCTACTAAAAATACAAAAATTAGTCGGGCATCGTGGCGGGCACCTGTAGTCCCAGCTACTCAGGAGGCTGAAGCAGGAGAATCACTTGAACCTGGGAGGTAGAGGTTGCAGTGAGCTAAGATCACGCCACTGCACTGCAGCCTGGGTAACAGTGTGAGACTCCATCTCAAAAAAAATTTTAAAGTAGGGCATAGAACTTTCTCTGAGTGGAAGAACAGAAATGCACACAGGGGAACTGGAGAGCCTGACCAGGTCCCTGGCCTAGCTAGTCCTGAGCTGATGGGACCACGTGCAAAGACCAGATAGAGGCCTCAGGAGCTGAGGGCAGCCCCCAACAGATGACCAGCAAGGGAACAGACACCTCAGTCCTGCAACCACAAGGAACTATATTTGGCCAAAAGCGCTTGGAAACAATTCTCCAGTGAGGAATGCAGCCCAGCCCACACGGTGATTTTTGTCCAGTGACACCCACGTCAGACTTCTGCCCCACAGAACTATGAGATGATACAATTTCAATTGTTTTAAGCCATTAAATTTATGGAAATGTGGTAAAGCAGCAACAGAAATGAATACAGTGATTTATGTGAAAACCACTAGAAGAGTGTCAGGCACCGTGTTGACACCTGACAAGCGTTTCCTGATTTCCTTACATCGCAAGGCAGGGCTGGCCACACTCCATCCACAACAATACATGATAGACTTGTTCTGACAAAACAGATTCAGTGAATTATAAATGGCCCAGAACACCTACAAATTTCAGGTTTCAGGTAAGTGATTGCCTTTCCTTTCACTTAGAAACCTCCCAATGCTCATCTTACTGATAAACTCTAAGTACCAGGCAGGAGACTGAACACCAGACAAACCCAGCCCCAGATGCCCCGAGGGAGCCCATCCCAGCACTCACTCCGCTGCACTGAAATGATGTCCAGGTCAGTTTATCCCACTAGACCAAGAACTCCAGCTCTCCATGTGTGAGTCACCAGTGCTGCCTCTGCATCTCTGCTTCTAGGATGGTGCTTCTGCACTTCACAGGAAATCTGTATCAATGTCTGTCAACACTATATATGACAGTGTAACTTAATGTCTGCACAGAAAACATCAATTCTTTGAGGACCAGGGCCGGGTTTATTAGCCTTTGTGCTCCCACTGCCACTGTCTGGGACACCAGAGGCACTCGGTAGAAGTTGCTGAAGAGAAAGTAAAGGCAGAGGAGAGACAGGAAAGCAGGACCAACACTGCAGACACAGATTCCGAGGTGGCTGGAGGAGAGGCAGGGCAGAGAAACTTCCTGGATGCTGGAATGGGGTTCACTGTGATACCTGCTGCTGAATTTCAAATGTCAAAGGTGGTGCTTTGCTGACCTTGACCTCTGACTGCCTTTTAGCTTTCCCGACCTCAACACAGGGCACTTAGAAACTGCAATGTCAAGAAATTACGCTTCATTAAGGCATGGGAATGTTATTTACATGGACATTCGTTACTGCATTTTTTACATGCGAATGTAAATAATTGAAGAGATTGTTAAAGACTAAATCATGTGCATTCAATAACTTTGTAAAATATTAATGATAACTGAAACACAAATTTTGATATTCCCCCAAAATGCTAAAATATAAAAAATACTGGCCAATTAAAGATAGAAAACAATCCTAATGAAGCTCCCCAACAGACACATTAAAACTTCTCTGTACATTAAACATTTGGGATTTCAAAGGAAAACCCAGATTCATTCCATTCTTAATATGGCATTTAAAAAAAAAAATCTTAGGTAATACAATATTTCATTTAAAAATTACAAAATTCCATTACATTCATGATTTCATTTTTCCTCAAAACAATCTCCTGAGTTAGGCAGAACAGGTATTACTAACAACTAACTCCATTCTACAGGTAAGGGAATTGAAGTTCAGAAAGCACTTGGACTTAACAAAAGCTTTAATAGGGCCACATATCGAAACCAAATCTTCTGCTCAAAAGAACTAGAAGAAGTTATCTTTTACATATTATACATACTTACATCCTGTCAATATCCAACAATGTTTTGAAGTCGCCTGCAATAATAGACACCTATCCAATAAAAACATTAAAATGAAAAACGGGGGAGGGGGGACAGCAGGTGACATGGGAGACAGAGGAAGGTAGATAGCAAAGACTGAGACTTACAATCTAAGAAAACTTCATCTCTGGCCTTCCAGTTCCAGGCAGATAATACTAAAGGAAATAACATGGTTTATAGACTCATCAACTGACAAAAGAGAGGTTGCATCAGTTCTTAACTATGAAACACTCCTAGCAGCCATAGCAAATCTCTAGGACAACATATCAATGGCATCAAAGCAAGAGTATACTTCAGTGATAGAGTGAATTAAGTTCCCTGTTTGGGACCCAGGCCAGGGCTAGAGAAAAGAACTCTGAAATGTAGAGCTCAAAAATGTATCCTCTGTCAGCCAGGTGCAGTGGCTCACACCTGTAATCCCCAGCACTCTGGAAGGCCGAGGCGGGCAGATCACGAAGTCAGGAGATGGAGACCATCCTGGCTAGCACAGAGAAATCCTGTTTCCACTAAAAATACAAAAAATTAGCCGGGCGTGGTGGCAGGCGCCTATAGTCCCAGCTGCTTGGGAGGCTGAGTTGGAGAATGGAGTGAACCCAGGAGGTGGAGCTTGCAGTGAGCCTAGATCCTGCCACTGCACTCCAGCCTGGGCAACAGAGCAAAACTCCGTCTCCAAAAAAAAAAAAAAAATACATTATATATATGTGTGTGTGTGTGTGTGTGTGTGTGTGTGTGTGTGTGTGTGTGTGTGTATATATATCCTCTGTCTTCTCCATACCCATGTGTTCCCTTCTGTGAGAGAATTCCTTACACCACTGCTGGGAAGAGAATTTTTCTCTGCTATATTTGCTTGGAAGAATTAAAGGTGTAGGGCAAAAATTCTTGGAAATTATGTACTTTACGATCCTCAAAAGTGAGAAAAATGAACCCCAGAAGAGAAGGCCTTCCAGGAAAATTCCAGAGCCGAAGGTAGACCCAGTACATTGTTTTTGTTTTGAGAGGAAGTCTCACTCTATGGCCCAGGCTGGAGTGCAGTGGAGCCATTTCACTCACTGCAACCTCCGCCTCCTGGGTTCAAGCTATTCTCCTGCCTCAGCCTCCTGAGTAGCTGCGATTACAGGCACCCACCACCACGCCGAATCAATTTTTGGATTTTTAGTAGAGATAGGGTTTCATCATGTTGGCCAGGTTGCTCTCGAACTCCTGACCTCAAGTGATCAGCCTGCCTAGACCTCCCAAAGTCCTCGGATTACAGGCATGAGCCACCGCGCCTGGCCGACCTGGAAAGTTTTAATCAATTACTCTGAACCATGAAACAAACATTAGGAAGTAATAGAAAAAAAAATTAATCTAAAAACCCTCCGGACAGTCAAAGAATTGCAGATTTAAAATAGTATGAATACTTGGATTCATGGTTTTGAAAAAGGACCTCGCATTTACCCGCATGTACAAACTGCCTGCCCACCTCTATCAGAGCATTTTTCAAGCTGTGCTACAGTTAACTATGTACTGCCCAAAGTTAATCTGTCCCTGCAGATCATAAGCTCTTCAAGACCAGGACTTCAGGAGAACAAGCAAAACTTCAGAGAGAAAGGAGCCACCGAAACAGAGTTCATAACAATGGGTCGGCAGGAGCTGATGACTGGAGGTGCGCTGTAGCTTTGGGGTCTGGGACAGCGGAGGGCAGAGAAGGCAAAAGGGCCTGCATGACACGCTACAGGGCTAGGAGCATCAGCTGCGGTGATTAGTTCAGTTTTGTCTCGTATGCCTGTTACTTATACACCATCTCTTGTTCAGAAAGAACTTCAGGTTGAGTATTTGGACTCCTTGAGTCTTCTGCTGTTTGTCTCCGGGACGTTTAACAGTCTTAAAAGGGGAAAACTGTCCAGTTCGATTTTCCTTCCTGGGACATTACAGGTTTTTCAAAAGTTTGATGAAAGCATTCACTAAGGAGTGATTCCACTTTCTCTGGTGGCTGAGAAATACGCGTCTGAGGGGCAGCATCAGGTCTTCTCATCAAGCTGAGGTCGGAGTCTCCCCACCCACAGACCTCACCCTTGCTCTCCCCTCATAAATCTGACTTCTAACTGTAACTGCCTTGGCTTCATTCCGTGGGTGTGGATGCTCCTGCTTGAAACGCATTTTCCAGCCCGCCAAATTTTTGGGAGAGTTTCTTCCACTCTCCAAGCGCCGAGAGTTACAAAGTTCAATCTACCTTTCCAGATTTTTTTTTTCTTCCCATTACTAACGGAAGAAATCAAGAAACGCCAGGCAGAAGGGCCCTGCTCCCTCCAATCAGAACCCAGCCCGGGGCCAGAGCAGGAAGTGCGGCGGTGGGACGCGCAGTGATAGCCCCTCGCCCCCCTGGACCCGCCGGCCAGGGCAGAGGTCCGTGCGGCCGCTGTGCGACAGCTCCGGGCCCGCGCCTCTCGCTTCCTCCCGCCGGGCAAGTGAGAGGATAAACCATGGGGCGGGGGCAGCGCGCCCCCACCAACCGCGACCCTCGCGCACGGACCCCCACTACACGCGCGTCCCAGGCGGAGTCGACCCAGAGGAGCCACGGGGCAGCGCACAGCCCCACTAGCAGGGCGGCCAGGACCCACGCGCGCGGGTCCACGAAGCCACCTATATAGGTGACAAAACACTCAGGAAGCCGTCATGCGGGGCCGGGAAAGAGCCCCCACCCAGAGTCACGGACTCCCTCGTCCGAGGGTCCTCGCAGTCCCCTCGGTGAGTCTAGCGAAGCAGTCTGGCTGCGAGGGAGGTCGGGGAGGGCGGCGGAGTCTCCCACTCGCGGTGACCCGGACCCCGCCCCACGAGTGGGTCCTCGCAGGGCCCCCTCTACCGCACGCGGGGACCAGCCACGCCTCGGAGGACCGGGCAGAAGCCAGCGCCCGGGTCCATGCAGTGCACTCCGCGGCAGACGCGGGGAGCCGGGGAGCAGTGGGGACCTGCCGCCACCCGCAGGGCGACCAGGATCCCCGCGCAGGCCCATGCGGTATGGTAGCAGGCGCGAAGCCCCCGGTGCCACCCGAGGCCGAGACAAAGTCCAGGAGCAAGGACCCCGGATCCCGACCTCGGACCCTGAGGAGCCCAGCTCGGAGCTGCCACGCCCGGGGCAGAGACCCCGCTCGCTCTGGAGACCCCGTTGCCCGTCGCGCCGTCTCACCTCAGGCCGCCGCCTGGCAGCGCTCGCTCCTCGCCGCGGCGCCTGGGCCGACTGGAGCGCAGCTGAGCAGCCGACAGAGCCGCGGCAGCCTCAACAATGGAGCCCCGGGGCGGGGCCGCCGCCGCCGCTTCAGCCCGTGTTCCCCGCTCAGGATCCGGCTCGGATCAAGGAGCTGCAGCTGGCGCGGGGCTGCGGCCGGGACACACACCGTGCAGGTGCACACGGACCCGCCCGCCTCCCGCCGCCCCGTCCCCAGCGGAGCCGGGCGCCAAGGGCCCGCCCCCCGGTCAATGGGGAGCGAGCCGTGTGGAGAGGGCGGGGCCTGGGGGAACAAATGGAGGTTGGGCGGGGCGGTGCTGGGACTGGGCGTGCAGGGTCCCGCGGGAGCACCGGACCCAAGAGCTGGTAGGATCCTGGCCTCCTAGAAGACCCAGCTCAACGTCCACCTGGAGTCTGCTCTACAGGACGCGCTCATCTCAAGCCCAGAACTCAGGCTTTTAGGGCAGAGAGCGAGAGAAAGGCTTGCTTTACAAAAAGTGAAACTGAGGTCCAAGGAATAGGATTGCCTGCTGCCCGAAGTCATGTAGTCCCATTCACTCGTTCACCTTGTCATTCAGCAAACAGTTGGAAGCAGGTATGGTGGGCGTTAGGAGTGAAGTAGGGCCTGTAATCCCAGCACTGTAATCCAGCACTTTGTGGGGCCGAGGCAGGTGGATCACTTGAGGCCAGGAGTTCGAAACCAGCCTGACCAACAAGATGAAACCCCATCTCTGCTAAAAACACAAAAACTTAGCCGATCGTGGTGGCGCGTACCCGTTGTCCCAGCTACCGGGAAGACTGAGGCAAGATAATCGTTTGAACCCGGGAGCTGGAGGTTGCAGTGAGCTGAGATGGTGCCAACTGCATGCGCTCTGGCCTGGGCGACAGAGTGAGACTCTGTCTCAAAAAAAAAAAAAAAAAAAAAAAATTAATAGATGGGAAGTAGACGAGAACTTAGGCCTTCCCTGAAGGAGCTCGGCCAAGGAGTATCTGAAATGTCTCTGCATCTCTTTAAGGTCTGATAAAGGAACCAGGAGCGAGCACTAATCACTTCCCTTTCCTGCCTCATAGCTTTCATGTGTTTGCTGTTCCCCGCCTGAAATGCCAAGTACCAATGGTGTTTATTTATTTATAGAAATAGGGTCTCCCTATGTTGCTCAGGCTGGTCTCAACCTTCTGGCCTCAAGCTATCCTCTCATCTCAGCCTCCCAAAGTGTTGGGATTACAGGCATGAACCACTGTCTCCAGTCCTGATCGTCTTTAAAACGTCTTTCCTCATCTTATTTGAGCTTCCTGTTTCATGTGCCCCCACACATTGGTTTCCCTGTACTTCCATAGCTGCTCCTCGGTGGGTTCCGAGGACCCACCCCCTTCTCTGCCCAACTTGTATATGTCTGGACTCAGGCCAAATGCCCTTCCATTTGCAGTGGGCACTGCCACAGGAAATGTCATGCCCTTGCGGGCTTCACAAACCATCCACATGCTCTGCTGCCTGCCAGAGACATCCATCCCAGTCAGATGCCCAGCCCTGACCTTTCCCAAAGCCCCAGCTGGACACAGGGAAACATCTCAAATTGTCCGCGGCCAAAACAGAGTGGTTTCTTAATGCCCTAACCTGCTCATCCACATTCTTGTGATTCTCTGTAAACAGCCCCTCCATCCACCCAGCTGCTCAGGTGAAAATCTCAAATCCTCCTCCAGTCCTTCCTCCCCGAACCTCTCATGCAGCCCTCTGCCTTCCTAGGACGCTGAGCACCCCTCACTCCCAGCGCCAGCTGGGGTGCTGTCTGAGTGGCTGCCTCCCACGTGACATGAAGTGTGACCTCTCGCCCGATGTGGTGGCTTACACCTGTAGTCACAGCACTTTGGGAGACTGTGGCAGGCAGATCGCTTGAGGCCAGGAGACTGGGACCAGCCTGGCCAATATGGAAACTAAAATACAACAATTAGCCAGGCATGGTAATGCGTGCCTATCATCCCAGCTCCCCTACCCAGGAGGCTGAGGCAGGAAAATTGCTTCAACCTGGGAGGCAGAGGTTGCAGTGAGCCAAGGTCACACCACTGCACTCCAGCCTGTGCAACAGAGAATCTGTCACAAATTTAAAAAAAAAAAAAGAAGAAGAAGAAGAAGGAGAAGAAGTGTGACCTCTCTAAGGCAAGGCAGTGTCCCACTCTGATTCACTTCCATGTGTAAAACAGGACCTGCACCCTGAAGGCATTCACTCAGGGACGCTGCTGGGATGGGTGGATGCACGGTTAAGGTCTTCATGGTGGCTGGGGCTGACCCCATCCCCATCGCTCTTCCCACACACACCTGCACACTCATCACTCCCACGCTCACACCCACCACTGAAAGCCTGGCCCCTAATCTGATTTGCCTAACAAGGTCCCCAGATGAACAACACAGGCTTCCCTACCTCTCCCCTGCTAGGGCCCCACCGTGTTCTGGGATGTACTCAGGGATAAGGAGAACAAAACCTCAGGGAGTGAAAGGACATTCCAGGGTGCAGGCCTCTGCATCCCCCTCCATGCCCTCACCCCTGCCTGACACACCCTCACCCCTGTACCTGGCCAGCTCCTACCAACCCTTAAAGTCTCACCGAGTTCAGTGGTGGCAGCCACACCCTAAAGTGACTGACCCCCCAATGACCTATGCCCTTGCATAGTCTTCCTGACCTTGGGTACGAGCAAAACCGGTGACTGGCTTCTAACCCATAGAGCCTGGCAAAAGCAATGGGATGTCACTGTCACAGTGCATCACCTTCGCACACTAGAGAGAAAGGTTCCGCCTGCAGGCGCTCCAGGAGGGAGATGCTCTGCTGAGAAAGGACCTTTGTAGGAGCCCCGTAGGCAAGGAAGCAAAAAGCTGGGCCCTTGCCAAGCGGGTCCAAGCAAATGAATTCTGCCAATAACCTCGGCGGACCTGGAAATGTATTCTGCCCTGGTGGAGCCTCAGATGAGGATGCAGCCCAGCTGCTTAGCATGAGATCCCAAGCACAGGACCTGCTAAAATGTGCTCAACTCCTAGCTTGCCAAAATTGGCTTAAAGGTGTTTGTTACTTTAAGCTTCTAAGTTTTTAGTTATTGCCTATGAAAGTGTTAAAATATGAGACAATAACTTAGGTCCCCTCCCCATCACACACATTCTTCTTTCCGACATTCATCACAATTCTACTTATTGATTTCAAATCTCCCTCTTGACTGGGTGCAGTGGCTCAGGAGTTCCAGACGAGCCTGGCCAACATGGTGAAACCCCATCTCTACTAAAAATACAAAAATTAGCTAGATGTGGTGGTGCAGTCCTGTAATCCCAGCTACTCGGAAGGCTGAGGCAGGAGAATTGCTTGAATCCAGGAGGCAGAGGTTGCAGTGAGCCGAGATGACACCATTGCACTCCAGCCTGAGTGACAAGAACAAAACTCTGTCTCAAAAAATAAAAGAAAAAAAAAGTCTCTTGCCACTAGCATGAAGGTCCCATGAGAAGAAAAATGGGAACTCTTGCTCATAACAGTGCCCTAAATGCCCAGCACGGTGTAGCTCTAGGGCAGTTGGTCGATGGTGGATGCTGCTGGTTGGAGGGCCCAGCTGGCCCTCCCAACTGCCTCCTCCCTGGTCACGTTCCATTATAGAGAACAGAATAGTTTCTTGCCTTTCCAGAGTCCCTCTTAGTGGAGATTGGCCAAGTGACATTGTCCTGCCCCGGGAGATATAAGTGGAAGTTGGCTGAAAGCTTTCTAGCCTTGGTGTGCTGGGACGATTTGAACCAGGACATGACAGCTGACCGTCCATTGTTCGGGAATTCTGCAACTTGGTTGTTCAACACATTCAGTACTTCAAAATATTAAATAATGTAAACTCGCAAATTAAAAAATGCATTAGACCAGATGCAGTGGCCCACGTCTAACACATTGGAAGCCTGAGGCAGGAAGATCACTTGAGCCTAGGAGTTCAATACCAGCTTAGGCAAAAAAGGAAGACCCTGTCTCTACAAAAAATTTTAAAATTAGCTATGCATGGTGGTGTGTGCATGCAATCCTAGCCACTCAGGAGGCTGAGATGGGAGGATCGCTTGAGCCACCTGTTCAAGGCCCCAATGAGCTATGATAGTGCCACTGCACTCCAGCCTGGGTAACAGAGCCAGACCCTGTCTCAGAAATAAATATATTTCATATGTTAATAAATTTATAATAAATGTATGTATATACACATTTAAGTATAATAATTATATATTTAGATATAAATATATATTTCTTGTTTTATTTATTTATTTATTTATTTTGCGATGGAGTTTAACCCTTGTCACCCAGGCTGGAGTGCAATGACACAATCTGGGCTCACCGCAACCTCCACCTCCTGGGTTCAAGTGATTTTCCTGCTTCAGTCTCCTGAGTACCTGGGATTACAGACATGCACCACCACGCCTGGCTAATTTTTGTATCTTTAGTAGAGATGGGATTTCTCCATGTTGGTCAGGCTAGTCTCGAACTCCTGACCTCAGGTGATCTGTCCACCTTGGCCTCCCAAATTGCTGGGATTACAGGTGTAAGCCACGGTGCACAGCCTATATGATACATTTATATATTATAATTATGTATATTAATTTTATATAATTATATATAAATATAAATATAAAAACTTTCCTTGCCTTCTCTTGTTTCTACCTTCAGTCAGTCCAATGACTTCAAATACTATCTACAGGTAGTAATTTTAAATGTGTATTTTATATTATATATATATTTATTTGTTGTTGTTGTTGTTGAGACAGAGTCTCGCCCTGTCGCCAGGCTGGAGTGCAATGGTGCAGTCTCAGCTCACTGCAACCTCTGACTCCTGGGTTCAGGCAATTCTCCTGCCTCAGCCTCCCAAGTAGCTGGGCTTATAAGCGTCCACCACCACGTCCAGCTATTTTTTTTTTTTTTTTTTAGTAGAGACAGGGTGTTGCCATGTTGGTTAGGTTGGTTTTGAACTCCTGACCTTAACTGATCGCCCACCTCGGCCTCCTAAAGTGCTGGGAATACATGCGTGAGCCACCTTGGCCAAAATATTTTTCTGTTTCCAAACATTTTACATGAGAGGAAAGTGGAGAAGAAATCATCTGACACTCTACTGTAAAAAAAAAAATCATTGTGCCTCTCTTCTTTTCATCTTTCCTAAGTGTACATATTACCAAAATGTCTTTAGGTTGAGGTCACCACGTGAAAACTTTACAGGGTGCTGTGTCCTCAGCCACCCTCCTGTCTTTTCCTAGTCCTGGCATTTTAGAACTGTCTGGGGATGACCCAGGATACCACAGTGGCCATGTCTATTGGAGGGTCTAGTGAGTATCAGCCCCGGGGTCATCTCATCGCCAACGACAGCCTGAGGTAGGGAGTAGAGTCTCTCAGGGGAGCAGTTGGATGCTCCTGGCCTTAGAGGAATCTCCTGGTATAGTTTCATCTAAAATGGTGACCCCTTAGGGTTATTAAAATTTTAGGACATTAAAATGAATGGACAATACAACGTAATGTCTTTAAAGATATGTCATTAAAACTGTTCCTCCAGGCCGGGCACGGTGGCTCAAGCCTGTAATCCCAGCACTTTGGGAGGCTGAGACGGGCGGATCACGAAGTCAGGAGATCGAGACCATCCTGGCTAACCCGGTGAAACCCCGTCTCTACTAAAAATATACAAAAAAAAAACCTAGCCGGGCGAGGTGGCGGGCGCCTGTAGTCCCAGCTACTCGGGAGGCTGAGGCAGGAGAATGGCGTAAACCCGGGAGGCGGAGCTTGCAGTGAGCTGAGATCCGGCCACTGCGCTCCAGCCTGGGCGACAGAGCGAGACTCCGTCTCAAAAAAAAAAAAAAAAAAAAAAAAAACAAAAAAAAAAACTGTTCCTCCAGCCGGAGCTTTTATTCCTCGGACACACATTGACGGTCTGCAAATGGGATGCTGATATTGAGAGGAAAAGGCAGAAACGATTTCTGCTCTCTAGATTGTCTCAGACTTGTGAAGAGAGAAAAACTGTCCCAAAGGACAAGGAAAACCCACCCCAGAGAGGATATGCAAGAACCTGAATATGAAAATGCACTGAAGGCACACAGGAGGACAAAGAGCAGTGCCAGTGCCTCCTAGGTGGTCACTGAGGACTTTACTGAACAGGATGGGTGTCCCGAGGGATAGAAGGGCCTGCCGTGACACTTAGAAAGGTCTGTGTTGGAGTCAGCACTGCCTCTCCCTGAGTTTGTTACCTTGATAAGGCTTGTCCGCTTATTTGAGTTTCAGTTTTTCATTGACTGTAAGATACATGTTGTCAGTACAGCTTGAAAGATAAAGGTACTATTTCTAAAGTAGCAAGGTAAAATGACATATTTTATTTGCTAAAAGTTCATATTTCTTTCTTCCCCAGAGTGAGTGTAGTAAGTTTTAAAGGTCTGTTCTTTTCAAGGGTAATGTCAAATGGAATTGTAACACTCAGCTTTGTCAATGCTACTAGTGAAATAAAAGTGTGATAGATAAATTGATGATTTACAAAGATTCACCAAAATGTCAGTTTCCCTCTTGTAGCATGGTGAAGAATTTATGACAGTGGACACATCTGTATCCTCTTATCTGGATATCTGAGGGGTTTTTTGGTGTTGTTTTATGGTTTTTTTGGAGATACTGTCTTGCTTTGTAGCCCGGCTGGAGTGCAGTGGCACCATCTCTACTTACTGCAACCTCTGCCTCCCGGGTTCAAGTGATTCTTCTGTGTCAGCCTCCCGAGTGGGATTATAGGCACCCACCATCACACATATCTAATTTTTGTATTTTTAGTAAACATAGGGTTTTAGGCCTGGCGCGGTGGCTTATGCCTGTAATCCCAGCACTTTGGGAGGCCAATGTGGGCGGATCACGAGGTCAGGAGTTCCAGAGCAGCCTGGCCAACATGGTGAAAAACTGTCTCTACCACAAATACAAAAAAATTATCTGAGTCTGGTGGCAGGCACTTGTAATCCTAGCTACTCGGGAGGCTGAGGCAAGAGAATTGCTTGAACCCGGGAGGTGAAGTTTGAAGTGAGCCAACATCTTGCCACTGCATCCCAGCCCAAGCGACAATGCAAGACTCCATCTCAAAAAACAAACAAACAAACAAACAGCAAAAAGGCGGGGTTTTGCCATGTTGGCCAGGCTGGTCTCAACCTCCTGACATCAGGTGATTGCCCGCCTCAGCCTCCAAGGTGCTGGGATTACAGGCGTGGGCCAGCACACCCGGCCCACTCTATTTTCTTTTAATTCCCTAAATTTTAACATGTTTGAGTTTGTCTGTTCCTTTATTACTGTTTTCTTACATAAAAGAAATTCTGTCTAATCCTTCGTAAAAAAAAAAAAACTTCCTGTGACTTCTGAAAGTGTTCTGGTTTTATCTTTCGTATTTGAATATATAATACGTTGATTATGGTTCATGGAATAGAGAAGAATGCAATGTATTTTCCCAAGTAGACGCCAGCCTGGTTTGCCTCATATTTTAAAGTGCATGTGATTTCTTTTTCTATTCTACGGTGCCTACTCTATCATTCGTCAACTTTCCACATAAATGCTGGGTCATTAAGACTTTTCTTCCCGTTGGTCTGCTTGCTCATCTCTCTGCTAATACTGAGCTGTCCTTAGTATTTTCGTTTGAAAATCTTAGAAGTATGTTAGACAAGCCATCACTCTTTTTTTAGATGACGAAAAAACATTAGTCATTTGTCATTTTTACTACGCATGAAAAAGTAATTTTTCCTGCCTAAAAACAACCTGATTTGGGAATTTATGTGATTTCATCGGAATAGCATCTGGAAGTGGTGACATTAATGTCATTTTAAAATGCCTTGACATTGTGCAATAGAAATTTTAAAAATTATTGTATTAGTATTGTTAAATATCAATTATTGGTTTTATTTACTACTCAATTAAATTTAATAACCCTACTCTCTCTTGGTATAATCACATGGAATGGGCTCAACTCCCCAGTTAATAAGTGACAGCACGTATAAAATATTGTCTACCAGGGAAACTCATTGAACACTTAGTGTTCAGACTGTGTTTTGGTGTCTGGTTTCCTAAGCACCACTGTAGTGAAAATAATAGACCTTCGGCAGAAAAAGTTTTGGTAAATATATTACATAAGCCATTTAAATGCAGTGAGTCATTCTTATTACTTGGGTTGGTGGAATCCCTTTCAAAATGTAAGTTACCAATACAAACAAAGATGGAATTTTGTGAGCAGGCATTTTTAAGAATAAGTAGTCTCAGGACTGATAATATTAACTCCCTTATGCACATCAGGTAGGACTTTATTATGACAGATACTAGAAATGTACAAAGTGAAGTTAAAAGGTAACTCCCAGCAGCACATCTTACTCCCTGGATTCTCTAATGAGATGGGTGTTTCTACATTGCTGTTGCCTTTTTGAATAGTTCAATTCTAGCAATAGTACTGCTGTGTGGGAGGGAGTATGTGTGAACAGATTAAGAGTTGTGACAATCAAGTCACAGAATAAATGCGTGGAAATTTTAGAATTATGTAAACAGCTTTTGGATTGAGTATAGATTCCCAGTGCTGTCAGTCTCACCCGTCCTTCTATCCACAAGTGTGGAATGTTCTAGGACTCCATGGCTTTTGAGGATGTGGCTCTGAACTTTACCCAGGAGGAATGGATTTTGATAGATTCTTCTCAAAGAACCTCTACAGAGAAGTGGTGCAGGAAACCTGCAGGAACCTGGCTTCTGTAGGTAAGAATGACAACACATTTCACTTAATTACAGAAGTATTTCCCTATCATCAGTGCTATTTGTGATTTGGAATGTGGCAAGGGAATGATTTGGTGAAGAAATCAGGCATGGGCACTGTGTACAATGAACATGAAATCTAGTAATGTTTCTGTAGTTTGTAATAATTCATGATAATTTTGTGGGTCTGCATTTTAGGAAACAAATGGAAAGACCAGAATATTGAAGATCACTTTGAAAAACCTGGGAAAGAGATAAAATAATTTGCACTGAGAAGAGGAAATAAAGTCCTCTGAAGGAATCTTAGCTTGTCATGAACTTAGAAACAAGCAACCAAAACAAATAAGAGTCACTTGAAATTTATTTTTTTTTAGAAAAATTTCACCCAAAATGTAATATACTTCAGTGTAGCAGTCAGTGTTTGGAAAACAGTTTACTTGAAAGTAGCACTACAAAAATGTGTATATGAATGTTACTAATTTGGTCATAGCCATGCAGGTGGTAGCTGTGTTTTCAATAGTAACCCATTTACTTTCAAATAATTCAATCATGGCAAAAAAATATAATAATAACAATGCATTTTCCTTGATATTGGGAGCAGTGTAAGCCCAAGACCTATTAATAAGTAGAAAGTTATTAAACCAACCAATAATAATGTGCTTTTCATATTTTTTACAGAAATCATGTGATACAGAGACTGTGTGAAAGCAAAGAAGGTAGACAGTATGGACAACTTGTCAGCCAAGTTCCAAATCTTGATCTGAATGAGAACATTTCTACTGGATTAAAAAAAATGTGAATGCAGTGTTTGTGGAAAAGTCTTTGTACATCATTCCCTCCTTAATAGGCATATCCTGGCTCACTCAGGATACAAACTATATGGAGAGAAGCAATATAAATGTGAACAATGTGGGAAATTCTTCGTTTCTGTTCCAGGTGTTAGAAGACACATGATAATGCACAGTGGAAATCCAGTTATAAATGTACGATATATGGGAAAGTGTTTTATTTTCTCAATTCATTTGAAAGACATCAGAGAACTCACACAGGAGAAAAACCCTATAAATGTAAACAGTGTGGTAAAGCGTTCACTGTTTCCGGTTGTTGTGTAATACATGAACGAACTGACACTGGAGAGAAACCCTAGGAATGTAAGGAATGTGGGAAAGCATTCAGATTTTCTTGTTATTTTAAGATGCGTGAAAGGACTCACGCTGGAGAAAGACCCTATACATCTACCAAATGTGATAAAGCCTTCAGCTGTTCCACTTCCTTTCGTTACCATGGAAGCATTCATACTGGAGAGAGACCCTTTGAAGGTAAACAATGTGGCAAAGCCTTTAGTCATTTGAGTTCCCTTTGTAACCATAGAAGTACTCATACTGGAGAGAAAGCCTATGAATGTAAACAATGTGACCAAGCCTTCAGTCGTCTCAGTTCCCTTCACCTCCACGAAAGAATTCATACTGGAGAAAAACCCTATGAATGTAAGAGATGCGGTAAAGCCTACATTCGTTCCAGCCATCTTACTCGCTATGAAAGAAGTCATGATATAGAGGCTGGGTGTAGTGACTCAGCCTATAATCCCAGCACTTTGGGAGGCCAAGGTGTGTGTATTGCTTGAGCCCAGGAGTTCATAACCAGCCCGGATTAAAACAATGTGAAACAACCTGGGCAACATGGTGAAACCCTGTCTCTAGAAAAAATAAAATAATGCCGGGCATGCTGGCTCAAGCCAGCTACTCAGGAGGTGGAGACAGGAGAAGGGTGTGAACCTGGGAGGCGGAGCTTGCAGTGAGCCGAGATCGCACCACTGCATGCCAGCCTGGGTGACAGAGCAAGACTCCATCTCAAAAAAAAAGAAAAAAAAAAAAAAAAAAACCCAAAATAATTAACTGGGCATGGTGGCACATTTCAGTTGTCTTAGTTCTTTTTCAAGGACATAAAAAGCCATGGGGTGTTGGGGGAAAGCCCTGTGCATGCAGATCACGAGGTCAGGAGATCGAGACCATCCTGGCCAACATGGTGAAACCCCGTCTCTACTAAAAATACAAAAATTAGCTGGGTGTGGTAGCATATGGTTGTAATCCCAGCTACTCAGGAGGCTGAGACAGGAGAATAGCTTGAACCCAGGAGGGGGAGGTTGCAGGGAGCCGAGATTGTGCCACTGTGCTGCAGCCTTGTGGCAGAGTGAGACTCCATCTCAAAATTAGAGAAAATAACTAAATAAATAAATAAATAAATAAAGACCCTTGAATGTAAAAAATGTGGTAAAACATATACTCTTTCCCATTCCCTCATAAACATGAAAAGGCTCACATTGCACAGAAACCTTAAGAATGTAGGAAATGTGGTCAAGCCTTCAGATTTTCCTGTTTTTGAAGATTTGGGAGGACTCAGAGTAGAGAAAAGCCTTTTGAATCTAAATTTGTGGTAAGGCCTTCAGTTGTTTTAGTTCCATTTGAAGACATCAGCTCATTCCTGAGAAAAACCCTATGAATGTCCAGAATGTGGGAATGTTTCATTTCTTTCATGCCCACTCAAGGACATATGAAAATGCACACTGTAGCTGGCTGGACCTTGTAAATACAAGAACGTACACAGGATTAAAACTCTAATAGTTTAGAAACTGCAACAATATTTTCAGTTTTCACATTTACTTGAAAAGTCATGTGAAAACTCCCATGGGAAAGAAGTTCTATAAGTGAAGCTTTTCTAATTTGGAAAGCCTGATGTAAATTAATTACGGTGCAGTGTTTGAAAAAATGTATGAAATGTTACACAAGTTACAAGTATATTGTTTTTATCAGTGCCTCATTCTTAAAGAGTCTTGAGTAGGCATTTCATCTTGTTTTGCAGGGAAAGCTTGAGGTGAGAGTTCTGTAAATGCTCTTTAAGCAGTAGTACTTGAGTTTCATAGATAATGATATTAAGTTTGTTGGTAGAATTTTTGTCTATTCATTTGATAATGTGCTGGATTCACGGTTGAATTTTAATGTTTTCTAATATGAAGGTAAGTTTAATTTTTTAATTTCATTATTATCTTTTTTGGAGATGGAGTCTCACTCTGTTGGGCCCAGGCTGGAGTGCAGTGGTGAATCTCGGCTCACTGCAACCTCCGCCTCCTGGGTTTAAGTGGTTCTCCTGCCTCAGCCTCCCGAGTAGCTGGGACTACAGGTTCCCGCCACTACGTCCAGCTAATTCTTTGTATTTTTAGTAGAGACAGGGTTTCACCATGTTGGCTAGGCTGGTCTTGAACTCCTGGCCTCATGATTTGCCCACTTTGGCCTCCCAACGTGCTGGGATTACAGACATGAGCCACTGCACCCGGTCAGGTAAGTTTCATTTGTGTGTGTTGTCCTGTGATTAATGGACAAGTGAATAATGATTGTGAATTTTTGGCATTGTCTTACTAGCCTCATTTGGCAAATTTCGATTATCCCTTGTTCATTATACACATTCCACCTTTCTTTATTAAAGGAAAAACTACTCTTGATGTAAAGATGTTTATTTTTTGCTAATAATGAGTTGGTATTAATTCCTAAGTAAATAAATTTTACCATAGAGTATCATCTCGTGAGTTCTTTGCATTTGTTGCCCTTTATTCTTTATTATTTCTGTCTATTATTTGGATCATTCACTTTGAATGAAGGAGAGAGGACTGTGATGGGACAATATGTTGTAACCAATCTGAGGGAGGAAGCATTCAATCTCTCAGTCACATATGATAGCGTTGGGCTTTTCATCGATGCCTTTCTTATTGTAGTAGATAGTATTGCACCATTATGATATGATAGTTTATATATTGTATTTTAGAGTATTACAGTCTTACCAGTCAGTGTGACATGATTCAGTTCTCTACCAGCCAATAGACAAACCAATCACATACTCCTGTATGAACAAAGGAACATCCTCGGCCGGGTGCAATGGATCACACCTGTAATCCCAGCACTTAGGGAGGCCGAGGCCAGTGAATCATGAGATCAGGAGATCAAGACCATCCTGGCTAACACAGTGAAACCCCGTCTCTACTAAAAATACAAAAAATTAGCCATGTGTAGTGGTGTGTGCCTGTAGTCCCAGTTTCTAGAGAGGTTGAGGCAGGAGAATGGCGTAAACCCGGGAGACGGAGCTTGCAGTGAGCTGAGATCACACCACTGCGCTCCAGCAAGGGTGACAGAGAGAGATTCTGTCTCAAAAAAAAAAAAAAAAAAAAAAAAAAAAAGGAACATCCTCACTTTTTTCATGCTATACCACTCTCTGCTCCTAAGTTAATCCCTGTTTGGGCCTGTGGGAGCTTACACCATCCTCCTAAATGTAATTAATAACTGATGTCTGGCTTATCTGTTCAGTAATAGATGTTATGTGTTTAACGGTGCCAGTAAACGTAGGGTGCTCATTCCTTCCTCACCAGTGGGGTGCATGAGACGCTATTGAAACAATTGGCAACACAAACGAAATGGACCAGCCCTTATGCAGGACACCTGCTCAACTTGACCTACCTGCTGTCGGCTGACAGTTCCGTAACACATCAGCAGTCACCTGAGTCAGACCGTGAGCTGACGATGGGCCTTCCCTTTGGTCCGCACAGCATTTTGTGGTCTTCAGGTGTTGTCATCTTCTCCCACACTAAAATGCTCTCATCTCCTAGACATGAATGTTTAATTACACCCCAGCATGACATTTGGCCTGTGCTTAGCAGGCAGTTTTGAGGCCCTGGCTTACTAATGCACAAAAGCGCAGCACATAAGCTGACACTTAAGTCCTAATTAGCAAGGATCAGGCTGTATCTCTGTAGTCCCTGCATCTACTCTGGTCACCATCTCTGTATGCTGAGGGCAGCCATGTGGACATTATTAATTATTGTACACTCCAAGACAATAGTTATTATGTAGGGAGAAGTAGTGGCCTTGTTTGTTTCTTGTGCTGCTGCTCCCCTTACCGCTGTCCCCTACACCCTCCTGATGAGGTGTATATCTAAGGTGCCTCATGGTTCAGTCACTGATGAGTAAAGAAAATGGGAAGAAAGAGTTTGATATTAGCCCCTATCGAAGCATATGAAGAAGAGTCTCAGCTGCTTTCATTGAAAAATTCCTAGCAAGTGTGTGGGCTTTTCTTATCACTGCTGCTTATCAGCATGCCAAAAGTCGAATCTTCGGACTGCAAGTCTTGCTGGCCTTAGACATAATGGCCTTACTGCATGTGGAGCTAACCCCAGGAAGATGGAGTGACAGTCTCTGGAGGATTAGGTGGTCTCCTCCAATATGGATTGATGGGCTCCTGAACTCTTTCCTGTAACCATGCAGAGAGTCTACACTGCCAGCGATCATGTGCCTCCACTCTGTAGATATAGAAACTCAAAATATTCAAAATATTCTGAAACAGTTTCCATTGAAAGGAAAGAGAAAGACAGTTAGGTGCCACGCTCCAGTCAAGAGAACTAGTAGATGGCTCACAAGAACACTCTGTTGCTACTGTCTGCGCCTCTGTCACAACAAATATCCTGATCCTTCAGTTTTAAGGGTGTAGGGCCATTTTCCTTCCTTTCTTACTGGTAGTTCTCAAGATAACTGTATGATATGCTGGGAAGGCAATATGCTGATAATCAGGTGACATTGGTCAGAACAGCCCAGGCTCTGTTATAGTCCCTGCTCGAAACAGAATGGCCTTTAACGCTTGTGTCCAACAAACCACATCGTGAGAGAAAACCCAAGGTAGGCTACTTTCTGGGGTCCCTCTGTTGTACTGCAAGTGAAGCACTTACAGTCAAAACTCCATCCATCTGCTCTGGGTAGCCTTCCTGATCTTGGGGTAGTGGTTCATATAGAATCCTAGACTTCTGTTGTCTTTTGTTTGCTATTTGTAAGTAATAAATTCACTTCGTGGAATTTATGTATGAATGTGTTTGGTCTCATTGTACTCAGAAAAGTTGGTAGCCATTGCACAGTGAACCCGCTTCATAATTGGTAAAAGCACCTATGCCACCCTTGTGCCACAGCAAGGTTAATTCAGCCAAACATAAACTTCATGTTCATAAAACCCTGTAGCACAATTATTACCATGTGGGAGGCCTTTAACAATGGTGATGCTGATTCGAAGAACTCTGAAGGAAGAAATTTACACAAATGTGTTGGGTACATGGGAGTCCCTCCTAACTTAAAGCAATCCTTGCTCCCCTCTGCCTAAAAAGAATGGAGAGGCCAGCCACGGTGGCTCAGGCCTGTAATCTGAATACTCTGGGAGGCTCAGGTGGGCAGATCGCAAGATCAGGAGTTCAAGACCAGCCTGACCAATGTGGGGAAGCCACATCTCTACTAAAAATACAAAAATTAGCCGGGCGTGGTGGTGGGCACCTGTAATCCCAGCTACTTGGGAGGCTGAGGTGGGAGAATTGCTTGAACCTGGGAAGTGGAGGTTGAAGTGAGTCAAGACCATGTCACTGCACTCCAGCCTGGGTGACAGGGCAAGACTCCGTCTCGGGGGGGTGGGGGAAAGTGGATAAGAACTGAAACAGGTTTAAAATTTCACCTAATTGGAAATGCAAACTTCACAAAAATAATATTTAAAATAAAATGCTAAATGAGTGCTCATTGAATTTTATGCCTCCACAAAGTAGGTTGTGAATTAACTTCCACATCTGTTGCAAGCCAGCAAAGTTGGGCAGCCTCTGTGTCTGAAATTCACATGTGGCTCAAATAAGAATTATACCTGGGGATACCCCAAAGTTTAAATATGGTATCCCCTGTGATATTATGAGGAACTACTGTACATAAAACTGGTTGTCTTCCCTTAAATCGGAAAATAATATTATCTTGCCTAAATTCTCCAAAATGCTTCGCTCTGCAGTATCCTATAGTGGACATAGGTTTCCTGACCAATGAGCACTAAAAGTAAGTGTGTGTGACTCACCTATGTTGTTATCAAAATGGAAATCCCTGAAGCCCACCAGTTAGAATAACATGTCAGAATGTCAGATTTTTGGAATATATAGGTTTTCTGTAAGGTTATTAGGCATTGATTCCATTTTAAAAATAGATATCAATATATTTAGATGACCTATTTCTCCTATATTTTAGTATTAATAGATTGTGTCTTTTAATTCATCCAGTTGGTCTAAGTTACCAAGTTTGTGGGTTATGGAGATTGTAATATTCTTTATTACTTTATCATCCATGGGCTCTCTAATATAAAGGCCTCTTTTAATTCTTCTATTATTAGGTTGGTGCCAAAGTAATTGTGGTTTTGGACCGTGAATTTTAAATTTTTATAATTAGGCTGCAACACATCTTTATTAATCAAAATAGAACCCATTACAATGGACTGGACACAGTGGCTCACGCCTGTAATCCCAGCACTTTGGGAGGCTGAGGCGGGCAGATCACGAGGTCAGGAGTTTGAGACCAGCCTGACCAACATGGTGAAATCCCGTCTCTACTAAAAATACAAAAAGTAGCCGGGTGTGGTAGCATGTGCCTGTAATCCCAGCTACTCAAGAGGCTGAGGCAGGAGAATCTCTTGAGCCCAGGAGGCAGAGGTTGCAGTGAGCCGAGATTGCACCTTTGCACTCTGGCCTGGGCGACAGAGTGAGACTCGGTCTTAAAAAAAAAAAAGAAAAAAAGAGAGAAACCATTACATTGAACACATTTTTGCCAATGAGAAATAAACTTGTTTATTCCCTGCTTTCAGGGTTCGATGAACTCTTGGAAAGCATTTTCTTCATCCTGCTGGTTGTGTAAGTGTTTTCCCTGCAAAAAGTTGTCAAGATGCTTAAAGAAGTGGTAGTTGTTTGGCAAGAGGTCAGATGAATATGGCAGATGAGACAAAACTTCATAGCCCAGTTTATTCAACTTTTGAAGCCCTGGTTGTATGACATGTGGTCATGCATTGTGGAGAATTGGGCCCTTCATGTTGACCAGTGCCAGCTCCAGGTGCTGCAGTTTTCCATGCATCTCATCGATTAACTTGGCATACTCCTCAGATGTAATGATTTCACCAGGATTCAAAAAGTGTAGTGGATCAGAAGACCGGCAGCTGACCACCAAACGGTGACCATGACCTTTTTTTGGTACAAGTTTGACTTTGGGAAGTGGTTTGGAGCTTCTTCTCAGTCCAACCAGTGAGCTGGCTGTTGTATGAAATCCACTTTTTGTGGCATGTCACAATCTGATCAAGAAATGGTTCAATGTTGTTTCATAGAACAAGAGAAGATGACACTTCAAAAGGATGATTTTTAAAATATTTGCTCAGCTGATGAGGCACCCACTTATCAAGATTTTTCAGCTTTCCAATTGGCTTCAAATGCTGGATGACCGTAGAATGGTCGACATTCAGTTCTTCGCCAACTTCTCGTGTATCTGTAAGAGGCTTGAATTCAGTGGTTGCTCTCAATTGGTCGTTATCAACCTCTGGCCCAGAGCCTGGGGCTGAGGCTGCCATGACCACCCTGTTCTCTTCCTTCTGGGGTCCCCAGGAAGCTCCCAGGACTGAATGATTCCCACAAAATACAGTGGCCAGGATGGGAGGGCTGGAGGTCAACTACCCCTCACCCCTGTCACCACAACCAAGAGGCCCCCATGGAGGTTGGCCCTGAGCTGTGGGTCCCTGTGGGATGCAGGCTCCCACAGAAACTTCAGGGGACGAGCATAGGTCCTCCTGGCTGACAGAGCCTGGTGGGCACTGGGTGTGTGGGGCCTGTGTAGGTAGATTGGACAGCACTGGGCCTTGCCAGGGAGCCGGGGACTGGTGTGGCCAAAGTGGGCAACAATATGTTGCCAGAACCAAAACTACAGTGCAATCAGCCCAGCTGGTAGGGAGAAGGAGGCCTGCCTAGCAGGACCATCCACCACTGTCCTGGCCCCAAGTCCAGACTGCCTGCCTGTACTGGACATTGCCTGGTCCAGGAGGCCTGGGCATGATGGTCAGGTGGTGTGTCCCTGGGTTCCAGGCCTTGGTGGTCCCTTGGGAGCTGAGCATCCTCTGGGCAGGAGGAGGGCCCGCGGTCCACTGTTTGCATCGGCCCCTGGGGGTGTGCCCTCACCCCAGCTTCTCAGCGCACAAGGGGGCATGACCAGGGCTCCTCACCTGCTGTGTGGCTCTAGCTCTGAACAGCTCACTGGGTGACTCTGACAGCTTCCTCCCCAAAGCTTGGGTCCTCCTTTGTGGGAATGGGGTGTCCCAGGCCCCAGCAGGCAGGAACCAACCCCCAGCTCCTCTGGTGGGCCCTCCTGGGCTTTCTTACCTACTGGCTTGTGAGACCCGTTTGGCCAAACGTGGTGTCCTATTTTTATTTTGGCCTTTTTCTTAGTGTGTGTTTTCTGTAACTACTGCTGTGTAGATCTTCTATTTGAGTTTTAGGTAGAGAATCTTGCCCACCCAGAGGTCCCCCACCCCAGAGAGCCTCCACTTCGGCCCCCCCGGGCTGGTCCTGCCTGTGCTCCGCTTGGTGTGAATGTTAAGTGTGATGGATCCACATGGCTGCTTGACCCTGCATCTCCTTCCTTCTTGTTGCTGAGGCCAGTTCTGTTCTCTCTTTCTCCACCTGAGCTGCACTTGAAGCCAAGATGAAGGATGGGAAGTGGTTGCTACGAAGGACCCTCCTGCAGCGAATCCGCTGTGAGGAGGCTGCGCTGGCCCGACCTGTCATTTACTTCTCTAAACTCATTCCAGAGGTCGGCAAGGGGCGGCCTGTCCCCGCCTGCTCTAGTCGCCCGTGAATCAAGAATGGATTTTACATTTCCAAATGGTTGAACAAATAAAAAAATAACACTTCATGACACTGAGAAATTTCCATGTCCATAAGTAAAGTTTGATGGGGGTGTGGTTATGCCCATCTCTTCACAGGCCACCTGCAGAAGGCTGCTGTCGTGCAGCCATGGCAGAGTTGCATGCTTGAGGCAAAGATCAGTTGGCAAAGCTGAAAATACTGACTCCTGGCTCTTTAGGGAAACAGTTTCCAGTCCCTGGTATAAGGGCTGTGTGGCAGAACCCCAGGATCTTGGTCAGCTTGTTCCTCACTCAGGGCCTGCTGCGGCCTTCGCTAGTATGTCTGCAAAGTCTGCGTGCTATGGTGCCTCTCATGGGACTTTGAGCTCTGTCGCTAGATTTCAGGGTATCTGCCTCATGGTCATCTGTCTCACCAACAGAGACCCTGTGGCCAGATTCAAAGTAGCAGGAACAGTTGGTCTTTGGCAGCAAGGATACCTTACAGCTGAGCTGCCACCCACCCTGAGGTGGTCCCATGACACCCACTGTCTGAGTCAAAGTTGGGGCAGAGCTGGTGTCCTGAACTGCCCTGCAATGTGGATCATAATAGCCAGAGGGGAGAGGGGTTGCTATTACTCCCCATATCACGGGGAGTGCATCACCCCCAGAGATGTGGATCGTAATAGCCAATTACTCCCTCCTGCAATGTGTGTCCATTATTAGCAGTCTCTTTTGCTCAAGATATTAGGAACAATTTCACAGGTTGTGTGTACACAGCCTGCGATAGGAGAATGAATACCATCCTCTGCACCTCCGGATATTAGGAACCATATCACACAATGGGTGTACACTTTTTGGGAGATTTGGGATAATGTCGTCCTGTGTTTCCCTGAATATTCAGAGAAATATCACAGGGTGGCTGTACACCCACTACTCTCTTGGCAGGAACATCATACTTTACCTACTGGAAATTAGGAGCAGTATCACAGACTGGGTGTCAAGCCACTGTCATACTGGAAGGAATATCATGCTCTCTCCCACAAGTAATGAGGAACAATATCACAGCGGGTGTGTACCTTCTCCGGTAGGGGGAGTAGTATCATCATCTCTTCCTTTAGATGACAGAAACAATATCACAGGGTGGGTGTACAATCCGTGTGTTTTTGGAAGCAATGTCATTCTCTCTTCTTCTAGGTTTTACGACTCATATCACAGGTGGGGTGTATACCCCTTGTTATATTGGATGGAATCTCATTCTCTTTCAACATGTAACTTTAGAACAATATCCCACGGGGGGTGTCCATCCCTTCAATATTGGTACAAATACCATCTTCTCCTTTCCTGGATATGAGAAACAATATCACAGGAGGGTGTACACCCCTTGCAATGTTGGTAGTAATGTCATCTCTCCCCTCTGGTTATTAAGGACAAAATCCCAGGGTGGCTGTACGGTTCCTACTTTATTGGGAGTTATATCATCCACTCACCCCCTGGATATCAGGAACCATATCAGAGAAGAGGTGTCCACCCCCTTCGATATTGTCAGCCATATCATCTTCTTCCTGCTTGGATGTTAGGAATGATACCCCGGGGCCGGCTGCGGTGTACACCCACTGCGATATTGAAAGTAAAATCAGCCTCTTTCCCGCTAGATATTAGGAACTATATCACAGGTGTGTGTGCACCTTCTTGGATATTGGTAGTACTCTCAGCCTCCACCTCGCTGCATATTAGGAACAATATATGGGGGGTAGGGTGGTTACACGTCCTGCAATGTTGAGAGCAATATTCTTCTCTTTCCCCTGTACATTAGGAACCACATAACAGGGGTCTGTATGCCTTCTGCGATATTAGGATTAATGT
Organism: Macaca fascicularis; assembly: GCF_037993035.2. Taxonomy (NCBI): domain Eukaryota; kingdom Metazoa; phylum Chordata; class Mammalia; order Primates; family Cercopithecidae; genus Macaca; species Macaca fascicularis. The sequence goes on along the minus strand of NC_088377.1, from coordinate 38,996,038 downwards.
TATCCTCTCCCCCAATGAATGTCAAAAACAATATCACAAAAGGGTGTACACCCTCTGTGATATGGCCAGTAATATCATCGTATCTACCTTTGGATACTAGAAACAACATCACAGAGAGTGTGTATGCTCCCCTGCGATATTGGGCATAATGTTATCCTCTCTTCCCCTAGATATTAGGAATGATATCCCTGGTGGTGGGAGGTGGAGTACATTAAGAACAACATCATTGGGTGGGTGTACACCCCTTGCGATATTGGGTGTAGTATCATCCTCTCTTCCCTAGGATATTAAGAACAATAACGCAGGAGGGGTGTACAGCCCCAGCCCCTGCGTTATTGGGAGCAATAGCATCTTCTCCCCCTCTCGATATAAAGAACAATATCCCAAGGTAGGTGTACATCCCCTGGGACATTGGGCGTAATGTCATCATTTCCCAAAGTGGATATTGGGCATAGTGTCCCAGAGGGGTGTACACCTTCTTCGATATTGGGAGTAATATCATCTTCTCCCCTCAGGGTCGTAGGCAAAATATCGAAGGGGTTTTACAACTCGTGCGATATGGTCAGTAATATCATCCTCTCCTCACCTAGATGTTCGGATCTATATTACAGGCGGTTGCATACTTCTTGCAATATTGGGAGTCATATCATCCTCTCCCACTCTGGATATAAGGAACAACATGACCGAAGGGATGGACACACACTGCAAAAGTTTCAATAATGTCATCCTCTATCCCCTGGCTATTAGGAATAACATCATAGAGGGGTGTACACTTTCCTCGATATTGGGAGTAATATCATCCTCTCCCAGCTGGATATCAGGAACAAGTCTATTAATTATTAATATTAATAACTATAGTAAAAATTAATAACAATCGTCAATATTAATAATCACAATAAAGATAGTATAAATTAATATTGGTAAAAAATATTAACGATTAGTATAACAATTAATCATAATATCAATATTAACAATAAAATAATGATATCAGCAATTAATGTTACTTATATCAATACTAAGTGATGTTGGTAATAAAATAATAATTAATATTAATAACTAATAATATTGTTAAATGACATTAATATTACTAATTATTTTCAAGCGTGCATAATCATATATTTAAAATAATTATCCATAATTAATAATGATATCGTATTAATTGTGTGATTGATAATTATTAAAATCGACATAGATGTTTAATAATCATATTATTACTCCTAATACCACAGGGGGTGTACACCTACCTGTGATGTTGTTCCTAATATCCAGGGACAGAGAACATGATTTTAGTTTTAATATCATAGTAGGTGTGCAATCACCCTGTGCCACTGATGCTAATATCTAGGGGGTAGAGTATGACATGAATCCCAACATAGCAATGAATGGAAAGCCACCCAGTGATATTGCTCTTAATATTCACAGAAGAAGCGTATGATATTACTCCCAATATCGCAGGGAGGGTACAGCTCTTCTGTGATATGGTTCCTAGTATCCAGAAGGGGAGAGGATGTTAATAATTCCAGTATCACAGGCTGTGTTCACCCGTCCTGTGATATTGTTATTTATATCCTGGAAGGGAGAGGATGATATTACTCCCCATAGAGCAGGAGGCATACACCTAGCCTGGGATATTGTTCCTAATATCCATGGAGAGGAGAGGCTGATATTACTTCCAATATGGCAGGGGGTGTACATCCACCCTGTGATATTCTTCTTAATATTCCAAGGCCAAGAGGTTGATATTACTCCCAGTATCACAGACACTGTACACCCCCGTGTGATACTCTTCCTGATATCCAGAACGGGAGAAGATGGTTTTAATCTCCATATCGCAGGAGGTGAACACACACTCTGTGATATTTTTCCTAATATGCAAGGGGAGAGAGGATAATATTATTCCCAATATTGCAGAAGGTGTACACATGTCCCCGCGTGATATTGTCCTTAATAATCCAAGGCACAGAAGATGATGTTACTCCCAATATCACAGAAAGTGTACATCCCCCAGTGATGTTGTTCCCATGATCCAGGAGGGGAGAGGATGATATTACTTTCAATATTGCAGGGGGTGTATACGCCCCCAGTGATACTGTTCCTAATTTCCACCGGTGAGAGGATGATACTACTCTCAATATCGCAGGGATTAAAAATATGGGGGTGTACAGTGTCTGTGATACTAGGAGTAATATCAACCTCTCGGCCTTGGAATAGAAAGAAGAATATCACAGGGTGGATGTACACCCCCTGCCACATTGGGAGTAATATCCTCTCCCTTCCCAGATATTAATAACAATGTCACAGGGCCGGTAAACACAGCCTGTGACACTGGAATTATTATCATCCTCTCCTCTTCCTGATATTAGGAATCATAACACAGAAGAGCTGTACCCTCCCTGCGATATTGGGAGTAATATAATACGCATCTTCCGTGAATATTAAGAGCAATATCACCGGGTGGCTATCTATTCATTGCTATGTTGGGAGTCATGTCATACTCCACTACACTGAATATTAGGATCTGTGTCACAGGGTGAGTGTACACTTATTGTGATATTAAAACTAAAACCATGCTCTCCCTTCCTGGATATTAGGAATGACATCACAGGTAGCTGTATACACACTGCAGTATTAGGAGTAATAATATGATTAATTATTAAACATCAATGACCGATTTTAACAATTATCGATTATACTAATAATTAATAGGATACCATAATTAATTATGGATAATTATTTTAAATATATGATTATGTATGCTTAAAATTAATTATCAATATTAATGCCATTTAGCAATGCTAGTAGTTCATAATATTAATCATTATTTTATAACCAACATCACTTAGTATTAAGTAACAATAATTGCTGATATCATTTCATTACTAACAGTGATATTGCTATTAACTGTTACTACTAATTGTTAAAACATTTCTAACCAGTATTAATTTTTACTATCTTTATTGTGATTATTATTGTCAATGATTACTATTAATTTATATTATATTTAATAATAATAATAATTAACAGACTTGTTCCTGATATCGAGCTGGGGGAGGACGATGTCAGGTGGGGAAGCTTCGTGCAGGTTCCCCATGACAGGGGGAAAAGCAACGGAATCCAAATGACAGTCCTTACTTGGGAAGCCTAGAGGGCCACCGGCAGGATGGGAAGGTTGGCACATGAGGGAAGGTGCAGAGGCGGAAAGGGCACAAAGGTTCCATTTATGTATCACAAAACACAGAACGGGACTGGGCCCCAGACAGGGTTCTCCCTGTCTCCTGGGGAGAACCGGGGGGCAGGGCCTGAACTTTTTCTCTTCTGCAGGCAACAAGACCCGCAGAGGAAGGCTCTCCTCCAGATCTTTTCCGGGACACCTCCGGAGAAGCAGCCGCCAAATCGAAAAGCATCCATGGAATCTTGTGATTATCTGAGGGTGAGTGTCACCCTGGGCCCCTGGTCTTTTTCTCCTCTAGGTCACCCTGGTTGATTTCCTTTCAGGTTCCCGTGTGCGTGAGGGGATCGGGGAACCCCTCTTCCCTGCCTTCTTGGGGTCAGGGACTCCACGATCCTTCCAGGTCCATTTGATTCCAGGTGAAGGCATCTGAAGGTGCCGTATTTGCTGTTGCTTTCTTTCCGTGCAATGATGGCAAGCCTGCCAACAACATCTTCCTAGTGGCCTGAGGAAATTAGTCCCTCAGGGGCCCCAAACATGGAGGAGGCTCACCCCAGGAACATGCATGTTTTCAGAAAAGACGTCCTGGGAACCCTTGAGCCACCAACCTGCCTTCAGAAGGGCATTAGTCCGTCCCACTTCACGGAAGGCTGAGTGGAGGTGCTTTGATCCAGTGAATGCCCAAGACACAGTCTTTAGAAAAATGGTATTCTTAGACCATAGCTCGAGAGTGCATTTTTCATGGGTCTTGTCCCGATCAGCACTCACGTTGAGGATCTGTCTCTACTTCCAAGGACCGCCTGTCCATACCGTATTAAGAATTTCCTGCTGTGTGCACCTTGTCATTGGATGTGGTTGATTTCCATGTTGGCTCCATGCCGAGGAACCTCTAACGTGTGTGGTCTCCTTTCTTTCAGGTTGCAAGCAGGCCAATGCCGGTGCACACAGCCAATAAGAGGCCACGCGTGGACCCTGCCCTCACTGATGGCTCAGCTACCAAAATGTCTGACACGGTATCCGTCTTGGCTTCGCTGTCTCCCCTCAGAAAAGCCAGTCCGAGCTCCTCGTCAAGTCTCCGACCGAAGGAACGACAGACAGGGGCTGTGGCTGACATCCCTCAACCGGGAGTCAGGCAGCAGGGCCCGGAGCCTCTCGTCGTGGTGAAGCCGACACACAGCAGGCCTCAGGGTGGCCGCCGAGAAGTTCCCCAGGCTGCCTCCAAGCCCCACGGCCTGATCCGGGTCATCAGCCCCCAGGCACAAGACAAACGTCCTGCGGTGACCTCACAGCCCTGCCCACCAGCCGACACACACAGCTTGGGCCTCGGCTCCAATCTCAGTTTCAGGCGAGGAGCCAAGAGACCTGCCCAGGCTCCGACTCAGGCTTGCCTGAACTTCCCCAAGAAACCGAGAACGGGTCCCTTCCAGATGCCCAAAAATGCCATCCAGGGAGGTGAGCTGGGGGCCCCGGAGACTCTCCAACCTCCGCCAGCTGCAACCGAACTCAGACCAAGTCCGTCGCCCCAGATGAGCAGGGGGACACCCGCCCAGGTGCCCAGCAGCGACCGGCAGCCTCCGCACAGCAGACCTTACCTGCCTACTGCCCAGGCCTGCACCATGTCCCATCACCCAGCGGCCAGCCACGATGGGGCCCAGCCTCTCAGAATGCTCTTCCGGAGACTGGAAAACGGATGGTGGAGCTCCAGCCTCCTGACAGCTCCCTCGTTTCCCTCTCCTGAGGAGCCGGGAGACTTCCTCGCTCACAGCCCTCACGTCTCAGAGAAGTCTGAGGCTCCCTGTGTTCCTGTCCCGCTGAGTGTCCTCTATGAGGACCTTCAGGTTTCCTCCTCCTCAGAGGACAGCGATTCTGACCTGGAGTGAGACTACAGGTGGCCGGGGCTCCATTGCACCCAGCTCCCGTGACATGGAGGGGTCTGTGGGACTGAGGAGCACGGAGCAGAGAGCAGACTGTGTGTGGTGACTCCCAAGCTCCCCGGCTGTGGTGCTTCTGTGGATGTTGGAGCCCAGGCCAGGCAGGGACCACATGCAGAGACTCTGCCTCATCGAATTCTGGTGAGGGACATTGTAGTTCGCAGGGCTCTCCAGAAACCCGCCACCAGAAGCTTCTGTGCCAGTGATTCGTTGCCTCAGAAACTGGGTGACGGCGACGCGTGGGAGTCAGACTTCCGCTGTGATGTCAGTAGGAAACTGGGGAATGACTGTGTGTTTGCTCTCTAGATGGCTGAATCAGGGAACAGTTAGGGAACCCTGAGAGATGCAGGCCTTCAGCTGTGCCCCGCCCTGAAAGCAGTGTTTTGGACACTGGGAAGCGTTCTGCGCGTAGCTTTCTTGGGGTGTTTCCTCAGCCTGGAAAATTGGGCTCTGGAATGCCGTTGGAAATAGGTGTGTTTAATTTGTTTTGAAGTGAATAAAATTCTCAAAAAGATGACGTACACTCTTTTGACTTTCATTCCGTGTTTGTGTGTAACTGATTTTCCAAGGGCTTGAAAATGTCTTGACTTGTCAGTAATCCAAGTCATTATGTCTCCGAAACAGAGTTGATTGAGGGGACCGCAGGTCTTCGCAGGACCTGTGACTTCTTAAACATCCACAGGGGCAAGAGAACCTCAGCCCCACTCTACCAACACGCACCTAGTCAAATTCCACCAAGTGAATCTCACGCACGCTAACACGTGGGGAGCGTTGCTTGCACCACGAGTCCCCATTTGGCTCAACGCGATGCCACTTGTGGGGTTCAAACTGTGACGGCCCCCATGAAGTGGTTTCCAGATGTGCGTATGAACGAGGCACACTTTCATTCGCCAAGTAGAACCCAGTAAAGCTGAAGTAAGCTCCCAGATTTGGGATGTACTTCAGAGGTAGAATATTCGTCCCGTCTTCTTTCCGGATGCCTGAGCACCGGGCCTTTCCATGCTTCTCCCCCGATCCTAAGAGTAGCTGAGGTCGAGACTCACTGAAAGCTCTAGGTAAAGATATCCCACCATGCACAGGCTATCTCCGTTCTCTGACCTGGGAACAACTCTGACCAGGATTCCACATCTAGGAGGCCTGGGAACTGAGTGGGATTTTCTGAGCAATGCCAAATGGCTGCTCCCTTTCCGCCGCCGTTGAGGGTCGTTACCTTGGTTGTCCAGATCACCTAGAAACTATCAGTATCCAGAATCAACAAGATCAACTCTCTGCTCCTCTGACAGCAGAAGGAGCATGACCAAAATGAACCAAAGAGCGTGACAGGAAAGGATGTGACCGGAAAGCTCAGAGAACAGCCACAGGGGGATGTAAGCAGGCGTTCCCACCTGATCATGAATAATTAATGAAGCGCAAATCCAGGGGGAATCGAGTTTCAGCAGGTGCAACTCATCCAATGGGAGATCGCCGGAGGGCCAACAAGATTCAGCAACTGAGAGTCGGGTGTAGTGTCAAGTGGGACGCGACTGGTTCCAAAGCTCTAGAAGACCATGGGGTCACTTGGACCACGTGAGAAAATGCCCCCAGTGTGCTGGTTCAGCATTCTGACTCCTGCCTGTCTCTTCCCGCCCAGGGAACGTGGACCCTAACTTGTGCAGGTGCAGATGACGAAGAGCAGAATGAGGGGACGCGGCACCCAAGTTCCCCGACAAGAGAGTTCCACAGAAAGTCCGCTGGATCTTCGCAAATCCAGAGAAATGGCAACGGGACCCAAGGAAATAGAGCCCCACCGGTGTCCTGGAGACTCTTCAGGCATAATGCCTGGAGCCGCAGGACGAGCTGAAAAAGGAGCCAGGCACCGAAGGACAAAGCGGTGTTGACGTTCTTCATCTGGGTTTCCCAGTGCAGTCCAATTCACGGTGGTTTCCAAGGGCCTCCTGGAGGAGAAAACACGTGAGGGTGTGGTCAGGGTTTTCTGCTGACACACTTACCGTGGGGAAGAAGGAGAAGCTCTGAAGATGGATAACGACCGAGATTGCATGTCAAGGTGTACCTCCTTGATGACACTGAGGCCTACGTTGAAATAGAGTGAATATGGTCCAATTACACTGTGTCTATTTTAGCACCTTGTTTTAAAAAAAAAAAAAAAAGATGTAAAACAAGACAGGGGTACGTGCACCAGTAGTACATACCTGACGGGAAACATCTATTCTTCAAAGCTTGCGGCTGTACAGGTAGGTTTTAGAATGTCTGTCCATAGTGAACATCGTCTTAGAGGGGGCTGGGCAAACAGAGCTTTCCAGGTCATGTAATGGGATTCAGTTGATTAGGTTAGGGTCCGTTTCGCGTCAGGGGTCCAGAGGCAGTATAAAAGGCAGCCTGGAAAGCAAAGGTCCCTCTCTGCCCCTTCCTCCGGCTTCCTGAAGGCTGCACCGCTTCCAGCAGGGCTGCTCCAGCACCTGCCCATCTGAGCGCCAGCCGAGGAAAGAAAGTAGACCTGTAATTTCAGGTTAGTTTCCCTGAACGACTGTTTGTTTCGCCTAATCCCTGAGGAGTTGGGGGAAAAGAGACAAAGGAGAGTGAAAGAAACAGATCACACTGGGGCTCGCTGATGGGGTAGGATGTGTTCTCCTTATCCGTAATTCTTGGAACAGAAAGCGAGAAAACATTTCCATCTCCGTGCCCGGGATAAGAGCCAGATGGAAATGCAAAAAGAAATGTACTCCAGCATGCTGAATTGGTGGGTAAATGGAAAAAGAACTTTGGAAAAGGGGTGGTTTGCCCTTTAGCCATGCAAGAGATTCATATGCCACTTGTTCAGCGTTTGTTTAGATGAATTCGTATGGCGTGTGTAAAATACCAGAAAAATAAATAAAGAGGGGCTGGAGCTAAAGCCAAAAAGACAGAGCGGGAAAGACCATCACCTGCTAGTGTGGTAGAGAGGGAGATAACTTCTCTCGATGAATTTGTGTTTGGAAGTTGCCTAGTGAAACGGCAAGAGTAGCGATTTGAGTTATGATAGGAAGCATCCCTTATCCCTGACTTCAAGCAGACCTGCCAAGGGGTGACATCGGCCATGCCCTGTAGCTTCGATTCTTTTGTCCCTCAGGGGAGAGAGAATCATTGTGTCTTCTACTGGAGTGAATGGTGAGAGACCTAAGTCCGGTCTCCAGAATCAGTTGTTTGGGTGGGATTGAAATCTCAACTCCAACTCCACATACCTAGGCCGTGGGCCGTGTGGCAGGCCAGGTTTACTCTTGGACCAGGTGGTCACGGCAGAGGAACACACAATATCTGAGGATGCACACACCACATTGTGATCCACAGATTTGACCGACGGGTGGTGAGGTCTCCTCATGACCACACCGTCATGGAATTAGCTGGGGGTTTCTTGTGGGTGTGTGAATATCCAGTGTGCCTAACCATCGCTTTTCGTGTGTTTGTGTGTGATTCAGGTGACCCAACCATCAACCCCGGAAAAAGCCGGCCATAAAACGCCCAGGAGACGAAGATGATGGCACGTCGTGACCCCAAAAGTGGGGCAAACAGACTCGTGAGAGCCCAGACCCTCCAGAAGCAGCAGAGGGCCTCAGTTGGGCCAAGGGCTCCCCCACCCGATGAAGAGGATCCCAGGGTACGTCTAGCCCTGGAATCTTTTGGGTATCGAGGGGGGAGGAGCGGGCGAGTGTCACACGGTCCTCAGAGACTGGGTTGGATTCCAAAGAGTTCTGCCAGCACCACCCGGGTTGCTTTTCCCATCCAAGGTGGGCCTGGCTTGGGACCTCCTCCCCGGCCCGACAGGTCCCTGGAGAGACTCTTGGGAGCAACCTCCCTTTCCACTCAGAATCCTGTGTAGCCAGGTTGGGCTGTGCTGTGGACATCGGGTTCACGATCGTCCCCGCTAGAACCCTGAGTCCTTCCTTTGAGAGTTCCTCCGTCACATGGGCTTTGGGAGGGAACATCGTAACCGAACCCTCCCTCCACTTCAGGGCCCCCATGCCGGTGTCCCCTCTTTGGAATCCTCACTCAGTTCTGAATTCACAGTCCGTCTCAATGTTGACATTGGATCACTGCCTGGGGCTTCAGCTCATTCACTGACATCACTTCCTTACAACCAACGGATCAAGTGCAAAAACTGCGGGGCCTTTGGGCACACGGCCAGAAGTACCAGGTGCCCCATGAAGTGCTGGAACGGAGCCCTGGTTCCCCAGACCTTTGGGAGAAAGGAAGGGAAGGAAAACGTGAAACCATGGAAGCCCCAGGTTCGAGGGAACCCTGGGCCCTTGAACAAGGAAAAGGGAGAGAAGGAAGAGAGACCGAGGTAAGCAGTGGGAGGGGTTTTCACCATCCTTAGGGTACTGCCACCTAAGGACACGGTGTCTCTGCACCCGCACACCGTGTGCCTTTCCGTCTCCGGGACAGGGAAGGAACGCTGCAGAGAAACAGACCAGAGCTCCGTGTCCTCCTGGGTTCCCCACCCAGGAGCTCCTTTGGCTCTGGGAGATTCAGGGACGGGGGAGAGGCGGGGGCGCTTCGTGCAGGTTCCCCATGACAGGGGGAAAAGCAACGGAATCCAAATGACAGTCCTTACTTGGGAAGCCTAGAGGGCCACCGGCAGGATGGGAAGGTTGGCACATGAGGGAAGGTGCAGAGGCGGAAAGGGCACAAAGGTGCCATTTATGTATCACAAAACACAGAACGGGACTGGGCCCCAGACAGGGTTCTCCCTGTCTCCTGGGGAGAACTGGGGGGCAGGGCCTGAACTTTTTCTCTTCTGCAGGCAACAAGACCCGCAGAGGAAGGCTCTCCTCCAGATCTTTTCCGGGACACCTCCGGAGAAGCAGCCGCCAAATCGAAAAGCATCCATGGAATCTTGTGATTATCTGAGGGTGAGTGTCACCCTGGGCCCCTGGTCTTTTTCTCCTCTAGGTCACCCTGGTTGATTTCCTTTCAGGTTCCCGTGTGCGTGAGGGGATCGGGGAACCCCTCTTCCCTGCCTTCTTGGGGTCAGGGACTCCACGATCCTTCCAGGTCCATTTGATTCCAGGTGAAGGCATCTGAAGGTGCCGTATTTGCTGTTGCTTTCTTTCCGTGCAATGATGGCAAGCCTGCCAACAACATCTTCCTAGTGGCCTGAGGAAATTAGTCCCTCAGGGGCCCCAAACATGGAGGAGGCTCACCCCAGGAACATGCATGTTTTCAGAAAAGACGTCCTGGGAACCCTTGAGCCACCAACCTGCCTTCAGAAGGGCATTAGTCCGTCCCACTTCACGGAAGGCTGAGTGGAGGTGCTTTGATCCAGTGAATGCCCAAGACACAGTCTTCAGAAAAATGGTATTCTTAGACCATAGCTCGAGAGTGCATTTTTCATGGGTCTTGTCCCGATCAGCACTCACGTTGAGGATCTGTCTCTACTTCCAAGGACCGCCTGTCCATACCGTATTAAGAATTTCCTGCTGTGTGCACCTTGTCATTGGATGTGGTTGATTTCCATGTTGGCTCCATGCCGAGGAACCTCTAACGTGTGTGGTCTCCTTTCTTTCAGGTTGCAAGCAGGCCAATGCCGGTGCACACAGCCAATAAGAGGCCACGCGTGGACCCTGCCCTCACTGATGGCTCAGCTACCAAAATGTCTGACACGGTATCCGTCTTGGCTTCGCTGTCTCCCCTCAGAAAAGCCAGTCCGAGCTCCTCGTCAAGTCTCCGACCGAAGGAACGACAGACAGGGGCTGTGGCCGACATCCCTCAACCGGGAGTCAGGCAGCAGGGCCCGGAGCCTCTCGTCGTGGTGAAGCCGACACACAGCAGGCCTCAGGGTGGCCGCCGAGAAGTTCCCCAGGCTGCCTCCAAGCCCCACGGCCTGATCCGGGTCATCAGCCCCCAGGCACAAGACAAACGTCCTGCGGTGACCTCACAGCCCTGCCCACCAGCCGACACACACAGCTTGGGCCTCGGCTCCAATCTCAGTTTCAGGCGAGGAGCCAAGAGACCTGCCCAGGCTCCGACTCAGGCTTGCCTGAACTTCCCCAAGAAACCGAGAACGGGTCCCTTCCAGATGCCCAAAAATGCCATCCAGGGAGGTGAGCTGGGGGCCCCGGAGACTCTCCAACCTCCGCCAGCTGCAACCGAACTCAGACCAAGTCCGTCGCCCCAGATGAGCAGGGGGACACCCGCCCAGGTGCCCAGCAGCGACCGGCAGCCTCCGCACAGCAGACCTTACCTGCCTACTGCCCAGGCCTGCACCATGTCCCATCACCCAGCGGCCAGCCACGATGGGGCCCAGCCTCTCAGAATGCTCTTCCGGAGACTGGAAAACGGATGGTGGAGCTCCAGCCTCCTGACAGCTCCCTCGTTTCCCTCTCCTGAGGAGCCGGGAGATTCCTCTCTCACAGCCCTCACGTCTCAGAGAAGTCTGAGGCTCCCTGTGTTCCTGTCCCGCTGAGTGTCCTCTATGAGGACCTTCAGGTTTCCTCCTCCTCAGAGGACAGCGATTCTGACCTGGAGTGAGACTACAGGTGGCCGGGGCTCCATTGCACCCAGCTCCCGTGACTTGGAGGGGTCTGTGGGACTGAGGAGCACGGAGCAGAGAGCAGACTGTGTGTGGTGACTCCCAAGCTCCCCGGCTGTGGTGCTTCTGTGGATGTTGGAGCCCAGGCCAGGCAGGGACCACATGCAGAGACTCTGCCTCATCGAATTCTGGTGAGGGACATTGTAGTTCGCAGGGCTCTCCGGAAACCCGCCACCAGAAGCTTCTGTGCCAGTGATTCGTTGCCTCAGAAACTGGGTGACGGCGACGCGTGGGAGTCAGACTTCCGCTGTGATGTCAGTAGGAAACTGGGGAATGACTGTGTGTTTGCTCTCTAGATGGCTGAATCAGGGAACAGTTAGGGAACCCTGAGAGATGCAGGCCTTCAGCTGTGCCCCGCCCTGAAAGCAGTGTTTTGGACGATGTGAAGCGTTTTGCGCAAAGCGTTCTTGGGGTGTTTCCTCAGCCTGGAAAATTGGGCTCTGGAATGCCGTTGGAAATAGGTGTGTTTAATTTGTTTTGAAGTGAATAAAATTCTCAAAACGATGACGTACTCTCTTTTGACTTTCATTCCGTGTTTGTGTGTAACTGATTTTCCAAGGGCTTGAAAATGTCTTGACTTGTCAGTAATCCAAGTCATTATGTCTCCGAAACAGAGTTGATTGAGGGGACCGCAGGTCTTCGCAGGACCTGTGACTTCTTAAACATCCACAGGGGCAAGAGAACCTCAGCCCCACTCTACCAACATGCACCTAGTCAAATTCCACCAAGTGAATCTCACGCACGCTAACACGTGGGGAGCGTTGCTTGCACCACGAGTCCCCATTTGGCTCACTGCGATGCCACATGTGGGGTTTCACACGGATATGTTGCACCGCAGTCCATTTCACAAGGTAGAATAAACGTATTGGCTTTCTGTCGGTTTGTTGGATGCAAAAACCTGTAATGTTGTTGTTTTTTGGTGGGAGAATTTCACTCTGGAAAAGAAAATATTCTGAAAATGGAGGTTGTTCTAGATTGTATTTCAAGGTGAGTCTACTTGATGCTAGTGTAGCATATTTTGGCATATAATACATATGGTTATATTATATTTTGTCTATATTAGTTCATTTTAAAAAACCTTTTTATGAAAAATGTCAGAGTTAGATATACCAATGTTAAATTTCTGATCACGTGTCCAGAAGCACTGTAAAATGCAGCCTAGAATGCAAAATTCCCAGCCACATCTTTGTTGAAATCTCTGCAGAGCGACATTGCATCCAGGGGTTTTCAAGGTGCACTAGTGTGGCATGAGCTGGTCTTTGGCTTCCTGCTGAAGTTGGAATCGTGCAGATTGTTTAGGGGTGGTGTCTGCTTGTCCCATCTTTCCAGGTCATCATTAACCTTTCCTCGGCACCCACGTGGACTCAGAACTTACCTAGAGTCACAGGCAGGTCTGGGAAGCTGCCCTTGAGCCTTTGTTCAGTCCATGATGGTTCCATGCCTCTGATCTGCTGGGGCACATTCTGCAGAGGGATGGGCTGGCATAAGCTGTCCCTGCCCTTCTGAAAATCACGGAGATTCCTGGTACCTGAAGCCACATAGAAATATCTGTGGAGTCTCAGGCAGGACAGGGATGTCATTCACAGGCTCCTGTTCTTCCACTTAATGACCACAAGAGTGATTCCTAGGTTTCCTAATTAACTTCAAAACAATTTTGGTGACTTTGTTGTGTCAATGACCACTCCCGTTTCTGTGGCATCCAGTTTACCTGTAAGGTTTTTTGGGGATTATGTGGAAACTTGTGCATTTTTCCAGAGCCTCACTTCATCCTGGATGCTCTCAGCATGCACAAGTGGATCCATGCCTTGGTGGCATCTTGGAGCATCGCAGGAGACCCATTAGGTCTAGGAGGCACTAGGAGGTCCATCAGGAATTGGGCGGGCATGTGTCTGCCCATCTGTAGTGTGAACTTCTATTCACCTTCAGAATGCAGATTCTTCCTGAACTAATAAGTTATCTTCATCTTGGTGTAAGTAGCCACAAAAGAATAATTCATATTAACTACATTAATAAAAATAACTGAAAATCAACAATGAAGATAATAACGACAATGTTATTTATTATAATATTGATAGTAATAATAAAACAAAGGCATTAGAGATTAGAGATTCCCTTAAGTGAAGGACAATGTGAAGATATAGGGATACATGAGTTGTTTGGACTCAGAGTCCAATGAGACCTGTTCCTCAAAGGCAAAGACAAGAAGCATAAGGAAAATACAAAGTTCATGGGTGACCACCTGGGCTACCTTGGAACTCATGTGGGAACACTGCAGGCAAAGTGTACCTTGTCTTGGGACTGCCCACCACCCAGCCCCCACTCACCTTCATGAGGTAGGACAGCAGGATAACGGAGAAGAAGTCCATGCAAGGGATGCAAGACTTGTGTCACACCAGATTCAAAGAAGCACTGCTTATGACAGATGTTTATCTCCTAACACTGTGTCACTTCTAACTGCCTGGCTGCATGTCTGCCCTCTGTTCTTCTTAGGTCACAGAAGGGACAGACATTACTGTCCACCCATCTGCATACAGAGCCATTGGAGGACGTTACCCTTGTTGCTTCCTCCTTGGAAAGGGGCAACATACATGGCAGATGCCATTCTCTGTCTCTTTGGAAAACTTTGCCAGCACATTTAAGGTTTTCTTCAGCCACAGAAAGCCACCTGCTTCAAAGTCTCACCCTCCACAAGTGGCAAGCCCACAATAATTAATGGAGGCACGGGTGCATAGGCTTTGCCATTTGATTCCGTTGGGACAAATGGGGAGGTCTTCTTAGCTGAACAGCTCTGTCTGTGCGGCCAGTTGACAAAGTCAGGCTGCATTGCCATTAGACTTGTCCCTTTGCACGTAAGGCTTCCCTCCAATCCTTTCCACAGATGTGGATCCTGACATTACTTCCTAATAAACATCCTGCACACTAAACTTCATCTATATCCAGCTCCCTGGGAACCAAACCTGTGACAAAAGTGAAAAGTTTCTAGGGAAAATATGGTTTCCTTATCAGACAGGGATCAAGTTCTCTGAGCTAGAAAATAAGGTAAAGTCTGATGCCATCTCATGATTTTTTTTATTAGGACATTACCACTGCCAGCAAGAATTATGTGCATCAATTCATGGGGACAAAAATCATATTGGAGTGGGATGAGGTTGTTGTGAGTTGAGGAGAAATTTTGATGAATGAACTTTACCCACAACTTGAGTTCAGGAGAAGAGATGAAGATGAAAACAGCTGGAAATAAAAGTTGTCCAAAAACATTTTTCTGGTTTTTCAAAAATCAAATTTCAGGTTGGGAGACACTATGTTTAAATTCTAAAAGGATGTAGCATACTGAGAGGAAATAACTATAGATAAATTGTCCTTTTTGTAAATAATACACTTTATAGTATGACGGGAGACCAAGGGACACAACACAAATTTGGAGTTAAAGAAACTAACAGACATTCTCGATACTCAGCTGTTATGGCAGAGATGCCAGAATGATGGATGTCCATGTAGCAGTACTGTTTTTTTGTTTCTGTTTTTGTTTTTGTTTTTTTTTTTGAGACGGAATCTTGATCTGTAACCAGGCTGGGGTGCAATAGTGTGATCTCAGCTCACTGCAATCTCCACCTTCTTGGTTCAAGAAATCCTCCTGCCTCAGCCTCCCAAGTAGCTGGGACTACTTGCGCACCACCACACTCAGCTAATTCTTGTATTTTTAGTAGAGATGTGGTTTCACCATGTTGGCTAGGATGGTCTCAATCTCCTGATCTTGTGATCTGCCCCCCTTGGCCTCCCGAAGGGTTGGGGTTAGAGGTATGAGCCACCATGCCCGGCCCATGTAGCAGTACTTTTGAACTTAATGGCTGAAAGCATCCACCTCCAAACTTATGTATTATATTTGCAAAAGAGTACAAACCATGTAATGAATTTTAAAGGGAAGACAAGCCTGTGGGAATTCAACAGCCATGGCAACGTTTTGAACTTCTTTTTATTAAACATGTAGGAAGTAAGTGAAGTTCAAGACCTAACAGAATTGCCAGGAATTATTTGAAGAATTACCAAGATGACTTAGACACTATGAAATCCTTACGATGCCTTCAGGTGGAGTTTCCTCCTGGAGCCAGTGATTTTAAGCCAGAGGCAAATGTCTCTGCAGGCATAAGAATTCGACCCAAATGTACTATTCAATTTTAAATGAGATGACGATAAAATTGTCGACTATATAGTAACAACTTTTTTTTTTTCTTTCAGACAGATTCTTTCTCTGTTGCCTAGGCTGGAGTGCAGTGGGGCACTCTTGGCTCACTGCAATCTCTGCCTCCTGGGTTCAAGTGATTTTCCCATCTCATCCTCCTAAGTAGCTGGGATTGTAAGCATGTGCCACCATGTCTGACTGATTTTTGTATCAGCAAAATTATTTCTCGGGTGGAGAGTTAGGGATTTTTATTCTCCCACATCCAAAAATATATTCTCCAAATGATCTGTCAATAGAAATAACTGATACCTATATTTGCTAACCTATCTTTTTCTTTCTTTAAATTCAGAACTAGAGTGTGGAAAAGTTATATTAAGAAGGTTCTCTCAATTTTCAACACGAGTGATGGGCTAGGCACTATTCTAGGTGCTACAGATACACATTAACATACCCACAATAGTTTTGCCTTATTACCTCCTACATTCTAATAATGCACCAAAAGAAAAGTATAGACTAGCTTTTTACTTTTTTGAGATGAAGGTTAATTCTGTCACCCAGGATGGAATGCAGAGGCAGGATCTCAGCTCACTGCAACCTCTGCCTCCCGGGTTCAAGCGATTCTCCTGCCTCAGCCTCCTGAGTAGCTGGGATTACAGGCATGTGCCACAATGCCCAGAAAATTTTTGTATTTTTCAGAAAGAATGCTTTCATTATGTTGGCCAGGCTGGTCTCAAACCCCTGGCCTCAAGTGATCCATGCACCTCGACCTTCCAAAGTGCTGGGATTATAAGCATGAGCCATAGTGCCCAGTCAAAGAGAATAGGTTTAAATAGAAAGCATGAAAACAAAAGAAATGTATGCCCATCAATTTTTTACTGTATTTAGCCAGGTGCAGAAGATCGACTTGTAGTATTGTAAGGGAATAAGGTCAGTTCACATCTAATTGTTAGGACAAGTCACCAGAAACCAAAAGTTGGAGGAGTTGTATCTTTTGAGGTGGGTTACATAGGCAAGCAACAAGTTGCTATCTCTCCAAAGTCCCAAATTGTTCTATTTCTCCTACTGTGGAAAAATGCATCTTCTACTTGATTTCAGTTTATATAGGAAAATGCTTAATAAAACTAATAGGGGTTCCTTCTAGGGACACAGCTAGACCACACATATACTGAATCTTGATTCTGGAAACACGTCTTGTTCAATGTAATTGGATTTTCATGACAACAAAAATGTAACCCTGACACAATATTGGAGAGTCAAAAGGAAAGGACATTTTGGATTGAAATTTTTTATTTTAAAAATATGTCCTTGAGTTCTATTAACAATAGCTAAAACCTGGGAACAACTCAAACGTCTACGAGAGGAAATCGATAAACAAATTATATGCATATTATAGAGCAATATTGGGCAATAACGGGGGATGATCCACTCTATTAATCAACATCTTGGATCAATATAATCTTTCTCATCCTGAGTAGGGAAAGCTAAGCTAAAAAGTGTCCTATAATATAAATAAATGTACACAAAATTCTAGAACAGACAAACCTAATATAAGCTAAAAAAAATTCAGAAAAGCCAGGTGCAGTGGCTCATGCCTGTTACGCCAGCACTTTGTGAGGTGGGTGGATCACATGAGCTCAAGATTTTGAGACCAGCCTGGCCAACATGCTGAAGCTACTCCGTCTTTACCAAAAATACAAAAATTAGCCCAGTGTGGTATTGTGCGCAGGAACAGAAAACCAAATACTACATATTCTCCATTATAAGTGAGAGCTAAACATTGGGTTATACATTGTTTAGCTCTCACTTATATGGAAACAATAGACACTGGAGATTCTTAGAGGGAGGAGGGAGGGTTGGGTACAAGGCCTTAAAAACTGTCTATTGGGTATTATGTTCACTATGTGTGTGATGAGATCATTCATACTCTAAACCTCAGCGTCACACAATACATCCATGGAACAAACCTGCACATGTATCCTCTGTGTATAAAATTAAAATTAAAAAACTAAAATGAACAAACAGATATGAGAAAGAATTTCTCAAAAGAGGAGATACAAATGGACGATATATATATAAACAATTCTTACCCTCTCTAGTCACCACGAGAATGCAAATGAAAACTACCATGAAATATCACCTCACACCTGTTAGAATAGCTATTATCAAAAAGATGGATGATAACAAGTGTTGGTAAGGATGTGGAGAGAAGGGAACATTTGTATACTGGTGGTGGGAATGTAAATTAGTATGGCCATCTTGGAAAATAGTATGGAGGTTTCTCAAAAACTTAACAATAAAAATACTATTTTGTTCCAGCAATCCCACTTATTTTATATATATATAATATATAATGTATATGAAATCATTGAAATCATTATGTGAAAGAGATATCTGCACTCATATGTTCCTTTCAGCACTGTTCACAATAGTCAAGATATATGAAGAAGACACACATGTTATCATTCATTCACGGATGGATGAATTAACGTTTTATATATATATGTATGCACAATGCAAAATTATTCAGTATTATATAATAATGAAACCCTGTCATTTCTGACAGCGTCGATGGATCTGAAGGGCATGAAGTCATGTGAAATAAACCAAACACAGAATGACAAACATCGTATGATTTCACTTGTATTTGAAATCTCAAATACACTCAGAAGCAGAGAGTAGACTGGAGGTTGCCAGGAGCTGTGGTGTAGGTAAATGAGTAGGTGTGATTATAGTACAAAGTTTTAGATATACAAACATTAAGTTCAGGAGGTCTAATCTACAGCATAGTGCTTATAGCCATGAATGCTGTGTTGCATACTTAAAATATAATAGGAGGGTGAATTTTATGTTAATTGTTCTTACTAATAGAAATAATAATTAGAATGGGAGGGAGAACTTCAGGAGGTGATGATTGTGTTTACAATCTTGATAGTAGTGATGCTTTCACAATGTATCCTTATCCTCAAACTCACTGAGATATACACATTAAATAGGTACAGCTTTTGGAATGTAATCGTATCTCAACAAAGTGTTTTTAAGGGGGGTTGGTTAAAAAATTTAAAAAGGAAGGGTAGATGTTCCTTTGCCCTTCTCCCACGCCTTTTTTCTCCCTGCTGTCTAGAATTCAGAAATAGTAGGTGGGAATTTAGCAGCCAAACTAGGGTATTTTCTAAAGTATAGCAGAGCAGATACCTGGAAGGGACCTGCATCCCTAAAGACATTAGAAAGTATCTGTACTAACCCTGAATGGTGTAACTACAGGTTAATTTTAAGTGAAAAAGAAATCAACTTCTGTCTTGTTTAAGCAACTTCATTCAGGCATTAATTTTATAAACATGTAGAAAATACATACTCCTTATGAGTAGAAACAATGTTTATAAATAAAACAATGGTGGTAAATAAAATAAAATAAAAAGCAGTGAAACAAAGTGGTTTCATAGCTATACATAGTTATTTTGTTGAAAGATTCTGCTGCTAATATTATTCAATATTTTTGTATGCTGGTGCAAGTAAGGACATTTACATTGTCTAATAAAAATTATTTATCAATTTATAAACAGTAACCACTTCATAGAATGGGGCTAAGAATCTGCATTGCAAAATAACTTTCAGTTGATTTTATGCACAGTAATTATTGAGAATCCCAACAGATCTGGACCTACATAGGTGCTATCAAGACAAGGAAGAATATTTTCCTGACTGTATCCATACCTCCAGTTAGTAATAGATCTAGAGAATCAGAACTCAAATCCAGACCTCCTGCTTCCATGTGCAGTGGCCTTGCACCGTCCTGTTTCGCTTCACTTGTTGAAGAGGATTTGAGAATAAATGACCACATGATTCAACTCTCTCCTCAGCTCTGAGGAATATAGCCCTGTCCTGGCAAACAAGAAGCTCACACAGTAGTAGAGGAGGCAACTATACATTCACTAATCTAGCATACAAGCAGTAGGCACTGTATCATAAACAAGGCACTGTGGGGGTTCAGACCAGGAGCAAAGCAGGGATTAGCAGGGCTAGTAAAGTCTGGGAAGTGTTCACTAACAAAATGTCTAATCATTAACTAAACCAAATGGTTTCTCAACATGGCCTAATTAATTGTAACTTAATATAAATGCTTGGTTGTTCATAAACTTTAATCTTTTGCCAAAATATTTGTAGCTTATGTTCCCATTTAACAAGGTTTTCTGGTCAAAACTGTGCACCCACATCTTTCTAATGAACTTAGTGTCCAATAAAACATGGACTTTCAGTCATCCCATGAAGGTGATTTTGCGTGCATAGTACATCTCTGTCTGTGAATATGCCTAATGAGGTATGGAAGGACACTTATTATCCAAACAAAGACATTCCACTGGTGCTAGAGAGCTACAGAGGGAAGTTTTTTCTGCCTACTGGAAATAAAGCCAAGCTTTCTTCTTCCTTCAGCAGTGAGGATTGCTCTCCTCCTCTTTATCATTCTCACACTCTCTTTTTTTTAATGGGCCAAACTCTACCAAATAACAAGATAAACTTTGTGTAAGCCTTGGTAAGAGCAGAGTGTCTGACATCTTATGGTGCTATAATACTCAAAGCAAAAGCAAAATCACCTATGACCAGAAAAGGGAGTCACAGAAAATCTAGAAGACTTATTGGCCAAGAGACCTGCAGCCTCCTAGTTCATTAGCTCTCCATAAGAACTCTCACGTGAAATGAAGCCAGTGTTGTTTCAAGTGCTTGAAACCCTCGTTACTCTACCTCTAAATGTGAATTAATTAGGCAAGTTTACTAGCAGTTACTAAACCTCAAAAGCAAGATAATCAGGCATTATTCTACTAAATACTGGTCTCCATAACTCCTCTATTTTCTTTAGGAAAAGTTAGTTAGCCTAAGACATTTGGCATAAGGGCTATGCCAAAGCTATGTTGGGGTCAGCCAGGAAGGATTCATGGGAGTCTCCTTGAAAATATTACAATAATCGAAGAAATCTTCAACCTATTGCCCCTTAGTACTGTTGGTCCCTTGTACTTGATTTTTCCCCTTAAGTTTTATTCCAATTTCTAACATTATCATTCCCTCTTCCTTCTCAGCAACTAGTCCTCCAAAGTAGAACTTAAACAATGACCAGACATGGCCCTGCAACACAGCATATCCTTCTACATTTAGCATGCAATCATGAATCACAGGTATAAGACCCCTTGAACAGACTTGGTTTTGGTGACTACATGTAGGACTTATTGCTTTTACCCAAGAAGAGGATCAGGCATCCTAAGTAGCTCAGAAATTTTTCTGGAGCTCTTGAATGTGTATAGGCAAGAAAGATTAAGCAACCTGTTGCCTTACATGAGGCATACTATCTTCTTATGTTTTCTTTTGAATTCAGGATTTCAAGGTTGGGGAAGGAGTGGGAAAGTAGCCATGGACATGTGAGAATGTGGATGATCCTTTTACATTGTCAGGAATGGTCAAATTCTATGCTTTATGTTGTTTGCTAAAAGACACTTTCCAAAGCTTTCAGCAGAAAATATAATGGCACACATGCCTATTCTTGGTGAACCCAGACTTTTTATCTAGTCTCTGATAGTCAATTTTGAAGGACTGCTTAGGGTAATGAATCCTTCAAGTTGTAAAGATGAAGGGCAGTTTTTGGACAATTCCCATTTTGCTGTAGGAAAACTAATCTGGAAGAAGTAAAAGGGAGAGGTTGAAGTGAGAGAACGGAGGTGGAAAATGATTTCAGTTGATCAATTATTTGTTAAGCACCCACTGTATGTCAGGCCCTTACAAGGAAGCAAGCAAAGAACAAAAGCATGTGATGGCCTTGCTCCTAAGAAGCCAGAGGCCAGTAACCTGGATTGCTATAGACCAGAAAAACGACCACAAGCCCCTACAACACAGCACTGGCATAGGATGAAGTAGAAGTTTCTTTCTATGAGATCAATAGCATACAACCAAATAAGAAAGTCAAAAGTTACACAAAGTTCAAAAACCTAAGACACCAACCTTTAAGAGATCTGATTGTCGGTGGTGATTTTGGAAGGAAAGTTATTATTAGGATTATTTTAGTACTAAGAGTTTTGAGCTGTCTATCCAATATTTTCACCTGAACCTCTGCCTTGGTAATACTGCGTGTGTGTGTGTGTGTGTGCGTGTGTGTGTGTGTGCGTGTGCCTTTTCATGTGTTTGAAATATATTATCTATCCCACACTCCACATAGGTTTGGGGGTTAATTACATACAGGCTGATCTGAATCTATACTCTTAGGAACGGGGTTAAGCTACTCTACCACAATGTGAAGAGTTGATATGTAAGAGACTCTGAACATGTTATAAATTATCTTTAAAATGTTTCCTTCTTTGTGAAGGGGAGAATAAGTATTTGTAAGCAAATGCAAAAATATCTTTAACTAAACAAAAGAACAGTTAGCTAACCTTGTTGTGATTAGCAGAGAGGATAGCTGCAGACACTATAAAATCACTCAGCAACAAGATTTGACAAAACCTTAAAGATGGCTCTATTTTTCCTGTTTTATACAGGAAAATATTAAGGCCCTGGGAATTGAAGTACTTTTCCCAACAGTGGAGTAAATGTCAGAGTCAAGGCTGTGTTTTACATCTCGGTTTCCCCACACATCCCACCCTATGGTTCTGTTGTTCTGTTCCTTTGTGTGACTCCTCAAAGCCTGGTTAAGGGTGATACCGTATCAAATTGTATTAACTCAGTAGCACAAAACACCAGGGAATTGATTTATAAGAGTATTAACCTTGTGGTATTACTGAAGACCCATCTGATTAGTAGTTATCAAGTAGTCACCCTGGCTAAATATATGGGTTTGATTTTTAATTTTGAAAATGAAAAATATTTTAAAATCTATGTCTTACATCCATATCCCCAGGAAATTTTAATCAAGTTTTAAAACTTCCAAATTTAGATAAACTCATGTTTTTTGTTGTTTTAATTTTCAATCAATGAAAATAGAAAAAAACTAATTGGATAGAACAGCCCAGCAGAAGCATTACTTATAGCCAAAAATGGGATGCAACAAGACTGAAGAAGAAAATGCAGGACAGTGCTTAAAAAAGCAGTCTAATGAAAAGCGGGGTCTCCTCAGGATGTCCTTAGGTAGACATTGCAGCAGAACTGCAAAGTTTTCTTTAGAAGGCTGGGGAAGAGAGGAGGAAACAGAGAAGGGACAAGAGTGGAAAATAGAATGAGGCTGAGAATACCAAGCGTTAGTGCTGTCCCTATCACCTTCCTCACTTGATCACTGGGTGATCTAGGGCAAGTTTCTTCCTTTCCCTCAGCTCATTTCCTCATCTGTAAGGTAAGTCACTAGACAAGATAGCCTTTGATGTTCATTGTAGCTCTAACTGATCTTCCCCAAGCAAATAGCTGGGAAGGACACTGTGCCCACAATATGCAAGACACAAGGTTTACAAGCAAAGAACCAATCAAAACAAAAGATGTTTTAAAACCCCTAATGTCACTTGAATTCTTACAAATGAGCAATGGTACATCATACTTTTACAAAGCCCTTCTGTGATTTCATTTTTAAAATCATTTCAAGTTTTATTTTACTTCATATTAAGATAATGGGAGATAAAGTGGTAAATGGTTCATGCAGGAATATATGTAAGAGACACAAAAATCCAAAATAGGTAATTGTTATGTTAGTATTTCCCTTTACTGAGGGGGAGCAGACAAAAGAATGTTAGAAAAAGCTTCATAAAGTGGATTATATAGAATGTGCTTTAAAAGAGTTTGGTATTTTACTGAGTGGGAAAGAGCAGTACGGGGAGTTATTGTTCAAGGGTTAAAGCTATGCAGAATGGGTCAATTACAGAGATAGGCTCTAAAACATAGTACCTATAGTTATTACTGAGGTATTTTGTATTTAACAATTTGTTAAGAAGGTCGATCTTAGGGATTCTGACAACAACAACAACAACGACAACAACAACAATAAAGGGATGTAGGAAACATTTGGAGGTGATGGGTATATTATTACCTGGATATTCATTGTGGTAACAAGAGTAATATATATGTGCAAATTTGCCAAACTATATCCATTAATTACATACTGTTTTTGTATAACAATTTTACTTCAGTTCCTACTATATTGCCTGGCAAACAATACTTTATACTTAAAGTAAGAGCAATGATTATTGCATGTGCATGTTGAAAATAATAAAGAAAGCAGGTGACAATAAGACATCCTGAGTCTTTTGGAAATAATAGCATTCACCTGCTTTCTCATCCATTGAGATATCACCACATTTAGGTACTTGTGTGTCCCCGGAAGTTTCTTGTGGAAGATTTAGTTATTCTCTTTTCGTTAGGCTCTACCAACCAAGAACAAATCACAGACTCAGACAGCATCATAAAAAGGCTCAGACCTACCATGTCCAGAGACTCCAGGCTCAACCCACATTGATGCTGGCCCTTCAGCCATGAGACTCCATTTGCTTCTTCTTATTCTCCTTTTTTTTCAATTCTTTTATCCCCAGGTAAGTTGGTAGCTGATTACTATAAGGTTCTGCAGATTAGAAGGCTATATCCCTGGCCAAACAAGATCCTAGAATCAGTTCTGTGGGTTCAAGAACCTAATATTTACAGATTCACTAAGATTATAATAGGGAAAAATAGAAAAGAGACTCATTTAGCAGTAGCTCCTGTTGATAAGATTCCATCCATGTTTTTTGATCTAGTGAGTGGATATAATAATGGATGCTGCTGAAATTCAATCCTGTCAGATCAAACTGCCTACATATCAATTTCCATGCCCCACTAAGGCATCTCAAGATACAAAGTAAGGATACAACAGAACGTGACCTCAATGAGATGCCTTTGTGGGACCTGGAAATTTATATGCAGGCAGTTAGATCTGACAGGATTGAATTTCAGCAGCATTTATTATTATATTTGCTCACTAGGTCAAAAGAGATGGATGGAATTCTATCAATAGGAGCTACTGCTAAATGAGTGTTGAGAAATCTGAAAGTTTTATTCAAAGAGACAAACAGAAAAATTATAATCCTAGAATAAGTGAAAATTATATGAGAGACTTTTCAAAATAAATTCTATTTTACGTGGCTATGAATAAAAAATGATTTGCAAAGTGAAACTTAGGACTAGAAAGGAGAGTTAAAGGAACTTCAGACAAGTGAATTAATAATAAGTAAAGACACCAAGAAGTGCCGCTTGTGGTATATTACAGGTAACCACACAGAAATGGGTAACATCACTTTCAATACTAAACCAGCTAAAATTTAATGGTCTAAGCATGCATTTTGAGGGCTTTTGGAAAAAAACAGCATAATAAACCTAAAGAAGATAAAAGGAAAGTTATAAATACAAAATATAAATTAATGAAACAAATGAGAAAAAAACTAACATTTTAAAAAACGCTTTTCATAAAGTCTAATATACTTTATAATAACCTGGCAACACTGGACAAATGAGAACATGCTTAAAATAACTATTGCAGGAATGAAAGGTTAATGTCAAAACATGTTTCAGAGATTCAAATAATTTTTCAAAAAATATATTTGTGTATTATATTCCCTCTTTGCTGTGTACTGGGGGATTTTCCTGTTGCAGTTCACTACATCATGTGTCATCAATTGTGACTGTGTCATCAATTTTTATGCTAGTAAATTATTACCATCAGCATACAAATATGCTGTTAAGCATGTCCTTGCTTTTCTTCTGATGCCAGCTGTCAATCTATTTTTTGCTCTAGTTTTCAGCAAAACATCTTAAAAGAGTTGTCCATACTCTCTGTCTTCAATTCCTCTCCTCTCATTGTCTCTTAAATATATCACAGTTGGGCTCTCTCCCCTTTTTTCGATCATGTTATTGACACCACTTTTGTCAAAGTTACCAATAATCTCCATATTGCTAGATCCAATGATCATTTTTTACTACAACTTTAATTGGCCTATTAGCAGCATTTGACACAAATAATCACTTCCTTCTTCATAGTATACTTTCTTCACTTGGCTTCCACGACAGCACATTCACTTGATTCTCAGCCTATCTCACTGGAGCTACCACTTCGGCTTCCTTTGTTTCTTCCTCATCTTTTCCCGTCACACTTCCTATTGGAGAGCTCCAGAGCTCAGTTCCTGATCCTCTTCTCTTCTCCCTCACCACACACTCTGGAGGGGCTCAGCAAGTCTCATCCTCTTAAATTCTCCTTTTGGACCTCCTTTTGAACTGCAGGCTTATAATAAATTATCCAACTGCATAACTGGTATATCTACTTGGACACTGAATTTCAAAAGTCATAGATATCCAAAATTGAACTCATGATTTTCCCTCATAAACCACTACATACAGATTTTCTCTTCTTGCAGAATGCCATGGTCAGCACTGGAGCCTCTCTTAGCTCTCCTGTACACTTTCATCCTCAGCAAGCCTCTATCTCTGCACCTCAAGAATCTCTCAGGGCTCCCATCCCTTGCCCAGCCTTGGACAGTAGCTGCCTCACACTCAGTGAAAGACCAGAGAATCTGCTTCTCTCATCTACCTGCCCTGCCCTGTCTTCAGACATCAGGTCCCTCTGCTTATGCACCTGTGAGAAAAGAGAGTGAAGGGGGCATTGTCTCAGCTCCCCCACCCACTCCCCAGTAACAGAGGATTTTACCCGATTCTCACAGTAAGACCTTTACTTTGCTCTCACCTCAAACTGCAGCAGTTCCTACATGCCTGTCCCTCAAAAGGGTCTCAGGTAGTTCTGCTCTCCGTCCGATCTTACCTAGGAGCACACAAGATAGGTCATGAAAAAACCATTAGTGGGGTCGGGTGCTGTGGCTCACGCTTGTAATCCCAGCACTTTGGGAGGCCGAGGTGGGCAGATCACGAGGTCAGTGGCTAACACGGTGAAACTCCGTCTCTACTAAATACAAAAAACGAGCCGGGCATGGTGGCATGCGCCTGTAGTCCCAGCTACTTGGGAGGCTGAGTCAGGAGAATCGCTTGAACCCTGGAGGCGGAGGTTGCAGTGAGACAAGATCGCGCCATTGCAATCCAGCCTGGGCGACAGAGTGAGACTCCAAAGAAAGAAAGAAAGAGAGAGAGAGAGAGAGAGAGACAGAGAAAGGAAGAGAGGGAGGGAGGGAAGGAGAGAGGGAGGGAGGAAGGAAGGAAGGAAGGAAGGAAGGAAGGAAGGAAGGAAGGAAGGAAGGAAGGAGAAGGAGAAAGAAAGAAAGAAAGAAAGAAAGAAAGAAAGAAAGAAAGAAAGAAAGAAAGAAAGAAAGAAAGAAAGAAAGAAAGAAAGAAAGAAAGAAAGAAAAAGAAAGAAAGAAAGAAAGAAAGAAAGAAAGAAAGAAAGAAAGAAAGAAAGAAAGAAAGAAAGAAGCATTAGTGAGGGAAAGTGAGTGAGAGTGAGTGTGTTTGGGCCCCTACTGATGATGCTAAACTATCACAAGCCCACACTCAGCCTTTCAACATTTGCTGGAGATTCACTTGTTTCCTTGTTATCTCCATCAAGGGCAGCTTCCTCCTGCTTCTGCTGCTGCAACTCAGCTAGGCACAAAGCATCTGTGGATCCGTTCTTTTTTCAGCAGGGCTTCATCACTCTGAATTTAAAATAATTAGCTTTTTTTGAGACCTCAGTTCTGTGTTTCAAAATGAAATCTATGATCTATAGATTATCCAGCTTATTCTCTTTGTCAGGGCAAGAGCATTTTTCTACAACTTTCTAAATTCTAAACAAAAGTAAAAGTTCACTTCTTTTCAGAATCCCCACATGTCAGAAAGTGTTACTATTATCATCAGTTTAGTGATATTTATGGAATTCCAAGTTGACTCTAATATCAGCTTTTGGGTTAAGTTCTTTCTTTCTGATATGTAGCCTTTGAAATTTTATTTGCTGCAGATCTTTTGGTAGTGAACAATTTTAATTTTTATCTGTCAATTTCATATTGTTATTTTTGATCTTGAAAGACAGCATTACTGAGTACCCAATTCTATATTAACAGTTATTTTCTCTCGACATTTGTTGATACTAGTTTACTCATTTTTAGTGAATGAGTGAACAAGTGAATCTCCAGCAAATGTTGAAAGGCTGAGTGTGGGCTTGTGATAGTTTAGCATCATCAGTAGGGGCCCAAACACACTCACTCTCACTCGCCCTCCCTCACTAATGCTTTTTTCTTTCTTTCTCTTTCTTTCTTTCTTTCTTTCTTTCTTTCTTTCTTTCTTTCTTTCTTTCTTTCTTTCTTTCTTTCTTTCTTTCATAATCAGATAAACATTATTTCATTATAAATTATCCTTTTTTCAATGTTTGTGTGGTCTGGTGTTTGGTTTTAATGTTTTATAATTTAACTAAAGTGAGTTGATTTTTATATCATCTGTTAGAAATATATTCTTTGAATCAATGGGTTTATACCGTTTCTTAATTTCTTTCTGAGAATCTCTTGAAATGGTGAATCCTTTTACACTTCTCTCCCCCCATATTTGAATTAAATAAATGTTAGACCTTCTGTTTCCATGCTACATTCTGGGTATATCATTTAAACAGTTTTTTCTTCACTAGTTATCCTCTTACCTGTGTCTAATATATCATTAATAACCTGCATTATTTTTAAATTATTTTTTTGTTTCAGACCTGCCTTTTTTTTTTTTTTTTGGAGATGGATTCTCGCTCTGTTGCCCAGGCTGGAGTGCAGTGGTGTGATCTTGGCTCACTGCAACCTCCACCTCCCGGGTTCAAGAGATTCTTCTATCTCAGCCTCCTGAGTAGCTGGGACTACAGGCACCCGCCACCATGCTCGGCTAATTTTTATATATATATTTTTTAGTAGAGACAAGGTTTCACCATCTTGGGCATTCTGGTCTTGAACTCCTGACCTCGTGATCCACCCATCTTGGCCTCCCACAGTGCTAGGATTACAGGCATGAGCCACCATGCCCAGCCAGACCTGCCCATTTTTTCTATCATCTATATTGTTTTACTATTGTTTTTACATCTTTGTAATAGTAGATTGTTTCTTTAAACAATTGATACACACCTGCTTAATTATTTCTCCAGATTGATGATTTCAATATATTTAGTTTTAAAGGGTCTAGATATGCTATTCATTTCATTAACTTTTATTCATGGTGTCTTGCTTACCTGATCATTTTTAATACTGAACTCATTGTTCATCCTTAACCTGACATCATTTTATGGTCTGAAATGAGAATGCTATTATCCAGACTTCCTCTGTGAAGCTGACTCAATGCTTTAACGCAATATAGAAGTTTCAGCATTAACAAACTGGAATTTCTGATGGCCCAAGAGTCAGTAGTACCATCATTAGCATTACTGATCATAGCAGATCTTCCCAGAAGATCTGGGAAACCCTCACCCCCCTCCATCAGCTATCCAGTACAAAGTGCCCACTGCTCAAGCTCCAGTTCACAGACTATTTTTGTGTTTGAAAGAGGAGATATTTTAAGAATTTGCCTAACCATTTTCAGGGATAGAAATGTTTCAAAGAGATCCTCTACTATATATTTGTTCTATAGCAGCAGTCACTTGAGAGCAGCTAACTTGCAGTCATGGCCAAAAGCCTAAATCTTTCTTTCATTCTAGTCACACCTATTTTGTATCTTTTGGGGATATCTCAGATTCAGATGCATTCATAGTATTCTATGATTTGGAACACTACTACAGATTCTTCAAAATGTTACAACATTCCAATGGTATTTTGGGAGGTATAGAAGGAGAGGAAAAACAATGGGCTCAAGTCTCCTCTGATTTCTCTTCTTACAATATGTTTCATTGTTCAAAACTTTTAGAACTATGTTAATACAGCATTGACAGTGGACATTCTTCTTTTCCTTCTGACTTTAATAGGATTGAAGGAATGTTTTGCTATGAAATTGCTATATGGGTTGTATTCAGACAAATTTTGACTTTGTAAAGGCAATATTCTCCTCATTATTTTTAAATGCTTACCAGGATTCACAGTATTATTTTCAGTTCTCCCTGTTTAAAGGCATATTTAAATAACTTGATGACTTGGATATATTATATATGTTACTCTGCAACAGAAACAGAAAAACCACCACCAAATTATATTCTAAGATACTTGGTACACCAATTGCACCATCTTTTTTTTATCTAAGACATTCAATTCTTCCACAGGTGGGAGCACATGAATTAGCATCATTTACTACTTGTAGCTTTCACTACAGACTTTCAGACTTATGGTGCCTAAAAGAAATAGAATACTTCTAGCTGGGTTTAAAAGCTACAAATAAACAGAGGAAATATACACTATTTTGAAAGTACCACTTGAGTGTTATGCATGTATTTCAATATTATGTTGCTAATTTTAATTGTTCGAAGTTAAAGAGCTTAAACCTCCCCCTCATGCATTCCTGAATCACCCATTACTCCCACACATACATTGTTTGATACAGCATAAACCTAAGTAAATAAAGATGTGGCAAAATGAAAAAAATAAAATAACGTTATACCATTCTCATCTGTGAATGGCATCAGTAGACAGATGTGAATAAAAGTAATGTGATTATCATTTTAAAAATCATCTTTAATAGGATCCATTTACTATTAAATGAACATTTGCTTAATGAATAATAAATCTTTGACACAATGAAAACTATTAATGCAGAGTGAGACCAAAATGAAGGTAATAACTGATTTTTTCCTAACCCTTGCTTTAGTTGGTCTTTCCACTAGACTGTCACTTTATTTTAAGGATATTATAATAGCACAAAGCCATCAGCTTTACCATTAGAGAGATCTTCATTAAATTATCTTTGTTGTAATAAAGGTCATCTGGAGGAAATACTGGTCTGGACACAATAATAAATGTTAAGCTTTCTAATATTTTCCACTTTTAGACACAAATTGAAAGGATCATTTATAATGTCAAAAATATACTTTTTTCTAACTAATCTATCCTATGACTAAGACACTATTAGCAATTAAAGTAGATAGAGCAAATCTAAATGTGGAGAGAAAAAGTAATTTCCACTTACGTTTGGACAGATGAAAGCACGGATAAATTGAAAGCCTGAAATATTAGCTTGGGGGAATGAAATCACTTGGGGGAGCAAGAGCAGGATACACCAGCCTTTAACTCTATACTTCCCCCAAGAAAAAATATATAGATAGCTAAGTACAAACCAAAATAGCACTGGGAGGGTTCAAGGGACCACTTAAGAAGCTACGGCAACACAGTGAAGCCAAAAAAAAAAAAAAAAGAAAAGAAAAAAAAGAAAAAAAAAGAGAGAGAGAGAGTGAAAGAAAAAAAAAATAGCCATATAGAAAAAAACAACTGCTGAAATCAGCATACCTGAGACTGCAGAAATATCTTTTTTGGCTAGGAACGAAAAAAAGCAGAAAGGGGCTATCAGTATCAGCCACAAGGTGGAACCACCATGGCCCTCAGTAACCCACTCTGGCAGAAGACACTGGCATTTTTGCCCTTCGGTAGGCAACAGCCATTTCTGAGAGAAAACGCAGAGGAAAAGATGAAGATGTACCATCCCCTCCCACAGCTCTTTTCCCCCACTAAAAATACCGTGACTGTTGTGCCAAACCAGGATTGGAACTACTACCTTTCTTAATCTGCATGTGTCTCTGACATATGAGCAGCAACCATTTCAAAAGCTCCCACGTAAAAATGCTCATACTAAATTTATTCTCTTACTTAAGAGTGTTTATGGATTTACATTCCATTTGTGGACTATGTAGATCTCACTGGATCTTCTTTCCTGCAGTGAGAGGTGGTTTGGGTGCTGCTGAAGGTCATTGTCTCAATTTGTCTGGTGTTTGCAGAAGAGATGTCTGCAAAGTAGTAGAAGATCAAAGTGGTGCCTGCCGAAGAAGGATGAAGTGCTGTAGAGCATGGTGGATTTTAGTGCCAATTCCAACACCACTTATCATGTCAGATTATCAAGAACCCCTTAAACCTAAGTTGAAATGAAACTGATGTAAAATAAAAATACATCAAAAGTGAAGTTCTTTGCATCTAAGAATATTGAAATATACATATTAAGTACTTCCATCTTGATAACCATCTTGTATTTTCACTTATCAACATAAATGAATAAATACTAATTTCAAATATACCCAATACTATTTCTTTGTGAGTCATTAACAGATCTTAACAAAACCTTTAAAAATGAGAAAACTGTTATTTTTGTTTTCCAAGATGGTGGATTGAAGGCATTGTTAGCCTGCCTCTTGCACTTGGAAAGACAAAGTGGTGTGTAGAGATTCACACTGAACTTTCTTTCAAGAAGCAACACAGGAACTTAACAGGAAAATTGAAATAAGCCATAGACCATTTGAAAGAAGCAGCAGGATGCAGGTTACGCCATAAGCTAGGCAGAAAATTTTGAGTTTCCAGGGTGTGAGAGGGGGATAAACTGACTGTAAGATATACACTTCCATTGGGAAACCTATCAATCTAGGCCATAGGGGAAGGCCTTAATCCTACTCAGAGCTGGAGTTGATTTAGTGAAGGGTGATGAGTATATGAGGAGTGGCATTGGGATGTGCTTTGAGTCTCCAGCACGTTCCCAGTTTCTGGCAGGATGGAGGGAAGCCATTTCCGATTCTACCTCAGAGAGGACCTCCCAGAAGTCTGCCAGCTAACTCAAATGGTGGTCACAGGTTGAGAGAACCTTCCAACTGAAATGTTTGATATAATCTTGTGAGGGGACAAACTCCCCAGGCCAGAACTGAGAGGTGAGTGGGACGTGTGATGCAGCAACAAGCACAGGAGCTGGATGCCCCTGCTCTGCAGGTGGATCAGGAGGGATGTGGCCTGAAAGCTGCAGTTGCTGTCTCAATAGGAGAGGCTTATGGTATGGGTCAGTTTTGAGCTCTGAGTTCAGACTTCTTGAAACTTAGCTAGCTACTCCCAGTGGAACACTGTGGGTGTGAGACCTGCCTTGCCAAGGGTGTGGGAGCTGGATGGGGCTTACTGCCAAGCTGCTACTCCCCATTCTTCATATGGACTCTCCTTGTACAGAGGCAGAGGCAGCTTCACTTCTCTCTGGAAAATTACCCCAGTGGCCCAAGAACTGCCTTCCAATTCCCACTGGAGCCACTGCTTGTCCCACATGTAGAGAGCCAGAGCATCACTTTACCTGACCTAGTTCCCACCTGGTTTTGCTCAACCACCTACCCTGGTAGATTAACACAAATAACAGAAGAAACTTTTAGAAGCCCTTTGGCTCTACCCGTTCCCTGAGACACCAGAGTACCTCCCATGGGTAACATAAGGCAAGTCCAAATCTCACCACTACCACCACAGCTGCCAGTCTTTTTCAAGCACCACCTCCTGGCTGAAGGCCAACTGACACAGTCCATTGGAGCATCTTGAATTCAGAACATTCAATGTCATGGCAGGCCGGGGAGCCTCCTCTGCCCTAATTTGGCTCTCTATCACACATTCACACACACACACACACACACGTCACACACACACATCAACCTACTGGCAAACCGAGGTAAACACACACACACACACACACACACACACACACACACACACACACATCCCTGCTCGATTCAGGCCATTATCCCTGATGAACATCGATGCAAAAATTCTCAATAAAATACTGGCAAACCGAATCCAGCAGCACATCAAAAAGCTTATCCACCATGATCAAGTGGGCTGTATCTTTGGGATGAAAGGCTGATTCAACATACACAAATCATTAAATGTTATTGATCACATAAACAGAACCAAAGGCAAACACCAGACAATTATTTTGATACATGCAAAAATGTCTCTGATAAAATTCAACATCCCTTCCTGTTAAAAACTCTCAATAAACTAGGTATTGATGGAACATACCTTAAAATAATAAGAGCTATTTCATACAGCCAATATCATAAAGAATAGGCAAAAGCTGGAAGCATTCCATTTGAAAACTGGTACAAGACAAGGAAGCCCTCTGTAACCACTTCTATTCAACATAGTATTGGAAGTTCTCGCCAGGGCAATCAGGCAATAGAAAGAAATAAAGGGTATTCAAATAGGAAGAGAGAAAGTCAACTTGCCTCTGTTTGCAGATTACATGACTTCATATTTAGAAAACCCCATCATCTCAACTGAAAAACTTCTTGAACTGATAAGCAACTTCACCAAGGTCTCAAGATACAAAATCATTGTGCAAAAATCACAAGCATTCCATTACACCAACAATACTCAAGCAGAGAGCCAAATCAAGAATGAACTCCCATTCACAATTGCTACAAAGAGAGTAAAATACCTAGGAATACAACTAGGAGTACAAGGGATGTGAAGGACCTCTTCAAGGACAACTGCAAACCACTGCTCAAGGTAATAAGAGAGGACACAGATTTAATTGGAAAACATTCCATCCTCATGAATAGGAAGAATCAATATTGTGAAAATGGCCATACTGCCCAAACATTATAGATTCAATGCTATACCCATCAAAATACCGTTGACATTTTTCACAGAATTAGAAAGAACTATTTTAAATGTCATATGGAATCAAAGAATACCCTATATAGCCAAGACAATGATAAACAAAAATAACAAAGCTGGAGGTATTATGCTAACTTCAAACTGTACTAGAAGGCTACGGTACCAAAACAGCAGGCTACTGCTGCCAAAACAGACATATAGACCAATGGAGTAGAACAAAGACCTCAGAAATAACACCACACATCTATGTCCACCTGATCTTTGACAAACTTGACAAAAACAAGCAAGGGAGAAGGGATCTCCTATTCAGTAAATGATGCTGGGAAAACTGGCTTGCCATATACAGAAAACCAAAACTTGACCCCTTCCTTACACCTTATACAATAATTAACTCAAGATGGATTAAAGACTTAAATGTAAAATCCAAAACCATAAAAACCCTAGAAGAAAACCTAGGCAATACCATTCAGGACACAGGCAAGGACAAAGACTTCATGACAAAAATGTCAAAAGCAATTGCAACCAAAGCCAAAATTGACAACTCGGATCTAATTGAACTAAAGACCTTCTGCACAGCAAAGAAACTATCATCAGCATGAGCAATCAACCTACAGGATGGGAGAAAATTATTGCAACCTACCCATCTGACAAAAGTCTAATAACAAAAATTGACAAGGAACTTAAACATATT
The DNA here is from genome assembly GCF_037993035.2 of Macaca fascicularis. Taxonomy (NCBI): domain Eukaryota; kingdom Metazoa; phylum Chordata; class Mammalia; order Primates; family Cercopithecidae; genus Macaca; species Macaca fascicularis. Next base: position 38,961,092 of record NC_088377.1, on the reverse strand, counting down.
TACAAGCAAAAAAACAAACAACCCCATCCAAAGTGAGCAAAGGATATGAACAGAAACTTATCAAAAGAAGACATTTATCTAACCAACAAATATATTTTTTAAAAGCTCAACAATACTGATCATCAGAGAAGTGAAAATCAAAACTACAATGAGATACCATCTCACACCCATCAGAATGGTGATTACTAAAAAGCTAAGAAACAATAGATGCTGGTGAAGCTGAGAAGAAAGAGGAAGGCTTTAACACTGTTGGGGAAACTGTAAATTAGTTCAACCATTGTGGAAGACAGTATGGTGATTCCTCAAGGATCTAGAACCAGAAACACCATTTGACCCAGTAATCCCATTACTGGCTATATACCCAAAGGAATATAAATCATTCCACTATAAAGACACATGCACATGTAAGTTTTTGCAGCACTATATACAATAGCAAAGACATGAAACCAACCCAAATGCCCTTCAGTGCTAGACTGGATAAAGAAAATGTGGTACATTTACACCATAAAATACTATGCAGTCATAAAAAGGAATGAGATCATGTCTTTTGCAGACACATGGATGAAGCCATCATACTGAGCAAACTAACACAGTAACAAAAAAATCAAACACCGCATGTTTTCACTAATAAGTGAAAGTTGAACATTGAGAAAACAAGGACACAGTGAGGGGAGCAACACACAACACGGCCCGCTGGGGACTGGGGGTGAGGGAAGAGAACTTAGAGGCTGAGTCAATAGGTGCAACAAACCACCATGGCAAAGGATACCTATATAACAAACCTGTACGTTCTGCACATGTATCCCATATTTTTTCAATTTAAAAACAGGAAATAATTATGTACATACATACATACATAAACACATACATTCTTCCCGGATCTTCATTCCTGGTAAGCCAAGGAACCTGGAGAAACACCAGAATTCTGTCCCTCTGAAAATGCAGGACAGGTCTACCTTCATCAGCATAAAATTTTGGACCAAATGTGGTAACTACAGGTCCACCCCACAATGAGTAACTGAAAATTGAGGCAGTATTTCAGATCCTAAAAAACTGATGAAGCGATTCGTGACACATTTGGGTTGTTTTTGCCTTTTCCTACTATGAAGAGTGCCAGTAGGAAGAAGAAAGAATGGTGTACAAATATCTGTTTGATTCTCTGCTTTCAGAATTCTTTGTTTGTTTGTGTGTTTGTTCTTTCTTGAGACAGGACATCACTCCAGTCAGCCAGGCTTTTCCAGTCTGTAATTTTTGTTGTTTCCTTTTGTCAAGTTTTAGAAGATTTTATTTTATTTCTATTGAATTTTAAGGCATTTTTAGATATGTATTAAAACATTATCTCACACGCTGTGTGTTACGTTTCATTTATTTTCATCGTCCCTTTTTATTTTATTATTTTATTTTATTATACTTTATATTCTAGGGAATATATGCACAAAGTGCAGGTTTGTTACATATGCATACATGTGCCATGTTGGTGTGCTGCACCCATTAACTCGTCATATACATTAGGTGTATCTCGTAATGCTATCCTTCCCTCCTCCCCCAACCCCACAACAGGCCCTGGTGTGTGATATTTCCGTTCCTGTGTCCAGGTGTTCTCATTGTTCAGTTCCCATCCATGAGTGAGAACATGTGGTGTTTGGTTTTCTGTTCTTGCAGTAGTTTGCTGAGAATGATGGTTTCCAGCTGCATCCATGTCCCTAAAAAGGACATGAACTCATCCTCTTTTATGGCTGCATAGTATTCCATGGTGTATATGTGCCACATTGTCTTAATCCAGTCTATCATTGATGAACCTTTGGGTTGGTTCCAAGTCTTTACTGTTGTGAATAGTGATGCAATAAACATATGTGTGCATGTGTCTTTATAGCAGCTTGATTTATAATCCTTTGGGGATATAGCCAGTAATGGGATGTCTGGGTCAAATAGTATTTCTAGTTCTAGATCCTTAAGGAATCACCATGCTGTTTTCCACAATGGTTGAACTAGTTTACAGTCCCACCAACAGTGTAAAAGTGTTCCTATTTCTCCACATCCTCTCCAGCACCTGTTGTTTCCTGACTTTTTAATGATCACCATTCTAACTGGTGTGAGACAGTATCTCATTGTGGTCTTGATTTGCATTTCTTTGATGGCTAGTGAGGATGAGCATTTTTTCATGTGTCTGTTGACTACATAAATGTCTTCTTTTGAGAAGTGGCTGTTCATATCCTTTGCCCACTTTTTGATGGGATTGTTTTTTTTTTTTTTTCTAGTAAATTTCTTTGAGTTCTTTGTAGGTTCTGGATATTAGCCCTTTGTCAGATGAGTAGATTGCAAAAATTTTCTCCCATTCTGTAGGTTGCCTGTTTATTCTGATGGTAGTTTCTTCTGCTGTGCAGAAGCTCTTTAGTTTAATTAGATCCCATTTGTCAATTTTGGCTTCTGTTGCCATTGCTTTTGTTGTTTTAGACATGAAGTCCTTGCCCACGCTTGTGCCCTGAATGGTATCGCCTAGGTTTTCTTCTAGGGTTTTTATGGTTTTAGGTCTAACATTTAAGTCTCTAATCCATCTTGAATTAATTTTTGTATAACATGTAAGGAAAGGATACAGTTTCAGCTTTCTACTTATGGCTAGCCACTTTTCCCAGCAGCATTTATTAAATAGGGAATCCTTTCTCCATTTCTTGTTTTTGTCAGGTTTGTCAAAGATCAGATGGTTGTAGATGTGTGGTATTATTTCTGAGGGCTCTGTTCTGTTCCATTGGTCTATAACTCTGTTTTGGTACTAGTACCATGCTGTTTTGGTTACTCTAGCCTTGTAGTATAGTTTGAAGTCAGGTAGAGTCCAGAGTCAAAGCCAAGCGGCAAGGATCTTTACTACAAGTTCGAACCTGGTGCCTCCTTTACACAGTATACAAGAGGGCCCCGAACAATGCGAGCGTTTGCTTTTTATAGCCCGAAAGTTGTAGGGGAACAAAGAAATTCTTTTGGCTCCTGCGCTTTCAGTAATCTTGAACGGCTGTCCCCTTATCGGAGACTTTCCAGATGGTGTTTATACTGGGCTCAGGGAGTTTGAGAGATATATGGTGGTGGGATGGGAGGATGGGATGTGTTTGTGCTAGGCTCAGGGAGTTTTGAGCCCGGGGCTGAGGAATGTGCCCAGCTCCTTTCAGAACCGGTGGGTGGGCATTAGTTATATAAGGGGTGAAGCAGCAAGATACTTCATTACTAAAAGGTGTTTGAAAGAAATTGAAACACAGGAGTGTGTGTATTCAGCTGAAATAAAATTAGAAAACCCAGAAATAAATCTCACTTGGGGTGTAAAAAAATAGCATTAGGGGAGATTCTGGGTCAATTGTCCAACTGTGCAAACTGGATCTTGGAAGCAGGATCCCTTTCCTGCAATGAGACTTGTTTATTGGTGGTGGTGTTCCAGTGGAAACGATTTTGGAGAATGGCCCCTTCCTTTTGTGTATCTGCTGATTAGATTTCATGGCTGATTAGATTTCATGAGAAATCTGGGGTTTTAAACTCTATTTAAATGTTAACATAATTCATTCAAATGGCAAAAAATCAACAGGTTCTTTGATGTGGAATCATCGCGGATCAATTTCTTCTTAGGTACAGTTATTAAAATTGACCTACCAGAGTTAAACAATTGTGGAGAATGGCCTCTTCCTTTAGTGTATTTGCTGATTAGATTTAATGGTACATTTATCATTAGGTATAGTGATCAAAGCTGACCTACGCAAGAGTAGAGATGTCCAGGACAGAACTCAGGACTCTGTAGAATCACAGAATCTTGGGTGCAACACTGTTCAAGCACATCAATATGCTCATTCAGAGTGTTTCGGTGTGACACGTGTGTGAACTGCAGTGTAATGAGCACAACACACAGACAGGTTATCAAGTGGACTCACCTCAAAATCAGTTATGGGCATTACAGAACACTGATGCCAAGTTCCCAGATCCAGAGGAAAGAAACTCCAGCATCCTGTGTAAAGCCACGGCATCTGGATTTCTCATGCTTCTGGGGATCATGCTCCAGAAAACGGTGACTCCTTCCTCCTTATAGAGCATCTTTCTCAGCAGCGCTCATTTCATCTTCCAGAACTCTGTCCAACAGAAAGGGGAAGCCTTCTGATAGAGCACACCTGACCCATGAAAAGAAAAGGGAAAGAAAGGAGGCCAAAGGTCACACTCTCCTCATTCCACCATCCTCCCTAAAATCATCCTGATTTCATGGGCCCTGAGAACGGGGATGCTTCTGTACACCTCGAGGCCTTGGCGCCTGGCCCCAATTCTATTCTCTTTCTCATTATCTGAAAAATTTTAAGAAAATCCCTAGAGCCAGGATCTTTATTCCTAGTAAGCCGAAAGTCCCAAAGAAACACCCAAATTCTGTCCCTCTTAGTTTGGGAAACAAGTCTACCTTCATCAGCATGACATTTTCCACCAAATGCGGTAACTACAAGTCCACCACACAATGCTTAACTGGAATTGGAAGCAACATCTCAGACGATGAAAAATACATGCAAGAATCCCTAAGACAAATGGTTTATTTTTCCCTTTGTTACTAAAACAACTGCCAGTATTAACAATGGTATGCAAATCTCTTTTAGACGCCCTGCTTTTAAATCTCTATGTTTCTTCCTGAGACAGGGACTCATTCCCATCACCCAGGCATTTACAGTGTTTAATTCTGGTTATATGCTATTCTCAAATTTACAACTATTCCCTTCATCTCTCTCAAACGTTGATCTATTATCACATACGTATTAAAATATTATCTCCCATGCTGCGTGATATGTTGTTTTTATATTCATCCTTTCTTAAATGAACCAAAGGTTTTAGTTGGATTAGATTGTGATTAGTCACGTTTTCTGATTTCTTGATTTCTTAAATTGCGGTCATACGACCTCAATCACTGGAAATAGAATGTCATGAGTATTTCTCTTTACTTGCAATCATAAATTCGGGGAATGTCATCAATTGGTATGTCGGTGATTGCATGATTTCCTGAAAGTCTTTCACAGTCTAATTTGGGCACTAAGTATTTCGTCTAGGTTCAGTGCATGTTTCCAACACTTGATGCTTTATGATTTGGGTATATAGCTTCCACAAGAGCATTTCCTGCAAAGACATGTCTTGGTCCCCACTGGTAAGTCATTTCACTCGAACACAGAATCAATAGGCTGAACATGGAAAGGTTACTGCTAGAATACTTATTAGACTGCATGGATCTATTCTTTGATATTAAGGAAACAAATACACTGTGTTATTAACTGTACTTCATTGATGATTCTCAAGTCAGAAAGTACAGGTCTGACTTCCTGTCCTTCAATGCCTGAAAGGATGATCGTATCTGCAAAAGCACATAGTTAGAAGCACATCGCAGCTCAAACACACACACACCCAGAAATATAAACAAACACAAAGAAACACTCACATGGGCATGATTAGGCATGTTTTAAGTAAACTAACGCATTTTAAGTAAACTACCACTTAAGTTTACTGTTTTAAGTAAACACCACTGTTTTAAGTAAACTAACGCATTCCCCAGGAGTTTTAAGTGAACTCCCTGGGGAATACAAGGGGACACACCCTATGATTCATTCTTTAACTGAGTGCTGATATTGGATTGGTGGACCGCGTACCTGATGGGTGGGTGGGGTGTTCGAGGTAGGCGGGGTTGAGTTATATAAGGGCTGATGCGGCCAGATGGCGTGTCATTTGAAGACTCTCTCGGAAGAGATAGCATCTTTCTGCAACGTGCGGTCCCAGCAGAGAAAGCTTGTGATCCTTGCTCCTGGCGACATGGAGGCCGATTCACTCCACTTGGGAGGTGAGTGGCAGTTCAACCACTTTTCAAAACTCACATCTTCTCGGCCAGATGCAGCTTTTGCTGAAATCCAGCGGACTTCTCTACCTGAGAAGTCACCACTGTCATCTGAGACCCATGTCGACCTCTGTGATGGTTTGGCTCCTGTGGCAAGACAGCCTGCCCCTGGGGAGAAGCTTCCTCTCAGTAGCAGGAGACCTGCTGCGGTGGGGGCTGGGCTCCAGAATATGGGAAATACTTGCTATGTGAATGCTTCCCTGCAGTGCCTGACATACACACCACCCCTTGCCAACTACATGCTGTCCCGGGAGCACTCTCAACTTTGTCATCATCGCAAGTGCTGCATGCTGTGTACGATGGAAGCTCACATCACACGGGCCCTCCACCGTCCTGGCCACGTCATCCAGCCCTCCCAGGCATTGGTTGCTGGCTTCCATCGAGGCAAGCAGGAAGATGCCCATGAATTTCTGATGTTCATTGTGGATGCCATGAAAAAGGCATGCCTTCCCGGGCACAAGCAGGTAGATCATGACTCTGAGGACACCACCCTCATCCACCAGATATTTGGAGGCTGCTGGAGATCTCAAATCAAGTGTCTCCACTGCCAGGGCGTTTCGGACACCTTTGACCCTTACCTGGACATTGCCCTGGATATCCAGGCAGCTCAGAGTGTGAAGCAAGCTTTGGAACAGGTGGTGAAGCCCGAAGAACTCAATGGAGAGAATGCCTATCATTGTGGTCTTTGTCTCCAGAAGGCGCCTGCCTCCAAGACGTTCACTCTACACACTTCTGCCAAGGTCCTCATCCTTGTATTGAAGAGATTCTCCGATGTCACAGGCAACAAACTTGCCAAGAATGTGCAATACCCTGAGTGCCTTGACATGCAGCCATACATGTCTCAGCAGAACACAGGACCTCTTGTCTATGTCCTCTATGCTGTGCTGGTCCATGCTGGGTGGAGTTGTCACAACGGACATTACCTCTCTTATGTCAAAGCTCCAGGAGGCCAGTGGTATAAAATGGATGACGCCGAGGTCACTGCCTGTAGCATCGCTTCTGTCCTGAGTCAACAGGCCTATGTCCTCTTTTACATCCAGAAGAGTCAACTGGAAAGATGCAGTGAGAGTGTGTCAATAGGCAGGGAACCAGGAGCCCTTGGTGCTGAACACAAAGACAGGCGAGCAACGCAAGGAGAGCTCCAGAGAGAACCCTGCCTCCAGGTACCCGACTTGGAGGAGCACTTGGTGGAAAGAGCCACTCAGGAAAGCACCTTAGACCACTGGAAGTTCCTCCAAGAGCAAAACAAAACCAAGCCTGACTTCAACGTCAGAAAAGTCGAATGTACCCTGCCTCCCAACGTGCTTGTGATTCATCCATCAAAATACAAGAGTGGGATGAACAACCGTCATCCCGAACAGCAAAGCTCCCTGCTGAACCTCTCTTCAAGGAACCTGGCACCTCAGGAGTCCATGAACACTGGCACACTCACTTCTCTGCAAGGGAGGACCAGGAGATCCAAAGGGAGGAACAAACACAGCAAGAGGGCTCTGTTTGTGTGCCACTGATCTCAGGAAAAGTCTCCATGCAAACGCAGGAGTGTATGCGCACACACACTGACACACACACACATACACGTACACACACACACACCCACGGGGGGGGGGTTCGCGGCGCACACACACACACCATCACATACGCAGTCAATCCGACATAAAGTAATGAGGAGCCCAGGTGTCTGTGTACACAAGAGGGAAAACTGGATAGTGATGGCTGCGTTTCAGGATGAGCCCAGACATGGGAAACATCGAGTTTTGCAGTCGTGAGTCTTCTGAACCTGTGGAGGGATCTGTCTGTGTGTTTGTGTTCACGGTAGATGTCATTCAGTGTGAATTTCTGAATATGACATATTGCGGTGTAGGGTTGCGCGTGAGGTTATTGCAGGGGACGGGGTTGACTATTTTCTCTTGGGCTGTGTTTCATTCGTCAGTTGTTGGTGAGCACCAGAAGTTGAAATTTTGCGAACGTGGGACTTCTGAGGATCCTTCTCGCTACCTTGAGTAGTGGAAATAGGAACGCATTTGAAGAGAGGAAGGGTGTTCTTCTTTTGAACCTGCCTCGCCGTTTTTACATTACTTGTTGAATGGACGTCAGGCGCCCTAGGACTTGTGCCCTTGGTGGAACCCACAGAATGCTGGAGACAGACAGACAGACACACTTGCCTATTGAGTGGTGTCCATTTCCAATGAATTGAAGCAGAAAATCATCCCACTGGTATTTGAGTCATTTGGAAGTAAGTCGTATTGATAATAAAGGAAACCAAACACAGGAGCGTGTGTGTATTCAACTAAAATAAAATCAGCAAGCACTGAAATAAATCGCATTTGGTGTGCATCAAAATGGCGTCTGGGAGATTCCGGGTCAATCGTCCAGCTGCGAAAGGTGCATCTCTGAAGCACAGTCCCTGACCTGCAGTGAGACTTGTTCATCCGAGGTGCTGTTGCAGTGGAAATGATTGTGGGAAATGGCCCCTTCCTTTTGTGTATTCGCTGATTGGATTTCAGGCTCCGTTTCTCGTTCGGTACAGCGATCCAAGTTGACCAACCCGAGAGGAAAGATGTCCAGGGCATAACTCAGGGCTCCATACAACCACAGAATCTTGGGTGCAACCCTGCTCAAGCACACAAATGCGCGTATTAACAGTGTCTCTGTGTGTGACGTGTGTGCAAAGTACAGTGTGATGAGCATGACTGGCAGACAGGTGATCCATTGGGCTCACCTGAAAATCAGTTATGAGCATGAAAGAACACCGACGCCCAGGTCCCCGCTTCAGATATAACACCCACCAGCGTCTTGTGTGAAGCCACGGCATCTGGACTGCTCATGCTTCTGGGGATCATTCTCCTGAAAATGGTGGCTCCTTTCTCCCTGTGGAGCAACTCTCTACGCAGCGCTTCTTTCCTCCCCCAGGATTCATTTCATCGGGCCCCGGAAGCCTTCTGATTCAACACACCTGACCCATGAAAAGAAAAGGGAAAGAAAGGAGGCCAAAGGTCACACTCTCCTCATTCCACCATCCTCCCTAAAATCATCCTGATTTCATGGGCCCTGAGACCGGGGATGCTTCTGTACACCTCGAGGCCTTGGCGCCTGGCCCAAATTCTATTCTCTTTCTCATTATCTGAAAAATTTTAAGAAAATCCCTAGAGCCAGGATCTTTATTCCTAGTAAGCCGAAAGTCCCAAAGAAACACCCAAATTCTGTCCCTCTTAGTTTGGGAAACAAGTCTACCTTCATCAGCATGACATTTTCCACCAAATGTGGTAACTGCAAGTCCACCACACAATGCTTAACTGGAATTGGAAGCAACATCTCAGACGATGAAAAATACATGCAAGAATCCCTAAGACAAATGGTTTAGTTTTCCCTTTCTTACTAAAACAACTGCCAGTATTAACAATGGTACGCAAATCTCTTTTAGACGCCCTGCTTTTAAATCTCTATGTTTCTTCCTGAGACAGGGACTCATTCCCATCACCCAGGCATTTACAGTGTTTAATTCTGGTTATATGCTATTCTCAAATTTACAACTATTCATTTCATCTCTCTCAAATGTTGATCTATTATCACATACGTATTAAAATATTATCTCCCATGCTGCGTGATATGTTGTTTTTATATTCATCCTTTCTTAAATGAACCAAAGGTTTTAGTTGGATTAGATTGTGATTAGTCAAGTTTTCTGATTTCATGATTTCTTAAATTGCGGTCAAACGACCTCAATCACTGGAAATAGAATGTCATGAGTATTTCTCTTTACTTGCAATCATAAATTCGGGGAATGTCATCAATTGGTATGTCGGTGATTGCATGATTTCCTGAAAGTCTTTCACAGTCTAATTTGGGCACTAAGTATTTCGTCTAGGTTCAGTGCATGTTTCCAACACTTGATGCTTCATGATTGGGGTATATAGCTTCCACAAGAGCATTTCCTGCAAAGACATGTCTTGGTCCCCACTGGTAAGTCATTTCACTCGAACACAGAATCAATAGGCTGAACATGGAAAGGTTACTGCTAGAATACTTATTAGACTGCATGGATCTATTCTTTGATATTAAGGAAACAAATACACTGTGTTATTAACTGTACTTCATTGATGATTCTCAAGTCAGAAAGTACAGGTCTGACTTCCTGTCCTTCAGTGCCTGAAAGGATGATCGTATCTGCCAAAAGCACATAGTTAGAAGCACACCGCAGCTCAAACACACACACACCCAGAAATATAAACAAACACAAAGAAACACTCACATGGGCATGATTCTGCATGTTTTAAGTAAACTAAGGCATTTTAAGTAAACTACCACTTAAGTGTACTGTTTTAAGTAAACACCACTGTTTTAAGTAAACTAACGCATTCCCCAGGAGTTTTAAGTGAACTCCCTGGGGAATACAAGGGGACACACCCTATGATTCGTTCTTTAACTGAGTGCTGATATTGGATTGGTGGACCGCGTACCTGATGGGTGGGTGGGGTGTTCGAGGTAGGCGGGGTTGAGTTATATAAGGGCTGATGCGGCCAGATGGCGTGTCATTTGAAGACTCTCTCGGAAGAGATAGCATCTTTCTGCAACGTGCGGTCCCAGCAGAGAAAGCTTGTGATCCTTGCTCCTGGCGACATGGAGGCCGATTCACTCCACTTGGGAGGTGAGTGGCAGTTCAACCACTTTTCAAAACTCACATCTTCTCGGCCAGATGCAGCTTTTGCTGAAATCCAGCGGACTTCTCTACCTGAGAAGTCACCACTGTCATCTGAGACCCATGTCGACCTCTGTGATGGTTTGGCTCCTGTGGCAAGACAGCCTGCCCCTGGGGAGAAGCTTCCTCTCAGTAGCAGGAGACCTGCTGCGGTGGGGGCTGGGCTCCAGAATATGGGAAATACTTGCTATGTGAATGCTTCCCTGCAGTGCCTGACATACACACCACCCCTTGCCAACTACATGCTGTCCCGGGAGCACTCTCAACTTTGTCATCATCGCAAGTGCTGCATGCTGTGTACGATGGAAGCTCACATCACACGGGCCCTCCACCGTCCTGGCCACGTCATCCAGCCCTCACAGGCATTGGTTGCTGGCTTCCATCGAGGCAAGCAGGAAGATGCCCATGAATTTCTGATGTTCATTGTGGATGCCATGAAAAAGGCATGCCTTCCCGGGCACAAGCAGGTAGATCATGACTCTGAGGACACCACCCTCATCCACCAGATATTTGGAGGCTGCTGGAGATCTCAAATCAAGTGTCTCCACTGCCAGGGCGTTTCGGACACCTTTGACCCTTACCTGGACATTGCCCTGGATATCCAGGCAGCTCAGAGTGTGAAGCAAGCTTTGGAACAGGTGGTGAAGCCCGAAGAACTCAATGGAGAGAATGCCTATCATTGTGGTCTTTGTCTCCAGAAGGCGCCTGCCTCCAAGACGTTCACTCTACACACTTCTGCCAAGGTCCTCATCCTTGTATTGAAGAGATTCTCCGATGTCACAGGCAACAAACTTGCCAAGAATGTGCAATACCCTGAGTGCCTTGACATGCAGCCATACATGTCTCAGCAGAACACAGGACCTCTTGTCTATGTCCTCTATGCTGTGCTGGTCCATGCTGGGTGGAGTTGTCACAACGGACATTACCTCTCTTATGTCAAAGCTCCAGGAGGCCAGTGGTATAAAATGGATGACGCCGAGGTCACTGCCTGTAGCATCGCTTCTGTCCTGAGTCAACAGGCCTATGTCCTCTTTTACATCCAGAAGAGTCAACTGGAAAGATGCAGTGAGAGTGTGTCAATAGGCAGGGAACCAGGAGCCCTTGGTGCTGAACACAAAGACAGGCGAGCAACGCAAGGAGAGCTCCAGAGAGAACCCTGCCTCCAGGTACCCGACTTGGAGGAGCACTTGGTGGAAAGAGCCACTCAGGAAAGCACCTTAGACCACTGGAAGTTCCTCCAAGAGCAAAACAAAACCAAGCCTGACTTCAACGTCAGAAAAGTCGAATGTACCCTGCCTCCCAACGTGCTTGTGATTCATCCATCAAAATACAAGAGTGGGATGAACAACCGTCATCCCGAACAGCAAAGCTCCCTGCTGAACCTCTCTTCAAGGAACCTGGCACCTCAGGAGTCCATGAACACTGGCACACTCACTTCTCTGCAAGGGAGGACCAGGAGATCCAAAGGGAGGAACAAACACAGCAAGAGGGCTCTGTTTGTGTGCCACTGATCTCAGGAAAAGTCTCCATGCAAACGCAGGAGTGTATGCGCACACACACTGACACACACACACATACACGTACACACACACACACCCACGGGGGGGAGGTTCGCGGCGCACACACACACACCATCACATACGCAGTCAATCCGACATAAAGTAATGAGGAGCCCAGGTGTCTGTGTACACAAGAGGGAAAACTGGATAGTGATGGCTGCGTTTCAGGATGAGCCCAGACATGGGAAACATCGAGTTTTGCAGTCGTGAGTCTTCTGAACCTGTGGAGGGATCTGTCTGTGTGTTTGTGTTCACGGTAGATGTCATTCAGTGTGAATTTCTGAATATGACATATTGCGGTGTAGGGTTGCGCGTGAGGTTATTGCAGGGGACGGGGTTGACTATTTTCTCTTGGGCTGTGTTTCATTCGTCAGTTGTTGGTGAGCACCAGAAGTTGAAATTTTGCGAACGTGGGACTTCTGTGGATCCTTCTCGCTACCTTGAGTAGTGGAAACTGGAACGCATTTGAAGAGAGGAAGGGTGTTCTTCTTTTGAACCTGCCTCGCCGTTTTTACATTACTTGTTGAATGGACGTCAGGCGCCCTAGGACTTGTGCCCTTGGTGGAACCCACAGAATGCTGGAGACAGACAGACAGACACACTTGCCTATTGAGTGGTGTCCATTTCCAATGAATTGAAGCAGAAAATCATCCCACTGGTATGTGAGTCATTTGGAAGTAAGTCGTATTGATAATAAAGGAAATCAAACACAGGAGCGTGTGTGTATTCAACTAAAATAAAATCAGCAAGCACTGAAATAAATCGCATTTGGTGTGCATCAAAATGGCGTCTGGGAGATTCCGGGTCAATCGTCCAGCTGCGAAAGGTGCATCTCTGAAGCACAGTCCCTGACCTGCAGTGAGACTTGTTCATCCGAGGTGCTGTTGCAGTGGAAATGATTGTGGGAAATGGCCCCTTCCTTTTGTGTATTCGCTGATTGGATTTCAGGCTCCGTTTCTCGTTCGGTACAGCGATCCAAGTTGACCAACCCGAGAGGAAAGATGTCCAGGGCATAACTCAGGGCTCCATACAACCACAGAATCTTGGGTGCAACCCTGCTCAAGCACACAAATGCGCGTATTAACAGTGTCTCTGTGTGTGACGTGTGTGCAAAGTACAGTGTGATGAGCATGACTGGCAGACAGGTGATCCATTGGGCTCACCTGAAAATCAGTTATGAGCATGAAAGAACACCGACGCCCAGGTCCCCGCTTCAGACATAACACCCACCAGCGTCTTGTGTGAAGCCACGGCATCTGGACTGCTCATGCTTCTGGGGATCATTCTCCTGAAAATGGTGGCTCCTTTCTCCCTGTGGAGCAACTCTCTACGCAGCGCTTCTTTCCTCCCCCAGGATTCATTTCATCGGGCCCCGGAAGCCTTCTGATTCAACACACCTGACCCATGAAAAGAAAAGGGAAAGAAAGGAGGCCAAAGGTCACACTCTCCTCATTCCACCATCCTCCCTAAAATCATCCTGATTTCATGGGCCCTGAGACCGGGGATGCTTCTGTACACCTCGAGGCCTTGGCGCCTGGCCCAAATTCTATTCTCTTTCTCATTATCTGAAAAATTTTAAGAAAATCCCTAGAGCCAGGATCTTTATTCCTAGTAAGCCGAAAGTCCCAAAGAAACACCCAAATTCTGTCCCTCTTAGTTTGGGAAACAAGTCTACCTTCATCAGCATGACATTTTCCACCAAATGTGGTAACTGCAAGTCCACCACACAATGCTTAACTGGAATTGGAAGCAACATCTCAGACGATGAAAAATACATGCAAGAATCCCTAAGACAAATGGTTTATTTTTCCCTTTCTTACTAAAACAACTGCCAGTATTAACAATGGTACGCAAATCTCTTTTAGACGCCCTGCTTTTAAATCTCTATGTTTCTTCCTGAGACAGGGACTCATTCCCATCACCCAGGCATTTACAGTGTTTAATTCTGGTTATATGCTATTCTCAAATTTACAACTATTCATTTCATCTCTCTCAAATGTTGATCTATTATCACATACGTATTAAAATATTATCTCCCATGCTGCGTGATATGTTGTTTTTATATTCATCCTTTCTTAAATGAACCAAAGGTTTTAGTTGGATTAGATTGTGATTAGTCAAGTTTTCTGATTTCATGATTTCTTAAATTGCGGTCAAACGACCTCAATCACTGGAAATAGAATGTCATGAGTATTTCTCTTTACTTGCAATCATAAATTCGGGGAATGTCATCAATTGGTATGTCGGTGATTGCATGATTTCCTGAAAGTCTTTCACAGTCTAATTTGGGCACTAAGTATTTCGTCTAGGTTCAGTGCATGTTTCCAACACTTGATGCTTCATGATTGGGGTATATAGCTTCCACAAGAGCATTTCCTGCAAAGACATGTCTTGGTCCCCACTGGTAAGTCATTTCACTCGAACACAGAATCAATAGGCTGAACATGGAAAGGTTACTGCTAGAATACTTATTAGACTGCATGGATCTATTCTTTGATATTAAGGAAACAAATACACTGTGTTATTAACTGTACTTCATTGATGATTCTCAAGTCAGAAAGTACAGGTCTGACTTCCTGTCCTTCAGTGCCTGAAAGGATGATCGTATCTGCCAAAAGCACATAGTTAGAAGCACACCGCAGCTCAAACACACACACACCCAGAAATATAAACAAACACAAAGAAACACTCACATGGGCATGATTCTGCATGTTTTAAGTAAACTAAGGCATTTTAAGTAAACTACCACTTAAGTGTACTGTTTTAAGTAAACACCACTGTTTTAAGTAAACTAACGCATTCCCCAGGAGTTTTAAGTGAACTCCCTGGGGAATACAAGGGGACACACCCTATGATTCGTTCTTTAACTGAGTGCTGATATTGGATTGGTGGACCGCGTACCTGATGGGTGGGTGGGGTGTTCGAGGTAGGCGGGGTTGAGTTATATAAGGGCTGATGCGGCCAGATGGCGTGTCATTTGAAGACTCTCTCGGAAGAGATAGCATCTTTCTGCAACGTGCGGTCCCAGCAGAGAAAGCTTGTGATCCTTGCTCCTGGCGACATGGAGGCCGATTCACTCCACTTGGGAGGTGAGTGGCAGTTCAACCACTTTTCAAAACTCACATCTTCTCGGCCAGATGCAGCTTTTGCTGAAATCCAGCGGACTTCTCTACCTGAGAAGTCACCACTGTCATCTGAGACCCATGTCGACCTCTGTGATGGTTTGGCTCCTGTGGCAAGACAGCCTGCCCCTGGGGAGAAGCTTCCTCTCAGTAGCAGGAGACCTGCTGCGGTGGGGGCTGGGCTCCAGAATATGGGAAATACTTGCTATGTGAATGCTTCCCTGCAGTGCCTGACATACACACCACCCCTTGCCAACTACATGCTGTCCCGGGAGCACTCTCAACTTTGTCATCATCGCAAGTGCTGCATGCTGTGTACGATGGAAGCTCACATCACACGGGCCCTCCACCGTCCTGGCCACGTCATCCAGCCCTCCCAGGCATTGGTTGCTGGCTTCCATCGAGGCAAGCAGGAAGATGCCCATGAATTTCTGATGTTCATTGTGGATGCCATGAAAAAGGCATGCCTTCCCGGGCACAAGCAGGTAGATCATGACTCTGAGGACACCACCCTCATCCACCAGATATTTGGAGGCTGCTGGAGATCTCAAATCAAGTGTCTCCACTGCCAGGGCGTTTCGGACACCTTTGACCCTTACCTGGACATTGCCCTGGATATCCAGGCAGCTCAGAGTGTGAAGCAAGCTTTGGAACAGGTGGTGAAGCCCGAAGAACTCAATGGAGAGAATGCCTATCATTGTGGTCTTTGTCTCCAGAAGGCGCCTGCCTCCAAGACGTTCACTCTACACACTTCTGCCAAGGTCCTCATCCTTGTATTGAAGAGATTCTCCGATGTCACAGGCAACAAACTTGCCAAGAATGTGCAATACCCTGAGTGCCTTGACATGCAGCCATACATGTCTCAGCAGAACACAGGACCTCTTGTCTATGTCCTCTATGCTGTGCTGGTCCATGCTGGGTGGAGTTGTCACAACGGACATTACCTCTCTTATGTCAAAGCTCCAGGAGGCCAGTGGTATAAAATGGATGACGCCGAGGTCACTGCCTGTAGCATCGCTTCTGTCCTGAGTCAACAGGCCTATGTCCTCTTTTACATCCAGAAGAGTCAACTGGAAAGATGCAGTGAGAGTGTGTCAATAGGCAGGGAACCAGGAGCCCTTGGTGCTGAACACAAAGACAGGCGAGCAACGCAAGGAGAGCTCCAGAGAGAACCCTGCCTCCAGGTACCCGACTTGGAGGAGCACTTGGTGGAAAGAGCCACTCAGGAAAGCACCTTAGACCACTGGAAGTTCCTCCAAGAGCAAAACAAAACCAAGCCTGACTTCAACGTCAGAAAAGTCGAATGTACCCTGCCTCCCAACGTGCTTGTGATTCATCCATCAAAATACAAGAGTGGGATGAACAACCGTCATCCCGAACAGCAAAGCTCCCTGATGAACCTCTCTTCAAGGAACCTGGCACCTCAGGAGTCCATGAACACTGGCACACTCACTTCTCTGCAAGGGAGGACCAGGAGATCCAAAGGGAGGAACAAACACAGCAAGAGGGCTCTGTTTGTGTGCCACTGATCTCAGGAAAAGTCTCCATGCAAACGCAGGAGTGTATGCGCACACACACTGACACACACACACATACACGTACACACACACACACCCACGGGGGGGAGGTTCGCGGCGCACACACACACACCATCACATACGCAGTCAATCCGACATAAAGTAATGAGGAGCCCAGGTGTCTGTGTACACAAGAGGGAAAACTGGATAGTGATGGCTGCGTTTCAGGATGAGCCCAGACATGGGAAACATCGAGTTTTGCAGTCGTGAGTCTTCTGAACCTGTGGAGGGATCTGTCTGTGTGTTTGTGTTCACGGTAGATGTCATTCAGTGTGAATTTCTGAATATGACATATTGCGGTGTAGGGTTGCGCGTGAGGTTATTGCAGGGGACGGGGTTGACTATTTTCTCTTGGGCTGTGTTTCATTCGTCAGTTGTTGGTGAGCACCAGAAGTTGAAATTTTGCGAACGTGGGACTTCTGTGGATCCTTCTCGCTACCTTGAGTAGTGGAAACTGGAACGCATTTGAAGAGAGGAAGGGTGTTCTTCTTTTGAACCTGCCTCGCCGTTTTTACATTACTTGTTGAATGGACGTCAGGCGCCCTAGGACTTGTGCCCTTGGTGGAACCCACAGAATGCTGGAGACAGACAGACAGACACACTTGCCTATTGAGTGGTGTCCATTTCCAATGAATTGAAGCAGAAAATCATCCCACTGGTATGTGAGTCATTTGGAAGTAAGTCGTATTGATAATAAAGGAAATCAAACACAGGAGCGTGTGTGTATTCAACTAAAATAAAATCAGCAAGCACTGAAATAAATCGCATTTGGTGTGCATCAAAATGGCGTCTGGGAGATTCCGGGTCAATCGTCCAGCTGCGAAAGGTGCATCTCTGAAGCACAGTCCCTGACCTGCAGTGAGACTTGTTCATCCGAGGTGCTGTTGCAGTGGAAATGATTGTGGGAAATGGCCCCTTCCTTTTGTGTATTCGCTGATTGGATTTCAGGCTCCGTTTCTCGTTCGGTACAGCGATCCAAGTTGACCAACCCGAGAGGAAAGATGTCCAGGGCATAACTCAGGGCTCCATACAACCACAGAATCTTGGGTGCAACCCTGCTCAAGCACACAAATGCGCGTATTAACAGTGTCTCTGTGTGTGACGTGTGTGCAAAGTACAGTGTGATGAGCATGACTGGCAGACAGGTGATCCATTGGGCTCACCTGAAAATCAGTTATGAGCATGAAAGAACACCGACGCCCAGGTCCCCGCTTCAGACATAACACCCACCAGCGTCTTGTGTGAAGCCACGGCATCTGGACTGCTCATGCTTCTGGGGATCATTCTCCTGAAAATGGTGGCTCCTTTCTCCCTGTGGAGCAACTCTCTACGCAGCGCTTCTTTCCTCCCCCAGGACTCATTTCATCGGGCCCGGGAAGCCTTCTGATTCAACACACCTGACCCATGAAAAGAAAAGGGAAAGAAAGGAGGCCAAAGGTCACACTCTCCTCATTCCACCATCCTCCCTAAAATCATCCTGATTTCATGGGCCCTGAGACCGGGGATGCTTCTGTACACCTCGAGGCCTTGGCGCCTGGCCCAAATTCTATTCTCTTTCTCATTATCTGAAAAATTTTAAGAAAATCCCTAGAGCCAGGATCTTTATTCCTAGTAAGCCGAAAGTCCCAAAGAAACACCCAAATTCTGTCCCTCTTAGTTTGGGAAACAAGTCTACCTTCATCAGCATGACATTTTCCACCAAATGTGGTAACTGCAAGTCCACCACACAATGCTTAACTGGAATTGGAAGCAACATCTCAGACGATGAAAAATACATGCAAGAATCCCTAAGACAAATGGTTTATTTTTCCCTTTCTTACTAAAACAACTGCCAGTATTAACAATGGTACGCAAATCTCTTTTAGACGCCCTGCTTTTAAATCTCTATGTTTCTTCCTGAGACAGGGACTCATTCCCATCACCCAGGCATTTACAGTGTTTAATTCTGGTTATATGCTATTCTCAAATTTACAACTATTCATTTCATCTCTCTCAAATGTTGATCTATTATCACATACGTATTAAAATATTATCTCCCATGCTGCGTGATATGTTGTTTTTATATTCATCCTTTCTTAAATGAACCAAAGGTTTTAGTTGGATTAGATTGTGATTAGTCAAGTTTTCCGATTTCATGATTTCGTAAATTGCGGTCAAACGACCTCAATCACTGGAAATAGAATGTCATGAGTATTTCTCTTTACTTGCAATCATAAATTCGGGGAATGTCATCAATTGGTATGTCGGTGATTGCATGATTTCCTGAAAGTCTTTCACAGTCTAATTTGGGCACTAAGTATTTCGTCTAGGTTCAGTGCATGTTTCCAACACTTGATGCTTCATGATTGGGGTATATAGCTTCCACAAGAGCATTTCCTGCAAAGACATGTCTTGGTCCCCACTGGTAAGTCATTTCACTCGAACACAGAATCAATAGGCTGAACATGGAAAGGTTACTGCTAGAATACTTATTAGACTGCATGGATCTATTCTTTGATATTAAGGAAACAAATACACTGTGTTATTAACTGTACTTCATTGATGATTCTCAAGTCAGAAAGTACAGGTCTGACTTCCTGTCCTTCAGTGCCTGAAAGGATGATCGTATCTGCCAAAAGCACATAGTTAGAAGCACATCGCAGCTCAAACACACACACACCCAGAAATATAAACAAACACAAAGAAACACTCACATGGGCATGATTCTGCATGTTTTAAGTAAACTAAGGCATTTTAAGTAAACTACCACTTAAGTGTACTGTTTTAAGTAAACACCACTGTTTTAAGTAAACTAACGCATTCCCCAGGAGTTTTAAGTGAACTCCCTGGGGAATACAAGGGGACACACCCTATGATTCGTTCTTTAACTGAGTGCTGATATTGGATTGGTGGACCGCGTACCTGATGGGTGGGTGGGGTGTTCGAGGTAGGCGGGGTTGAGTTATATAAGGGCTGATGCGGCCAGATGGCGTGTCATTTGAAGACTCTCTCGGAAGAGATAGCATCTTTCTGCAACGTGCGGTCCCAGCAGAGAAAGCTTGTGATCCTTGCTCCTGGCGACATGGAGGCCGATTCACTCCACTTGGGAGGTGAGTGGCAGTTCAACCACTTTTCAAAACTCACATCTTCTCGGCCAGATGCAGCTTTTGCTGAAATCCAGCGGACTTCTCTACCTGAGAAGTCACCACTGTCATCTGAGACCCATGTCGACCTCTGTGATGGTTTGGCTCCTGTGGCAAGACAGCCTGCCCCTGGGGAGAAGCTTCCTCTCAGTAGCAGGAGACCTGCTGCGGTGGGGGCTGGGCTCCAGAATATGGGAAATACTTGCTATGTGAATGCTTCCCTGCAGTGCCTGACATACACACCACCCCTTGCCAACTACATGCTGTCCCGGGAGCACTCTCAACTTTGTCATCATCGCAAGTGCTGCATGCTGTGTACGATGGAAGCTCACATCACACGGGCCCTCCACCGTCCTGGCCACGTCATCCAGCCCTCCCAGGCATTGGTTGCTGGCTTCCATCGAGGCAAGCAGGAAGATGCCCATGAATTTCTGATGTTCATTGTGGATGCCATGAAAAAGGCATGCCTTCCCGGGCACAAGCAGGTAGATCATGACTCTGAGGACACCACCCTCATCCACCAGATATTTGGAGGCTGCTGGAGATCTCAAATCAAGTGTCTCCACTGCCAGGGCGTTTCGGACACCTTTGACCCTTACCTGGACATTGCCCTGGATATCCAGGCAGCTCAGAGTGTGAAGCAAGCTTTGGAACAGGTGGTGAAGCCCGAAGAACTCAATGGAGAGAATGCCTATCATTGTGGTCTTTGTCTCCAGAAGGCGCCTGCCTCCAAGACGTTCACTCTACACACTTCTGCCAAGGTCCTCATCCTTGTATTGAAGAGATTCTCCGATGTCACAGGCAACAAACTTGCCAAGAATGTGCAATACCCTGAGTGCCTTGACATGCAGCCATACATGTCTCAGCAGAACACAGGACCTCTTGTCTATGTCCTCTATGCTGTGCTGGTCCATGCTGGGTGGAGTTGTCACAACGGACATTACCTCTCTTATGTCAAAGCTCCAGGAGGCCAGTGGTATAAAATGGATGACGCCGAGGTCACTGCCTGTAGCATCGCTTCTGTCCTGAGTCAACAGGCCTATGTCCTCTTTTACATCCAGAAGAGTCAACTGGAAAGATGCAGTGAGAGTGTGTCAATAGGCAGGGAACCAGGAGCCCTTGGTGCTGAACACAAAGACAGGCGAGCAACGCAAGGAGAGCTCCAGAGAGAACCCTGCCTCCAGGTACCCGACTTGGAGGAGCACTTGGTGGAAAGAGCCACTCAGGAAAGCACCTTAGACCACTGGAAGTTCCTCCAAGAGCAAAACAAAACCAAGCCTGACTTCAACGTCAGAAAAGTCGAATGTACCCTGCCTCCCAACGTGCTTGTGATTCATCCATCAAAATACAAGAGTGGGATGAACAACCGTCATCCCGAACAGCAAAGCTCCCTGCTGAACCTCTCTTCAAGGAACCTGGCACCTCAGGAGTCCATGAACACTGGCACACTCACTTCTCTGCAAGGGAGGACCAGGAGATCCAAAGGGAGGAACAAACACAGCAAGAGGGCTCTGTTTGTGTGCCACTGATCTCAGGAAAAGTCTCCATGCAAACGCAGGAGTGTATGCGCACACACACTGACACACACACACATACACGTACACACACACACACCCACGGGGGGGAGGTTCGCGGCGCACACACACACACCATCACATACGCAGTCAATCCGACATAAAGTAATGAGGAGCCCAGGTGTCTGTGTACACAAGAGGGAAAACTGGATAGTGATGGCTGCGTTTCAGGATGAGCCCAGACATGGGAAACATCGAGTTTTGCAGTCGTGAGTCTTCTGAACCTGTGGAGGGATCTGTCTGTGTGTTTGTGTTCACGGTAGATGTCATTCAGTGTGAATTTCTGAATATGACATATTGCGGTGTAGGGTTGCGCGTGAGGTTATTGCAGGGGACGGGGTTGACTATTTTCTCTTGGGCTGTGTTTCATTCGTCAGTTGTTGGTGAGCACCAGAAGTTGAAATTTTGCGAACGTGGGACTTCTGTGGATCCTTCTCGCTACCTTGAGTAGTGGAAACTGGAACGCATTTGAAGAGAGGAAGGGTGTTCTTCTTTTGAACCTGCCTCGCCGTTTTTACATTACTTGTTGAATGGACGTCAGGCGCCCTAGGACTTGTGCCCTTGGTGGAACCCACAGAATGCTGGAGACAGACAGACAGACACACTTGCCTATTGAGTGGTGTCCATTTCCAATGAATTGAAGCAGAAAATCATCCCACTGGTATGTGAGTCATTTGGAAGTAAGTCGTATTGATAATAAAGGAAATCAAACACAGGAGCGTGTGTGTATTCAACTAAAATAAAATCAGCAAGCACTGAAATAAATCGCATTTGGTGTGCATCAAAATGGCGTCTGGGAGATTCCGGGTCAATCGTCCAGCTGCGAAAGGTGCATCTCTGAAGCACAGTCCCTGACCTGCAGTGAGACTTGTTCATCCGAGGTGCTGTTGCAGTGGAAATGATTGTGGGAAATGGCCCCTTCCTTTTGTGTATTCGCTGATTGGATTTCAGGCTCCGTTTCTCGTTCGGTACAGCGATCCAAGTTGACCAACCCGAGAGGAAAGATGTCCAGGGCATAACTCAGGGCTCCATACAACCACAGAATCTTGGGTGCAACCCTGCTCAAGCACACAAATGCGCGTATTAACAGTGTCTCTGTGTGTGACGTGTGTGCAAAGTACAGTGTGATGAGCATGACTGGCAGACAGGTGATCCATTGGGCTCACCTGAAAATCAGTTATGAGCATGAAAGAACACCGACGCCCAGGTCCCCGCTTCAGACATAACACCCACCACCGTCTTGTGTGAAGCCACGGCATCTGGACTGCTCATGCTTCTGGGGATCATTCTCCTGAAAATGGTGGCTCCTTTCTCCCTGTGGAGCAACTCTCTACGCAGCGCTTCTTTCCTCCCCCAGGACTCATTTCATCGGGCCCGGGAAGCCTTCTGATTCAACACACCTGACCCATGAAAAGAAAAGGGAAAGAAAGGAGGCCAAAGGTCACACTCTCCTCATTCCACCATCCTCCCTAAAATCATCCTGATTTCATGGGCCCTGAGACCGGGGATGCTTCTGTACACCTCGAGGCCTTGGCGCCTGGCCCAAATTCTATTCTCTTTCTCATTATCTGAAAAATTTTAAGAAAATCCCTAGAGCCAGGATCTTTATTCCTAGTAAGCCGAAAGTCCCAAAGAAACACCCAAATTCTGTCCCTCTTAGTTTGGGAAACAAGTCTACCTTCATCAGCATGACATTTTCCACCAAATGTGGTAACTGCAAGTCCACCACACAATGCTTAACTGGAATTGGAAGCAACATCTCAGACGATGAAAAATACATGCAAGAATCCCTAAGACAAATGGTTTAGTTTTCCCTTTCTTACTAAAACAACTGCCAGTATTAACAATGGTACGCAAATCTCTTTTAGACGCCCTGCTTTTAAATCTCTATGTTTCTTCCTGAGACAGGGACTCATTCCCATCACCCAGGCATTTACAGTGTTTAATTCTGGTTATATGCTATTCTCAAATTTACAACTATTCATTTCATCTCTCTCAAATGTTGATCTATTATCACATACGTATTAAAATATTATCTCCCATGCTGCGTGATATGTTGTTTTTATATTCATCCTTTCTTAAATGAACCAGAGGTTTTAGTTGGATTAGATTGTGATTAGTCAAGTTTTCCGATTTCATGATTTCGTAAATTGCGGTCAAACGACCTCAATCACTGGAAATAGAATGTCATGAGTATTTCTCTTTACTTGCAATCATAAATTCGGGGAATGTCATCAATTGGTATGTCGGTGATTGCATGATTTCCTGAAAGTCTTTCACAGTCTAATTTGGGCACTAAGTATTTCGTCTAGGTTCAGTGCATGTTTCCAACACTTGATGCTTCATGATTGGGGTATATAGCTTCCACAAGAGCATTTCCTGCAAAGACATGTCTTGGTCCCCACTGGTAAGTCATTTCACTCGAACACAGAATCAATAGGCTGAACATGGAAAGGTTACTGCTAGAATACTTATTAGACTGCATGGATCTATTCTTTGATATTAAGGAAACAAATACACTGTGTTATTAACTGTACTTCATTGATGATTCTCAAGTCAGAAAGTACAGGTCTGACTTCCTGTCCTTCAGTGCCTGAAAGGATGATCGTATCTGCCAAAAGCACATAGTTAGAAGCACATCGCAGCTCAAACACACACACACCCAGAAATATAAACAAACACAAAGAAACACTCACATGGGCATGATTCTGCATGTTTTAAGTAAACTAAGGCATTTTAAGTAAACTACCACTTAAGTTTACTGTTTTAAGTAAACACCACTGTTTTAAGTAAACTAACGCATTCCCCAGGAGTTTTAAGTGAACTCCCTGGGGAATACAAGGGGACACACCTTATGATTCGTTCTTTAACTGAGTGCTGATATTGGATTGGTGGACCGCGTACCTGATGGGTGGGTGGGGTGTTCGAGGTAGGCGGGGTTGAGTTATATAAGGGCTGATGCGGCCAGATGGCGTGTCATTTGAAGACTCTCTCGGAAGAGATAGCATCTTTCTGCAACGTGCGGTCCCAGCAGAGAAAGCTTGTGATCCTTGCTCCTGGCGACATGGAGGCCGATTCACTCCACTTGGGAGGTGAGTGGCAGTTCAACCACTTTTCAAAACTCACATCTTCTCGGCCAGATGCAGCTTTTGCTGAAATCCAGCGGACTTCTCTACCTGAGAAGTCACCACTGTCATCTGAGACCCATGTCGACCTCTGTGATGGTTTGGCTCCTGTGGCAAGACAGCCTGCCCCTGGGGA
This sequence comes from Macaca fascicularis, assembly GCF_037993035.2. NCBI lineage: Eukaryota > Metazoa > Chordata > Mammalia > Primates > Cercopithecidae > Macaca > Macaca fascicularis. The sequence goes on along the minus strand of NC_088377.1, from coordinate 38,936,297 downwards.
GAAGCTTCCTCTCAGTAGCAGGAGACCTGCTGCGGTGGGGGCTGGGCTCCAGAATATGGGAAATACTTGCTATGTGAATGCTTCCCTGCAGTGCCTGACATACACACCACCCCTTGCCAACTACATGCTGTCCCGGGAGCACTCTCAACTTTGTCATCATCGCAAGTGCTGCATGCTGTGTACGATGGAAGCTCACATCACACGGGCCCTCCACCGTCCTGGCCACGTCATCCAGCCCTCCCAGGCATTGGTTGCTGGCTTCCATCGAGGCAAGCAGGAAGATGCCCATGAATTTCTGATGTTCATTGTGGATGCCATGAAAAAGGCATGCCTTCCCGGGCACAAGCAGGTAGATCATGACTCTGAGGACACCACCCTCATCCACCAGATATTTGGAGGCTGCTGGAGATCTCAAATCAAGTGTCTCCACTGCCAGGGCGTTTCGGACACCTTTGACCCTTACCTGGACATTGCCCTGGATATCCAGGCAGCTCAGAGTGTGAAGCAAGCTTTGGAACAGGTGGTGAAGCCCGAAGAACTCAATGGAGAGAATGCCTATCATTGTGGTCTTTGTCTCCAGAAGGCGCCTGCCTCCAAGACGTTCACTCTACACACTTCTGCCAAGGTCCTCATCCTTGTATTGAAGAGATTCTCCGATGTCACAGGCAACAAACTTGCCAAGAATGTGCAATACCCTGAGTGCCTTGACATGCAGCCATACATGTCTCAGCAGAACACAGGACCTCTTGTCTATGTCCTCTATGCTGTGCTGGTCCATGCTGGGTGGAGTTGTCACAACGGACATTACCTCTCTTATGTCAAAGCTCCAGGAGGCCAGTGGTATAAAATGGATGACGCCGAGGTCACTGCCTGTAGCATCGCTTCTGTCCTGAGTCAACAGGCCTATGTCCTCTTTTACATCCAGAAGAGTCAACTGGAAAGATGCAGTGAGAGTGTGTCAATAGGCAGGGAACCAGGAGCCCTTGGTGCTGAACACAAAGACAGGCGAGCAACGCAAGGAGAGCTCCAGAGAGAACCCTGCCTCCAGGTACCCGACTTGGAGGAGCACTTGGTGGAAAGAGCCACTCAGGAAAGCACCTTAGACCACTGGAAGTTCCTCCAAGAGCAAAACAAAACCAAGCCTGACTTCAACGTCAGAAAAGTCGAATGTACCCTGCCTCCCAACGTGCTTGTGATTCATCCATCAAAATACAAGAGTGGGATGAACAACCGTCATCCCGAACAGCAAAGCTCCCTGCTGAACCTCTCTTCAAGGAACCTGGCACCTCAGGAGTCCATGAACACTGGCACACTCACTTCTCTGCAAGGGAGGACCAGGAGATCCAAAGGGAGGAACAAACACAGCAAGAGGGCTCTGTTTGTGTGCCACTGATCTCAGGAAAAGTCTCCATGCAAACGCAGGAGTGTATGCGCACACACACTGACACACACACACATACACGTACACACACACACACCCACGGGGGGGGGGTTCGCGGCGCACACACACACACCATCACATACGCAGTCAATCCGACATAAAGTAATGAGGAGCCCAGGTGTCTGTGTACACAAGAGGGAAAACTGGATAGTGATGGCTGCGTTTCAGGATGAGCCCAGACATGGGAAACATCGAGTTTTGCAGTCGTGAGTCTTCTGAACCTGTGGAGGGATCTGTCTGTGTGTTTGTGTTCACGGTAGATGTCATTCAGTGTGAATTTCTGAATATGACATATTGCGGTGTAGGGTTGCGCGTGAGGTTATTGCAGGGGACGGGGTTGACTATTTTCTCTTGGGCTGTGTTTCATTCGTCAGTTGTTGGTGAGCACCAGAAGTTGAAATTTTGCGAACGTGGGACTTCTGTGGATCCTTCTCGCTACCTTGAGTAGTGGAAACTGGAACGCATTTGAAGAGAGGAAGGGTGTTCTTCTTTTGAACCTGCCTCGCCGTTTTTACATTACTTGTTGAATGGACGTCAGGCGCCCTAGGACTTGTGCCCTTGGTGGAACCCACAGAATGCTGGAGACAGACAGACAGACACACTTGCCTATTGAGTGGTGTCCATTTCCAATGAATTGAAGCAGAAAATCATCCCACTGGTATGTGAGTCATTTGGAAGTAAGTCGTATTGATAATAAAGGAAATCAAACACAGGAGCGTGTGTGTATTCAACTAAAATAAAATCAGCAAGCACTGAAATAAATCGCATTTGGTGTGCATCAAAATGGCGTCTGGGAGATTCCGGGTCAATCGTCCAGCTGCGAAAGGTGCATCTCTGAAGCACAGTCCCTGACCTGCAGTGAGACTTGTTCATCCGAGGTGCTGTTGCAGTGGAAATGATTGTGGGAAATGGCCCCTTCCTTTTGTGTATTCGCTGATTGGATTTCAGGCTCCGTTTCTCGTTCGGTACAGCGATCCAAGTTGACCAACCCGAGAGGAAAGATGTCCAGGGCATAACTCAGGGCTCCATACAACCACAGAATCTTGGGTGCAACCCTGCTCAAGCACACAAATGCGCGTATTAACAGTGTCTCTGTGTGTGACGTGTGTGCAAAGTACAGTGTGATGAGCATGACTGGCAGACAGGTGATCCATTGGGCTCACCTGAAAATCAGTTATGAGCATGAAAGAACACCGACGCCCAGGTCCCCGCTTCAGATATAACACCCACCAGCGTCTTGTGTGAAGCCACGGCATCTGGACTGCTCATGCTTCTGGGGATCATTCTCCTGAAAATGGTGGCTCCTTTCTCCCTGTGGAGCAACTCTCTACGCAGCGCTTCTTTCCTCCCCCAGGACTCATTTCATCGGGCCCGGGAAGCCTTCTGATTCAACACACCTGACCCATGAAAAGAAAAGGGAAAGAAAGGAGGCCAAAGGTCACACTCTCCTCATTCCACCATCCTCCCTAAAATCATCCTGATTTCATGGGCCCTGAGACCGGGGATGCTTCTGTACACCTCGAGGCCTTGGCGCCTGGCCCAAATTCTATTCTCTTTCTCATTATCTGAAAAATTTTAAGAAAATCCCTAGAGCCAGGATCTTTATTCCTAGTAAGCCGAAAGTCCCAAAGAAACACCCAAATTCTGTCCCTCTTAGTTTGGGAAACAAGTCTACCTTCATCAGCATGACATTTTCCACCAAATGTGGTAACTGCAAGTCCACCACACAATGCTTAACTGGAATTGGAAGCAACATCTCAGACGATGAAAAATACATGCAAGAATCCCTAAGACAAATGGTTTAGTTTTCCCTTTCTTACTAAAACAACTGCCAGTATTAACAATGGTACGCAAATCTCTTTTAGACGCCCTGCTTTTAAATCTCTATGTTTCTTCCTGAGACAGGGACTCATTCCCATCACCCAGGCATTTACAGTGTTTAATTCTGGTTATATGCTATTCTCAAATTTACAACTATTCATTTCATCTCTCTCAAATGTTGATCTATTATCACATACGTATTAAAATATTATCTCCCATGCTGCGTGATATGTTGTTTTTATATTCATCCTTTCTTAAATGAACCAAAGGTTTTAGTTGGATTAGATTGTGATTAGTCAAGTTTTCCGATTTCATGATTTCGTAAATTGCGGTCAAACGACCTCAATCACTGGAAATAGAATGTCATGAGTATTTCTCTTTACTTGCAATCATAAATTCGGGGAATGTCATCAATTGGTATGTCGGTGATTGCATGATTTCCTGAAAGTCTTTCACAGTCTAATTTGGGCACTAAGTATTTCGTCTAGGTTCAGTGCATGTTTCCAACACTTGATGCTTCATGATTGGGGTATATAGCTTCCACAAGAACATTTCCTGCAAAGACATGTCTTGGTCCCCACTGGTAAGTCATTTCACTCGAACACAGAATCAATAGGCTGAACATGGAAAGGTTACTGCTAGAATACTTATTAGACTGCATGGATCTATTCTTTGATATTAAGGAAACAAATACACTGTGTTATTAACTGTACTTCATTGATGATTCTCAAGTCAGAAAGTACAGGTCTGACTTCCTGTCCTTCAGTGCCTGAAAGGATGATCGTATCTGCCAAAAGCACATAGTTAGAAGCACATCGCAGCTCAAACACACACACACCCAGAAATATAAACAAACACAAAGAAACACTCACATGGGCATGATTCTGCATGTTTTAAGTAAACTAAGGCATTTTAAGTAAACTACCACTTAAGTGTACTGTTTTAAGTAAACACCACTGTTTTAAGTAAACTAACGCATTCCCCAGGAGTTTTAAGTGAACTCCCTGGGGAATACAAGGGGACACACCCTATGATTCGTTCTTTAACTGAGTGCTGATATTGGATTGGTGGACCGCGTACCTGATGGGTGGGTGGGGTGTTCGAGGTAGGCGGGGTTGAGTTATATAAGGGCTGATGCGGCCAGATGGCGTGTCATTTGAAGACTCTCTCGGAAGAGATAGCATCTTTCTGCAACGTGCGGTCCCAGCAGAGAAAGCTTGTGATCCTTGCTCCTGGCGACATGGAGGCCGATTCACTCCACTTGGGAGGTGAGTGGCAGTTCAACCACTTTTCAAAACTCACATCTTCTCGGCCAGATGCAGCTTTTGCTGAAATCCAGCGGACTTCTCTACCTGAGAAGTCACCACTGTCATCTGAGACCCATGTCGACCTCTGTGATGGTTTGGCTCCTGTGGCAAGACAGCCTGCCCCTGGGGAGAAGCTTCCTCTCAGTAGCAGGAGACCTGCTGCGGTGGGGGCTGGGCTCCAGAATATGGGAAATACTTGCTATGTGAATGCTTCCCTGCAGTGCCTGACATACACACCACCCCTTGCCAACTACATGCTGTCCCGGGAGCACTCTCAACTTTGTCATCATCGCAAGTGCTGCATGCTGTGTACGATGGAAGCTCACATCACACGGGCCCTCCACCGTCCTGGCCACGTCATCCAGCCCTCCCAGGCATTGGTTGCTGGCTTCCATCGAGGCAAGCAGGAAGATGCCCATGAATTTCTGATGTTCATTGTGGATGCCATGAAAAAGGCATGCCTTCCCGGGCACAAGCAGGTAGATCATGACTCTGAGGACACCACCCTCATCCACCAGATATTTGGAGGCTGCTGGAGATCTCAAATCAAGTGTCTCCACTGCCAGGGCGTTTCGGACACCTTTGACCCTTACCTGGACATTGCCCTGGATATCCAGGCAGCTCAGAGTGTGAAGCAAGCTTTGGAACAGGTGGTGAAGCCCGAAGAACTCAATGGAGAGAATGCCTATCATTGTGGTCTTTGTCTCCAGAAGGCGCCTGCCTCCAAGACGTTCACTCTACACACTTCTGCCAAGGTCCTCATCCTTGTATTGAAGAGATTCTCCGATGTCACAGGCAACAAACTTGCCAAGAATGTGCAATACCCTGAGTGCCTTGACATGCAGCCATACATGTCTCAGCAGAACACAGGACCTCTTGTCTATGTCCTCTATGCTGTGCTGGTCCATGCTGGGTGGAGTTGTCACAACGGACATTACCTCTCTTATGTCAAAGCTCCAGGAGGCCAGTGGTATAAAATGGATGACGCCGAGGTCACTGCCTGTAGCATCGCTTCTGTCCTGAGTCAACAGGCCTATGTCCTCTTTTACATCCAGAAGAGTCAACTGGAAAGATGCAGTGAGAGTGTGTCAATAGGCAGGGAACCAGGAGCCCTTGGTGCTGAACACAAAGACAGGCGAGCAACGCAAGGAGAGCTCCAGAGAGAACCCTGCCTCCAGGTACCCGACTTGGAGGAGCACTTGGTGGAAAGAGCCACTCAGGAAAGCACCTTAGACCACTGGAAGTTCCTCCAAGAGCAAAACAAAACCAAGCCTGACTTCAACGTCAGAAAAGTCGAATGTACCCTGCCTCCCAACGTGCTTGTGATTCATCCATCAAAATACAAGAGTGGGATGAACAACCGTCATCCCGAACAGCAAAGCTCCCTGCTGAACCTCTCTTCAAGGAACCTGGCACCTCAGGAGTCCATGAACACTGGCACACTCACTTCTCTGCAAGGGAGGACCAGGAGATCCAAAGGGAGGAACAAACACAGCAAGAGGGCTCTGTTTGTGTGCCAGTGATCTCAGGAAAAGTCTCCATGCAAACGCAGGAGTGCATGCGCACACACACTGACACACACACACATACACGTACACACACACACACCCACGAGGGGGTTCGCGCGCGCACACACACACACCATCACATACGCAGTCAATCCGACATAAAGTAATGAGGAGCCCAGGTGTCTGTGTACACAAGAGGGAAAACTGGATAGTGATGGCTGCGTTTCAGGATGACCCAGACAAGGGAAACATCGAGTTTTGCAGTCGTGAGTCTTCTGAACCTGTGGAGGGATCTGTCTGTGTGTTTGTGTTCACGGTAGATGTCATTCAGTGTGAATTTCTGAATATGACATATTGCGGTGTAGGGTTGCGCGTGAGGTTACTGCAGGGGACGGGGTTGACGATTTTCTCTTGGGGTGTGTTTCATTCGTCAGTTGTTGGTGAGCACCAGAAGTTGAAATTTTGCGAACGTGGGACTTCTGTGGATCCTTCTCGCTACCTTGAGTAGTGGAAACTGGAACGCATTTGAAGAGAGGAAGGGTGTTCTTCTTTTGAACCTGCCTCGCCGTTTTTGCATTACTTGTTGAATGGACGTCAGGCGCCCTAGGACTTGTGCCCTTGGTGGAACCCACAGAATGCTGGAGACAGACAGACAGACACACTTGCCTATTGAGTGGTGTCCATTTCCAATGAATTGAAGCAGAAAATCATCCCACTGGTATGTGAGTCATTTGGAAGTAAGTCGTATTGATAATAAAGGAAATCAAAGACAGGAGCGTGTGTGTATTCAACTAAAATAAAATCAGCAAGCACTGAAATAAATCGCATTTGGTGTGCATCAAAATGGCGTCTGGGAGATTCCGGGTCAATCGTCCAGCTGCGAAAGGTGCATCTCTGAAGCACAGTCCCTGACCTGCAGTGAGACTTGTTCATCCGAGGTGCTGTTGCAGTGGAAATGATTGTGGGAAATGGCCCCTTCCTTTTGTGTATTCGCTGATTGGATTTCAGGCTCCGTTTCTCGTTCGGTACAGCGATCCAAGTTGACCAACCCGAGAGGAAAGATGTCCAGGGCATAACTCAGGGCTCCATACAACCACAGAATCTTGGGTGCAACCCTGCTCAAGCACACAAATGCGCGTATTAACAGTGTCTCTGTGTGTGACGTGTGTGCAAAGTACAGTGTGATGAGCATGACTGGCAGACAGGTGATCCATTGGGCTCACCTGAAAATCAGTTATGAGCATGAAAGAACACCGACGCCCAGGTCCCCGCTTCAGATATAACACCCACCAGCGTCTTGTGTGAAGCCACGGCATCTGGACTGCTCATGCTTCTGGGGATCATTCTCCTGAAAATGGTGGCTCCTTTCTCCCTGTGGAGCAACTCTCTACGCAGCGCTTCTTTCCTCCCCCAGGACTCATTTCATCGGGCCCGGGAAGCCTTCTGATTCAACACACCTGACCCATGAAAAGAAAAGGGAAAGAAAGGAGGCCAAAGGTCACACTCTCCTCATTCCACCATCCTCCCTAAAATCATCCTGATTTCATGGGCCCTGAGACCGGGGATGCTTCTGTACACCTCGAGGCCTTGGCGCCTGGCCCAAATTCTATTCTCTTTCTCATTATCTGAAAAATTTTAAGAAAATCCCTAGAGCCAGGATCTTTATTCCTAGTAAGCCGAAAGTCCCAAAGAAACACCCAAATTCTGTCCCTCTTAGTTTGGGAAACAAGTCTACCTTCATCAGCATGACATTTTCCACCAAATGTGGTAACTGCAAGTCCACCACACAATGCTTAACTGGAATTGGAAGCAACATCTCAGACGATGAAAAATACATGCAAGAATCCCTAAGACAAATGGTTTAGTTTTCCCTTTCTTACTAAAACAACTGCCAGTATTAACAATGGTACGCAAATCTCTTTTAGACGCCCTGCTTTTAAATCTCTATGTTTCTTCCTGAGACAGGGACTCATTCCCATCACCCAGGCATTTACAGTGTTTAATTCTGGTTATATGCTATTCTCAAATTTACAACTATTCATTTCATCTCTCTCAAATGTTGATCTATTATCACATACGTATTAAAATATTATCTCCCATGCTGCGTGATATGTTGTTTTTATATTCATCCTTTCTTAAATGAACCAGAGGTTTTAGTTGGATTAGATTGTGATTAGTCAAGTTTTCCGATTTCATGATTTCGTAAATTGCGGTCAAACGACCTCAATCACTGGAAATAGAATGTCATGAGTATTTCTCTTTACTTGCAATCATAAATTCGGGGAATGTCATCAATTGGTATGTCGGTGATTGCATGATTTCCTGAAAGTCTTTCACAGTCTAATTTGGGCACTAAGTATTTCGTCTAGGTTCAGTGCATGTTTCCAACACTTGATGCTTCATGATTGGGGTATATAGCTTCCACAAGAGCATTTCCTGCAAAGACATGTCTTGGTCCCCACTGGTAAGTCATTTCACTCGAACACAGAATCAATAGGCTGAACATGGAAAGGTTACTGCTAGAATACTTATTAGACTGCATGGATCTATTCTTTGATATTAAGGAAACAAATACACTGTGTTATTAACTGTACTTCATTGATGATTCTCAAGTCAGAAAGTACAGGTCTGACTTCCTGTCCTTCAGTGCCTGAAAGGATGATCGTATCTGCCAAAAGCACATAGTTAGAAGCACATCGCAGCTCAAACACACACACACCCAGAAATATAAACAAACACAAAGAAACACTCACATGGGCATGATTCTGCATGTTTTAAGTAAACTAAGGCATTTTAAGTAAACTACCACTTAAGTTTACTGTTTTAAGTAAACACCACTGTTTTAAGTAAACTAACGCATTCCCCAGGAGTTTTAAGTGAACTCCCTGGGGAATACAAGGGGACACACCTTATGATTCGTTCTTTAACTGAGTGCTGATATTGGATTGGTGGACCGCGTACCTGATGGGTGGGTGGGGTGTTCGAGGTAGGCGGGGTTGAGTTATATAAGGGCTGATGCGGCCAGATGGCGTGTCATTTGAAGACTCTCTCGGAAGAGATAGCATCTTTCTGCAACGTGCGGTCCCAGCAGAGAAAGCTTGTGATCGTTGCTCCTGGCGACATGGAGGCCGATTCACTCCACTTGGGAGGTGAGTGGCAGTTCAACCACTTTTCAAAACTCACATCTTCTCGGCCAGATGCAGCTTTTGCTGAAATCCAGCGGACTTCTCTACCTGAGAAGTCACCACTGTCATCTGAGACCCATGTCGACCTCTGTGATGGTTTGGCTCCTGTGGCAAGACAGCCTGCCCCTGGGGAGAAGCTTCCTCTCAGTAGCAGGAGACCTGCTGCGGTGGGGGCTGGGCTCCAGAATATGGGAAATACTTGCTATGTGAATGCTTCCCTGCAGTGCCTGACATACACACCACCCCTTGCCAACTACATGCTGTCCCGGGAGCACTCTCAACTTTGTCATCATCGCAAGTGCTGCATGCTGTGTACGATGGAAGCTCACATCACACGGGCCCTCCACCGTCCTGGCCACGTCATCCAGCCCTCCCAGGCATTGGTTGCTGGCTTCCATCGAGGCAAGCAGGAAGATGCCCATGAATTTCTGATGTTCATTGTGGATGCCATGAAAAAGGCATGCCTTCCCGGGCACAAGCAGGTAGATCATGACTCTGAGGACACCACCCTCATCCACCAGATATTTGGAGGCTGCTGGAGATCTCAAATCAAGTGTCTCCACTGCCAGGGCGTTTCGGACACCTTTGACCCTTACCTGGACATTGCCCTGGATATCCAGGCAGCTCAGAGTGTGAAGCAAGCTTTGGAACAGGTGGTGAAGCCCGAAGAACTCAATGGAGAGAATGCCTATCATTGTGGTCTTTGTCTCCAGAAGGCGCCTGCCTCCAAGACGTTCACTCTACACACTTCTGCCAAGGTCCTCATCCTTGTATTGAAGAGATTCTCCGATGTCACAGGCAACAAACTTGCCAAGAATGTGCAATACCCTGAGTGCCTTGACATGCAGCCATACATGTCTCAGCAGAACACAGGACCTCTTGTCTATGTCCTCTATGCTGTGCTGGTCCATGCTGGGTGGAGTTGTCACAACGGACATTACCTCTCTTATGTCAAAGCTCCAGGAGGCCAGTGGTATAAAATGGATGACGCCGAGGTCACTGCCTGTAGCATCGCTTCTGTCCTGAGTCAACAGGCCTATGTCCTCTTTTACATCCAGAAGAGTCAACTGGAAAGATGCAGTGAGAGTGTGTCAATAGGCAGGGAACCAGGAGCCCTTGGTGCTGAACACAAAGACAGGCGAGCAACGCAAGGAGAGCTCCAGAGAGAACCCTGCCTCCAGGTACCCGACTTGGAGGAGCACTTGGTGGAAAGAGCCACTCAGGAAAGCACCTTAGACCACTGGAAGTTCCTCCAAGAGCAAAACAAAACCAAGCCTGACTTCAACGTCAGAAAAGTCGAATGTACCCTGCCTCCCAACGTGCTTGTGATTCATCCATCAAAATACAAGAGTGGGATGAACAACCGTCATCCCGAACAGCAAAGCTCCCTGCTGAACCTCTCTTCAAGGAACCTGGCACCTCAGGAGTCCATGAACACTGGCACACTCACTTCTCTGCAAGGGAGGACCAGGAGATCCAAAGGGAGGAACAAACACAGCAAGAGGGCTCTGTTTGTGTGCCACTGATCTCAGGAAAAGTCTCCATGCAAACGCAGGAGTGTATGCGCACACACACTGACACACACACACATACACGTACACACACACACACCCACGGGGGGGGGGTTCGCGGCGCACACACACACACCATCACATACGCAGTCAATCCGACATAAAGTAATGAGGAGCCCAGGTGTCTGTGTACACAAGAGGGAAAACTGGATAGTGATGGCTGCGTTTCAGGATGAGCCCAGACATGGGAAACATCGAGTTTTGCAGTCGTGAGTCTTCTGAACCTGTGGAGGGATCTGTCTGTGTGTTTGTGTTCACGGTAGATGTCATTCAGTGTGAATTTCTGAATATGACATATTGCGGTGTAGGGTTGCGCGTGAGGTTATTGCAGGGGACGGGGTTGACTATTTTCTCTTGGGCTGTGTTTCATTCGTCAGTTGTTGGTGAGCACCAGAAGTTGAAATTTTGCGAACGTGGGACTTCTGTGGATCCTTCTCGCTACCTTGAGTAGTGGAAACTGGAACGCATTTGAAGAGAGGAAGGGTGTTCTTCTTTTGAACCTGCCTCGCCGTTTTTACATTACTTGTTGAATGGACGTCAGGCGCCCTAGGACTTGTGCCCTTGGTGGAACCCACAGAATGCTGGAGACAGACAGACAGACACACTTGCCTATTGAGTGGTGTCCATTTCCAATGAATTGAAGCAGAAAATCATCCCACTGGTATGTGAGTCATTTGGAAGTAAGTCGTATTGATAATAAAGGAAATCAAACACAGGAGCGTGTGTGTATTCAACTAAAATAAAATCAGCAAGCACTGAAATAAATCGCATTTGGTGTGCATCAAAATGGCGTCTGGGAGATTCCGGGTCAATCGTCCAGCTGCGAAAGGTGCATCTCTGAAGCACAGTCCCTGACCTGCAGTGAGACTTGTTCATCCGAGGTGCTGTTGCAGTGGAAATGATTGTGGGAAATGGCCCCTTCCTTTTGTGTATTCGCTGATTGGATTTCAGGCTCCGTTTCTCGTTCGGTACAGCGATCCAAGTTGACCAACCCGAGAGGAAAGATGTCCAGGGCATAACTCAGGGCTCCATACAACCACAGAATCTTGGGTGCAACCCTGCTCAAGCACACAAATGCGCGTATTAACAGTGTCTCTGTGTGTGACGTGTGTGCAAAGTACAGTGTGATGAGCATGACTGGCAGACAGGTGATCCATTGGGCTCACCTGAAAATCAGTTATGAGCATGAAAGAACACCGACGCCCAGGTCCCCGCTTCAGATATAACACCCACCAGCGTCTTGTGTGAAGCCACGGCATCTGGACTGCTCATGCTTCTGGGGATCATTCTCCTGAAAATGGTGGCTCCTTTCTCCCTGTGGAGCAACTCTCTACGCAGCGCTTCTTTCCTCCCCCAGGACTCATTTCATCGGGCCCGGGAAGCCTTCTGATTCAACACACCTGACCCATGAAAAGAAAAGGGAAAGAAAGGAGGCCAAAGGTCACACTCTCCTCATTCCACCATCCTCCCTAAAATCATCCTGATTTCATGGGCCCTGAGACCGGGGATGCTTCTGTACACCTCGAGGCCTTGGCGCCTGGCCCAAATTCTATTCTCTTTCTCATTATCTGAAAAATTTTAAGAAAATCCCTAGAGCCAGGATCTTTATTCCTAGTAAGCCGAAAGTCCCAAAGAAACACCCAAATTCTGTCCCTCTTAGTTTGGGAAACAAGTCTACCTTCATCAGCATGACATTTTCCACCAAATGTGGTAACTGCAAGTCCACCACACAATGCTTAACTGGAATTGGAAGCAACATCTCAGACGATGAAAAATACATGCAAGAATCCCTAAGACAAATGGTTTAGTTTTCCCTTTCTTACTAAAACAACTGCCAGTATTAACAATGGTACGCAAATCTCTTTTAGACGCCCTGCTTTTAAATCTCTATGTTTCTTCCTGAGACAGGGACTCATTCCCATCACCCAGGCATTTACAGTGTTTAATTCTGGTTATATGCTATTCTCAAATTTACAACTATTCATTTCATCTCTCTCAAATGTTGATCTATTATCACATACGTATTAAAATATTATCTCCCATGCTGCGTGATATGTTGTTTTTATATTCATCCTTTCTTAAATGAACCAAAGGTTTTAGTTGGATTAGATTGTGATTAGTCAAGTTTTCCGATTTCATGATTTCGTAAATTGCGGTCAAACGACCTCAATCACTGGAAATAGAATGTCATGAGTATTTCTCTTTACTTGCAATCATAAATTCGGGGAATGTCATCAATTGGTATGTCGGTGATTGCATGATTTCCTGAAAGTCTTTCACAGTCTAATTTGGGCACTAAGTATTTCGTCTAGGTTCAGTGCATGTTTCCAACACTTGATGCTTCATGATTGGGGTATATAGCTTCCACAAGAACATTTCCTGCAAAGACATGTCTTGGTCCCCACTGGTAAGTCATTTCACTCGAACACAGAATCAATAGGCTGAACATGGAAAGGTTACTGCTAGAATACTTATTAGACTGCATGGATCTATTCTTTGATATTAAGGAAACAAATACACTGTGTTATTAACTGTACTTCATTGATGATTCTCAAGTCAGAAAGTACAGGTCTGACTTCCTGTCCTTCAGTGCCTGAAAGGATGATCGTATCTGCCAAAAGCACATAGTTAGAAGCACATCGCAGCTCAAACACACACACACCCAGAAATATAAACAAACACAAAGAAACACTCACATGGGCATGATTCTGCATGTTTTAAGTAAACTAAGGCATTTTAAGTAAACTACCACTTAAGTGTACTGTTTTAAGTAAACACCACTGTTTTAAGTAAACTAACGCATTCCCCAGGAGTTTTAAGTGAACTCCCTGGGGAATACAAGGGGACACACCCTATGATTCGTTCTTTAACTGAGTGCTGATATTGGATTGGTGGACCGCGTACCTGATGGGTGGGTGGGGTGTTCGAGGTAGGCGGGGTTGAGTTATATAAGGGCTGATGCGGCCAGATGGCGTGTCATTTGAAGACTCTCTCGGAAGAGATAGCATCTTTCTGCAACGTGCGGTCCCAGCAGAGAAAGCTTGTGATCCTTGCTCCTGGCGACATGGAGGCCGATTCACTCCACTTGGGAGGTGAGTGGCAGTTCAACCACTTTTCAAAACTCACATCTTCTCGGCCAGATGCAGCTTTTGCTGAAATCCAGCGGACTTCTCTACCTGAGAAGTCACCACTGTCATCTGAGACCCATGTCGACCTCTGTGATGGTTTGGCTCCTGTGGCAAGACAGCCTGCCCCTGGGGAGAAGCTTCCTCTCAGTAGCAGGAGACCTGCTGCGGTGGGGGCTGGGCTCCAGAATATGGGAAATACTTGCTATGTGAATGCTTCCCTGCAGTGCCTGACATACACACCACCCCTTGCCAACTACATGCTGTCCCGGGAGCACTCTCAACTTTGTCATCATCGCAAGTGCTGCATGCTGTGTACGATGGAAGCTCACATCACACGGGCCCTCCACCGTCCTGGCCACGTCATCCAGCCCTCCCAGGCATTGGTTGCTGGCTTCCATCGAGGCAAGCAGGAAGATGCCCATGAATTTCTGATGTTCATTGTGGATGCCATGAAAAAGGCATGCCTTCCCGGGCACAAGCAGGTAGATCATGACTCTGAGGACACCACCCTCATCCACCAGATATTTGGAGGCTGCTGGAGATCTCAAATCAAGTGTCTCCACTGCCAGGGCGTTTCGGACACCTTTGACCCTTACCTGGACATTGCCCTGGATATCCAGGCAGCTCAGAGTGTGAAGCAAGCTTTGGAACAGGTGGTGAAGCCCGAAGAACTCAATGGAGAGAATGCCTATCATTGTGGTCTTTGTCTCCAGAAGGCGCCTGCCTCCAAGACGTTCACTCTACACACTTCTGCCAAGGTCCTCATCCTTGTATTGAAGAGATTCTCCGATGTCACAGGCAACAAACTTGCCAAGAATGTGCAATACCCTGAGTGCCTTGACATGCAGCCATACATGTCTCAGCAGAACACAGGACCTCTTGTCTATGTCCTCTATGCTGTGCTGGTCCATGCTGGGTGGAGTTGTCACAACGGACATTACCTCTCTTATGTCAAAGCTCCAGGAGGCCAGTGGTATAAAATGGATGACGCCGAGGTCACTGCCTGTAGCATCGCTTCTGTCCTGAGTCAACAGGCCTATGTCCTCTTTTACATCCAGAAGAGTCAACTGGAAAGATGCAGTGAGAGTGTGTCAATAGGCAGGGAACCAGGAGCCCTTGGTGCTGAACACAAAGACAGGCGAGCAACGCAAGGAGAGCTCCAGAGAGAACCCTGCCTCCAGGTACCCGACTTGGAGGAGCACTTGGTGGAAAGAGCCACTCAGGAAAGCACCTTAGACCACTGGAAGTTCCTCCAAGAGCAAAACAAAACCAAGCCTGACTTCAACGTCAGAAAAGTCGAATGTACCCTGCCTCCCAACGTGCTTGTGATTCATCCATCAAAATACAAGAGTGGGATGAACAACCGTCATCCCGAACAGCAAAGCTCCCTGCTGAACCTCTCTTCAAGGAACCTGGCACCTCAGGAGTCCATGAACACTGGCACACTCACTTCTCTGCAAGGGAGGACCAGGAGATCCAAAGGGAGGAACAAACACAGCAAGAGGGCTCTGTTTGTGTGCCAGTGATCTCAGGAAAAGTCTCCATGCAAACGCAGGAGTGCATGCGCACACACACTGACACACACACACATACACGTACACACACACACACCCACGAGGGGGTTCGCGCGCGCACACACACACACCATCACATACGCAGTCAATCCGACATAAAGTAATGAGGAGCCCAGGTGTCTGTGTACACAAGAGGGAAAACTGGATAGTGATGGCTGCGTTTCAGGATGACCCAGACAAGGGAAACATCGAGTTTTGCAGTCGTGAGTCTTCTGAACCTGTGGAGGGATCTGTCTGTGTGTTTGTGTTCACGGTAGATGTCATTCAGTGTGAATTTCTGAATATGACATATTGCGGTGTAGGGTTGCGCGTGAGGTTACTGCAGGGGACGGGGTTGACGATTTTCTCTTGGGGTGTGTTTCATTCGTCAGTTGTTGGTGAGCACCAGAAGTTGAAATTTTGCGAACGTGGGACTTCTGTGGATCCTTCTCGCTACCTTGAGTAGTGGAAACTGGAACGCATTTGAAGAGAGGAAGGGTGTTCTTCTTTTGAACCTGCCTCGCCGTTTTTGCATTACTTGTTGAATGGACGTCAGGCGCCCTAGGACTTGTGCCCTTGGTGGAACCCACAGAATGCTGGAGACAGACAGACAGACACACTTGCCTATTGAGTGGTGTCCATTTCCAATGAATTGAAGCAGAAAATCATCCCACTGGTATGTGAGTCATTTGGAAGTAAGTCGTATTGATAATAAAGGAAATCAAAGACAGGAGCGTGTGTGTATTCAACTAAAATAAAATCAGCAAGCACTGAAATAAATCGCATTTGGTGTGCATCAAAATGGCGTCTGGGAGATTCCGGGTCAATCGTCCAGCTGCGAAAGGTGCATCTCTGAAGCACAGTCCCTGACCTGCAGTGAGACTTGTTCATCCGAGGTGCTGTTGCAGTGGAAATGATTGTGGGAAATGGCCCCTTCCTTTTGTGTATTCGCTGATTGGATTTCAGGCTCCGTTTCTCGTTCGGTACAGCGATCCAAGTTGACCAACCCGAGAGGAAAGATGTCCAGGGCATAACTCAGGGCTCCATACAACCACAGAATCTTGGGTGCAACCCTGCTCAAGCACACAAATGCGCGTATTAACAGTGTCTCTGTGTGTGACGTGTGTGCAAAGTACAGTGTGATGAGCATGACTGGCAGACAGGTGATCCATTGGGCTCACCTGAAAATCAGTTATGAGCATGAAAGAACACCGACGCCCAGGTCCCCGCTTCAGACATAACACCCACCAGCGTCTTGTGTGAAGCCACGGCATCTGGACTGCTCATGCTTCTGGGGATCATTCTCCTGAAAATGGTGGCTCCTTTCTCCCTGTGGAGCAACTCTCTACGCAGCGCTTCTTTCCTCCCCCAGGACTCATTTCATCGGGCCCGGGAAGCCTTCTGATTCAACACACCTGACCCATGAAAAGAAAAGGGAAAGAAAGGAGGCCAAAGGTCACACTCTCCTCATTCCACCATCCTCCCTAAAATCATCCTGATTTCATGGGCCCTGAGACCGGGGATGCTTCTGTACACCTCGAGGCCTTGGCGCCTGGCCCAAATTCTATTCTCTTTCTCATTATCTGAAAAATTTTAAGAAAATCCCTAGAGCCAGGATCTTTATTCCTAGTAAGCCGAAAGTCCCAAAGAAACACCCAAATTCTGTCCCTCTTAGTTTGGGAAACAAGTCTACCTTCATCAGCATGACATTTTCCACCAAATGTGGTAACTGCAAGTCCACCACACAATGCTTAACTGGAATTGGAAGCAACATCTCAGACGATGAAAAATACATGCAAGAATCCCTAAGACAAATGGTTTATTTTTCCCTTTCTTACTAAAACAACTGCCAGTATTAACAATGGTACGCAAATCTCTTTTAGACGCCCTGCTTTTAAATCTCTATGTTTCTTCCTGAGACAGGGACTCATTCCCATCACCCAGGCATTTACAGTGTTTAATTCTGGTTATATGCTATTCTCAAATTTACAACTATTCACTTCATCTCTCTCAAACGTTGATCTATTATCACATACGTATTAAAATATTATCTCCCATGCTGCGTGATATGTTGTTTTTATATTCATCCTTTCTTAAATGAACCAAAGGTTTTAGTTGGATTAGATTGTGATTAGTCAAGTTTTCTGATTTCATGATTTCTTAAATTGCGGTCAAACGACCTCAATCACTGGAAATAGAATGTCATGAGTATTTCTCTTTACTTGCAATCATAAATTCGGGGAATGTCATCAATTGGTATGTCGGTGATTGCATGATTTCCTGAAAGTCTTTCACAGTCTAATTTGGGCACTAAGTATTTCGTCTAGGTTCAGTGCATGTTTCCAACACTTGATGCTTCATGATTTGGGTATATAGCTTCCACAAGAGCATTTCCTGCAAAGACATGTCTTGGTCCCCACTGGTAAGTCATTTCACTCGAACACAGAATCAATAGGCTGAACATGGAAAGGTTACTGCTAGAATACTTATTAGACTGCATGGATCTATTCTTTGATATTAAGGAAACAAATACACTGTGTTATTAACTGTACTTCATTGATGATTCTCAAGTCAGAAAGTACAGGTCTGACTTCCTGTCCTTCAGTGCCTGAAAGGATGATCGTATCTGCCAAAAGCACATAGTTAGAAGCACATCGCAGCTCAAACACACACACACCCAGAAATATAAACAAACACAAAGAAACACTCACATGGGCATGATTCTGCATGTTTTAAGTAAACTAAGGCATTTTAAGTAAACTACCACTTAAGTGTACTGTTTTAAGTAAACACCACTGTTTTAAGTAAACTAACGCATTCCCCAGGAGTTTTAAGTGAACTCCCTGGGGAATACAAGGGGACACACCCTATGATTCGTTCTTTAACTGAGTGCTGATATTGGATTGGTGGACCGCGTACCTGATGGGTGGGTGGGGTGTTCGAGGTAGGCGGGGTTGAGTTATATAAGGGCTGATGCGGCCAGATGGCGTGTCATTTGAAGACTCTCTCGGAAGAGATAGCATCTTTCTGCAACGTGCGGTCCCAGCAGAGAAAGCTTGTGATCCTTGCTCCTGGCGACATGGAGGCCGATTCACTCCACTTGGGAGGTGAGTGGCAGTTCAACCACTTTTCAAAACTCACATCTTCTCGGCCAGATGCAGCTTTTGCTGAAATCCAGCGGACTTCTCTACCTGAGAAGTCACCACTGTCATCTGAGACCCATGTCGACCTCTGTGATGGTTTGGCTCCTGTGGCAAGACAGCCTGCCCCTGGGGAGAAGCTTCCTCTCAGTAGCAGGAGACCTGCTGCGGTGGGGGCTGGGCTCCAGAATATGGGAAATACTTGCTATGTGAATGCTTCCCTGCAGTGCCTGACATACACACCACCCCTTGCCAACTACATGCTGTCCCGGGAGCACTCTCAACTTTGTCATCATCGCAAGTGCTGCATGCTGTGTACGATGGAAGCTCACATCACACGGGCCCTCCACCGTCCTGGCCACGTCATCCAGCCCTCCCAGGCATTGGTTGCTGGCTTCCATCGAGGCAAGCAGGAAGATGCCCATGAATTTCTGATGTTCATTGTGGATGCCATGAAAAAGGCATGCCTTCCCGGGCACAAGCAGGTAGATCATGACTCTGAGGACACCACCCTCATCCACCAGATATTTGGAGGCTGCTGGAGATCTCAAATCAAGTGTCTCCACTGCCAGGGCGTTTCGGACACCTTTGACCCTTACCTGGACATTGCCCTGGATATCCAGGCAGCTCAGAGTGTGAAGCAAGCTTTGGAACAGGTGGTGAAGCCCGAAGAACTCAATGGAGAGAATGCCTATCATTGTGGTCTTTGTCTCCAGAAGGCGCCTGCCTCCAAGACGTTCACTCTACACACTTCTGCCAAGGTCCTCATCCTTGTATTGAAGAGATTCTCCGATGTCACAGGCAACAAACTTGCCAAGAATGTGCAATACCCTGAGTGCCTTGACATGCAGCCATACATGTCTCAGCAGAACACAGGACCTCTTGTCTATGTCCTCTATGCTGTGCTGGTCCATGCTGGGTGGAGTTGTCACAACGGACATTACCTCTCTTATGTCAAAGCTCCAGGAGGCCAGTGGTATAAAATGGATGACGCCGAGGTCACTGCCTGTAGCATCGCTTCTGTCCTGAGTCAACAGGCCTATGTCCTCTTTTACATCCAGAAGAGTCAACTGGAAAGATGCAGTGAGAGTGTGTCAATAGGCAGGGAACCAGGAGCCCTTGGTGCTGAACACAAAGACAGGCGAGCAACGCAAGGAGAGCTCCAGAGAGAACCCTGCCTCCAGGTACCCGACTTGGAGGAGCACTTGGTGGAAAGAGCCACTCAGGAAAGCACCTTAGACCACTGGAATTTCCTCCAAGAGCAAAACAAAACCAAGCCTGACTTCAACGTCAGAAAAGTCGAATGTACCCTGCCTCCCAACGTGCTTGTGATTCATCCATCAAAATACAAGAGTGGGATGAACAACCGTCATCCCGAACAGCAAAGCTCCCTGCTGAACCTCTCTTCAAGGAACCTGGCACCTCAGGAGTCCATGAACACTGGCACACTCACTTCTCTGCAAGGGAGGACCAGGAGATCCAAAGGGAGGAACAAACACAGCAAGAGGGCTCTGTTTGTGTGCCAGTGATCTCAGGAAAAGTCTCCATGCAAACGCAGGAGTGCATGCGCACACACACTGACACACACACACATACACGTACACACACACACACCCACGGGGGGGGGTTCGCGGCGCACACACACACACCATCACATACGCAGTCAATCCGACATAAAGTAATGAGGAGCCCAGGTGTCTGTGTACACAAGAGGGAAAACTGGATAGTGATGGCTGCGTTTCAGGATGAGCCCAGACATGGGAAACATCGAGTTTTGCAGTCGTGAGTCTTCCGAACCTGTGGAGGGATCTGTCTGTGTGTTTGTGTTCACGGTATATGTCATTCAGTGTGAATTTCAGAATATGACATATTGCGGTGTAGGGTTGCGCGTGAGGTTATTGCAGGGGACGGGGTTGACTATTTTCTCTTGGGGTGTGTTTCATTCGTCAGTTGTTGGTGAGCACCAGAAGTTGAAATTTTGCGAACGTGGGACTTCTGTGGATCCTTCTCGCTACCTTGAGTAGTGGAAACTGGAACGCATTTGAAGAGAGGAAGGGTGTTCTCTTTTGAACCTGCCTCGCCGTTTTTGCATTACTTGTTGAATGGACGTCAGGCGCCCTAGGACTTGTGCCCTTGGTGGAACCCACAGAATGCTGGAGACAGACAGACAGACACACTTGCCTATTGAGTGGTGTCCATTTCCAATGAATTGAAGCAGAAAATCATCCCACTGGTATGTGAGTCATTTGGAAGTAAGTCGTATTGATAATAAAGGAAATCAAACACAGGAGCGTGTGTGTATTCAACTAAAATAAAATCAGCAAGCACTGAAATAAATCGCATTTGGTGTGCATCAAAATGGCGTCTGGGAGATTCCGGGTCAATCGTCCAGCTGCGAAAGGTGCATCTCTGAAGCACAGTCCCTGACCTGCAGTGAGACTTGTTCATCCGAGGTGCTGTTGCAGTGGAAATGATTGTGGGAAATGGCCCCTTCCTTTTGTGTATTCGCTGATTGGATTTCAGGCTCCGTTTCTCGTTCGGTACAGCGATCCAAGTTGACCAACCCGAGAGGAAAGATGTCCAGGGCATAACTCAGGGCTCCATACAACCACAGAATCTTGGGTGCAACCCTGCTCAAGCACACAAATGCGCGTATTAACAGTGTCTCTGTGTGTGACGTGTGTGCAAAGTACAGTGTGATGAGCATGACTGGCAGACAGGTGATCCATTGGGCTCACCTGAAAATCAGTTATGAGCATGAAAGAACACCGACGCCCAGGTCCCCGCTTCAGACATAACACCCACCAGCGTCTTGTGTGAAGCCACGGCATCTGGACTGCTCATGCTTCTGGGGATCATTCTCCTGAAAATGGTGGCTCCTTTCTCCCTGTGGAGCAACTCTCTACGCAGCGCTTCTTTCCTCCCCCAGGACTCATTTCATCGGGCCCGGGAAGCCTTCTGATTCAACACACCTGACCCATGAAAAGAAAAGGGAATGAAAGGAGGCCAAAGGTCACACTCTCCTCATTCCACCATCCTCCCTAAAATCATCCTGATTTCATGGGCCCTGAGACCGGGGATGCTTCTGTACACCTCGAGGCCTTGGCGCCTGGCCCAAATTCTATTCTCTTTCTCATTATCTGAAAAATTTTAAGAAAATCCCTAGAGCCAGGATCTTTATTCCTAGTAAGCCGAAAGTCCCAAAGAAACACCCAAATTCTGTCCCTCTTAGTTTGGGAAACAAGTCTACCTTCATCAGCATGACATTTTCCACCAAATGTGGTAACTGCAAGTCCACCACACAATGCTTAACTGGAATTGGAAGCAACATCTCAGACGATGAAAAATACATGCAAGAATCCCTAAGACAAATGGTTTATTTTTCCCTTTCTTACTAAAACAACTGCCAGTATTAACAATGGTACGCAAATCTCTTTTAGACGCCCTGCTTTTAAATCTCTATGTTTCTTCCTGAGACAGGGACTCATTCCCATCACCCAGGCATTTACAGTGTTTAATTCTGGTTATATGCTATTCTCAAATTTACAACTATTCACTTCATCTCTCTCAAATGTTGATCTATTATCACATACGTATTAAAATATTATCTCCCATGCTGCGTGATATGTTGTTTTTATATTCATCCTTTCTTAAATGAACCAAAGGTTTTAGTTGGATTAGATTGTGATTAGTCAAGTTTTCTGATTTCATGATTTCTTAAATTGCGGTCAAACGACCTCAATCACTGGAAATAGAATGTCATGAGTATTTCTCTTTACTTGCAATCATAAATTCGGGGAATGTCATCAATTGGTATGTCGGTGATTGCATGATTTCCTGAAAGTCTTTCACAGTCTAATTTGGGCACTAAGTATTTCGTCTAGGTTCAGTGCATGTTTCCAACACTTGATGCTTCATGATTTGGGTATACAGCTTCCACAAGAGCATTTCCTGCAAAGACATGTCTTGGTCCCCACTGGTAAGTCATTTCACTCGAACACAGAATCAATAGGCTGAACATGGAAAGGTTACTGCTAGAATACTTATTAGACTGCATGGATCTATTCTTTGATATTAAGGAAACAAATACACTGTGTTATTAACTGTACTTCATTGATGATTCTCAAGTCAGAAAGTACAGGTCTGACTTCCTGTCCTTCAGTGCCTGAAAGGATGATCGTATCTGCCAAAAGCACATAGTTAGAAGCACATCGCAGCTCAAACACACACACACCCAGAAATATAAACAAACACAAAGAAACACTCACATGGGCATGATTCTGCATGTTTTAAGTAAACTAAGGCATTTTAAGTAAACTACCACTTAAGTGTACTGTTTTAAGTAAACACCACTGTTTTAAGTAAACTAACGCATTCCCCAGGAGTTTTAAGTGAACTCCCTGGGGAATACAAGGGGACACACCCTATGATTCGTTCTTTAACTGAGTGCTGATATTGGATTGGTGGACCGCGTACCTGATGGGTGGGTGGGGTGTTCGAGGTAGGCGGGGTTGAGTTATATAAGGGCTGATGCGGCCAGATGGCGTGTCATTTGAAGACTCTCTCGGAAGAGATAGCATCTTTCTGCAACGTGCGGTCCCAGCAGAGAAAGCTTGTGATCCTTGCTCCTGGCGACATGGAGGCCGATTCACTCCACTTGGGAGGTGAGTGGCAGTTCAACCACTTTTCAAAACTCACATCTTCTCGGCCAGATGCAGCTTTTGCTGAAATCCAGCGGACTTCTCTACCTGAGAAGTCACCACTGTCATCTGAGACCCATGTCGACCTCTGTGATGGTTTGGCTCCTGTGGCAAGACAGCCTGCCCCTGGGGAGAAGCTTCCTCTCAGTAGCAGGAGACCTGCTGCGGTGGGGGCTGGGCTCCAGAATATGGGAAATACTTGCTATGTGAATGCTTCCCTGCAGTGCCTGACATACACACCACCCCTTGCCAACTACATGCTGTCCCGGGAGCACTCTCAACTTTGTCATCATCGCAAGTGCTGCATGCTGTGTACGATGGAAGCTCACATCACACGGGCCCTCCACCGTCCTGGCCACGTCATCCAGCCCTCCCAGGCATTGGTTGCTGGCTTCCATCGAGGCAAGCAGGAAGATGCCCATGAATTTCTGATGTTCATTGTGGATGCCATGAAAAAGGCATGCCTTCCCGGGCACAAGCAGGTAGATCATGACTCTGAGGACACCACCCTCATCCACCAGATATTTGGAGGCTGCTGGAGATCTCAAATCAAGTGTCTCCACTGCCAGGGCGTTTCGGACACCTTTGACCCTTACCTGGACATTGCCCTGGATATCCAGGCAGCTCAGAGTGTGAAGCAAGCTTTGGAACAGGTGGTGAAGCCCGAAGAACTCAATGGAGAGAATGCCTATCATTGTGGTCTTTGTCTCCAGAAGGCGCCTGCCTCCAAGACGTTCACTCTACACACTTCTGCCAAGGTCCTCATCCTTGTATTGAAGAGATTCTCCGATGTCACAGGCAACAAACTTGCCAAGAATGTGCAATACCCTGAGTGCCTTGACATGCAGCCATACATGTCTCAGCAGAACACAGGACCTCTTGTCTATGTCCTCTATGCTGTGCTGGTCCATGCTGGGTGGAGTTGTCACAACGGACATTACCTCTCTTATGTCAAAGCTCCAGGAGGCCAGTGGTATAAAATGGATGACGCCGAGGTCACTGCCTGTAGCATCGCTTCTGTCCTGAGTCAACAGGCCTATGTCCTCTTTTACATCCAGAAGAGTCAACTGGAAAGATGCAGTGAGAGTGTGTCAATAGGCAGGGAACCAGGAGCCCTTGGTGCTGAACACAAAGACAGGCGAGCAACGCAAGGAGAGCTCCAGAGAGAACCCTGCCTCCAGGTACCCGACTTGGAGGAGCACTTGGTGGAAAGAGCCACTCAGGAAAGCACCTTAGACCACTGGAAGTTCCTCCAAGAGCAAAACAAAACCAAGCCTGACTTCAACGTCAGAAAAGTCGAATGTACCCTGCCTCCCAACGTGCTTGTGATTCATCCATCAAAATACAAGAGTGGGATGAACAACCGTCATCCCGAACAGCAAAGCTCCCTGCTGAACCTCTCTTCAAGGAACCTGGCACCTCAGGAGTCCATGAACACTGGCACACTCACTTCTCTGCAAGGGAGGACCAGGAGATCCAAAGGGAGGAACAAACACAGCAAGAGGGCTCTGTTTGTGTGCCACTGATCTCAGGAAAAGTCTCCATGCAAACGCAGGAGTGTATGCGCACACACACTGACACACACACACATACACGTACACACACACACACCCACGGGGGGGGGGTTCGCGGCGCACACACACACACCATCACATACGCAGTCAATCCGACATAAAGTAATGAGGAGCCCAGGTGTCTGTGTACACAAGAGGGAAAACTGGATAGTGATGGCTGCGTTTCAGGATGAGCCCAGACATGGGAAACATCGAGTTTTGCAGTCGTGAGTCTTCTGAACCTGTGGAGGGATCTGTCTGTGTGTTTGTGTTCACGGTAGATGTCATTCAGTGTGAATTTCTGAATATGACATATTGCGGTGTAGGGTTGCGCGTGAGGTTATTGCAGGGGACGGGGTTGACTATTTTCTCTTGGGCTGTGTTTCATTCGTCAGTTGTTGGTGAGCACCAGAAGTTGAAATTTTGCGAACGTGGGACTTCTGAGGATCCTTCTCGCTACCTTGAGTAGTGGAAATAGGAACGCATTTGAAGAGAGGAAGGGTGTTCTTCTTTTGAACCTGCCTCGCCGTTTTTACATTACTTGTTGAATGGACGTCAGGCGCCCTAGGACTTGTGCCCTTGGTGGAACCCACAGAATGCTGGAGACAGACAGACAGACACACTTGCCTATTGAGTGGTGTCCATTTCCAATGAATTGAAGCAGAAAATCATCCCACTGGTATTTGAGTCATTTGGAAGTAAGTCGTATTGATAATAAAGGAAACCAAACACAGGAGCGTGTGTGTATTCAACTAAAATAAAATCAGCAAGCACTGAAATAAATCGCATTTGGTGTGCATCAAAATGGCGTCTGGGAGATTCCGGGTCAATCGTCCAGCTGCGAAAGGTGCATCTCTGAAGCACAGTCCCTGACCTGCAGTGAGACTTGTTCATCCGAGGTGCTGTTGCAGTGGAAATGATTGTGGGAAATGGCCCCTTCCTTTTGTGTATTCGCTGATTGGATTTCAGGCTCCGTTTCTCGTTCGGTACAGCGATCCAAGTTGACCAACCCGAGAGGAAAGATGTCCAGGGCATAACTCAGGGCTCCATACAACCACAGAATCTTGGGTGCAACCCTGCTCAAGCACACAAATGCGCGTATTAACAGTGTCTCTGTGTGTGACGTGTGTGCAAAGTACAGTGTGATGAGCATGACTGGCAGACAGGTGATCCATTGGGCTCACCTGAAAATCAGTTATGAGCATGAAAGAACACCGACGCCCAGGTCCCCGCTTCAGATATAACACCCACCAGCGTCTTGTGTGAAGCCACGGCATCTGGACTGCTCATGCTTCTGGGGATCATTCTCCTGAAAATGGTGGCTCCTTTCTCCCTGTGGAGCAACTCTCTACGCAGCGCTTCTTTCCTCCCCCAGGATTCATTTCATCGGGCCCCGGAAGCCTTCTGATTCAACACACCTGACCCATGAAAAGAAAAGGGAAAGAAAGGAGGCCAAAGGTCACACTCTCCTCATTCCACCATCCTCCCTAAAATCATCCTGATTTCATGGGCCCTGAGACCGGGGATGCTTCTGTACACCTCGAGGCCTTGGCGCCTGGCCCAAATTCTATTCTCTTTCTCATTATCTGAAAAATTTTAAGAAAATCCCTAGAGCCAGGATCTTTATTCCTAGTAAGCCGAAAGTCCCAAAGAAACACCCAAATTCTGTCCCTCTTAGTTTGGGAAACAAGTCTACCTTCATCAGCATGACATTTTCCACCAAATGTGGTAACTGCAAGTCCACCACACAATGCTTAACTGGAATTGGAAGCAACATCTCAGACGATGAAAAATACATGCAAGAATCCCTAAGACAAATGGTTTAGTTTTCCCTTTCTTACTAAAACAACTGCCAGTATTAACAATGGTACGCAAATCTCTTTTAGACGCCCTGCTTTTAAATCTCTATGTTTCTTCCTGAGACAGGGACTCATTCCCATCACCCAGGCATTTACAGTGTTTAATTCTGGTTATATGCTATTCTCAAATTTACAACTATTCATTTCATCTCTCTCAAATGTTGATCTATTATCACATACGTATTAAAATATTATCTCCCATGCTGCGTGATATGTTGTTTTTATATTCATCCTTTCTTAAATGAACCAAAGGTTTTAGTTGGATTAGATTGTGATTAGTCAAGTTTTCTGATTTCATGATTTCTTAAATTGCGGTCAAACGACCTCAATCACTGGAAATAGAATGTCATGAGTATTTCTCTTTACTTGCAATCATAAATTCGGGGAATGTCATCAATTGGTATGTCGGTGATTGCATGATTTCCTGAAAGTCTTTCACAGTCTAATTTGGGCACTAAGTATTTCGTCTAGGTTCAGTGCATGTTTCCAACACTTGATGCTTCATGATTGGGGTATATAGCTTCCACAAGAGCATTTCCTGCAAAGACATGTCTTGGTCCCCACTGGTAAGTCATTTCACTCGAACACAGAATCAATAGGCTGAACATGGAAAGGTTACTGCTAGAATACTTATTAGACTGCATGGATCTATTCTTTGATATTAAGGAAACAAATACACTGTGTTATTAACTGTACTTCATTGATGATTCTCAAGTCAGAAAGTACAGGTCTGACTTCCTGTCCTTCAGTGCCTGAAAGGATGATCGTATCTGCCAAAAGCACATAGTTAGAAGCACACCGCAGCTCAAACACACACACACCCAGAAATATAAACAAACACAAAGAAACACTCACATGGGCATGATTCTGCATGTTTTAAGTAAACTAAGGCATTTTAAGTAAACTACCACTTAAGTGTACTGTTTTAAGTAAACACCACTGTTTTAAGTAAACTAACGCATTCCCCAGGAGTTTTAAGTGAACTCCCTGGGGAATACAAGGGGACACACCCTATGATTCGTTCTTTAACTGAGTGCTGATATTGGATTGGTGGACCGCGTACCTGATGGGTGGGTGGGGTGTTCGAGGTAGGCGGGGTTGAGTTATATAAGGGCTGATGCGGCCAGATGGCGTGTCATTTGAAGACTCTCTCGGAAGAGATAGCATCTTTCTGCAACGTGCGGTCCCAGCAGAGAAAGCTTGTGATCCTTGCTCCTGGCGACATGGAGGCCGATTCACTCCACTTGGGAGGTGAGTGGCAGTTCAACCACTTTTCAAAACTCACATCTTCTCGGCCAGATGCAGCTTTTGCTGAAATCCAGCGGACTTCTCTACCTGAGAAGTCACCACTGTCATCTGAGACCCATGTCGACCTCTGTGATGGTTTGGCTCCTGTGGCAAGACAGCCTGCCCCTGGGGAGAAGCTTCCTCTCAGTAGCAGGAGACCTGCTGCGGTGGGGGCTGGGCTCCAGAATATGGGAAATACTTGCTATGTGAATGCTTCCCTGCAGTGCCTGACATACACACCACCCCTTGCCAACTACATGCTGTCCCGGGAGCACTCTCAACTTTGTCATCATCGCAAGTGCTGCATGCTGTGTACGATGGAAGCTCACATCACACGGGCCCTCCACCGTCCTGGCCACGTCATCCAGCCCTCACAGGCATTGGTTGCTGGCTTCCATCGAGGCAAGCAGGAAGATGCCCATGAATTTCTGATGTTCATTGTGGATGCCATGAAAAAGGCATGCCTTCCCGGGCACAAGCAGGTAGATCATGACTCTGAGGACACCACCCTCATCCACCAGATATTTGGAGGCTGCTGGAGATCTCAAATCAAGTGTCTCCACTGCCAGGGCGTTTCGGACACCTTTGACCCTTACCTGGACATTGCCCTGGATATCCAGGCAGCTCAGAGTGTGAAGCAAGCTTTGGAACAGGTGGTGAAGCCCGAAGAACTCAATGGAGAGAATGCCTATCATTGTGGTCTTTGTCTCCAGAAGGCGCCTGCCTCCAAGACGTTCACTCTACACACTTCTGCCAAGGTCCTCATCCTTGTATTGAAGAGATTCTCCGATGTCACAGGCAACAAACTTGCCAAGAATGTGCAATACCCTGAGTGCCTTGACATGCAGCCATACATGTCTCAGCAGAACACAGGACCTCTTGTCTATGTCCTCTATGCTGTGCTGGTCCATGCTGGGTGGAGTTGTCACAACGGACATTACCTCTCTTATGTCAAAGCTCCAGGAGGCCAGTGGTATAAAATGGATGACGCCGAGGTCACTGCCTGTAGCATCGCTTCTGTCCTGAGTCAACAGGCCTATGTCCTCTTTTACATCCAGAAGAGTCAACTGGAAAGATGCAGTGAGAGTGTGTCAATAGGCAGGGAACCAGGAGCCCTTGGTGCTGAACACAAAGACAGGCGAGCAACGCAAGGAGAGCTCCAGAGAGAACCCTGCCTCCAGGTACCCGACTTGGAGGAGCACTTGGTGGAAAGAGCCACTCAGGAAAGCACCTTAGACCACTGGAAGTTCCTCCAAGAGCAAAACAAAACCAAGCCTGACTTCAACGTCAGAAAAGTCGAATGTACCCTGCCTCCCAACGTGCTTGTGATTCATCCATCAAAATACAAGAGTGGGATGAACAACCGTCATCCCGAACAGCAAAGCTCCCTGCTGAACCTCTCTTCAAGGAACCTGGCACCTCAGGAGTCCATGAACACTGGCACACTCACTTCTCTGCAGGGAGGACCAGGAGATCCAAAGGGAGGAACAAACACAGCAAGAGGGCTCTGTTTGTGTGCCAGTGATCTCAGGAAAAGTCTCCATGCAAACGCAGGAGTGCATGCGCACACACACTGACACACACACACATACACTTACACACACACACACCCACGAGGGGGTTCGCGCGCGCACACACACACACCATCACATACGCAGTCAATCCGACATAAAGTAATGAGGAGCCCAGGTGTCTGTGTACACAAGAGGGAAAACTGGATAGTGATGGCTGCGTTTCAGGATGAGCCCAGACATGGGAAACATCGAGTTTTGCAGTCGTGAGTCTTCTGAACCTGTGGAGGGATCTGTCTGTGTGTTTGTGTTCACGGTAGATGTCATTCAGTGTGAATTTCTGAATATGACATATTGCGGTGTAGGGTTGCGCGTGAGGTTATTGCAGGGGACGGGGTTGACTATTTTCTCTTGGGGTGTGTTTCATTCGTCAGTTGTTGGTGAGCACCAGAAGTTGAAATTTTGCGAACGTGGGACTTCTGTGGATCCTTCTCGCTACCTTGAGTAGTGGAAACTGGAACGCATTTGAAGAGAGGAAGGGTGTTCTTCTTTTGAACCTGCCTCGCCGTTTTTGCATTACTTGTTGAATGGACGTCAGGCGCCCTAGGACTTGTGCCCTTGGTGGAACCCACAGAATGCTGGAGACAGACAGACAGACACACTTGCCTATTGAGTGGTGTCCATTTCCAATGAATTGAAGCAGAAAATCATTCCACTGGTATGTGAGTCATTTGGAAGTAAGTCGTATTGATAATAAAGGAAATCAAACACAGGAGCGTGTGTGTATTCAACTAAAATAAAATCAGCAAGCACTGAAATAAATCGCATTTGGTGTGCATCAAAATGGCGTCTGGGAGATTCCGGGTCAATCGTCCAGCTGCGAAGGGTGCATCTCTGAAGCACAGTCCCTGACCTGCAGTGAGACTTGTTCATCCGAGGTGGTGTTGCAGTGGAAATGATTGTGGGAAATGGCCCCTTCCTTTTGTGTATTCGCTGATTGGATTTCAGGCTCCGTTTCTCGTTCGGTACAGCGATCCAAGTTGACCAACCCGAGAGGAAAGATATCCAGGGCATTACTCAGGGCTCCATACAACCACAGTATCTTGGGTGCAACCCTGCTCAAGCACACAAATGCGCGTATTAACAGTGTCTCTGTGTGTGACGTGTGTGCAAAGTACAGTGTGATGAGCATGACTGGCAGACAGGTGATCCATTGGGCTCACCTGAAAATCAGTTATGAGCATGAAAGAACACCGACGCCCAGGTCCCCGCTTCAGACATAACACCCACCAGCGTCTTGTGTGAAGCCACGGCATCTGGACTGCTCATGCTTCTGGGGATCATTCTCCTGAAAATGGTGGCTCCTTTCTCCCTGTGGAGCAACTCTCTACGCAGCGCTTCTTTCCTCCCCCAGGATTCATTTCATCGGGCCCGGGAAGCCTTCTGATTCAACACACCTGACCCATGAAAAGAAAAGGGAAAGAAAGGAGGCCAAAGGTCACACTCTCCTCATTCCACCATCCTCCCTAAAATCATCCTGATTTCATGGGCCCTGAGACCGGGGATGCTTCTGTACACCTCGAGGCCTTGGCGCCTGGCCCAAATTCTATTCTCTTTCTCATTATCTGAAAAATTTTAAGAAAATCCCTAGAGCCAGGATCTTTATTCCTAGTAAGCCGAAAGTCCCAAAGAAACACCCAAATTCTGTCCCTCTTAGTTTGGGAAACAAGTCTACCTTCATCAGCATGACATTTTCCACCAAATGTGGTAACTGCAAGTCCACCACACAATGGTTAACTGGAATTGGAAGCAACATCTCAGACGATGAAAAATACATGCAAGAATCCCTAAGACAAATGGTTTAGTTTTCCCTTTCTTACTAAAACAACTGCCAGTATTAACAATGGTACGCAAATCTCTTTTAGACGCCCTGCTTTTAAATCTCTATGTTTCTTCCTGAGACAGGGACTCATTCCCATCACCCAGGCATTTACAGTGTTTAATTCTGGTTATATGCTATTCTCAAATTTACAACTATTCATTTCATCTCTCTCAAATGTTGATCTATTATCACATACGTATTAAAATATTATCTCCCATGCTGCGTGATATGTTGTTTTTATATTCATCCTTTCTTAAATGAACCAAAGGTTTTAGTTGGATTAGATTGTGATTAGTCAAGTTTTCTGATTTCATGATTTCTTAAATTGCGGTCAAACGACCTCAATCACTGGAAATAGAATGTCATGAGTATTTCTCTTTACTTGCAATCATAAATTCGGGGAATGTCATCAATTGGTATGTCGGTGATTGCATGATTTCCTGAAAGTCTTTCACAGTTTAATTTGGGCACTAAGTATTTCGTCTAGGTTCAGTGCATGTTTCCAACACTTGATGCTTCATGATTTGGGTATATAGCTTCCACAAGAGCATTTCCTGCAAAGACATGTCTTGGTCCCCACTGGTAAGTCATTTCACTCGAACACAGAATCAATAGGCTGAACATGGAAAGGTTACTGCTAGAATACTTATTAGACTGCATGGATCTATTCTTTGATATTAAGGAAACAAATACACTGTGTTATTAACTGTACTTCATTGATGATTCTCAAGTCAGAAAGTACAGGTCTGACTTCCTGTCCTTCAATGCCTGAAAGGATGATCGTATCGGCCAAAAGCACATAGTTAGAAGCACATCGCAGCTCAAACACACACACACCCAGAAATATAAACAAACACAAAGAAACACTCACATGGGCATGATTCTGCATGTTTTAAGTAAACTAAGGTATTTTAAGTAAACTACCACTTAAGTGTACTGTTTTAAGTAAACACCACTGTTTTAAGTAAACTA
Organism: Macaca fascicularis; assembly: GCF_037993035.2. NCBI lineage: Eukaryota > Metazoa > Chordata > Mammalia > Primates > Cercopithecidae > Macaca > Macaca fascicularis. Next base: position 38,903,879 of record NC_088377.1, on the reverse strand, counting down.
ACGCATTCCCCAGGAGTTTTAAGTGAACTCCCTGGGGAATACAAGGGGACACACCCTATGATTCGTTCTTTAACTGAGTGCTGATATTGGATTGGTGGACCGCGTACCTGATGGGTGGGTGGGGTGTTCGAGGTAGGCGGGGTTGAGTTATATAAGGGCTGATGCGGCCAGATGGCGTGTCATTTGAAGACTCTCTCGGAAGAGATAGCATCTTTCTGCAACGTGCGGTCCCAGCAGAGAAAGCTTGTGATCGTTGCTCCTGGCGACATGGAGGCCGATTCACTCCACTTGGGAGGTGAGTGGCAGTTCAACCACTTTTCAAAACTCACATCTTCTCGGCCAGATGCAGCTTTTGCTGAAATCCAGCGGACTTCTCTACCTGAGAAGTCACCACTGTCATCTGAGACCCATGTCGACCTCTGTGATGGTTTGGCTCCTGTGGCAAGACAGCCTGCCCCTGGGGAGAAGCTTCCTCTCAGTAGCAGGAGACCTGCTGCGGTGGGGGCTGGGCTCCAGAATATGGGAAATACTTGCTATGTGAATGCTTCCCTGCAGTGCCTGACATACACACCACCCCTTGCCAACTACATGCTGTCCCGGGAGCACTCTCAACTTTGTCATCATCGCAAGTGCTGCATGCTGTGTACGATGGAAGCTCACATCACACGGGCCCTCCACCGTCCTGGCCACGTCATCCAGCCCTCACAGGCATTGGTTGCTGGCTTCCATCGAGGCAAGCAGGAAGATGCCCATGAATTTCTGATGTTCATTGTGGATGCCATGAAAAAGGCATGCCTTCCCGGGCACAAGCAGGTAGATCATGACTCTGAGGACACCACCCTCATCCACCAGATATTTGGAGGCTGCTGGAGATCTCAAATCAAGTGTCTCCACTGCCAGGGCGTTTCGGACACCTTTGACCCTTACCTGGACATTGCCCTGGATATCCAGGCAGCTCAGAGTGTGAAGCAAGCTTTGGAACAGGTGGTGAAGCCCGAAGAACTCAATGGAGAGAATGCCTATCATTGTGGTCTTTGTCTCCAGAAGGCGCCTGCCTCCAAGACGTTCACTCTACACACTTCTGCCAAGGTCCTCATCCTTGTATTGAAGAGATTCTCCGATGTCACAGGCAACAAACTTGCCAAGAATGTGCAATACCCTGAGTGCTTTGACATGCAGCCATACATGTCTCAGCAGAACACAGGACCTCTTGTCTATGTCCTCTATGCTGTGCTGGTCCATGCTGGGTGGAGTTGTCACAACGGACATTACCTCTCTTATGTCAAAGCTCCAGGAGGCCAGTGGTATAAAATGGATGACGCCGAGGTCACTGCCTGTAGCATCGCTTCTGTCCTGAGTCAACAGGCCTATGTCCTCTTTTACATCCAGAAGAGTCAACTGGAAAGATGCAGTGAGAGTGTGTCAATAGGCAGGGAACCAGGAGCCCTTGGTGCTGAACACAAAGACAGGCGAGCAACGCAAGGAGAGCTCCAGAGAGAACCCTGCCTCCAGGTACCCGACTTGGAGGAGCACTTGGTGGAAAGAGCCACTCAGGAAAGCACCTTAGACCACTGGAAGTTCCTCCAAGAGCAAAACAAAACCAAGCCTGACTTCAACGTCAGAAAAGTCGAATGTACCCTGCCTCCCAACGTGCTTGTGATTCATCCATCAAAATACAAGAGTGGGATGAACAACCGTCATCCCGAACAGCAAAGCTCCCTGATGAACCTCTCTTCAAGGAACCTGGCACCTCAGGAGTCCATGAACACTGGCACACTCACTTCTCTGCAAGGGAGGACCAGGAGATCCAAAGGGAGGAACAAACACAGCAAGAGGGCTCTGTTTGTGTGCCAGTGATCTCAGGAAAAGTCTCCATGCAAACGCAGGAGTGCATGCGCACACACACTGACACACACACACATACACGTACACACACACACACCCACGGGGGGGGGGTTCGCGGCGCACACACACACACCATCACATACGCAGTCAATCCGACATAAAGTAATGAGGAGCCCAGGTGTCTGTGTACACAAGAGGGAAAACTGGATAGTGATGGCTGCGTTTCAGGATGAGCCCAGACATGGGAAACATCGAGTTTTGCAGTCGTGAGTCTTCTGAACCTGTGGAGGGATCTGTCTGTGTGTTTGTGTTCACGGTAGATGTCATTCAGTGTGAATTTCTGAATATGACATATTGCGGTGTAGGGTTGCGCGTGAGGTTATTGCAGGGGACGGGGTTGACTATTTTCTCTTGGGGTGTGTTTCATTCGTCAGTTGTTGGTGAGCACCAGAAGTTGAAATTTTGCGAACGTGGGACTTCTGTGGATCCTTCTCGCTACCTTGAGTAGTGGAAACTGGAACGCATTTGAAGAGAGGAAGGGTGTTCTTCTTTTGAACCTGCCTCGCCGTTTTTACATTACTTGTTGAATGGACGTCAGGCGCCCTAGGACTTGTGCCCTTGGTGGAACCCACAGAATGCTGGAGACAGACAGACAGACACACTTGCCTATTGAGTGGTGTCCATTTCCAATGAATTGAAGCAGAAAATCATCCCACTGGTATGTGAGTCATTTGGAAGTAAGTCGTATTGATAATAAAGGAAATCAAACACAGGAGCGTGTGTGTATTCAACTAAAATAAAATCAGCAAGCACTGAAATAAATCGCATTTGGTGTGCATCAAAATGGCGTCTGGGAGATTCCGGGTCAATCGTCCAGCTGCGAAGGGTGCATCTCTGAAGCACAGTCCCTGACCTGCAGTGAGACTTGTTCATCCGAGGTGCTGTTGCAGTGGAAATGATTGTGGGAAATGGCCCCTTCCTTTTGTGTATTCGCTGATTGGATTTCAGGCTCCGTTTCTCGTTCGGTACAGCGATCCAAGTTGACCAACCCGAGAGGAAAGATGTCCAGGGCATAACTCAGGGCTCCATACAACCACAGAATCTTGGGTGCAACCCTGCTCAAGCACACAAATGCGCGTATTAACAGTGTCTCTGTGTGTGACGTGTGTGCAAAGTACAGTGTGATGAGCATGACTGGCAGACAGGTGATCCATTGGGCTCACCTGAAAATCAGTTATGAGCATGAAAGAACACCGACGCCCAGGTCCCCTCTTCAGACATAACACCCACCAGCGTCTTGTGTGAAGCCACGGCATCTGGACTGCTCATGCTTCTGGGGATCATTCTCCTGAAAATGGTGGCTCCTTTCTCCCTGTGGAGCAACTCTCTACGCAGCGCTTCTTTCCTCCCCCAGGATTCATTTCATCGGGCCCGGGAAGCCTTCTGATTCAACACACCTGACCCATGAAAAGAAAAGGGAAAGAAAGGAGGCCAAAGGTCACACTCTCCTCATTCCACCATCCTCCCTAAAATCATCCTGATTTCATGGGCCCTGAGACCGGGGATGCTTCTGTACACCTCGAGGCCTTGGCGCCTGGCCCAAATTCTATTCTCTTTCTCATTATCTGAAAAATTTTAAGAAAATCCCTAGAGCCAGGATCTTTATTCCTAGTAAGCCGAAAGTCCCAAAGAAACACCCAAATTCTGTCCCTCTTAGTTTGGGAAACAAGTCTACCTTCATCAGCATGACATTTTCCACCAAATGTGGTAACTGCAAGTCCACCACACAATGCTTAACTGGAATTGGAAGCAACATCTCAGACGATGAAAAATACATGCAAGAATCCCTAAGACAAATGGTTTAGTTTTCCCTTTCTTACTAAAACAACTGCCAGTATTAACAATGGTACGCAAATCTCTTTTAGACGCCCTGCTTTTAAATCTCTATGTTTCTTCCTGAGACAGGGACTCATTCCCATCACCCAGGCATTTACAGTGTTTAATTCTGGTTATATGCTATTCTCAAATTTACAACTATTCATTTCATCTCTCTCAAATGTTGATCTATTATCACATACGTATTAAAATATTATCTCCCATGCTGCGTGATATGTTGTTTTTATATTCATCCTTTCTTAAATGAACCAAAGGTTTTAGTTGGATTAGATTGTGATTAGTCAAGTTTTCTGATTTCATGATTTCGTAAATTGCGGTCAAACGACCTCAATCACTGGAAATAGAATGTCATGAGTATTTCTCTTTACTTGCAATCATAAATTCGGGGAATGTCATCAATTGGTATGTCGGTGATTGCATGATTTCCTGAAAGTCTTTCACAGTCTAATTTGGGCACTAAGTATTTCGTCTAGGTTCAGTGCATATTTCCAACACTTGATGCTTCATGATTTGGGTATACAGCTTCCACAAGAGCATTTCCTGCAAAGACATGTCTTGGTCCCCACTGGTAAGTCATTTCACTCGAACACAGAATCAATAGGCTGAACATGGAAAGGTTACTGCTAGAATACTTATTAGACTGCATGGATCTATTCTTTGATATTAAGGAAACAAATACACTGTGTTATTAACTGTACTTCATTGATGATTCTCAAGTCAGAAAGTACAGGTCTGACTTCCTGTCCTTCAGTGCCTGAAAGGATGATCGTATCTGCCAAAAGCACATAGTTAGAAGCACATCGCAGCTCAAACACACACACACCCAGAAATATAAACAAACACAAAGAAACACTCACATGGGCATGATTCTGCATGTTTTAAGTAAACTAAGGCATTTTAAGTAAACTACCACTTAAGTGTACTGTTTTAAGTAAACACCACTGTTTTAAGTAAACTAACGCATTCCCCAGGAGTTTTAAGTGAACTCCCTGGGGAATACAAGGGGACACACCCTATGATTCGTTCTTTAACTGAGTGCTGATATTGGATTGGTGGACCGCGTACCTGATGGGTGGGTGGGGTGTTCGAGGTAGGCGGGGTTGAGTTATATAAGGGCTGATGCGGCCAGATGGCGTGTCATTTGAAGACTCTCTCGGAAGAGATAGCATCTTTCTGCAACGTGCGGTCCCAGCAGAGAAAGCTTGTGATCCTTGCTCCTGGCGACATGGAGGCCGATTCACTCCACTTGGGAGGTGAGTGGCAGTTCAACCACTTTTCAAAACTCACATCTTCTCGGCCAGATGCAGCTTTTGCTGAAATCCAGCGGACTTCTCTACCTGAGAAGTCACCACTGTCATCTGAGACCCATGTCGACCTCTGTGATGGTTTGGCTCCTGTGGCAAGACAGCCTGCCCCTGGGGAGAAGCTTCCTCTCAGTAGCAGGAGACCTGCTGCGGTGGGGGCTGGGCTCCAGAATATGGGAAATACTTGCTATGTGAATGCTTCCCTGCAGTGCCTGACATACACACCACCCCTTGCCAACTACATGCTGTCCCGGGAGCACTCTCAACTTTGTCATCATCGCAAGTGCTGCATGCTGTGTACGATGGAAGCTCACATCACACGGGCCCTCCACCGTCCTGGCCACGTCATCCAGCCCTCACAGGCATTGGTTGCTGGCTTCCATCGAGGCAAGCAGGAAGATGCCCATGAATTTCTGATGTTCATTGTGGATGCCATGAAAAAGGCATGCCTTCCCGGGCACAAGCAGGTAGATCATGACTCTGAGGACACCACCCTCATCCACCAGATATTTGGAGGCTGCTGGAGATCTCAAATCAAGTGTCTCCACTGCCAGGGCGTTTCGGACACCTTTGACCCTTACCTGGACATTGCCCTGGATATCCAGGCAGCTCAGAGTGTGAAGCAAGCTTTGGAACAGGTGGTGAAGCCCGAAGAACTCAATGGAGAGAATGCCTATCATTGTGGTCTTTGTCTCCAGAAGGCGCCTGCCTCCAAGACGTTCACTCTACACACTTCTGCCAAGGTCCTCATCCTTGTATTGAAGAGATTCTCCGATGTCACAGGCAACAAACTTGCCAAGAATGTGCAATACCCTGAGTGCCTTGACATGCAGCCATACATGTCTCAGCAGAACACAGGACCTCTTGTCTATGTCCTCTATGCTGTGCTGGTCCATGCTGGGTGGAGTTGTCACAACGGACATTACCTCTCTTATGTCAAAGCTCCAGGAGGCCAGTGGTATAAAATGGATGACGCCGAGGTCACTGCCTGTAGCATCGCTTCTGTCCTGAGTCAACAGGCCTATGTCCTCTTTTACATCCAGAAGAGTCAACTGGAAAGATGCAGTGAGAGTGTGTCAATAGGCAGGGAACCAGGAGCCCTTGGTGCTGAACACAAAGACAGGCGAGCAACGCAAGGAGAGCTCCAGAGAGAACCCTGCCTCCAGGTACCCGACTTGGAGGAGCACTTGGTGGAAAGAGCCACTCAGGAAAGCACCTTAGACCACTGGAAGTTCCTCCAAGAGCAAAACAAAACCAAGCCTGACTTCAACGTCAGAAAAGTCGAATGTACCCTGCCTCCCAACGTGCTTGTGATTCATCCATCAAAATACAAGAGTGGGATGAACAACCGTCATCCCGAACAGCAAAGCTCCCTGCTGAACCTCTCTTCAAGGAACCTGGCACCTCAGGAGTCCATGAACACTGGCACACTCACTTCTCTGCAAGGGAGGACCAGGAGATCCAAAGGGAGGAACAAACACAGCAAGAGGGCTCTGTTTGTGTGCCAGTGATCTCAGGAAAAGTCTCCATGCAAACGCAGGAGTGCATGCGCACACACACTGACACACACACACATACACGTACACACACACACACCCACGGGGGGGGGGTTCGCGGCGCACACACACACACCATCACATACGCAGTCAATCCGACATAAAGTAATGAGGAGCCCAGGTGTCTGTGTACACAAGAGGGAAAACTGGATAGTGATGGCTGCGTTTCAGGATGAGCCCAGACATGGGAAACATCGAGTTTTGCAGTCGTGAGTCTTCTGAACCTGTGGAGGGATCTGTCTGTGTGTTTGTGTTCACGGTAGATGTCATTCAGTGTGAATTTCTGAATATGACATATTGCGGTGTAGGGTTGCGCGTGAGGTTATTGCAGGGGACGGGGTTGACTATTTTCTCTTGGGGTGTGTTTCATTCGTCAGTTGTTGGTGAGCACCAGAAGTTGAAATTTTGCGAACGTGGGACTTCTGTGGATCCTTCTCGCTACCTTGAGTAGTGGAAACTGGAACGCATTTGAAGAGAGGAAGGGTGTTCTTCTTTTGAACCTGCCTCGCCGTTTTTACATTACTTGTTGAATGGACGTCAGGCGCCCTAGGACTTGTGCCCTTGGTGGAACCCACAGCATGCTGGAGACAGACAGACAGACACACTTGCCTATTGAGTGGTGTCCATTTCCAATGAATTGAAGCAGAAAATCATCCCACTGGTATGTGAGTCATTTGGAAGTAAGTCGTATTGATAATAAAGGAAATCAAACACAGGAGCGTGTGTGTATTCAACTAAAATAAAATCAGCAAGCACTGAAATAAATCGCATTTGGTGTGCATCAAAATGGCATCTGGGAGATTCCGGGTCAATCGTCCAGCTGCGAAAGGTGCATCTCTGAAGCACAGTCCCTGACCTGCAGTGAGACTTGTTCATCCGAGGTGGTGTTGCAGTGGAAATGATTGTGGGAAATGGCCCCTTCCTTTTGTGTATTCGCTGATTGGATTTCAGGCTCCGTTTCTCGTTCGGTACAGCGATCCAAGTTGACCAACCCGAGAGGAAAGATGTCCAGGGCATAACTCAGGGCTCCATACAACCACAGAATCTTGGGTGCAACCCTGCTCAAGCACACAAATGCGCGTATTAACAGTGTCTCTGTGTGTGACGTGTGTGCAAAGTACAGTGTGATGAGCATGACTGGCAGACAGGTGATCCATTGGGCTCACCTGAAAATCAGTTATGAGCATGAAAGAACACCGACGCCCAGGTCCCCGCTTCAGACATAACACCCACCAGCGTCTTGTGTGAAGCCACGGCATCTGGACTGCTCATGCTTCTGGGGATCATTCTCCTGAAAATGGTGGCTCCTTTCTCCCTGTGGAGCAACTCTCTACGCAGCGCTTCTTTCCTCCCCCAGGACTCATTTCATCGGGCCCGGGAAGCCTTCTGATTCAACACACCTGACCCATGAAAAGAAAAGGGAAAGAAAGGAGGCCAAAGGTCACACTCTCCTCATTCCACCATCCTCCCTAAAATCATCCTGATTTCATGGGCCCTGAGACCGGGGATGCTTCTGTACACCTCGAGGCCTTGGCGCCTGGCCCAAATTCTATTCTCTTTCTCATTATCTGAAAAATTTTAAGAAAATCCCTAGAGCCAGGATCTTTATTCCTAGTAAGCCGAAAGTCCCAAAGAAACACCCAAATTCTGTCCCTCTTAGTTTGGGAAACAAGTCTACCTTCATCAGCATGACATTTTCCACCAAATGTGGTAACTGCAAGTCCACCACACAATGCTTAACTGGAATTGGAAGCAACATCTCAGACGATGAAAAATACATGCAAGAATCCCTAAGACAAATGGTTTATTTTTCCCTTTCTTACTAAAACAACTGCCAGTATTAACAATGGTACGCAAATCTCTTTTAGACGCCCTGCTTTTAAATCTCTATGTTTCTTCCTGAGACAGGGACTCATTCCCATCACCCAGGCATTTACAGTGTTTAATTCTGGTTATATGCTATTCTCAAATTTACAACTATTCATTTCATCTCTCTCAAATGTTGATCTATTATCACATACGTATTAAAATATTATCTCCCATGCTGCGTGATATGTTGTTTTTATATTCATCCTTTCTTAAATGAACCAAAGGTTTTAGTTGGATTAGATTGTGATTAGTCAAGTTTTCTGATTTCATGATTTCTTAAATTGCGGTCAAACGACCTCAATCACTGGAAATAGAATGTCATGAGTATTTCTCTTTACTTGCAATCATAAATTCGGGGAATGTCATCAATTGGTATGTCGGTGATTGCATGATTTCCTGAAAGTCTTTCACAGTCTAATTTGGGCACTAAGTATTTCGTCTAGGTTCAGTGCATGTTTCCAACACTTGATGCTTCATGATTGGGGTATATAGCTTCCACAAGAGCATTTCCTGCAAAGACATGTCTTGGTCCCCACTGGTAAGTCATTTCACTCGAACACAGAATCAATAGGCTGAACATGGAAAGGTTACTGCTAGAATACTTATTAGACTGCATGGATCTATTCTTTGATATTAAGGAAACAAATACACTGTGTTATTAACTGTACTTCATTGATGATTCTCAAGTCAGAAAGTACAGGTCTGACTTCCTGTCCTTCAGTGCCTGAAAGGATGATCGTATCTGCCAAAAGCACATAGTTAGAAGCACATCGCAGCTCAAACACACACACACCCAGAAATATAAACAAACACAAAGAAACACTCACATGGGCATGATTCTGCATGTTTTAAGTAAACTAAGGCATTTTAAGTAAACTACCACTTAAGTTTACTGTTTTAAGTAAACACCACTGTTTTAAGTAAACTAACGCATTCCCCAGGAGTTTTAAGTGAACTCCCTGGGGAATACAAGGGGACACACCCTATGATTCGTTCTTTAACTGAGTGCTGATATTGGATTGGTGGACCGCGTACCTGATGGGTGGGTGGGGTGTTCGAGGTAGGCGGGGTTGAGTTATATAAGGGCTGATGCGGCCAGATGGCGTGTCATTTGAAGACTCTCTCGGAAGAGATAGCATCTTTCTGCAACGTGCGGTCCCAGCAGAGAAAGCTTGTGATCCTTGCTCCTGGCGACATGGAGGCCGATTCACTCCACTTGGGAGGTGAGTGGCAGTTCAACCACTTTTCAAAACTCACATCTTCTCGGCCAGATGCAGCTTTTGCTGAAATCCAGCGGACTTCTCTACCTGAGAAGTCACCACTGTCATCTGAGACCCATGTCGACCTCTGTGATGGTTTGGCTCCTGTGGCAAGACAGCCTGCCCCTGGGGAGAAGCTTCCTCTCAGTAGCAGGAGACCTGCTGCGGTGGGGGCTGGGCTCCAGAATATGGGAAATACTTGCTATGTGAATGCTTCCCTGCAGTGCCTGACATACACACCACCCCTTGCCAACTACATGCTGTCCCGGGAGCACTCTCAACTTTGTCATCATCGCAAGTGCTGCATGCTGTGTACGATGGAAGCTCACATCACACGGGCCCTCCACCGTCCTGGCCACGTCATCCAGCCCTCCCAGGCATTGGTTGCTGGCTTCCATCGAGGCAAGCAGGAAGATGCCCATGAATTTCTGATGTTCATTGTGGATGCCATGAAAAAGGCATGCCTTCCCGGGCACAAGCAGGTAGATCATGACTCTGAGGACACCACCCTCATCCACCAGATATTTGGAGGCTGCTGGAGATCTCAAATCAAGTGTCTCCACTGCCAGGGCGTTTCGGACACCTTTGACCCTTACCTGGACATTGCCCTGGATATCCAGGCAGCTCAGAGTGTGAAGCAAGCTTTGGAACAGGTGGTGAAGCCCGAAGAACTCAATGGAGAGAATGCCTATCATTGTGGTCTTTGTCTCCAGAAGGCGCCTGCCTCCAAGACGTTCACTCTACACACTTCTGCCAAGGTCCTCATCCTTGTATTGAAGAGATTCTCCGATGTCACAGGCAACAAACTTGCCAAGAATGTGCAATACCCTGAGTGCCTTGACATGCAGCCATACATGTCTCAGCAGAACACAGGACCTCTTGTCTATGTCCTCTATGCTGTGCTGGTCCATGCTGGGTGGAGTTGTCACAACGGACATTACCTCTCTTATGTCAAAGCTCCAGGAGGCCAGTGGTATAAAATGGATGACGCCGAGGTCACTGCCTGTAGCATCGCTTCTGTCCTGAGTCAACAGGCCTATGTCCTCTTTTACATCCAGAAGAGTCAACTGGAAAGATGCAGTGAGAGTGTGTCAATAGGCAGGGAACCAGGAGCCCTTGGTGCTGAACACAAAGACAGGCGAGCAACGCAAGGAGAGCTCCAGAGAGAACCCTGCCTCCAGGTACCCGACTTGGAGGAGCACTTGGTGGAAAGAGCCACTCAGGAAAGCACCTTAGACCACTGGAAGTTCCTCCAAGAGCAAAACAAAACCAAGCCTGACTTCAACGTCAGAAAAGTCGAATGTACCCTGCCTCCCAACGTGCTTGTGATTCATCCATCAAAATACAAGAGTGGGATGAACAACCGTCATCCCGAACAGCAAAGCTCCCTGCTGAACCTCTCTTCAAGGAACCTGGCACCTCAGGAGTCCATGAACACTGGCACACTCACTTCTCTGCAAGGGAGGACCAGGAGATCCAAAGGGAGGAACAAACACAGCAAGAGGGCTCTGTTTGTGTGCCAGTGATCTCAGGAAAAGTCTCCATGCAAACGCAGGAGTGCATGCGCACACACACTGACACACACACACATACACGTACACACACACACACCCACGAGGGGGTTCGCGCGCGCACACACACACACCATCACATACGCAGTCAATCCGACATAAAGTAATGAGGAGCCCAGGTGTCTGTGTACACAAGAGGGAAAACTGGATAGTGATGGCTGCGTTTCAGGATGAGCCCAGACATGGGAAACATCGAGTTTTGCAGTCGTGAGTCTTCTGAACCTGTGGAGGGATCTGTCTGTGTGTTTGTGTTCACGGTAGATGTCATTCAGTGTGAATTTCTGAATATGACATATTGCGGTGTAGGGTTGCGCGTGAGGTTATTGCAGGGGACGGGGTTGACTATTTTCTCTTGGGGTGTGTTTCATTCGTCAGTTGTTGGTGAGCACCAGAAGTTGAAATTTTGCGAACGTGGGACTTCTGTGGATCCTTCTCGCTACCTTGAGTAGTGGAAACTGGAACGCATTTGAAGAGAGGAAGGGTGTTCTTCTTTTGAACCTGCCTCGCCGTTTTTACATTACTTGTTGAATGGACGTCAGGCGCCCTAGGACTTGTGCCCTTGGTGGAACCCACAGCATGCTGGAGACAGACAGACAGACACACTTGCCTATTGAGTGGTGTCCATTTCCAATGAATTGAAGCAGAAAATCATCCCACTGGTATGTGAGTCATTTGGAAGTAAGTCGTATTGATAATAAAGGAAATCAAACACAGGAGCGTGTGTGTATTCAACTAAAATAAAATCAGCAAGCACTGAAATAAATCGCATTTGGTGTGCATCAAAATGGCGTCTGGGAGATTCCGGGTCAATCGTCCAGCTGCGAAAGGTGCATCTCTGAAGCACAGTCCCTGACCTGCAGTGAGACTTGTTCATCCGAGGTGGTGTTGCAGTGGAAATGATTGTGGGAAATGGCCCCTTCCTTTTGTGTATTCGCTGATTGGATTTCAGGCTCCGTTTCTCGTTCGGTACAGCGATCCAAGTTGACCAACCCGAGAGGAAAGATGTCCAGGGCATAACTCAGGGCTCCATACAACCACAGAATCTTGGGTGCAACCCTGCTCAAGCACACAAATGCGCGTATTAACAGTGTCTCTGTGTGTGACGTGTGTGCAAAGTACAGTGTGATGAGCATGACTGGCAGACAGGTGATCCATTGGGCTCACCTGAAAATCAGTTATGAGCATGAAAGAACACCGACGCCCAGGTCCCCGCTTCAGACATAACACCCACCAGCGTCTTGTGTGAAGCCACGGCATCTGGACTGCTCATGCTTCTGGGGATCATTCTCCTGAAAATGGTGGCTCCTTTCTCCCTGTGGAGCAACTCTCTACGCAGCGCTTCTTTCCTCCCCCAGGACTCATTTCATCGGGCCCGGGAAGCCTTCTGATTCAACACACCTGACCCATGAAAAGAAAAGGGAAAGAAAGGAGGCCAAAGGTCACACTCTCCTCATTCCACCATCCTCCCTAAAATCATCCTGATTTCATGGGCCCTGAGACCGGGGATGCTTCTGTACACCTCGAGGCCTTGGCGCCTGGCCCAAATTCTATTCTCTTTCTCATTATCTGAAAAATTTTAAGAAAATCCCTAGAGCCAGGATCTTTATTCCTAGTAAGCCGAAAGTCCCAAAGAAACACCCAAATTCTGTCCCTCTCAGTTTGGGAAACAAGTCTACCTTCATCAGCATGACATTTTCCACCAAATGTGGTAACTGCAAGTCCACCACACAATGCTTAACTGGAATTGGAAGCAACATCTCAGACGATGAAAAATACATGCAAGAATCCCTAAGACAAATGGTTTATTTTTCCCTTTCTTAATAAAACAACTGCCAGTATTAACAATGGTACGCAAATCTCTTTTAGACGCCCTGCTTTTAAATCTCTATGTTTCTTCCTGAGACAGGGACTCATTCCCATCACCCAGGCATTTACAGTGTTTAATTCTGGTTATATGCTATTCTCAAATTTACAACTATTCATTTCATCTCTCTCAAATGTTGATCTATTATCACATACGTATTAAAATATTATCTCCCATGCTGCGTGATATGTTGTTTTTATATTCATCCTTTCTTAAATGAACCAAAGGTTTTAGTTGGATTAGATTGTGATTAGTCAAGTTTTCTGATTTCATGATTTCTTAAATTGCGGTCAAACGACCTCAATCACTGGAAATAGAATGTCATGAGTATTTCTCTTTACTTGCAATCATAAATTCGGGGAATGTCATCAATTGGTATGTCGGTGATTGCATGATTTCCTGAAAGTCTTTCACAGTCTAATTTGGGCACTAAGTATTTCGTCTAGGTTCAGTGCATGTTTCCAACACTTGATGCTTCATGATTGGGGTATATAGCTTCCACAAGAACATTTCCTGCAAAGACATGTCTTGGTCCCCACTGGTAAGTCATTTCACTCGAACACAGAATCAATAGGCTGAACATGGAAAGGTTACTGCTAGAATACTTATTAGACTGCATGGATCTATTCTTTGATATTAAGGAAACAAATACACTGTGTTATTAACTGTACTTCATTGATGATTCTCAAGTCAGAAAGTACAGGTCTGACTTCCTGTCCTTCAGTGCCTGAAAGGATGATCGTATCTGCCAAAAGCACATAGTTAGAAGCACATCGCAGCTCAAACACACACACACCCAGAAATATAAACAAACACAAAGAAACACTCACATGGGCATGATTCTGCATGTTTTAAGTAAACTAAGGCATTTTAAGTAAACTACCACTTAAGTGTACTGTTTTAAGTAAACACCACTGTTTTAAGTAAACTAACGCATTCCCCAGGAGTTTTAAGTGAACTCCCTGGGGAATACAAGGGGACACACCCTATGATTCGTTCTTTAACTGAGTGCTGATATTGGATTGGTGGACCGCGTACCTGATGGGTGGGTGGGGTGTTCGAGGTAGGCGGGGTTGAGTTATATAAGGGCTGATGCGGCCAGATGGCGTGTCATTTGAAGACTCTCTCGGAAGAGATAGCATCTTTCTGCAACGTGCGGTCCCAGCAGAGAAAGCTTGTGATCCTTGCTCCTGGCGACATGGAGGCCGATTCACTCCACTTGGGAGGTGAGTGGCAGTTCAACCACTTTTCAAAACTCACATCTTCTCGGCCAGATGCAGCTTTTGCTGAAATCCAGCGGACTTCTCTACCTGAGAAGTCACCACTGTCATCTGAGACCCATGTCGACCTCTGTGATGGTTTGGCTCCTGTGGCAAGACAGCCTGCCCCTGGGGAGAAGCTTCCTCTCAGTAGCAGGAGACCTGCTGCGGTGGGGGCTGGGCTCCAGAATATGGGAAATACTTGCTATGTGAATGCTTCCCTGCAGTGCCTGACATACACACCACCCCTTGCCAACTACATGCTGTCCCGGGAGCACTCTCAACTTTGTCATCATCGCAAGTGCTGCATGCTGTGTACGATGGAAGCTCACATCACACGGGCCCTCCACCGTCCTGGCCACGTCATCCAGCCCTCACAGGCATTGGTTGCTGGCTTCCATCGAGGCAAGCAGGAAGATGCCCATGAATTTCTGATGTTCATTGTGGATGCCATGAAAAAGGCATGCCTTCCCGGGCACAAGCAGGTAGATCATGACTCTGAGGACACCACCCTCATCCACCAGATATTTGGAGGCTGCTGGAGATCTCAAATCAAGTGTCTCCACTGCCAGGGCGTTTCGGACACCTTTGACCCTTACCTGGACATTGCCCTGGATATCCAGGCAGCTCAGAGTGTGAAGCAAGCTTTGGAACAGGTGGTGAAGCCCGAAGAACTCAATGGAGAGAATGCCTATCATTGTGGTCTTTGTCTCCAGAAGGCGCCTGCCTCCAAGACGTTCACTCTACACACTTCTGCCAAGGTCCTCATCCTTGTATTGAAGAGATTCTCCGATGTCACAGGCAACAAACTTGCCAAGAATGTGCAATACCCTGAGTGCCTTGACATGCAGCCATACATGTCTCAGCAGAACACAGGACCTCTTGTCTATGTCCTCTATGCTGTGCTGGTCCATGCTGGGTGGAGTTGTCACAACGGACATTACCTCTCTTATGTCAAAGCTCCAGGAGGCCAGTGGTATAAAATGGATGACGCCGAGGTCACTGCCTGTAGCATCGCTTCTGTCCTGAGTCAACAGGCCTATGTCCTCTTTTACATCCAGAAGAGTCAACTGGAAAGATGCAGTGAGAGTGTGTCAATAGGCAGGGAACCAGGAGCCCTTGGTGCTGAACACAAAGACAGGCGAGCAACGCAAGGAGAGCTCCAGAGAGAACCCTGCCTCCAGGTACCCGACTTGGAGGAGCACTTGGTGGAAAGAGCCACTCAGGAAAGCACCTTAGACCACTGGAAGTTCCTCCAAGAGCAAAACAAAACCAAGCCTGACTTCAACGTCAGAAAAGTCGAATGTACCCTGCCTCCCAACGTGCTTGTGATTCATCCATCAAAATACAAGAGTGGGATGAACAACCGTCATCCCGAACAGCAAAGCTCCCTGCTGAACCTCTCTTCAAGGAACCTGGCACCTCAGGAGTCCATGAACACTGGCACACTCACTTCTCTGCAAGGGAGGACCAGGAGATCCAAAGGGAGGAACAAACACAGCAAGAGGGCTCTGTTTGTGTGCCAGTGGTCTCAGGAAAAGTCTCCATGCAAACGCAGGAGTGCATGCGCACACACACTGACACACACACACATACACGTACACACACACACACCCACGGGGGGGGGGTTCGCGGCGCACACACACACACCATCACATACGCAGTCAATCCGACATAAAGTAATGAGGAGCCCAGGTGTCTGTGTACACAAGAGGGAAAACTGGATAGTGATGGCTGCGTTTCAGGATGAGCCCAGACATGGGAAACATCGAGTTTTGCAGTCGTGAGTCTTCTGAACCTGTGGAGGGATCTGTCTGTGTGTTTGTGTTCACGGTAGATGTCATTCAGTGTGAATTTCTGAATATGACATATTGCGGTGTAGGGTTGCGCGTGAGGTTATTGCAGGGGACGGGGTTGACTATTTTCTCTTGGGGTGTGTTTCATTCGTCAGTTGTTGGTGAGCACCAGAAGTTGAAATTTTGCGAACGTGGGACTTCTGTGGATCCTTCTCGCTACCTTGAGTAGTGGAAACTGGAACGCATTTGAAGAGAGGAAGGGTGTTCTTCTTTTGAACCTGCCTCGCCTTTTTTACATTACTTGTTGAATGGACGTCAGGCGCCCTAGGACTTGTGCCCTTGGTGGAACCCACAGAATGCTGGAGACAGACAGACAGACACACTTGCCTATTGAGTGGTGTCCATTTCCAATGAATTGAAGCAGAAAATCATCCCACTGGTATGTGAGTCATTTGGAAGTAAGTCGTATTGATAATAAAGGAAATCAAACACAGGAGCGTGTGTGTATTCAACTAAAATAAAATCAGCAAGCACTGAAATAAATCGCATTTGGTGTGCATCAAAATGGCGTCTGGGAGATTCCGGGTCAATCGTCCAGCTGCGAAAGGTGCATCTCTGAAGCACAGTCCCTGACCTGCAGTGAGACTTGTTCATCCGAGGTGGTGTTGCAGTGGAAATGATTGTGGGAAATGGCCCCTTCCTTTTGTGTATTCGCTGATTGGATTTCAGGCTCCGTTTCTCGTTCGGTACAGCGATCCAAGTTGACCAACCCGAGAGGAAAGATGTCCAGGGCATAACTCAGGGCTCCATACAACCACAGAATCTTGGGTGCAACCCTGCTCAAGCACACAAATGCGCGTATTAACAGTGTCTCTGTGTGTGACGTGTGTGCAAAGTACAGTGTGATGAGCATGACTGGCAGACAGGTGATCCATTGGGCTCACCTGAAAATCAGTTATGAGCATGAAAGAACACCGACGCCCAGGTCCCCGCTTCAGACATAACACCCACCAGCGTCTTGTGTGAAGCCACGGCATCTGGACTGCTCATGCTTCTGGGGATCATTCTCCTGAAAATGGTGGCTCCTTTCTCCCTGTGGAGCAACTCTCTACGCAGCGCTTCTTTCCTCCCCCAGGACTCATTTCATCGGGCCCGGGAAGCCTTCTGATTCAACACACCTGACCCATGAAAAGAAAAGGGAAAGAAAGGAGGCCAAAGGTCACACTCTCCTCATTCCACCATCCTCCCTAAAATCATCCTGATTTCATGGGCCCTGAGACCGGGGATGCTTCTGTACACCTCGAGGCCTTGGCGCCTGGCCCAAATTCTATTCTCTTTCTCATTATCTGAAAAATTTTAAGAAAATCCCTAGAGCCAGGATCTTTATTCCTAGTAAGCCGAAAGTCCCAAAGAAACACCCAAATTCTGTCCCTCTTAGTTTGGGAAACAAGTCTACCTTCATCAGCATGACATTTTCCACCAAATGTGGTAACTGCAAGTCCACCACACAATGCTTAACTGGAATTGGAAGCAACATCTCAGACGATGAAAAATACATGCAAGAATCCCTAAGACAAATGGTTTAGTTTTCCCTTTCTTACTAAAACAACTGCCAGTATTAACAATGGTACGCAAATCTCTTTTAGACGCCCTGCTTTTAAATCTCTATGTTTCTTCCTGAGACAGGGACTCATTCCCATCACCCAGGCATTTACAGTGTTTAATTCTGGTTATATGCTATTCTCAAATTTACAACTATTCATTTCATCTCTCTCAAATGTTGATCTATTATCACATACGTATTAAAATATTATCTCCCATGCTGCGTGATATGTTGTTTTTATATTCATCCTTTCTTAAATGAACCAAAGGTTTTAGTTGGATTAGATTGTGATTAGTCAAGTTTTCCGATTTCATGATTTCGTAAATTGCGGTCAAACGACCTCAATCACTGGAAATAGAATGTCATGAGTATTTCTCTTTACTTGCAATCATAAATTCGGGGAATGTCATCAATTGGTATGTCGGTGATTGCATGATTTCCTGAAAGTCTTTCACAGTCTAATTTGGGCACTAAGTATTTCGTCTAGGTTCAGTGCATGTTTCCAACACTTGATGCTTCATGATTGGGGTATATAGCTTCCACAAGAGCATTTCCTGCAAAGACATGTCTTGGTCCCCACTGGTAAGTCATTTCACTCGAACACAGAATCAATAGGCTGAACATGGAAAGGTTACTGCTAGAATACTTATTAGACTGCATGGATCTATTCTTTGATATTAAGGAAACAAATACACTGTGTTATTAACTGTACTTCATTGATGATTCTCAAGTCAGAAAGTACAGGTCTGACTTCCTGTCCTTCAGTGCCTGAAAGGATGATCGTATCTGCCAAAAGCACATAGTTAGAAGCACATCGCAGCTCAAACACACACACACCCAGAAATATAAACAAACACAAAGAAACACTCACATGGGCATGATTCTGCATGTTTTAAGTAAACTAAGGCATTTTAAGTAAACTACCACTTAAGTGTACTGTTTTAAGTAAACACCACTGTTTTAAGTAAACTAACGCATTCCCCAGGAGTTTTAAGTGAACTCCCTGGGGAATACAAGGGGACACACCCTATGATTCGTTCTTTAACTGAGTGCTGATATTGGATTGGTGGACCGCGTACCTGATGGGTGGGTGGGGTGTTCGAGGTAGGCGGGGTTGAGTTATATAAGGGCTGATGCGGCCAGATGGCGTGTCATTTGAAGACTCTCTCGGAAGAGATAGCATCTTTCTGCAACGTGCGGTCCCAGCAGAGAAAGCTTGTGATCGTTGCTCCTGGCGACATAGAGGCCGATTCACTCCACTTGGGAGGTGAGTGGCAGTTCAACCACTTTTCAAAACTCACATCTTCTCGGCCAGATGAGCTTTTGCTGAAATCCAGCGGACTTCTCTACCTGAGAAGTCACCACTGTCATCTGAGACCCATGTCGACCTCTGTGATGGTTTGGCTCCTGTGGCAAGACAGCCTGCCCCTGGGGAGAAGCTTCCTCTCAGTAGCAGGAGACCTGCTGCGGTGGGGGCTGGGCTCCAGAATATGGGAAATACTTGCTATGTGAATGCTTCCCTGCAGTGCCTGACATACACACCACCCCTTGCCAACTACATGCTGTCCCGGGAGCACTCTCAACTTTGTCATCATCGCAAGTGCTGCATGCTGTGTACGATGGAAGCTCACATCACACGGGCCCTCCACCGTCCTGGCCACGTCATCCAGCCCTCACAGGCATTGGTTGCTGGCTTCCATCGAGGCAAGCAGGAAGATGCCCATGAATTTCTGATGTTCATTGTGGATGCCATGAAAAAGGCATGCCTTCCCGGGCACAAGCAGGTAGATCATGACTCTGAGGACACCACCCTCATCCACCAGATATTTGGAGGCTGCTGGAGATCTCAAATCAAGTGTCTCCACTGCCAGGGCGTTTCGGACACCTTTGACCCTTACCTGGACATTGCCCTGGATATCCAGGCAGCTCAGAGTGTGAAGCAAGCTTTGGAACAGGTGGTGAAGCCCGAAGAACTCAATGGAGAGAATGCCTATCATTGTGGTCTTTGTCTCCAGAAGGCGCCTGCCTCCAAGACGTTCACTCTACACACTTCTGCCAAGGTCCTCATCCTTGTATTGAAGAGATTCTCCGATGTCACAGGCAACAAACTTGCCAAGAATGTGCAATACCCTGAGTGCCTTGACATGCAGCCATACATGTCTCAGCAGAACACAGGACCTCTTGTCTATGTCCTCTATGCTGTGCTGGTCCATGCTGGGTGGAGTTGTCACAACGGACATTACCTCTCTTATGTCAAAGCTCCAGGAGGCCAGTGGTATAAAATGGATGACGCCGAGGTCACTGCCTGTAGCATCGCTTCTGTCCTGAGTCAACAGGCCTATGTCCTCTTTTACATCCAGAAGAGTCAACTGGAAAGATGCAGTGAGAGTGTGTCAATAGGCAGGGAACCAGGAGCCCTTGGTGCTGAACACAAAGACAGGCGAGCAACGCAAGGAGAGCTCCAGAGAGAACCCTGCCTCCAGGTACCCGACTTGGAGGAGCACTTGGTGGAAAGAGCCACTCAGGAAAGCACCTTAGACCACTGGAAGTTCCTCCAAGAGCAAAACAAAACCAAGCCTGACTTCAACGTCAGAAAAGTCGAATGTACCCTGCCTCCCAACGTGCTTGTGATTCATCCATCAAAATACAAGAGTGGGATGAACAACCGTCATCCCGAACAGCAAAGCTCCCTGCTGAACCTCTCTTCAAGGAACCTGGCACCTCAGGAGTCCATGAACACTGGCACACTCACTTCTCTGCAAGGGAGGACCAGGAGATCCAAAGGGAGGAACAAACACAGCAAGAGGGCTCTGTTTGTGTGCCACTGATCTCAGGAAAAGTCTCCATGCAAACGCAGGAGTGTATGCGCACACACACTGACACACACACACATACACGTACACACACACACACCCACGGGGGGGAGGTTCGCGGCGCACACACACACACCATCACATACGCAGTCAATCCGACATAAAGTAATGAGGAGCCCAGGTGTCTGTGTACACAAGAGGGAAAACTGGATAGTGATGGCTGCGTTTCAGGATGAGCCCAGACATGGGAAACATCGAGTTTTGCAGTCGTGAGTCTTCTGAACCTGTGGAGGGATCTGTCTGTGTGTTTGTGTTCACGGTAGATGTCATTCAGTGTGAATTTCTGAATATGACATATTGCGGTGTAGGGTTGCGCGTGAGGTTATTGCAGGGGACGGGGTTGACTATTTTCTCTTGGGCTGTGTTTCATTCGTCAGTTGTTGGTGAGCACCAGAAGTTGAAATTTTGCGAACGTGGGACTTCTGTGGATCCTTCTCGCTACCTTGAGTAGTGGAAACTGGAACGCATTTGAAGAGAGGAAGGGTGTTCTTCTTTTGAACCTGCCTCGCCGTTTTTACATTACTTGTTGAATGGACGTCAGGCGCCCTAGGACTTGTGCCCTTGGTGGAACCCACAGAATGCTGGAGACAGACAGACAGACACACTTGCCTATTGAGTGGTGTCCATTTCCAATGAATTGAAGCAGAAAATCATCCCACTGGTATGTGAGTCATTTGGAAGTAAGTCGTATTGATAATAAAGGAAATCAAACACAGGAGCGTGTGTGTATTCAACTAAAATAAAATCAGCAAGCACTGAAATAAATCGCATTTGGTGTGCATCAAAATGGCGTCTGGGAGATTCCGGGTCAATCGTCCAGCTGCGAAAGGTGCATCTCTGAAGCACAGTCCCTGACCTGCAGTGAGACTTGTTCATCCGAGGTGCTGTTGCAGTGGAAATGATTGTGGGAAATGGCCCCTTCCTTTTGTGTATTCGCTGATTGGATTTCAGGCTCCGTTTCTCGTTCGGTACAGCGATCCAAGTTGACCAACCCGAGAGGAAAGATGTCCAGGGCATAACTCAGGGCTCCATACAACCACAGAATCTTGGGTGCAACCCTGCTCAAGCACACAAATGCGCGTATTAACAGTGTCTCTGTGTGTGACGTGTGTGCAAAGTACAGTGTGATGAGCATGACTGGCAGACAGGTGATCCATTGGGCTCACCTGAAAATCAGTTATGAGCATGAAAGAACACCGACGCCCAGGTCCCCGCTTCAGACATAACACCCACCACCGTCTTGTGTGAAGCCACGGCATCTGGACTGCTCATGCTTCTGGGGATCATTCTCCTGAAAATGGTGGCTCCTTTCTCCCTGTGGAGCAACTCTCTACGCAGCGCTTCTTTCCTCCCCCAGGACTCATTTCATCGGGCCCGGGAAGCCTTCTGATTCAACACACCTGACCCATGAAAAGAAAAGGGAAAGAAAGGAGGCCAAAGGTCACACTCTCCTCATTCCACCATCCTCCCTAAAATCATCCTGATTTCATGGGCCCTGAGACCGGGGATGCTTCTGTACACCTCGAGGCCTTGGCGCCTGGCCCAAATTCTATTCTCTTTCTCATTATCTGAAAAATTTTAAGAAAATCCCTAGAGCCAGGATCTTTATTCCTAGTAAGCCGAAAGTCCCAAAGAAACACCCAAATTCTGTCCCTCTTAGTTTGGGAAACAAGTCTACCTTCATCAGCATGACATTTTCCACCAAATGTGGTAACTGCAAGTCCACCACACAATGCTTAACTGGAATTGGAAGCAACATCTCAGACGATGAAAAATACATGCAAGAATCCCTAAGACAAATGGTTTATTTTTCCCTTTCTTACTAAAACAACTGCCAGTATTAACAATGGTACGCAAATCTCTTTTAGACGCCCTGCTTTTAAATCTCTATGTTTCTTCCTGAGACAGGGACTCATTCCCATCACCCAGGCATTTACAGTGTTTAATTCTGGTTATATGCTATTCTCAAATTTACAACTATTCATTTCATCTCTCTCAAATGTTGATCTATTATCACATACGTATTAAAATATTATCTCCCATGCTGCGTGATATGTTGTTTTTATATTCATCCTTTCTTAAATGAACCAAAGGTTTTAGTTGGATTAGATTGTGATTAGTCAAGTTTTCCGATTTCATGATTTCGTAAATTGCGGTCAAACGACCTCAATCACTGGAAATAGAATGTCATGAGTATTTCTCTTTACTTGCAATCATAAATTCGGGGAATGTCATCAATTGGTATGTCGGTGATTGCATGATTTCCTGAAAGTCTTTCACAGTCTAATTTGGGCACTAAGTATTTCGTCTAGGTTCAGTGCATGTTTCCAACACTTGATGCTTCATGATTGGGGTATATAGCTTCCACAAGAGCATTTCCTGCAAAGACATGTCTTGGTCCCCACTGGTAAGTCATTTCACTCGAACACAGAATCAATAGGCTGAACATGGAAAGGTTACTGCTAGAATACTTATTAGACTGCATGGATCTATTCTTTGATATTAAGGAAACAAATACACTGTGTTATTAACTGTACTTCATTGATGATTCTCAAGTCAGAAAGTACAGGTCTGACTTCCTGTCCTTCAGTGCCTGAAAGGATGATCGTATCTGCCAAAAGCACATAGTTAGAAGCACATCGCAGCTCAAACACACACACACCCAGAAATATAAACAAACACAAAGAAACACTCACATGGGCATGATTCTGCATGTTTTAAGTAAACTAAGGCATTTTAAGTAAACTACCACTTAAGTTTACTGTTTTAAGTAAACACCACTGTTTTAAGTAAACTAACGCATTCCCCAGGAGTTTTAAGTGAACTCCCTGGGGAATACAAGGGGACACACCCTATGATTCGTTCTTTAACTGAGTGCTGATATTGGATTGGTGGACCGCGTACCTGATGGGTGGGTGGGGTGTTCGAGGTAGGCGGGGTTGAGTTATATAAGGGCTGATGCGGCCAGATGGCGTGTCATTTGAAGACTCTCTCGGAAGAGATAGCATCTTTCTGCAACGTGCGGTCCCAGCAGAGAAAGCTTGTGATCCTTGCTCCTGGCGACATGGAGGCCGATTCACTCCACTTGGGAGGTGAGTGGCAGTTCAACCACTTTTCAAAACTCACATCTTCTCGGCCAGATGCAGCTTTTGCTGAAATCCAGCGGACTTCTCTACCTGAGAAGTCACCACTGTCATCTGAGACCCATGTCGACCTCTGTGATGGTTTGGCTCCTGTGGCAAGACAGCCTGCCCCTGGGGAGAAGCTTCCTCTCAGTAGCAGGAGACCTGCTGCGGTGGGGGCTGGGCTCCAGAATATGGGAAATACTTGCTATGTGAATGCTTCCCTGCAGTGCCTGACATACACACCACCCCTTGCCAACTACATGCTGTCCCGGGAGCACTCTCAACTTTGTCATCATCGCAAGTGCTGCATGCTGTGTACGATGGAAGTTCACATCACACGGGCCCTCCACCGTCCTGGCCACGTCATCCAGCCCTCCCAGGCATTGGTTGCTGGCTTCCATCGAGGCAAGCAGGAAGATGCCCATGAATTTCTGATGTTCATTGTGGATGCCATGAAAAAGGCATGCCTTCCCGGGCACAAGCAGGTAGATCATGACTCTGAGGACACCACCCTCATCCACCAGATATTTGGAGGCTGCTGGAGATCTCAAATCAAGTGTCTCCACTGCCAGGGCGTTTCGGACACCTTTGACCCTTACCTGGACATTGCCCTGGATATCCAGGCAGCTCAGAGTGTGAAGCAAGCTTTGGAACAGGTGGTGAAGCCCGAAGAACTCAATGGAGAGAATGCCTATCATTGTGGTCTTTGTCTCCAGAAGGCGCCTGCCTCCAAGACGTTCACTCTACACACTTCTGCCAAGGTCCTCATCCTTGTATTGAAGAGATTCTCCGATGTCACAGGCAACAAACTTGCCAAGAATGTGCAATACCCTGAGTGCCTTGACATGCAGCCATACATGTCTCAGCAGAACACAGGACCTCTTGTCTATGTCCTCTATGCTGTGCTGGTCCATGCTGGGTGGAGTTGTCACAACGGACATTACCTCTCTTATGTCAAAGCTCCAGGAGGCCAGTGGTATAAAATGGATGACGCCGAGGTCACTGCCTGTAGCATCGCTTCTGTCCTGAGTCAACAGGCCTATGTCCTCTTTTACATCCAGAAGAGTCAACTGGAAAGATGCAGTGAGAGTGTGTCAATAGGCAGGGAACCAGGAGCCCTTGGTGCTGAACACAAAGACAGGCGAGCAACGCAAGGAGAGCTCCAGAGAGAACCCTGCCTCCAGGTACCCGACTTGGAGGAGCACTTGGTGGAAAGAGCCACTCAGGAAAGCACCTTAGACCACTGGAAGTTCCTCCAAGAGCAAAACAAAACCAAGCCTGACTTCAACGTCAGAAAAGTCGAATGTACCCTGCCTCCCAACGTGCTTGTGATTCATCCATCAAAATACAAGAGTGGGATGAACAACCGTCATCCCGAACAGCAAAGCTCCCTGCTGAACCTCTCTTCAAGGAACCTGGCACCTCAGGAGTCCATGAACACTGGCACACTCACTTCTCTGCAAGGGAGGACCAGGAGATCCAAAGGGAGGAACAAACACAGCAAGAGGGCTCTGTTTGTGTGCCACTGATCTCAGGAAAAGTCTCCATGCAAACGCAGGAGTGTATGCGCACACACACTGACACACACACACATACACGTACACACACACACACCCACGGGGGGGAGGTTCGCGGCGCACACACACACACCATCACATACGCAGTCAATCCGACATAAAGTAATGAGGAGCCCAGGTGTCTGTGTACACAAGAGGGAAAACTGGATAGTGATGGCTGCGTTTCAGGATGAGCCCAGACATGGGAAACATCGAGTTTTGCAGTCGTGAGTCTTCTGAACCTGTGGAGGGATCTGTCTGTGTGTTTGTGTTCACGGTAGATGTCATTCAGTGTGAATTTCTGAATATGACATATTGCGGTGTAGGGTTGCGCGTGAGGTTATTGCAGGGGACGGGGTTGACTATTTTCTCTTGGGCTGTGTTTCATTCGTCAGTTGTTGGTGAGCACCAGAAGTTGAAATTTTGCGAACGTGGGACTTCTGTGGATCCTTCTCGCTACCTTGAGTAGTGGAAACTGGAACGCATTTGAAGAGAGGAAGGGTGTTCTTCTTTTGAACCTGCCTCGCCGTTTTTACATTACTTGTTGAATGGACGTCAGGCGCCCTAGGACTTGTGCCCTTGGTGGAACCCACAGAATGCTGGAGACAGACAGACAGACACACTTGCCTATTGAGTGGTGTCCATTTCCAATGAATTGAAGCAGAAAATCATCCCACTGGTATGTGAGTCATTTGGAAGTAAGTCGTATTGATAATAAAGGAAATCAAACACAGGAGCGTGTGTGTATTCAACTAAAATAAAATCAGCAAGCACTGAAATAAATCGCATTTGGTGTGCATCAAAATGGCGTCTGGGAGATTCCGGGTCAATCGTCCAGCTGCGAAAGGTGCATCTCTGAAGCACAGTCCCTGACCTGCAGTGAGACTTGTTCATCCGAGGTGGTGTTGCAGTGGAAATGATTGTGGGAAATGGCCCCTTCCTTTTGTGTATTCGCTGATTGGATTTCAGGCTCCGTTTCTCGTTCGGTACAGCGATCCAAGTTGACCAACCCGAGAGGAAAGATGTCCAGGGCATAACTCAGGGCTCCATACAACCACAGAATCTTGGGTGCAACCCTGCTCAAGCACACAAATGCGCGTATTAACAGTGTCTCTGTGTGTGACGTGTGTGCAAAGTACAGTGTGATGAGCATGACTGGCAGACAGGTGATCCATTGGGCTCACCTGAAAATCAGTTATGAGCATGAAAGAACACCGACGCCCAGGTCCCCGCTTCAGACATAACACCCACCACCGTCTTGTGTGAAGCCACGGCATCTGGACTGCTCATGCTTCTGGGGATCATTCTCCTGAAAATGGTGGCTCCTTTCTCCCTGTGGAGCAACTCTCTACGCAGCGCTTCTTTCCTCCCCCAGGACTCATTTCATCGGGCCCGGGAAGCCTTCTGATTCAACACACCTGACCCATGAAAAGAAAAGGGAAAGAAAGGAGGCCAAAGGTCACACTCTCCTCATTCCACCATCCTCCCTAAAATCATCCTGATTTCATGGGCCCTGAGACCGGGGATGCTTCTGTACACCTCGAGGCCTTGGCGCCTGGCCCAAATTCTATTCTCTTTCTCATTATCTGAAAAATTTTAAGAAAATCCCTAGAGCCAGGATCTTTATTCCTAGTAAGCCGAAAGTCCCAAAGAAACACCCAAATTCTGTCCCTCTTAGTTTGGGAAACAAGTCTACCTTCATCAGCATGACATTTTCCACCAAATGTGGTAACTGCAAGTCCACCACACAATGGTTAACTGGAATTGGAAGCAACATCTCAGACGATGAAAAATACATGCAAGAATCCCTAAGACAAATGGTTTAGTTTTCCCTTTCTTACTAAAACAACTGCCAGTATTAACAATGGTACGCAAATCT
Organism: Macaca fascicularis; assembly: GCF_037993035.2. Taxonomy (NCBI): domain Eukaryota; kingdom Metazoa; phylum Chordata; class Mammalia; order Primates; family Cercopithecidae; genus Macaca; species Macaca fascicularis. The sequence continues at coordinate 38,876,624 of NC_088377.1, read as the reverse complement.
CTTTTAGACGCCCTGCTTTTAAATCTCTATGTTTCTTCCTGAGACAGGGACTCATTCCCATCACCCAGGCATTTACAGTGTTTAATTCTGGTTATATGCTATTCTCAAATTTACAACTATTCATTTCATCTCTCTCAAATGTTGATCTATTATCACATACGTATTAAAATATTATCTCCCATGCTGCGTGATATGTTGTTTTTATATTCATCCTTTCTTAAATGAACCAAAGGTTTTAGTTGGATTAGATTGTGATTAGTCAAGTTTTCCGATTTCATGATTTCGTAAATTGCGGTCAAACGACCTCAATCACTGGAAATAGAATGTCATGAGTATTTCTCTTTACTTGCAATCATAAATTCGGGGAATGTCATCAATTGGTATGTCGGTGATTGCATGATTTCCTGAAAGTCTTTCACAGTCTAATTTGGGCACTAAGTATTTCGTCTAGGTTCAGTGCATGTTTCCAACACTTGATGCTTCATGATTGGGGTATATAGCTTCCACAAGAGCATTTCCTGCAAAGACATGTCTTGGTCCCCACTGGTAAGTCATTTCACTCGAACACAGAATCAATAGGCTGAACATGGAAAGGTTACTGCTAGAATACTTATTAGACTGCATGGATCTATTCTTTGATATTAAGGAAACAAATACACTGTGTTATTAACTGTACTTCATTGATGATTCTCAAGTCAGAAAGTACAGGTCTGACTTCCTGTCCTTCAGTGCCTGAAAGGATGATCGTATCTGCCAAAAGCACATAGTTAGAAGCACATCGCAGCTCAAACACACACACACCCAGAAATATAAACAAACACAAAGAAACACTCACATGGGCATGATTCTGCATGTTTTAAGTAAACTAAGGCATTTTAAGTAAACTACCACTTAAGTTTACTGTTTTAAGTAAACACCACTGTTTTAAGTAAACTAACGCATTCCCCAGGAGTTTTAAGTGAACTCCCTGGGGAATACAAGGGGACACACCCTATGATTCGTTCTTTAACTGAGTGCTGATATTGGATTGGTGGACCGCGTACCTGATGGGTGGGTGGGGTGTTCGAGGTAGGCGGGGTTGAGTTATATAAGGGCTGATGCGGCCAGATGGCGTGTCATTTGAAGACTCTCTCGGAAGAGATAGCATCTTTCTGCAACGTGCGGTCCCAGCAGAGAAAGCTTGTGATCCTTGCTCCTGGCGACATGGAGGCCGATTCACTCCACTTGGGAGGTGAGTGGCAGTTCAACCACTTTTCAAAACTCACATCTTCTCGGCCAGATGCAGCTTTTGCTGAAATCCAGCGGACTTCTCTACCTGAGAAGTCACCACTGTCATCTGAGACCCATGTCGACCTCTGTGATGGTTTGGCTCCTGTGGCAAGACAGCCTGCCCCTGGGGAGAAGCTTCCTCTCAGTAGCAGGAGACCTGCTGCGGTGGGGGCTGGGCTCCAGAATATGGGAAATACTTGCTATGTGAATGCTTCCCTGCAGTGCCTGACATACACACCACCCCTTGCCAACTACATGCTGTCCCGGGAGCACTCTCAACTTTGTCATCATCGCAAGTGCTGCATGCTGTGTACGATGGAAGCTCACATCACACGGGCCCTCCACCGTCCTGGCCACGTCATCCAGCCCTCCCAGGCATTGGTTGCTGGCTTCCATCGAGGCAAGCAGGAAGATGCCCATGAATTTCTGATGTTCATTGTGGATGCCATGAAAAAGGCATGCCTTCCCGGGCACAAGCAGGTAGATCATGACTCTGAGGACACCACCCTCATCCACCAGATATTTGGAGGCTGCTGGGGATCTCAAATCAAGTGTCTCCACTGCCAGGGCGTTTCGGACACCTTTGACCCTTACCTGGACATTGCCCTGGATATCCAGGCAGCTCAGAGTGTGAAGCAAGCTTTGGAACAGGTGGTGAAGCCCGAAGAACTCAATGGAGAGAATGCCTATCATTGTGGTCTTTGTCTCCAGAAGGCGCCTGCCTCCAAGACGTTCACTCTACACACTTCTGCCAAGGTCCTCATCCTTGTATTGAAGAGATTCTCCGATGTCACAGGCAACAAACTTGCCAAGAATGTGCAATACCCTGAGTGCCTTGACATGCAGCCATACATGTCTCAGCAGAACACAGGACCTCTTGTCTATGTCCTCCATGCTGTGCTGGTCCATGCTGGGTGGAGTTGTCACAACGGACATTACCTCTCTTATGTCAAAGCTCCAGGAGGCCAGTGGTATAAAATGGATGACGCCGAGGTCACTGCCTGTAGCATCGCTTCTGTCCTGAGTCAACAGGCCTATGTCCTCTTTTACATCCAGAAGAGTCAACTGGAAAGATGCAGTGAGAGTGTGTCAATAGGCAGGGAACCAGGAGCCCTTGGTGCTGAACACAAAGACAGGCGAGCAACGCAAGGAGAGCTCCAGAGAGAACCCTGCCTCCAGGTACCCGACTTGGAGGAGCACTTGGTGGAAAGAGCCACTCAGGAAAGCACCTTAGACCACTGGAAGTTCCTCCAAGAGCAAAACAAAACCAAGCCTGACTTCAACGTCAGAAAAGTCGAATGTACCCTGCCTCCCAACGTGCTTGTGATTCATCCATCAAAATACAAGAGTGGGATGAACAACCGTCATCCCGAACAGCAAAGCTCCCTGCTGAACCTCTCTTCAAGGAACCTGGCACCTCAGGAGTCCATGAACACTGGCACACTCACTTCTCTGCAAGGGAGGACCAGGAGATCCAAAGGGAGGAACAAACACAGCAAGAGGGCTCTGTTTGTGTGCCAGTGATCTCAGGAAAAGTCTCCATGCAAACGCAGGAGTGCATGCGCACACACACTGACACACACACACATACACGTACACACACACACACACCCACGAGGGGGTTCGCGCGCGCACACACACACACCATCACATACGCAGTCAATCCGACATAAAGTAATGAGGAGCCCAGGTGTCTGTGTACACAAGAGGGAAAACTGGATAGTGATGGCTGCGTTTCAGGATGAGCCCAGACATGGGAAACATCGAGTTTTGCAGTCGTGAGTCTTCTGAACCTGTGGAGGGATCTGTCTGTGTGTTTGTGTTCACGGTAGATGTCATTCAGTGTGAATTTCTGAATATGACATATTGCGGTGTAGGGTTGCGCGTGAGGTTATTGCAGGGGACGGGGTTGACTATTTTCTCTTGGGGTGTGTTTCATTCGTCAGTTGTTGGTGAGCACCAGAAGTTGAAATTTTGCGAACGTGGGACTTCTGTGGATCCTTCTCGCTACCTTGAGTAGTGGAAACTGGAACGCATTTGAAGAGAGGAAGGGTGTTCTTCTTTTGAACCTGCCTCGCCGTTTTTGCATTACTTGTTGAATGGACGTCAGGCGCCCTAGGACTTGTGCCCTTGGTGGAACCCACAGAATGCTGGAGACAGACAGACAGACACACTTGCCTATTGAGTGGTGTCCATTTCCAATGAATTGAAGCAGAAAATCATCCCACTGGTATGTGAGTCATTTGGAAGTAAGTCGTATTGATAATAAAGGAAATCAAACACAGGAGCGTGTGTGTATTCAACTAAAATAAAATCAGCAAGCACTGAAATAAATCGCATTTGGTGTGCATCAAAATGGCGTCTGGGAGATTCCGGGTCAATCGTCCAGCTGCGAAGGGTGCATCTCTGAAGCACAGTCCCTGACCTGCAGTGAGACTTGTTCATCCGAGGTGCTGTTGCAGTGGAAATGATTGTGGGAAATGGCCCCTTCCTTTTGTGTATTCGCTGATTGGATTTCAGGCTCCGTTTCTCGTTCGGTACAGCGATCCAAGTTGACCAACCCGAGAGGAAAGATGTCCAGGGCATAACTCAGGGCTCCATACAACCACAGAATCTTGGGTGCAACCCTGCTCAAGCACACAAATGCGCGTATTAACAGTGTCTCTGTGTGTGACGTGTGTGCAAAGTACAGTGTGATGAGCATGACTGGCAGACAGGTGATCCATTGGGCTCACCTGAAAATCAGTTATGAGCATGAAAGAACACCGACGCCCAGGTCCCCGCTTCAGACATAACACCCACCAGCGTCTTGTGTGAAGCCACGGCATCTGGACTGCTCATGCTTCTGGGGATCATTCTCCTGAAAATGGTGGCTCCTTTCTCCCTGTGGAGCAACTCTCTACGCAGCGCTTCTTTCCTCCCCCAGGATTCATTTCATCGGGCCCGGGAAGCCTTCTGATTCAACACACCTGACCCATGAAAAGAAAAGGGAAAGAAAGGAGGCCAAAGGTCACACTCTCCTCATTCCACCATCCTCCCTAAAATCATCCTGATTTCATGGGCCCTGAGACCGGGGATGCTTCTGTACACCTCGAGGCCTTGGCGCCTGGCCCAAATTCTATTCTCTTTCTCATTATCTGAAAAATTTTAAGAAAATCCCTAGAGCCAGGATCTTTATTCCTAGTAAGCCGAAAGTCCCAAAGAAACACCCAAATTCTGTCCCTCTTAGTTTGGGAAACAAGTCTACCTTCATCAGCATGACATTTTCCACCAAATGTGGTAACTGCAAGTCCACCACACAATGCTTAACTGGAATTGGAAGCAACATCTCAGACGATGAAAAATACATGCAAGAATCCCTAAGACAAATGGTTTATTTTTCCCTTTCTTACTAAAACAACTGCCAGTATTAACAATGGTACGCAAATCTCTTTTAGACGCCCTGCTTTTAAATCTCTATGTTTCTTCCTGAGACAGGGACTCATTCCCATCACCCAGGCATTTACAGTGTTTAATTCTGGTTATATGCTATTCTCAAATTTACAACTATTCATTTCATCTCTCTCAAATGTTGATCTATTATCACATACGTATTAAAATATTATCTCCCATGCTGCGTGATATGTTGTTTTTATATTCATCCTTTCTTAAATGAACCAAAGGTTTTAGTTGGATTAGATTGTGATTAGTCAAGTTTTCTGATTTCATGATTTCTTAAATTGCGGTCAAACGACCTCAATCACTGGAAATAGAATGTCATGAGTATTTCTCTTTACTTGCAATCATAAATTCGGGGAATGTCATCAATTGGTATGTCGGTGATTGCATGATTTCCTGAAAGTCTTTCACAGTCTAATTTGGGCACTAAGTATTTCATCTAGGTTCAGTGCATGTTTCCAACACTTGATGCTTCATGATTTGGGTATATAGCTTCCACAAGAGCATTTCCTGCAAAGACATGTCTTGGTCCCCACTGGTAAGTCATTTCACTCGAACACAGAATCAATAGGCTGAACATGGAAAGGTTACTGCTAGAATACTTATTAGACTGCATGGATCTATTCTTTGATATTAAGGAAACGAATACACTGTGTTATTAACTGTACTTCATTGATGATTCTCAAGTCAGAAAGTACAGGTCTGACTTCCTGTCCTTCAATGCCTGAAAGGATGATCGTATCGGCCAAAAGCACATAGTTAGAAGCACATCGCAGCTCAAACACACACACACCCAGAAATATAAACAAACACAAAGAAACACTCACATGGGCATGATTCTGCATGTTTTAAGTAAACTAAGGCATTTTAAGTAAACTACCACTTAAGTGTACTGTTTTAAGTAAACACCACTGTTTTAAGTAAACTAACGCATTCCCCAGGAGTTTTAAGTGAACTCCCTGGGGAATACAAGGGGACACACCCTATGATTCGTTCTTTAACTGAGTGCTGATATTGGATTGGTGGACCGCGTACCTGATGGGTGGGTGGGGTGTTCGAGGTAGGCGGGGTTGAGTTATATAAGGGCTGATGCGGCCAGATGGCTTGTCATTTGAAGACTCTCTCAGAAGAGATAGCATCTTTCTGCAACGTGCGGTCCCAACAGAGAAAGCTTGTGATCGTTGCTCCTGGCGACATGGAGGCCGATTCACTCCACTTGGGAGGTGAGTGGCAGTTCAACCACTTTTCAAAACTCACATCTTCTCGGCCAGATGCAGCTTTTGCTGAAATCCAGCGGACTTCTCTACCTGAGAAGTCACCACTGTCATCTGAGACCCATGTCGACCTCTGTGATGGTTTGGCTCCTGTGGCAAGACAGCCTGCCCCTGGGGAGAAGCTTCCTCTCAGTAGCAGGAGACCTGCTGCGGTGGGGGCTGGGCTCCAGAATATGGGAAATACTTGCTATGTGAATGCTTCCCTGCAGTGCCTGACATACACACCACCCCTTGCCAACTACATGCTGTCCCGGGAGCACTCTCAACTTTGTCATCATCGCAAGTGCTGCATGCTGTGTACGATGGAAGCTCACATCACACGGGCCCTCCACCGTCCTGGCCACGTCATCCAGCCCTCCCAGGCATTGGTTGCTGGCTTCCATCGAGGCAAGCAGGAAGATGCCCATGAATTTCTGATGTTCATTGTGGATGCCATGAAAAAGGCATGCCTTCCCGGGCACAAGCAGGTAGATCATGACTCTGAGGACACCACCCTCATCCACCAGATATTTGGAGGCTGCTGGGGATCTCAAATCAAGTGTCTCCACTGCCAGGGCGTTTCGGACACCTTTGACCCTTACCTGGACATTGCCCTGGATATCCAGGCAGCTCAGAGTGTGCAGCAAGCTTTGGAACAGGTGGTGAAGCCCGAAGAACTCAATGGAGAGAATGCCTATCATTGTGGTCTTTGTCTCCAGAAGGCGCCTGCCTCCAAGACGTTCACTCTACACACTTCTGCCAAGGTCCTCATCCTTGTATTGAAGAGATTCTCCGATGTCACAGGCAACAAACTTGCCAAGAATGTGCAATACCCTGAGTGCCTTGACATGCAGCCATACATGTCTCAGCAGAACACAGGACCTCTTGTCTATGTCCTCTATGCTGTGCTGGTCCATGCTGGGTGGAGTTGTCACAACGGACATTACCTCTCTTATGTCAAAGCTCCAGGAGGCCAGTGGTATAAAATGGATGACGCCGAGGTCACTGCCTGTAGCATCGCTTCTGTCCTGAGTCAACAGGCCTATGTCCTCTTTTACATCCAGAAGAGTCAACTGGAAAGATGCAGTGAGAGTGTGTCAATAGGCAGGGAACCAGGAGCCCTTGGTGCTGAACACAAAGACAGGCGAGCAACGCAAGGAGAGCTCCAGAGAGAACCCTGCCTCCAGGTACCCGACTTGGAGGAGCACTTGGTGGAAAGAGCCACTCAGGAAAGCACCTTAGACCACTGGAAGTTCCTCCAAGAGCAAAACAAAACCAAGCCTGACTTCAACGTCAGAAAAGTCGAATGTACCCTGCCTCCCAACGTGCTTGTGATTCATCCATCAAAATACAAGAGTGGGATGAACAACCGTCATCCCGAACAGCAAAGCTCCCTGCTGAACCTCTCTTCAAGGAACCTGGCACCTCAGGAGTCCATGAACACTGGCACACTCACTTCTCTGCAAGGGAGGACCAGGAGATCCAAAGGGAGGAACAAACACAGCAAGAGGGCTCTGTTTGTGTGCCAGTGATCTCAGGAAAAGTCTCCATGCAAACGCAGGAGTGCATGCGCACACACACTGACACACACACACATACACGTACACACACACACACACCCACGAGGGGGTTCTCGCGCGCACACACACACACCATCACATACGCAGTCAATCCGACATAAAGTAATGAGGAGCCCAGGTGTCTGTGTACACAAGAGGGAAAACTGGATAGTGATGGCTGCGTTTCAGGATGAGCCCAGACATGGGAAACATCGAGTTTTGCAGTCGTGAGTCTTCTGAACCTGTGGAGGGATCTGTCTGTGTGTTTGTGTTCACGGTAGATGTCATTCAGTGTGAATTTCTGAATATGACATATTGCGGTGTAGGGTTGCGCGTGAGGTTATTGCAGGGGACGGGGTTGACTATTTTCTCTTGGGGTGTGTTTCATTCGTCAGTTGTTGGTGAGCACCAGAAGTTGAAATTTTGCGAACGTGGGACTTCTGTGGATCCTTCTCGCTACCTTGAGTAGTGGAAACTGGAACGCATTTGAAGAGAGGAAGGGTGTTCTTCTTTTGAACCTGCCTCGCCGTTTTTGCATTACTTGTTGAATGGACGTCAGGCGCCCTAGGACTTGTGCCCTTGGTGGAACCCACAGAATGCTGGAGACAGACAGACAGACACACTTGCCTATTGAGTGGTGTCCATTTCCAATGAATTGAAGCAGAAAATCATCCCACTGGTATGTGAGTCATTTGGAAGTAAGTCGTATTGATAATAAAGGAAATCAAACACAGGAGCGTGTGTGTATTCAACTAAAATAAAATCAGCAAGCACTGAAATAAATCGCATTTGGTGTGCATCAAAATGGCGTCTGGGAGATTCCGGGTCAATCGTCCAGCTGCGAAGGGTGCATCTCTGAAGCACAGTCCCTGACCTGCAGTGAGACTTGTTCATCCGAGGTGCTGTTGCAGTGGAAATGATTGTGGGAAATGGCCCCTTCCTTTTGTGTATTCGCTGATTGGATTTCAGGCTCCGTTTCTCGTTCGGTACAGCGATCCAAGTTGACCAACCCGAGAGGAAAGATGTCCAGGGCATAACTCAGGGCTCCATACAACCACAGAATCTTGGGTGCAACCCTGCTCAAGCACACAAATGCGCGTATTAACAGTGTCTCTGTGTGTGACGTGTGTGCAAAGTACAGTGTGATGAGCATGACTGGCAGACAGGTGATCCATTGGGCTCACCTGAAAATCAGTTATGAGCATGAAAGAACACCGACGCCCAGGTCCCCGCTTCAGACATAACACCCACCAGCGTCTTGTGTGAAGCCACGGCATCTGGACTGCTCATGCTTCTGGGGATCATTCTCCTGAAAATGGTGGCTCGTTTCTCCCTGTGGAGCAACTCTCTACGCAGCGCTTCTTTCCTCCCCCAGGATTCATTTCATCGGGCCCGGGAAGCCTTCTGATTCAACACACCTGACCCATGAAAAGAAAAGGGAAAGAAAGGAGGCCAAAGGTCACACTCTCCTCATTCCACCATCCTCCCTAAAATCATCCTGATTTCATGGGCCCTGAGACCGGGGATGCTTCTGTACACCTCGAGGCCTTGGCGCCTGGCCCAAATTCTATTCTCTTTCTCATTATCTGAAAAATTTTAAGAAAATCCCTAGAGCCAGGATCTTTATTCCTAGTAAGCCGAAAGTCCCAAAGAAACACCCAAATTCTGTCCCTCTTAGTTTGGGAAACAAGTCTACCTTCATCAGCATGACATTTTCCACCAAATGTGGTAACTGCAAGTCCACCACACAATGCTTAACTGGAATTGGAAGCAACATCTCAGACGATGAAAAATACATGCAAGAATCCCTAAGACAAATGGTTTATTTTTCCCTTTCTTACTAAAACAACTGCCAGTATTAACAATGGTACGCAAATCTCTTTTAGACGCCCTGCTTTTAAATCTCTATGTTTCTTCCTGAGACAGGGACTCATTCCCATCACCCAGGCATTTACAGTGTTTAATTCTGGTTATATGCTATTCTCAAATTTACAACTATTCATTTCATCTCTCTCAAATGTTGATCTATTATCACATACGTATTAAAATATTATCTCCCATGCTGCGTGATATGTTGTTTTTATATTCATCCTTTCTTAAATGAACCAAAGGTTTTAGTTGGATTAGATTGTGATTAGTCAAGTTTTCTGATTTCATGATTTCTTAAATTGCGGTCAAACGACCTCAATCACTGGAAATAGAATGTCATGAGTATTTCTCTTTACTTGCAATCATAAATTCGGGGAATGTCATCAATTGGTATGTCGGTGATTGCATGATTTCCTGAAAGTCTTTCACAGTCTAATTTGGGCACTAAGTATTTCATCTAGGTTCAGTGCATGTTTCCAACACTTGATGCTTCATGATTTGGGTATATAGCTTCCACAAGAGCATTTCCTGCAAAGACATGTCTTGGTCCCCACTGGTAAGTCATTTCACTCGAACACAGAATCAATAGGCTGAACATGGAAAGGTTACTGCTAGAATACTTATTAGACTGCATGGATCTATTCTTTGATATTAAGGAAACGAATACACTGTGTTATTAACTGTACTTCATTGATGATTCTCAAGTCAGAAAGTACAGGTCTGACTTCCTGTCCTTCAATGCCTGAAAGGATGATCGTATCGGCCAAAAGCACATAGTTAGAAGCACATCGCAGCTCAAACACACACACACCCAGAAATATAAACAAACACAAAGAAACACTCACATGGGCATGATTCTGCATGTTTTAAGTAAACTAAGGCATTTTAAGTAAACTACCACTTAAGTGTACTGTTTTAAGTAAACACCACTGTTTTAAGTAAACTAACGCATTCCCCAGGAGTTTTAAGTGAACTCCCTGGGGAATACAAGGGGACACACCCTATGATTCGTTCTTTAACTGAGTGCTGATATTGGATTGGTGGACCGCGTACCTGATGGGTGGGTGGGGTGTTCGAGGTAGGCGGGGTTGAGTTATATAAGGGCTGATGCGGCCAGATGGCGTGTCATTTGAAGACTCTCTCGGAAGAGATAGCATCTTTCTGCAACGTGCGGTCCCAGCAGAGAAAGCTTGTGATCCTTGCTCCTGGCGACATGGAGGCCGATTCACTCCACTTGGGAGGTGAGTGGCAGTTCAACCACTTTTCAAAACTCACATCTTCTCGGCCAGATGCAGCTTTTGCTGAAATCCAGCGGACTTCTCTACCTGAGAAGTCACCACTGTCATCTGAGACCCATGTCGACCTCTGTGATGGTTTGGCTCCTGTGGCAAGACAGCCTGCCCCTGGGGAGAAGCTTCCTCTCAGTAGCAGGAGACCTGCTGCGGTGGGGGCTGGGCTCCAGAATATGGGAAATACTTGCTATGTGAATGCTTCCCTGCAGTGCCTGACATACACACCACCCCTTGCCAACTACATGCTGTCCCGGGAGCACTCTCAACTTTGTCATCATCGCAAGTGCTGCATGCTGTGTACGATGGAAGCTCACATCACACGGGCCCTCCACCGTCCTGGCCACGTCATCCAGCCCTCACAGGCATTGGTTGCTGGCTTCCATCGAGGCAAGCAGGAAGATGCCCATGAATTTCTGATGTTCATTGTGGATGCCATGAAAAAGGCATGCCTTCCCGGGCACAAGCAGGTAGATCATGACTCTGAGGACACCACCCTCATCCACCAGATATTTGGAGGCTGCTGGAGATCTCAAATCAAGTGTCTCCACTGCCAGGGCGTTTCGGACACCTTTGACCCTTACCTGGACATTGCCCTGGATATCCAGGCAGCTCAGAGTGTGAAGCAAGCTTTGGAACAGGTGGTGAAGCCCGAAGAACTCAATGGAGAGAATGCCTATCATTGTGGTCTTTGTCTCCAGAAGGCGCCTGCCTCCAAGACGTTCACTCTACACACTTCTGCCAAGGTCCTCATCCTTGTATTGAAGAGATTCTCCGATGTCACAGGCAACAAACTTGCCAAGAATGTGCAATACCCTGAGTGCCTTGACATGCAGCCATACATGTCTCAGCAGAACACAGGACCTCTTGTCTATGTCCTCTATGCTGTGCTGGTCCATGCTGGGTGGAGTTGTCACAACGGACATTACCTCTCTTATGTCAAAGCTCCAGGAGGCCAGTGGTATAAAATGGATGACGCCGAGGTCACTGCCTGTAGCATCGCTTCTGTCCTGAGTCAACAGGCCTATGTCCTCTTTTACATCCAGAAGAGTCAACTGGAAAGATGCAGTGAGAGTGTGTCAATAGGCAGGGAACCAGGAGCCCTTGGTGCTGAACACAAAGACAGGCGAGCAACGCAAGGAGAGCTCCAGAGAGAACCCTGCCTCCAGGTACCCGACTTGGAGGAGCACTTGGTGGAAAGAGCCACTCAGGAAAGCACCTTAGACCACTGGAAGTTCCTCCAAGAGCAAAACAAAACCAAGCCTGACTTCAACGTCAGAAAAGTCGAATGTACCCTGCCTCCCAACGTGCTTGTGATTCATCCATCAAAATACAAGAGTGGGATGAACAACCGTCATCCCGAACAGCAAAGCTCCCTGCTGAACCTCTCTTCAAGGAACCTGGCACCTCAGGAGTCCATGAACACTGGCACACTCACTTCTCTGCAAGGGAGGACCAGGAGATCCAAAGGGAGGAACAAACACAGCAAGAGGGCTCTGTTTGTGTGCCAGTGATCTCAGGAAAAGTCTCCATGCAAACGCAGGAGTGCATGCGCACACACACTGACACACACACACATACACGTACACACACACACACACCCACGAGGGGGTTCTCGCGCGCACACACACACACCATCACATACGCAGTCAATCCGACATAAAGTAATGAGGAGCCCAGGTGTCTGTGTACACAAGAGGGAAAACTGGATAGTGATGGCTGCGTTTCAGGATGAGCCCAGACATGGGAAACATCGAGTTTTGCAGTCGTGAGTCTTCTGAACCTGTGGAGGGATCTGTCTGTGTGTTTGTGTTCACGGTAGATGTCATTCAGTGTGAATTTCTGAATATGACATATTGCGGTGTAGGGTTGCGCGTGAGGTTATTGCAGGGGACGGGGTTGACTATTTTCTCTTGGGGTGTGTTTCATTCGTCAGTTGTTGGTGAGCACCAGAAGTTGAAATTTTGCGAACGTGGGACTTCTGTGGATCCTTCTCGCTACCTTGAGTAGTGGAAACTGGAACGCATTTGAAGAGAGGAAGGGTGTTCTTCTTTTGAACCTGCCTCGCCGTTTTTGCATTACTTGTTGAATGGACGTCAGGCGCCCTAGGACTTGTGCCCTTGGTGGAACCCACAGAATGCTGGAGACAGACAGACAGACACACTTGCCTATTGAGTGGTGTCCATTTCCAATGAATTGAAGCAGAAAATCATCCCACTGGTATGTGAGTCATTTGGAAGTAAGTCGTATTGATAATAAAGGAAATCAAACACAGGAGCGTGTGTGTATTCAACTAAAATAAAATCAGCAAGCACTGAAATAAATCGCATTTGGTGTGCATCAAAATGGCGTCTGGGAGATTCCGGGTCAATCGTCCAGCTGCGAAGGGTGCATCTCTGAAGCACAGTCCCTGACCTGCAGTGAGACTTGTTCATCCGAGGTGCTGTTGCAGTGGAAATGATTGTGGGAAATGGCCCCTTCCTTTTGTGTATTCGCTGATTGGATTTCAGGCTCCGTTTCTCGTTCGGTACAGCGATCCAAGTTGACCAACCCGAGAGGAAAGATGTCCAGGGCATAACTCAGGGCTCCATACAACCACAGAATCTTGGGTGCAACCCTGCTCAAGCACACAAATGCGCGTATTAACAGTGTCTCTGTGTGTGACGTGTGTGCAAAGTACAGTGTGATGAGCATGACTGGCAGACAGGTGATCCATTGGGCTCACCTGAAAATCAGTTATGAGCATGAAAGAACACCGACGCCCAGGTCCCCGCTTCAGACATAACACCCACCAGCGTCTTGTGTGAAGCCACGGCATCTGGACTGCTCATGCTTCTGGGGATCATTCTCCTGAAAATGGTGGCTCGTTTCTCCCTGTGGAGCAACTCTCTACGCAGCGCTTCTTTCCTCCCCCAGGATTCATTTCATCGGGCCCGGGAAGCCTTCTGATTCAACACACCTGACCCATGAAAAGAAAAGGGAAAGAAAGGAGGCCAAAGGTCACACTCTCCTCATTCCACCATCCTCCCTAAAATCATCCTGATTTCATGGGCCCTGAGACCGGGGATGCTTCTGTACACCTCGAGGCCTTGGCGCCTGGCCCAAATTCTATTCTCTTTCTCATTATCTGAAAAATTTTAAGAAAATCCCTAGAGCCAGGATCTTTATTCCTAGTAAGCCGAAAGTCCCAAAGAAACACCCAAATTCTGTCCCTCTTAGTTTGGGAAACAAGTCTACCTTCATCAGCATGACATTTTCCACCAAATGTGGTAACTGCAAGTCCACCACACAATGCTTAACTGGAATTGGAAGCAACATCTCAGACGATGAAAAATACATGCAAGAATCCCTAAGACAAATGGTTTATTTTTCCCTTTCTTACTAAAACAACTGCCAGTATTAACAATGGTACGCAAATCTCTTTTAGACGCCCTGCTTTTAAATCTCTATGTTTCTTCCTGAGACAGGGACTCATTCCCATCACCCAGGCATTTACAGTGTTTAATTCTGGTTATATGCTATTCTCAAATTTACAACTATTCATTTCATCTCTCTCAAATGTTGATCTATTATCACATACGTATTAAAATATTATCTCCCATGCTGCGTGATATGTTGTTTTTATATTCATCCTTTCTTAAATGAACCAAAGGTTTTAGTTGGATTAGATTGTGATTAGTCAAGTTTTCTGATTTCATGATTTCTTAAATTGCGGTCAAACGACCTCAATCACTGGAAATAGAATGTCATGAGTATTTCTCTTTACTTGCAATCATAAATTCGGGGAATGTCATCAATTGGTATGTCGGTGATTGCATGATTTCCTGAAAGTCTTTCACAGTCTAATTTGGGCACTAAGTATTTCATCTAGGTTCAGTGCATGTTTCCAACACTTGATGCTTCATGATTTGGGTATATAGCTTCCACAAGAGCATTTCCTGCAAAGACATGTCTTGGTCCCCACTGGTAAGTCATTTCACTCGAACACAGAATCAATAGGCTGAACATGGAAAGGTTACTGCTAGAATACTTATTAGACTGCATGGATCTATTCTTTGATATTAAGGAAACGAATACACTGTGTTATTAACTGTACTTCATTGATGATTCTCAAGTCAGAAAGTACAGGTCTGACTTCCTGTCCTTCAATGCCTGAAAGGATGATCGTATCGGCCAAAAGCACATAGTTAGAAGCACATCGCAGCTCAAACACACACACACCCAGAAATATAAACAAACACAAAGAAACACTCACATGGGCATGATTCTGCATGTTTTAAGTAAACTAAGGCATTTTAAGTAAACTACCACTTAAGTGTACTGTTTTAAGTAAACACCACTGTTTTAAGTAAACTAACGCATTCCCCAGGAGTTTTAAGTGAACTCCCTGGGGAATACAAGGGGACACACCCTATGATTCGTTCTTTAACTGAGTGCTGATATTGGATTGGTGGACCGCGTACCTGATGGGTGGGTGGGGTGTTCGAGGTAGGCGGGGTTGAGTTATATAAGGGCTGATGCGGCCAGATGGCGTGTCATTTGAAGACTCTCTCGGAAGAGATAGCATCTTTCTGCAACGTGCGGTCCCAGCAGAGAAAGCTTGTGATCCTTGCTCCTGGCGACATGGAGGCCGATTCACTCCACTTGGGAGGTGAGTGGCAGTTCAACCACTTTTCAAAACTCACATCTTCTCGGCCAGATGCAGCTTTTGCTGAAATCCAGCGGACTTCTCTACCTGAGAAGTCACCACTGTCATCTGAGACCCATGTCGACCTCTGTGATGGTTTGGCTCCTGTGGCAAGACAGCCTGCCCCTGGGGAGAAGCTTCCTCTCAGTAGCAGGAGACCTGCTGCGGTGGGGGCTGGGCTCCAGAATATGGGAAATACTTGCTATGTGAATGCTTCCCTGCAGTGCCTGACATACACACCACCCCTTGCCAACTACATGCTGTCCCGGGAGCACTCTCAACTTTGTCATCATCGCAAGTGCTGCATGCTGTGTACGATGGAAGCTCACATCACACGGGCCCTCCACCGTCCTGGCCACGTCATCCAGCCCTCACAGGCATTGGTTGCTGGCTTCCATCGAGGCAAGCAGGAAGATGCCCATGAATTTCTGATGTTCATTGTGGATGCCATGAAAAAGGCATGCCTTCCCGGGCACAAGCAGGTAGATCATGACTCTGAGGACACCACCCTCATCCACCAGATATTTGGAGGCTGCTGGGGATCTCAAATCAAGTGTCTCCACTGCCAGGGCGTTTCGGACACCTTTGACCCTTACCTGGACATTGCCCTGGATATCCAGGCAGCTCAGAGTGTGCAGCAAGCTTTGGAACAGGTGGTGAAGCCCGAAGAACTCAATGGAGAGAATGCCTATCATTGTGGTCTTTGTCTCCAGAAGGCGCCTGCCTCCAAGACGTTCACTCTACACACTTCTGCCAAGGTCCTCATCCTTGTATTGAAGAGATTCTCCGATGTCACAGGCAACAAACTTGCCAAGAATGTGCAATACCCTGAGTGCCTTGACATGCAGCCATACATGTCTCAGCAGAACACAGGACCTCTTGTCTATGTCCTCTATGCTGTGCTGGTCCATGCTGGGTGGAGTTGTCACAACGGACATTACCTCTCTTATGTCAAAGCTCCAGGAGGCCAGTGGTATAAAATGGATGACGCCGAGGTCACTGCCTGTAGCATCGCTTCTGTCCTGAGTCAACAGGCCTATGTCCTCTTTTACATCCAGAAGAGTCAACTGGAAAGATGCAGTGAGAGTGTGTCAATAGGCAGGGAACCAGGAGCCCTTGGTGCTGAACACAAAGACAGGCGAGCAACGCAAGGAGAGCTCCAGAGAGAACCCTGCCTCCAGGTACCCGACTTGGAGGAGCACTTGGTGGAAAGAGCCACTCAGGAAAGCACCTTAGACCACTGGAAGTTCCTCCAAGAGCAAAACAAAACCAAGCCTGACTTCAACGTCAGAAAAGTCGAATGTACCCTGCCTCCCAACGTGCTTGTGATTCATCCATCAAAATACAAGAGTGGGATGAACAACCGTCATCCCGAACAGCAAAGCTCCCTGCTGAACCTCTCTTCAAGGAACCTGGCACCTCAGGAGTCCATGAACACTGGCACACTCACTTCTCTGCAAGGGAGGACCAGGAGATCCAAAGGGAGGAACAAACACAGCAAGAGGGCTCTGTTTGTGTGCCAGTGATCTCAGGAAAAGTCTCCATGCAAACGCAGGAGTGCATGCGCACACACACTGACACACACACACATACACGTACACACACACACACCCACGGGGGGGGGGTTCGCGGCGCACACACACACACCATCACATACGCAGTCAATCCGACATAAAGTAATGAGGAGCCCAGGTGTCTGTGTACACAAGAGGGAAAACTGGATAGTGATGGCTGCGTTTCAGGATGAGCCCAGACATGGGAAACATCGAGTTTTGCAGTCGTGAGTCTTCTGAACCTGTGGAGGGATCTGTCTGTGTGTTTGTGTTCACGGTAGATGTCATTCAGTGTGAATTTCTGAATATGACATATTGCGGTGTAGGGTTGCGCGTGAGGTTATTGCAGGGGACGGGGTTGACTATTTTCTCTTGGGCTGTGTTTCATTCGTCAGTTGTTGGTGAGCACCAGAAGTTGAAATTTTGCGAACGTGGGACTTCTGTGGATCCTTCTCGCTACCTTGAGTAGTGGAAACTGGAACGCATTTGAAGAGAGGAAGGGTGTTCTTCTTTTGAACCTGCCTCGCCGTTTTTACATTACTTG
The DNA here is from genome assembly GCF_037993035.2 of Macaca fascicularis. Taxonomy (NCBI): domain Eukaryota; kingdom Metazoa; phylum Chordata; class Mammalia; order Primates; family Cercopithecidae; genus Macaca; species Macaca fascicularis. The sequence continues at coordinate 38,859,163 of NC_088377.1, read as the reverse complement.
TTGAATGGACGTCAGGCGCCCTAGGACTTGTGCCCTTGGTGGAACCCACAGAATGCTGGAGACAGACAGACAGACACACTTGCCTATTGAGTGGTGTCCATTTCCAATGAATTGAAGCAGAAAATCATCCCACTGGTATGTGAGTCATTTGGAAGTAAGTCGTATTGATAATAAAGGAAATCAAACACAGGAGCGTGTGTGTATTCAACTAAAATAAAATCAGCAAGCACTGAAATAAATCGCATTTGGTGTGCATCAAAATGGCGTCTGGGAGATTCCGGGTCAATCGTCCAGCTGCGAAAGGTGCATCTCTGAAGCACAGTCCCTGACCTGCAGTGAGACTTGTTCATCCGAGGTGCTGTTGCAGTGGAAATGATTGTGGGAAATGGCCCCTTCCTTTTGTGTATTCGCTGATTGGATTTCAGGCTCCGTTTCTCGTTCGGTACAGCGATCCAAGTTGACCAACCCGAGAGGAAAGATGTCCAGGGCATAACTCAGGGCTCCATACAACCACAGAATCTTGGGTGCAACCCTGCTCAAGCACACAAATGCGCGTATTAACAGTGTCTCTGTGTGTGACGTGTGTGCAAAGTACAGTGTGATGAGCATGACTGGCAGACAGGTGATCCATTGGGCTCACCTGAAAATCAGTTATGAGCATGAAAGAACACCGACGCCCAGGTCCCCGCTTCAGACATAACACCCACCACCGTCTTGTGTGAAGCCACGGCATCTGGACTGCTCATGCTTCTGGGGATCATTCTCCTGAAAATGGTGGCTCCTTTCTCCCTGTGGAGCAACTCTCTACGCAGCGCTTCTTTCCTCCCCCAGGACTCATTTCATCGGGCCCGGGAAGCCTTCTGATTCAACACACCTGACCCATGAAAAGAAAAGGGAAAGAAAGGAGGCCAAAGGTCACACTCTCCTCATTCCACCATCCTCCCTAAAATCATCCTGATTTCATGGGCCCTGAGACCGGGGATGCTTCTGTACACCTCGAGGCCTTGGCGCCTGGCCCAAATTCTATTCTCTTTCTCATTATCTGAAAAATTTTAAGAAAATCCCTAGAGCCAGGATCTTTATTCCTAGTAAGCCGAAAGTCCCAAAGAAACACCCAAATTCTGTCCCTCTTAGTTTGGGAAACAAGTCTACCTTCATCAGCATGACATTTTCCACCAAATGTGGTAACTGCAAGTCCACCACACAATGCTTAACTGGAATTGGAAGCAACATCTCAGACGATGAAAAATACATGCAAGAATCCCTAAGACAAATGGTTTATTTTTCCCTTTCTTACTAAAACAACTGCCAGTATTAACAATGGTACGCAAATCTCTTTTAGACGCCCTGCTTTTAAATCTCTATGTTTCTTCCTGAGACAGGGACTCATTCCCATCACCCAGGCATTTACAGTGTTTAATTCTGGTTATATGCTATTCTCAAATTTACAACTATTCATTTCATCTCTCTCAAATGTTGATCTATTATCACATACGTATTAAAATATTATCTCCCATGCTGCGTGATATGTTGTTTTTATATTCATCCTTTCTTAAATGAACCAAAGGTTTTAGTTGGATTAGATTGTGATTAGTCAAGTTTTCTGATTTCATGATTTCTTAAATTGCGGTCAAACGACCTCAATCACTGGAAATAGAATGTCATGAGTATTTCTCTTTACTTGCAATCATAAATTCGGGGAATGTCATCAATTGGTATGTCGGTGATTGCATGATTTCCTGAAAGTCTTTCACAGTCTAATTTGGGCACTAAGTATTTCGTCTAGGTTCAGTGCATGTTTCCAACACTTGATGCTTCATGATTGGGGTATATAGCTTCCACAAGAGCATTTCCTGCAAAGACATGTCTTGGTCCCCACTGGTAAGTCATTTCACTCGAACACAGAATCAATAGGCTGAACATGGAAAGGTTACTGCTAGAATACTTATTAGACTGCATGGATCTATTCTTTGATATTAAGGAAACAAATACACTGTGTTATTAACTGTACTTCATTGATGATTCTCAAGTCAGAAAGTACAGGTCTGACTTCCTGTCCTTCAGTGCCTGAAAGGATGATCGTATCTGCCAAAAGCACATAGTTAGAAGCACATCGCAGCTCAAACACACACACACCCAGAAATATAAACAAACACAAAGAAACACTCACATGGGCATGATTCTGCATGTTTTAAGTAAACTAAGGCATTTTAAGTAAACTACCACTTAAGTGTACTGTTTTAAGTAAACACCACTGTTTTAAGTAAACTAACGCATTCCCCAGGAGTTTTAAGTGAACTCCCTGGGGAATACAAGGGGACACACCCTATGATTCGTTCTTTAACTGAGTGCTGATATTGGATTGGTGGACCGCGTACCTGATGGGTGGGTGGGGTGTTCGAGGTAGGCGGGGTTGAGTTATATAAGGGCTGATGCGGCCAGATGGCGTGTCATTTGAAGACTCTCTCGGAAGAGATAGCATCTTTCTGCAACGTGCGGTCCCAGCAGAGAAAGCTTGTGATCCTTGCTCCTGGCGACATGGAGGCCGATTCACTCCACTTGGGAGGTGAGTGGCAGTTCAACCACTTTTCAAAACTCACATCTTCTCGGCCAGATGCAGCTTTTGCTGAAATCCAGCGGACTTCTCTACCTGAGAAGTCACCACTGTCATCTGAGACCCATGTCGACCTCTGTGATGGTTTGGCTCCTGTGGCAAGACAGCCTGCCCCTGGGGAGAAGCTTCCTCTCAGTAGCAGGAGACCTGCTGCGGTGGGGGCTGGGCTCCAGAATATGGGAAATACTTGCTATGTGAATGCTTCCCTGCAGTGCCTGACATACACACCACCCCTTGCCAACTACATGCTGTCCCGGGAGCACTCTCAACTTTGTCATCATCGCAAGTGCTGCATGCTGTGTACGATGGAAGCTCACATCACACGGGCCCTCCACCGTCCTGGCCACGTCATCCAGCCCTCACAGGCATTGGTTGCTGGCTTCCATCGAGGCAAGCAGGAAGATGCCCATGAATTTCTGATGTTCATTGTGGATGCCATGAAAAAGGCATGCCTTCCCGGGCACAAGCAGGTAGATCATGACTCTGAGGACACCACCCTCATCCACCAGATATTTGGAGGCTGCTGGAGATCTCAAATCAAGTGTCTCCACTGCCAGGGCGTTTCGGACACCTTTGACCCTTACCTGGACATTGCCCTGGATATCCAGGCAGCTCAGAGTGTGAAGCAAGCTTTGGAACAGGTGGTGAAGCCCGAAGAACTCAATGGAGAGAATGCCTATCATTGTGGTCTTTGTCTCCAGAAGGCGCCTGCCTCCAAGACGTTCACTCTACACACTTCTGCCAAGGTCCTCATCCTTGTATTGAAGAGATTCTCCGATGTCACAGGCAACAAACTTGCCAAGAATGTGCAATACCCTGAGTGCCTTGACATGCAGCCATACATGTCTCAGCAGAACACAGGACCTCTTGTCTATGTCCTCTATGCTGTGCTGGTCCATGCTGGGTGGAGTTGTCACAACGGACATTACCTCTCTTATGTCAAAGCTCCAGGAGGCCAGTGGTATAAAATGGATGACGCCGAGGTCACTGCCTGTAGCATCGCTTCTGTCCTGAGTCAACAGGCCTATGTCCTCTTTTACATCCAGAAGAGTCAACTGGAAAGATGCAGTGAGAGTGTGTCAATAGGCAGGGAACCAGGAGCCCTTGGTGCTGAACACAAAGACAGGCGAGCAACGCAAGGAGAGCTCCAGAGAGAACCCTGCCTCCAGGTACCCGACTTGGAGGAGCACTTGGTGGAAAGAGCCACTCAGGAAAGCACCTTAGACCACTGGAAGTTCCTCCAAGAGCAAAACAAAACCAAGCCTGACTTCAACGTCAGAAAAGTCGAATGTACCCTGCCTCCCAACGTGCTTGTGATTCATCCATCAAAATACAAGAGTGGGATGAACAACCGTCATCCCGAACAGCAAAGCTCCCTGCTGAACCTCTCTTCAAGGAACCTGGCACCTCAGGAGTCCATGAACACTGGCACACTCACTTCTCTGCAAGGGAGGACCAGGAGATCCAAAGGGAGGAACAAACACAGCAAGAGGGCTCTGTTTGTGTGCCAGTGATCTCAGGAAAAGTCTCCATGCAAACGCAGGAGTGCATGCGCACACACACTGACACACACACACATACACGTACACACACACACACACCCACGAGGGGGTTCGCGCGCGCACACACACACACCATCACATACGCAGTCAATCCGACATAAAGTAATGAGGAGCCCAGGTGTCTGTGTACACAAGAGGGAAAACTGGATAGTGATGGCTGCGTTTCAGGATGAGCCCAGACATGGGAAACATCGAGTTTTGCAGTCGTGAGTCTTCTGAACCTGTGGAGGGATCTGTCTGTGTGTTTGTGTTCACGGTAGATGTCATTCAGTGTGAATTTCTGAATATGACATATTGCGGTGTAGGGTTGCGCGTGAGGTTATTGCAGGGGACGGGGTTGACTATTTTCTCTTGGGGTGTGTTTCATTCGTCAGTTGTTGGTGAGCACCAGAAGTTGAAATTTTGCGAACGTGGGACTTCTGTGGATCCTTCTCGCTACCTTGAGTAGTGGAAACTGGAACGCATTTGAAGAGAGGAAGGGTGTTCTTCTTTTGAACCTGCCTCGCCGTTTTTACATTACTTGTTGAATGGACGTCAGGCGCCCTAGGACTTGTGCCCTTGGTAGAACCCACAGAATGCTGGAGACAGACAGACAGACACACTTGCCTATTGAATGGTGTCCATTTCCAATGAATTGAAGCAGAAAATCATCCCACTGGTATGTGAGTCATTTGGAAGTAAGTCGTATTGATAATAAAGGAAATCAAACACAGGAGCGTGTGTGTATTCAACTAAAATGAAATCAGCAAGCACTGAAATAAATCGCATTTGGTGTGCATCAAAATGGCGTCTGGGAGATTCCGGGTCAATCGTCCAGCTGCGAAAGGTGCATCTCTGAAGCACAGTCCCTGACCTGCAGTGAGACTTGTTCATCCGAGGTGGTGTTGCAGTGGAAATGATTGTGGGAAATGGCCCCTTCCTTTTGTGTATTCGCTGATTGGATTTCAGGCTCCGTTTCTCGTTCGGTACAGCGATCCAAGTTGACCAACCCGAGAGGAAAGATGTCCAGGGCATAACTCAGGGCTCCATACAACCACAGAATCTTGGGTGCAACCCTGCTCAAGCACACAAATGCGCGTATTAACAGTGTCTCTGTGTGTGACGTGTGTGCAAAGTACAGTGTGATGAGCATGACTGGCAGACAGGTGATCCATTGGGCTCACCTGAAAATCAGTTATGAGCATGAAAGAACACCGACGCCCAGGTCCCCGCTTCAGACATAACACCCACCAGCGTCTTGTGTGAAGCCACGGCATCTGGACTGCTCATGCTTCTGGGGATCATTCTCCTGAAAATGGTGGCTCCTTTCTCCCTGTGGAGCAACTCTCTACGCAGCGCTTCTTTCCTCCCCCAGGACTCATTTCATCGGGCCCGGGAAGCCTTCTGATTCAACACACCTGACCCATGAAAAGAAAAGGGAAAGAAAGGAGGCCAAAGGTCACACTCTCCTCATTCCACCATCCTCCCTAAAATCATCCTGATTTCATGGGCCCTGAGACCGGGGATGCTTCTGTACACCTCGAGGCCTTGGCGCCTGGCCCAAATTCAATTCTCTTTCTCATTATCTGAAAAATTTTAAGAAAATCCCTAGAGCCAGGATCTTTATTCCTAGTAAGCCGAAAGTCCCAGAGAAACACCCAAATTCTGTCCCTCTTAGTTTGGGAAACAAGTCTACCTTCATCAGCATGACATTTTCCACCAAATGTGGTAACTGCAAGTCCACCACGCAATGCCTAACTGGAAACGGAGGCAACATCGCAGATCCTGAACAATCCATGCAAGAATCCATGAGATAAAAGCCTTCTTTTCGCCTTTTCCTCCTGAAACAAGGGCCAGTAGTAACAATGGTGTACAAACCTCTGTTCCACTCCCTGCTTTTAAATCTCTCTGTTTCTTCTTGAGACAGGGCACCCCACTCCCGTCACCCAGGCTTTTCCTGTGTTTAATTCTGGCTGTTTGCTTTTGTCAAATTGACAACTTTTTATTGCATCTCTCTCAAATGTTGATCCATTATCACATACATATAAAAACGTCATCTCCCATGCTGTGTGATATGTGGTTTTTATTTTCATCCTTTGTTAAAGGAACCGAAGGTTTTAGTTGGCATAGCTTCCGATTACTCAAGTTTCTTGATTTCATGATTTCTTCAATTGCCTTCGTACGTCCCCAACCACCCGAAATAGAATGTCATGAGTATTTCTCTCTTCTTTCAATCATAAATTCGGGGAATGTCATCAATCAGCCTCTCGATGATCACATGATTACCCGAAAGACTTTCACCGTCTAAATTGTGCACTGAGTATTTCGTCTAACTTCAGTGCATGTTTCCAACACTCGATGCTTTATGATTTGGGTATCTAGCTCCCACCAGAGCACTTCCTGCAAAGACTTATCTTGTTCCGCACTGGCAAGTCATTTCACTCGGATATAGAATCAAGAGGCTGAACATGGAAAAAATCAAGAGGCTGCAATGTCTATTGGATTCCTCGGATCCCTCCATTGTTATTAAGGAAGCAAATACGCTGTGTTAATTACTGTACTTCCTTGACTGTACTCAAGTCAGAAAGCGCACTTCCGACTTCCTGTCCTTCAGTCGCCGAAAGGATGATGGTATCTGCCAAACACACATACGTGGAAGTACATCCCAGCGCACAAACACACACACACACAGACATAAACACACACAGAGACACACTCACGCGGGCGTGCTTGCTAGTGCTCGTGTGCTCTCGCCTGCGCGCACGCACACACACACACACACACATGCAAGCATACACACACTGTTTCATACGTACACAATTCTTCCCTGGCATTGTTTTACCTAAACTAAGGCAAATGTGTGGCCACTGTCCTAAGCCTTGGTTACACCTGCACCACAGCCTGACCAACAGACACAAACACACACAGGCCTCTCCTCTTTTCCCATGGTCAAAATTAGGAAGCCTATGACGATGGTTTCTGACAAAGAAGGAACACAGATATCTTGTGAATGAGAACATCAAAACCACTGAGTTTTGTATGTTAATTGACACAAGTCCAGATATTCAATTCCCTCACTGATTTTAAAACACAGGGATCCCTGACTCTGCCCGCATGTGGAATATGATTTCTACCTGTAGATAAACACTGTGGGATTTCTCAGAATGTATTATCTCAGCTTTATGCCCTAGCAATGTTTCTCCAACACCAATCACAGCCTTCTGAAGCCTTACTCCACTTTTACTTTCTCTCAATTTCGACTTTTGTATTTCCCCTTGGAACTCGGAAATCAATCAAGTAAGAATCTGTTTTAGGGTCAAGTGCGGTTGCTCTCACCTGTAACTCCAGCACTTTGGGAGGCCAAGGCAGGTGGATCAGCTGAGGTTAGGAGTTTGAGACCAGCCTGGCCAAAATGGTGAAACCCCATTTCTACTAAAAATACACAAATTAGCTGGGCATGGTGGTGCTTGCCTGTAATCCCAGCTACTCAGGAGGCTGAAGCAGGAGAATTGCTTGAACCCAGGAGACAATTACAGTGAGCCGAGATCCTAACCCTGCACTCCAGCCAGGGCGACAGAGCAAGACTCTGTATCACAAAAAAAAAAAAATAATAAAATAAAAAAATGTGTTTTATAATGGGGATAATCCATTCAGGAATTTATTTCACCTGGAGGGTCAACACTCGCATCCTGCTGCTGTGGCCCTTAAAATCCCCTGCATCAGAAATTCACAGCAGTACCCTGGGTCATGGTGTTTCTGTCCTGTGTATACAGTCACAATCCTCTACGATGCTCAGAAAATACAAAATGACTTAGGGCTGAGAGAAATTTAGCAGCTCAGTCTGATATTTTACTAAGGTAGTATCTAAAATTCCTGCAATCATGGTTCATATTAGTCTCCGTTAGTTGCAATTTCTCTGATTATCATGATACATATTTGCTGAGAAATACTGATGTCCATGTGTATATTCATACATAGATATGTAGGTATATAGATGGGTATGTTTATATGAATGCATGTGTTTGAGATGGCAGAAAACATGCATGTATTATTTCTCTGCTAAAAATATAAAAATAATTAAATATATTTTATGTACCACTGATAATTATGTGTCATAAAAAATTAACTGACCCATTTGTACATGAAGTCCAGGAAAAATAAAAAGGGTAACTTTGTATTAATTGTGACATTGTGCTTACAGATATACATAAATTTCCTTATTTAACCCTTATAATAACCCTGCTGATTATAGTTTATTTACTAGTTTAATAAATGATCAACAAAGTTTGAAAAATATGACAAAATTACAAAACTAGAAAATGACACAGCAATACTTTTAATTATATTCTGCCTTGTCACTGCCTCTTCTTGCTTTTTTACAAAATTACTCCCCTAACCAAGGTTCTCTATGATTCTGGAGACTCCAGGATTAAGACCCCAGTTCCCAAACTTCACTGTGTCTATTTTTACTGCCACATTTTAATACACATTTACAGACTTCAACAAGCACTTTCCAGTATCAACTTTTTTCTTATTCCTTGGACTATTTCCTACATCTGTTCATCAAGACTCCAGTAACATACGACTCCATCTGCCTGTCCCTTCCATGAATGTACCTGACAGTACATGTATTATGTTGTCTATAATTCAAGCAGAACAGATATTCCTTCAAAAAAATAAGGTTTTAGAGAATGCCTACAAAGCTTCAGTGAAACCAGCTGTAACCCTTAATATTATTACCATGTAAACTCTTCCTTGAATATCAAAATAAGATTTGGACTTTAGAGAATATTTGTGTGTGATTATAATCCAAACATGAACTAAAAGTAATTTAAATGGTCATATAGAGACTGTCCCAGGGACAAAAAAGGACAAATATTATAAGAATATTAAAGTGCACTTATTTCCTAAAGGACTCTTGTGTGGAATCTATAAAAACTATTTCAAGATATAGAGATTAAATATATTTCAAAACACATACATACACAAGCAATCTTTAGGATAAATTTTTTCAAACTTATGTTATGGGTCTAAAATTTTCATTAATTCATGGAAAAAATGTATTGACAAACTTCTCACCAGAGCAGGAATAACAACTTACGTATTTGGTGACTGCAAGATGAGAGCCTGCACAGCTTAGTATCTCCCTCCAGATCTCTCTCTCACTCTCTCTCCTTTTTTGTTTTTTCACAGAGTTTCGCTTTTGTTGCCCAGGCTGGAGTGCAATGGCGAAATCTCAGCTCACTGCCACCTCCACCTCCCAGGTTCAAGCTATTCTCCTGCCTCAGCCTTCCAAGTAGCTAGGATGACAGGCATGCGCCACCACGCTTGGCTAATTTTGTATTTTCAGTCGAGATAGGGTTTCTCCATTTTGGTCAGGCTGGTCTGGAACTCCTGACCTCAGTTGATCCACCCACCTCAGCCTCTCAAAGTGCTGGGATTACAGGCGTGAGCCACAGCGCCCGGCCCAGATCTCTTAAAAAGACATGAGGAAGGAGCCATTCTGCATCCTCAATATTACCTTAATATTTTAAGGACACCCATAACAATTAAGAGGCTGACTTGTGACTTCCTAGCCCTTTCAGGGCTATTTAGGCACACCTTAGTGAAGTATTAGGAATGCAGTGTTAGGTCTCAGGTTCCTGGACACCAAAACCATGTTCTCCAACAGATCTTCAGTACAAATAGCTGATGTCTATATTCTTTTGCCTGTCTTTTCCCTTCCTTTTAATTCAGAATTGTGGTCTCGAAAAGTGCTATCATTTAGTAGATTCTCTCAGTTCTCAACACCAGCACTATACAGTGTTGAGTAACATCTCAGGTGCTAGGGAAACAGCAGCTGACATTCTAACAATGCACAAATAGAAAAGAAAAGATCACCACAGAGTAAAAGAGAATAGATTTTTTAAAAGTATGAAACCAAAACGAATATATATCAGATTACACTATAAATGGAAAATCCTATTATCTTGACTGGATTGCAATTCAAAACCTCCCATGGCCTCCAACATCCAATATATTCAAAGCAGTTCAGGAATGGTGAAAGTGGAATGGAATTTAAAATTATTCTAAGGTTGCATGTGTGAAAGAACCATGCCATGAAACAAAATATTTATTTTTAAAGTGCATAATGAACACTGCATACAAAGTTTGTATAACAAGAGAGAGAAAAATCTCACATTTTAAAAAAAGGAATATGCAACATATTCACATATAACAAAATAAAATTAAACTAAAATAACAGCAATGGAAGACACAATCTGATCTCTGAAAATCAAGGGAGAAATCTCTATTAAATAAACTTGACACAATTTTTAAAGTAAGTTATGAAAAATAGTAATATCTGAATATAGTATGTAAAAGTACCAACACAATAAAGCTAAAACAATATCCGTGGAAAAATTATTTGCTGTATATTATTTTTAAAAAATGATCTAAGTACTTTCCCCAAGAAGGTAGATGAATGAAATTTTAAAATTGCCTCAGAAATTCTGTGAAACGAAATGAATATAGAGAAGCAGAATATAATTTAACTATAAAACACACAAATAGAATTTAAAAATAAGGCCGGGCACAGTGGCTCATACCTGTAATTCCAGCACTTTGGGAGGCAGAGGCAGGCGGATCACCTGAGGTCAGGAGTTTGAGATCAGCCTGACCAACATGGAGAAACCCCGTCTCTACTAAAAATAGAAAGAAAGAAAAAAAAAAAAATCAGGCGGGCGTGGTGGCACATGCCTGTAATCCCAGCTACTAGGGAGGCTTAGGCAGGACAATCGCTTGAACCTGGGAGGTGGAGGTTGCAGTGAGCTGAGATCACGCCATTGCACTCCAGCCTGGGCAACAAGAGCAAAACTGTGTCTGAAAGAAATAAAAAATAAAAAAAATAATAATAAGTGGCAGCCAACATGCCCAACATGATTTTCTGTGATGAAAGAAATTCTCTGCATCTACATTATACAATGCAGTAACTACCACACATATGTAGTTACAGAATTTCTAATTTGGCCACCAATTTGGCTATTACTACTAAAGACATGCCATATAGTTATTTAATTATAATTAATTTACAGTTTATAGCCACATGTGACTAGTAGTTACTCTATTGGTCAATGCAGATCTAGAATCTTGGAGAAGGCAGTTAAAATAATGAGATATGGTCAAAACAAAAATGGAAAAGGCACCCAAATAGTGAACACAGAATATGAGAATGTGAAGTAACAATTCACACAGTAAAATTTACTAATGAGATGCTGCCTTGATGGGACACATGTCTAATGATATTCAAGGCTTGTCTTGTTACAGGTAGAAGAGCAGGAGCAGGGCAGGAGAGGGCTCTTCCCCTACCCACTAGAAATGTCAGGTGACGGCCTGTTAATGATCACTTTGCCTCTCTAAAAACGATAATTAGGCAGCACCAGAGAGAGGCCATTTCATGGTGGTCTACACCTGTTAACATCAAAAACGTTAATTAAATGCAGACCCCAGGAAGAAGCAACTTCTTGGGCATGCATGTTAAGAGACAAAAATGGCAAAGTATAATCTTCCGGGGACACACTCCACTGGAAAAGGAAAGAAAGCCTCAGATGGACATGCGTATAACTCCCTAAACACACCGAGCATGCTCAATTCCAAAGGGTAAGGAAAGCACTGTGCATGCCGGAAACTCTCCCTAAAGAAAGAATCATGGGAAAGAGGCAAGGCCATCCCAGGATCAAGGTTAAAGGCCCTTCTCTTTTCTCTCTTGGACCTTCAGGCATCCACTTGGGTCTCTTCCAAGAGAATTTTCCTTTCCTTTCTGTTCTAAAGGCTTTTGAAATAAACTTCCACTCCTGCTCTGAAACTTAGTCTCTTTTTCCGCTGTATGCTCCTCAGTCGAATTCTTTCTTCTGAGGAGGCAAGGACTGAAGTTGCTTATGGACCCATGCAGATATGCTGCCAGTAACTCGAATCTCTTCTACTGGTAACAGTATCATTGTAAGGGAATGAGGCCAGTTCACTTCTCAGTGCTCGGAGAACTCACCAAAAATAAAAAGTTGGAGGATGCTGTGAACTTATCTACCTTCCAAGGCAAGTCCCACAAGCAAGCAGCAAGACTCTCCTCCCCCAAGGTCTTAAACTCTTCTGATGCTCCTTCTCTGGGAAAACGAATCCTCTGATTGGCTTCCCCTTATATAGGAAAAAACAATTAATAAACCTAATTAGCCCTACATTCCAAGAGACATGCCCTGACTGCACAGATACTGAACCTAATCAAAACTTCATTCTGGAGACACACCCAGGTCAATTTGATTGGATTTTTGAGACAACTACTAAAAACCCCACATAAACTTGGAAACCAAAGGGTTAAGGCTATTTTGAAGGAAAAATAGGAAGATTCATTCCTTTTTTCATTCATAAGTACTTTTTTTTTTTTTTTTTTTGAGATGGAGTCTTGCTCTGTTGCCCAGACTAGAGCGCAGTGGTACCATCTCGGCTCTCTGCAAGCTCAACCTCCCGGGTTCACGCCATTCTCCTGCCTCAGCCTCCCAAGTAGCTGGGACTACAGACGCCTGATACCACGTCCGGCTATTTTTTTGTATTTTTTTTAATAGAGACGGAGTTTCACCCGTGTTAGCCGGGGTCATCTCCATCTCCTGACCTCGTGATCCGCCCACCTCGGCCTCCCAAAGTGCTGGGATTACAGGCGTGGGCCACTGCATCTGGCCTCATAAGTACTTTTGAGTATATTGTATGTACTAGAAAGCATTCGCAGTCATGGGGTACAGCAAGAAACCAGACAAACTAGAGTCTTATGGAGACTCTATATTCTAAAATTATTTGGGAGTAAACTGGACTTGAAAACAAATGGAAAGTGAATAGATATAAAAAGTTTCAATATTCATGATGATGTAAAAAAATAAAATATATTACAGAAGTGAAGTCAGGAAGTGTTAGGGGTCATATGGTACTTTTAAGGCCATTGGTATCCTCTGAAATTCAAGCAGGCTGAAGACATTTGCATAACTAAAAGGAAAGCAGATACTAATAGAAGACAGTGAAGAGCCTGAAAGGCATTTCAGAGACCTTGGCTGGTGGCAGCCCCTCCCTTCAAAGGTCTGGAGGCTTCTAAGGGAAGACTGATTTTGTGGGCTGGGCCTAGGGCTGCACCACCCCAGGCAAGCGCAGGACAGTGCTCGCAGCATTCTACCTCCCAACCCCTCCAGCTCCAGCCATGGCTAAGAAGGCCCCAAACACAGTTTGGATCACTGCTTTGAGGGTGCAAGCCATAAGCCTTGGCAATTTCCATGGGATATTAAACCTGCAGTTGCACAAAGTACAGGAATGCACTGCTGATAAAGACATACCCGAGACTGGGCAATTTACAAAAGAAAGAAGCTTAATTGGACTTACAGTTCCACATGGCTGGGAGGAGGCATAAGGCGAAAGGCATGTCGTACATCACAGCAGGCAAGTGAGAGAATGAGAGCCAAGCAAAACTGGTTTCGCCTTATCAAACCATCAGAACTCATAAGACTTATTCACTACGACGAGAACGATATGGGAGAAACTGCCCCCATGATTCAATTATTTCCCACTGGGTCCCCCCACAACATGTGGGAATTGTGGGAGTACAATTTGAGGTGAGATTTGGGTGGGGACACAGAGCCATACCATATCAGAAGCCTTCACCTGGATTTCAAAAGATGTATGGAAAAGCCTGTATGTCCAGTAGAAGCCTGCTGGGGTGGAGACCTCATGACAAATGTCTACTACAGCAGTGCAGAGGGAGAATATGGGGTAGGAGCCCCCACAGAGTCCCCACTGGGGCACTGCTTAGTGGAGCTCTGAGAAGATGGCCACCATCCTCCAGACCCCAGAATGATAGATCCACTGACAGCTTGCACCCTGAGCCTGGAAAAGCTGCAGGCACTCAACACTAGCCCTTTACAGCAGCCATGGGGACTGACCCTTGTATCCAAAAGAAAATAAATTGTTCTACCATAAAGACATGTGCACTCATATATTTATTACAGCATTATTTGCAATAGCAAAGACTTGAATATTTCCTCTATCATTGGATAGAGACAATATAATTATTTTCTCTATCATTGGATAGAGAAAATGTAGTATACGTACACCATGGAATACTATGCAACCATTTAAAAAATTATGTCCTTTGCACCAACATGGATGCAGCTAGAGGCCATTATTCTAAAATAATGCAGGAAGAAAAAACCAAATACCATATGTTCTTAGTTATAAGTAACAACAAAGCAGTGATTGCACATGGATGTAAAGATGGGAACATGGATACTGGGGACTACAAGAAGGGGAAGGGAAGGTGGGGACCAAGACCTGAAAAACATATACACCATGAAATATGTTTTCTACCTGGGTTACAAGATCATTCATACTCCAAGCCTCAGCATCACACAATGTGCCAATGTAAAACCCTGCACATGCATTCAGTGAATCTAAAATAAAAGTTGAAATTATTTTTAAATAGGCGAAGATCTGAAAAAACGTTTCCCAGAAGAAGAGATACAAATGGCCAACAAATATATGACAAAATTCTTACCATCTCTAATTGTCAGGGGGATGCAAATAAAAACCACCATGAAATGTCACCTGACACCTCTTAGAATAGCTGTTATCGAAAAGATGAATAGCAAGTATTAGTGAGGATGTGGATAAAAGATAACCCTTGTATACTCGTGGCGGAAATACAAACTACTATGGCCATTTTGGATAATAGTATGAAGGTTTCTCAAAAAATTTTTAAATAAAACTACCTGCTGATGAGGCTGTTGAGATATAGGAACACTTTTACACTGTTGGTGGAATGTAAATTAGTTCAACCATTGTGGAAGACAGTATGGTGATTCCTCAAAGACCTAGAACCAGAAATATCACTTGATCCAGCAATCTCATTACTGTGTACATACCCAAAGGAATATAAATCATTCTGTTATAAAGATGCATGCACACACATGTTCATTGCAGCACTAGTCACAACAGCAAAGACATGGAATCAACCCAAATGTCCATCAATGATAGACTGGATAAAGAAAATGTGGTACATATACACCATGAAATACTATGCAGCCATAAAAGGGAATGAGATCATGTCCTTTGCAGGGACATAGATGGAGCTGGAAGCCATTATCCTCAGCAAACTTACCCGGGAACAGAAAATCAAACACTACGTGTTCTCACTTACAAGTGGAAGCAGAACAATGAGAACACATGGATACTGAGAGGGGAACAACACACACTGGGGCCTGTTGGGAGGCAGGTGGAGGGAGAGTATCAGGATAAATGGGTAATACATATATGCATTGGAATATTATTCAGTGTTACATAATAATGAATCCCTGTCATTTATGACAACATGGGTAGACTTCGAGGGCATTATGTTATATGAAATAGGCCAGCCACAGAATGACAATTACTATATGATTTCACTTGCATTTGAAATCTAAAATAGACAAACTCACAAAAGCAGAGAGTAGAATGGTGGTTGCCAGGGGCTGTGGTGCAGGGGAAATGGG
The DNA here is from genome assembly GCF_037993035.2 of Macaca fascicularis. Classification (NCBI taxonomy): domain Eukaryota; kingdom Metazoa; phylum Chordata; class Mammalia; order Primates; family Cercopithecidae; genus Macaca; species Macaca fascicularis. The sequence continues at coordinate 38,843,474 of NC_088377.1, read as the reverse complement.
TAGATGTGGTTAGAGCACAAAGTTTCACATATACCATATAAGTAAGTTCTGGAGGTCTCATTTACAGCACAGTGCTTATAGCTAAGAATACTGTATTGCATACTGAAAATTTGCTAAAAGGGTGGATTTTGTGTTCTTACCAAAATTTCTTACCAGTAATAATAATAATAATGATGATGGGGGGGACTTTGGGAGGTGAAGGATATGTTTATAATCTTAAGGGTAGTGGTGTTCATAATGTATACTTCTCCCCAGACTCACTGAGATGCATACCTTAAACATGCACAGCTTTTTAAATGTAATCATAGCTCAACAAATTGAGTTAAAAAAAAAGGGGGGGTTGGTTAAAAAATGTAAAAGGAGGGGTAGATGTTCCCTTGTTTTTCTCTCTTGGCTATTTTCTTTCCTGCTGTCTGGAATTAAAAAATGATAGGTGGGCATTTAGCAGCCAAACTGGAGCCTCTTCTAAAGTACAGCAGAGCAGACAGCTGGAAGGGGCCTGTGTCCCTAATGAATTTGGCAAGCATCTGTACCAGCCATGATAGGTGTAACTATAGATTTAAGTGAGAAAGAAATAAACTTCTGCCTCGTTTAAGCCACTTTGTTCAGACATTAATTTCATATGCATATAGAGAATATATGCTCCTTACGAGTAGGAAAAATGTTTATGCCATATGGTTCATAATGGGTGTTCAGCAATGTAGGATGATCCTGATTATGATGACAATGGTGACAAACAGCATGAAATAATAAGGAATGAAAAAAAGTGGTTTGGGTTAATAGTTGTATATAGATACTTTATTTAAAGATTCTGCTGCTAATATCATTCAATGTATTTGTATCCCGGTGGGAGTTTTATTAGATGTAGACTAAGAAAGTTTACATTATTTAATGAAAAATACTAGATCAATTTTAAAAAAACAGTAAAAATATCATGAGATGGAACTACGCATCTATATTGCAAAGCAACTCTCCCAGTTGTTTTATGCATAGTAATGATTGAGAATCCCCTGATCTAGATCCAACAGATCTCAACCTTTATAGGTGCTATCAAGGAAGCACCTAAGGAAGACAATTTTCCTGACTCTATCCATACCTCCAGTTAGTAATAGATCTGGAGATCTAGAACCCAAATCCAGACCTCCTGCTTCCATGTGCAGTGGTCTTTCGCTGTTCTGTTTTGTTCCACTTGGTGAAGAGGATTTGAGAATAAATGGCCTCATGATTCAAATCCCTCCTCCGCTCTGAGGAATATAGCCTTGTCCTAGCAAGCAAGAAGCTCATACAGTAGTGGAAGAGGCAAATATACATTCACTAATCTAACATACAAGGCAGTAAGCACCGTAACATCAACAAAGCACTTTGGGGTTTCAGACCAGGAGCAAGTGGGGTGATTAATTCTTAGCAGGGCTAGTAAAGTCTGGGAAGTGTTCGCTAAAAAAATGTCTGATCATTAACGAAAGCAACTGGTTTCTCAACACAGTCTAACTTATTGTAACAATATAAATGGTTGTTTGTTCATAAACTTTCATCTTTTGCCAAAATGTTTGTAGCTTATATTCCCATTTAACAAGGTTTTCTGGCCAAAACTGTGCACCCACGTCAGTCCTCCCATAAAAGCAATTTTGCATGCATAGAACACCTCTATCTATGAATATCCCTAATGAGGTACAGAAAGACTCTTATTATCCAAACAGAGACATTCCACTGGTGCTGGAGAGCCACAGACGGAAGTTTTCTCTGCCTCCTGGAAATGAAGCCAAACTTTCTTCTTTCTTCAGCCATGAGGATTCCTGTCCTCCTCTTCACCATTTTCTTGTTTATGAGCCAAGTTCTACCAGGTAACAAAATAAACTTAGTAAGAACGGAGTGCCTAACACCTTACAGGGATTCAGTACTTGAAGAGAAATCACCATCATCTATGACCAGATAGGGGATCTCATAGGAAATCTGGAAGACACACCAGTCTCTGGCTCCCTGGTTAGGCCGAGTTCTGTCCAACCCACCTATACAGGCCCCACACACCCAGTGCCCACCAGGCTCCTGTCAGCCAGGAGGACCAGTGCTCATCCCCTGAAATATCTGTGGGAGCCTGCATCCCACAGGGACTCACATCTGGGGGTCTACCTCCATGGGGGCCTCTTGGTTGTGGTGGCAGGGTCGGGGGAGTAGTTGACCTCCAGCCCTCCCATCCTGGCCACTGTATTTTGTGGGGATCATTCAGTCCTGGGAGCTTCCTGGGGACCCCAGAAGGAAGAGAACAGGGTGGTCATGGCAGCCTCAGCCCCAGGCTCTGGGCCAGAAGTTGATAACGACCAATTCAGAGCAACCACTGAATTCAATCCTCTTACAGATACACGAGAAGTTGGCGAAAAACTGAATGTCGACCATTCTATGGTCATCCAGCATTTGAAGCCAATTGGAAAGCTGAAAAATCTTGATAAGTGGGTGCCTCATGAGCTGACCAAATATTTTAAAAATCATCCTTTGAAGTGTCATCTTTTCTTATTCTATGAAACAATGAAACATTTCTTGATCAGATTGTGACATGCCATGAAAAGTGGATTTCATACAACTGCCAGCTCACTGGTTGGACTGAGAAGAAGCTCCAAACCACTTCCCAAAGTCAAACTTGTACCAAAAAAAGGTCATGGTCACTGTTTGGTGGTCAGCTGCCAGTCTTCTGGCAGTTTTTGAATCCACTGCAGTTTTTGAATCCTGGTGAAATCATTACATCTGAGAAGTATGCCAAGTTAATCGATGAGATGCATGGAAAACTGCAGCACCTGGAGCTGGCACTGGTCAACATGAAGGGCCCAGTTCTCCACAACCCATGACCACATGTCATACAACCAGGGCTTCAAAAGTTGAATAAACTGGCCTATGAAGTTTTGTCTCATCTGCCATATTCATCTGACCTCTCGCCAACCAACTACCACTTCTTGAAGCATCTTGACAACTTTTTGCAGGGAAAACACTTACACAACCAGCAGGATGAAGAAAATGCTTTCCAAGAGTTCATCGAACCCTGAAAGCACGGAATAAACAAGTTTATTTCTCATTGACAAAAATGTGTTCAATGTAATGGTTTCTTTTCTTTTTTAAGACCGAGTCTCACTCTGTCACCCAGGCCAGAGTGCAAAGGTGCAATCTCGTCTCACTGCAACCTCTGCCTCCTGGGTTCAAGAAATTCTCCTGCCTAGCCTCTTGAGTAGCTGGGATTACAGGCACATGCCACCACACCCGGCTACTTTTTGTGTTTTTAGTAGAGACGGGATTTCACCACGTTGGTCAGGCTGGTCTCAAACTCCTGACCTCCTGATCCGCCCGCCTCAGCCTCCCAAAGTGCTGGGATTACAGGCGTGAGCCACTGTGTCCAGTCCATTGTAATGGGTTCTATTTTGATTAATAAAGATGTGTTGCAGCCTAATTATAAAAATTTAAAATTCACGGTCCAAAACCACAATTACTTTGGCACCAACCTAATAATAGAAGAATTAAAAGAGGCCTTTATATTAGAGAACCCATGGATGATAAAATAATAAAGAATATTACAATCTCCATAACCCACAAACTTGGTAACTTAGACCAACTGGATGAATTAAAAGACACAATCTATTAATACTAAAACATAGGAGAAATAGGTCATCTAAATATATTGATAACTATTTTAAAAATGGAATCAATACCTAATAACCTTACAGAAAACCTATAGATTCCAAAAATCTGACATTCTGACATGTTATTCTAACTGGTAGGATTCGGGGATTTCCATTTTGATAAGAACATAGGTGAGTCGCACACACTGACTTTTACTGCTCATTGGTCAGGAAACCTATGTCCACCATAGGATACTGCAGAGCAATGTGTTTTGGAGAATTTAGCAAGATAATATGATTTTCAGAGTTAAAGGAAGACAACCTGTTTTATGTACAGTAATTCCTCATAATATCACAGGGGATACCATATTTAAATTTTGGGGTATCCCCAGGTATAATTCTTATTTGAGCCACATGTGAATTTCAGACACGGAGGCTGCCCAACTTTGGTGGCTTGCAACAGATGTGGAAGTTAATTCACAACCTACTTTGTGGAGGCATAAAATTCAGTGAGCACTCATTTAGCATTTTATTTGAAATACTATTTTTGTAAAGTTTGCATTTCCAATTAGGTGAAATTTTAAACCTGTTTCAGTTCTTATCCACTTTTTTTTTTTCTCCCTGAGATGGAGTCTTGCCCTGTCACCCAGGCTGGAGTGCAGTGGCGTGGTCTTGACTCACTTCAACTTCCGCCTCCCAGGTTCAAGCAATTCTCCTGCCTCAGCCTCCCAAGTAGCTGGGATTACGGGTGCCCACCACCATGCCCGGCTAATTTTTGTATTTTTAGTAGAGATGTGGCTTCCCCATGTTGGTCAGGCTGGTCTTGAACCCCTGATATCTTATTATCTGCCCACCTCGGCCTCCTAGAGTGCTCGGATTACAGGTCTGAGCCACGGTGCCTCGCCTCTCCACTCTTTTAGGCAGAGGGGAGTAAGGTTTTCTTTAAGTTAGGAGGGACTCCCGTGTACCCAACCTATTTGTGTAAATTTCTTCCTTCAGAGTTCTTCAAATCAGCATCACCATTGTTAAAGGCCTCCCGCATGGTAATAATTGTGCTACAGGGTTTTACAAACATGAAGTTTATGTTTGGCTGAATTAACCTCCTTACTGTGACACAAGGGGGCCATAGGTGTTTTCGCCAATTATGAAGCGGGTTCACTGTGCAATGGCTACCAACTTTTCTGAGTACAATGAGACAAAACACATTCATACATAAATTCCATGAAGTGAATTTATTACTTACAAATAGCAAACAAAAGACAACAGAAGTCTAGGATTCAATATGAACTGCTACCACAAGATCACGAAGGCTACCCAGAGCAGATGGATGGAGTTTTGACTGTAAATGCTTCACTTGCACCACAACTGAGGGACCCCAGAAAGAAGCCCACCTTGGGTTTTCTCAAATGATGTGGTTTGCTGGACACAAGTGTTAAAGGCCATTCTGTTTTGAGCAGGGACTATAACAGAGCCTGGGCTGTTCTGACCAATGTCACCTGATTATCAGGATATTGTCTTCTCAGCATATCATACAGTTATCTTGAGAACTACCAGTAAGAAAGGAAGGAAAATGGCCCTACACCCTTAAAACTGAAGGATCAGGATATTTGTTGTGACAGAAGCACAGACAGTAGCAACAGAGTGTTCTTGTGAGCCATGTACTAGTTCTCTTGACCGGAGCGTGGCACCTAACTGTCTTTCTCTTTCCTTTCAATGGAAACTGTTTCAGAATATGTTGAATATTTTGAGTTTCTACATCTACAGAGTTGAGGCACATGATCACTGGCAGTGTAGACTCTCTGCATGGTTACAGGAAAGAGTTCAGGAACCCATCAAGTCACATTGGAGGAGACCACCTAATCCTCCAGAGACTGTCACTTCATCTTCCTGGGGTTAGCTCCACACGCAGTAAGGCCATTATGTCTAAGGCCGGCAAGACTTGCCATCCGAAGATTCGACTTTTGACATGCTGATAAGCAGCAGTGATAAGAGAAGCCCACACACTCGCTAGGAATTTTTCAATGCAAGCAACTGAGACTCTTCTTCATATCCCTCGATAGGGGCTAATGTCAAACTCTTTCTTCCCAATTTCTGTACTCATCAGTGCCTGAACCATGAGGAACCATAGATGTACACCTCATCAGGAGGGTGTATGGGACAGCGGCAAGGGGAGCAGCAGCACAAGAAACAAACAAGGCCACTACTTCTGCCTACATAATAACTATTATCTTGGAGTGTACAATAATTAATAATGTTCACATGGTTGCCCTCAGCATACAGAGATGGTGACCAGAGTAGATGCAGGGACTACAGAGATACAGCCTGATCCTTGCTAATTAGGACTTAAGTGTTGGCTTATGTGCTGCGCTTCTGTGCATTAATAAGTCAGGGCCTCAAAACTGCCTGCTAAGCAAAGGCCAAATGTCATGCTGGGGTGCAATGAAACATTCATGTCTAGGAGATGAGAGCATTTTAGTGTGGGAGAAGATGAAAACACCTGAAGACCACAGAACGCTGTGCAGACCAAAGGGAAAGCCCATCATCAGCTCACGGTTCTGACTCAGGTGACTGCTGATGTGTTACGGAACCGTCAGCGGACAGCAGGTAGGTCAAGTTGAGCAGGTGTCCTGCATGAGGGCTGGTCCATTCCATTTGTGTTGCCAATTATTTCAATAGCATCTCATGCACCCCACTGGTGAGGAAGGAATGAGCACCCTACGTTTACTGGCACCGTTAAACACATAACATCTATTACTAAACAGAAAAACCAGACATCAGTTATTAATTACATATAGGAGGATGGTGTAAGCTCCCATAGGCCCAAACAGGGATTAACTTAGGAGCAGAGAGTGGTATAGCATGAAAAAAGTGAGGATGTTCCTTTTTTTTTTTTTTTTTTTTTGGAGACAGAATCTCTCTCTGTCACCCTTGCTGGAGCGCAGTGGTTTGATCTCAGCTCACTGCAAGCTCCGTCTCCGGGGTTCACAACATTCTCCTGCCTCAGCCTCTCTAGAGCTGGGACTACAGGCACACACCACCACACATGGCTAATTTTTTGTATTTTTCGTAGAGACGGGGTTTCACCTTCTCAGCCAGGATGGTCTGGATCTCCTGACCTCATGATTCACCGGCCTCGGCCTCCCTAAGTGCTGGGATTACAGGCGTGATCCACTGCACCCGGCCGAGGATGTTCCTTTGTTCCTACAGGACTATGTGATTGCTTTGTCTGTTGGCTGGTAGGGAACTGAATCATGTCACACAGACTGGTAAGACTGTAATACTCTAAAAAACAATATATAAACTATCATATCATAATGGTGCAATACTATCTACTACAATGAGAAAGGCATCGATGAAAAGCCGAATGATATCATATGTGACTGAGAGATTGAATGCTTCCTCCCTCAGATTGGTTACAACATGTTGTCCTATTACAGTCCTCTCTCCTTCATTCAAAGTGAATGATCCAAATAATAGACAGAAATAATAAAGAATAAAGGGCAACACATGCAAAGAACTCACGAGATGATAATCCATGGTAAAATTTATGTACTTAGGAATTAATACTAACTCATTATTAGCAAAAAATAAACATCTTTACATCAAGAGTAGTTTTTCCTTTAATAAAGAAAGGTGGAATGTGTATAATGAACAAGGGATAATCAAAATTTGCCAAATGAGGCTAGTAAGACAATCCCAACAATTCACAATCATTATTCACTGGTCCATTAATCACAGGACAATACATACAAATGAAACTTACCTGAACGGGTGCAGTGGCTCATGTCTGTAATCCCAGCACGTTGGGAGGCCAAAGTGGGCAAATCATGAGGCCAGGAGTTCAAGACCAGCCTAGCCAACATGGTGAAATCCTGTCTTTACTAAAAATACAAATAATTAGCTGGACATAGTGGTGGGCACCTGTAGTCCCAGCTACTCGGGAGGCTGAGGCAGGAGAATCACTTAAACCCAGGAGGCGGAGGTTGCAGTGAGCTGAGATTGCACCACTGTACTCCAGCCTGGGCAACAGAGGGAGATTCCATCTCAAAAAAAAAAAAAAAAAAAATGAAATAAAAAAAATTAAATGTACCTACATATTAGAAAAATTAAATTCAACCATGAATCCAGCACATTATCAAATGAATAGACAAAAATTCTATCAACAAACTTAATATCATTATCTATGAAACTCAAGTACTACTGCTTAAAGAGCATTTACGGAACTCTCACCTCAAGGTTTCCCGCAAAACAAGGTGAAATGCATACTCAAGACTCTTTAAGAATGAGCCACTGATAAAAACAATATACTTGTAACTTGTGTAACATTTCATACATTTTTTTCAAGCACTGCACCATAATTAATTTGCATCAGGCTTTCCAAATTAGAAAAGCTTCACTTATAGAACTTCTTTCCCATGGGAGTTTTCACATGACTTTTCAAGTAAATGTGAGAACTGAAAATATTCTTGCAGTTTCTAAACTATTAGAGTTTTAATCCTGTGTACGTTCTTGTATTTACAAGGTCCAGCCAGCTACAGTGTGCATTTTCATATGTCCTTGAGTGGGTATGAGAGAAATGAAACATTCCCACATTCTGGACATTCATAGGGTTTTTCTCAGGAATCAGCTGATGTCTTCAAATGGAACTAACATAACTGAAGGCCTTACCACAAATTTAGATTCAAAAGGCTTTTCTCCACTCTGAGTCCTCCCAAATCTTCAAAAACAGGAAAATCTGAAGGCCTGACCACATTTCCTACATTCTTAAGGTTTCTGTGCAATGTGAGCCTTTTCATGCTTATGAGGGAATGGGAAAGAGTATATGTTTTACCACATTTCTTACATTCAAGGGGCTTTATTTATTTATTTATTTATTTATTTATTTTCTTTAATTTTGAGATGGAATCTCACTCTGTAACCAGGCTGGAGTGCAGTGGCACAATCTCGGCTCCCTGCAACCTCCGCCTCCTGGGTTCAAGTGATTCTCCTGCCTCAGCCTCCTGAGTACCTGGGATTACAACCATATGCTACCACACCTAGCTAATTTTTGTATTTCTAGTAGAGACGAGGTTTCACCATGATGGCCAGGATGGTCTCGATCTCCTGACCTCGTGATCCGCATGCACAGGGCTTTCCCCCAACCCCCTGTGGCTTTTTATGTCCTTGAAAAAGAACTAAGACAACTGAAATGTGCCACCATGCCCAGTTAATTATTTTCTTTTTTCTTTTTTTCTTTTTGAGATGGAGTCTCGCTCTGTCGCGCAGGCTGGCATGCAGTTGTGCGATCTTGGCTCACTGCAAGCTCTGCCTCCCAGGTTCACACCCTTCTCCTGTCTCAGCCTCCCGAGTAGCTGGCTTGAGCCAGCGTGCCTGGCATTATTTTATTTTTTCTAGAGACAGGGTTTCACCGTGTTGCCCAGGTTGTTTCACATTGTTTTAATCCGGGCTGGTTATGAACTCCTGGGCTCAAGCAATACACACACCTTGGCCTCCCAAAGTGCTGGGATTATAGGCCGAGTCACTATACCCAGCCTCTATATCATGACTTCTTTCATGGCGAGTAAGATGACTGGAACGAGCGTAGTCTTTACCGCATCTCTTACATTCATAGGGTTTTTCTCCAGTATGAATTCTTTCGTGGAGGTGAGGGGAACTGAGACGACTGAAGGCTTGGTCACATTGTTTACATTCATAGGCTTTCTCTCCAGTATGAGTACTTCTATGGTTACAAAGGGAACTCAAATGACTAAAGGCTTCGCCACATTGTTTACATTCATAGGGTCTCTCTCCAGTATGAATGCTTCCATGGTTACGAAGGGAAGTGGGACAGCTGAAGGCTTTATCACATTTGGTACATGTATCGGATCTTTCTCTAGTGTGAGTCCTTTCACGCATCTTAAAACAACAAGAAAATCTAAATGTTTTCCCACATTCCTTACATTCCTAGGGTTTCTCTCCAGTGTGAGTTCGTTCATGTATTAGACAACAACCGGAAACAGTGAACGCTTTACCACATTGTTTATATTTATAGGGTTTTTCTCCTGTGTGAGTTCTCTGATGTCTTTCTTTCTTTCTTTCTTTTTTTTGTAAAATAGAAGTTTATTAACTGTTGGCCAGTGATTTCTTTTTTTTTTTTCATTAATGGTTAATGTTTTTTTTAAATTTATTTATTATTATTATACTTTAAGTTGTAGGGTACATGTGCATAACGTGCAGGTTTGTTACATATGTATACTTGTGCCATGTTGGTGTGCTGCACCCATCAACTCGTCATTTGCATCAGGTATAACTCCCAATGCAATCCCTCCCCTCTCCCCCCTCCCCATGATAGGCCCCGGATCTGATGTCTTTCCAATGAATTGAGAAAATAAAACACTTTCCCACATATCGTACATTTATAACTGGATTTCCACTGTACATTATCATGTGTCTTCTAACACCTGGAACAGAAACGAAGAATTTCCCACATTGTTCACATTTATATTGCTTCTCTCCATATGGTTTGTATCCTGAGTGAGCCAGGATGTGCCTATTAAGGAGGGAATGATGTACAAAGACTTTTCCACAAACACTGCTTTCACATTGTTTTAATCCAGTAGAAATGTTCTCATTCAGATCAAGATTTGGAATTTGGCTGACTACTTGTCCATACTGTCTACCTTCTTTGCTTTCACACAGTCTCTGTACCACATGATTTCTGTAAAAAATGACAAGCACATTATTATTGGTTGGTTTAATAACTTTCTACTTACTAATAGGTCTTGGCCTTACACTGCAACCAATACCAAGGAAAATGCATTGTTATTATTATTATTGCCATGATTGAATTATTTGAAAGTAAATGGGTTACTACTGAAAACACAGCTACCACCTGCATGGCTATGACCAAATTAGTAACATTCATATACACAATTTTGTAGTACTATTTTCAAGTAAACTGTTTTCCAAACACTGACTGCTACCTTGAAGTACGTTACATTTTGGGTGAAATTTTTCTAAAAAAAATAAATTTCAAGTGACTCTATTTGTTTTGATTGCTTGTTTTTAAGTTCATGACAAGCTAAGATTCCTTCAGAGGACTTTATTTCCTCTTCTCAGTGCAAATTATCTTATATCTTTCCCAAGTTTTTCAAAGTGATCTTCAATATTCTGGTCTTTCCATTTGTTTCCTAAAATGCAGACCCACAAAATTATCATGAATTATTACAAACTACAGAAACATTACTAGATTTCATGTTCATTGTACACAGTGCCCATGCCTAATTTCTTCACCAAATCATTCCCTTGCCACATTCCAAATCACAAATAGCACTGATGATAGGGAAATACTTCTGTAATTAAGTGAAATGTGTTGTCATTCTTACCTACAGAAGCCAGGTTCCTGCAGGTTTCCTGCATCACTTCTCTGCAGAGATTCTTCTGAGAAGAATCTACCAAAGCCCATTCCTCCTGGGTAAAGTTCACAGCCACATCCTCAAAAGCCATGGAGTCCTAGAACATTCCACATATGTGGATAGTAGGACGGGTGAGACTGACAGCACTGGGAATCTATACTCAATCCATAAGCTGTTTACATGATTCTAAAATTTCCAAGCATTTATTCTATGACTTGATTGTCACAACTCTTAATCTGTTCACACATACTCCCTCCCACACAGCAGTACTAATGTGAGAACTGAACTATTCAAAAAGGCAACAGCAAAGTAGAAACACCCATCTCATTAGAGAATCCAGGGAGTAAGATGTGCTGCTAGGAGTTACCTTTTAACTTCACTTTGTACATTTCTAGTATCTGTCATAATAAAGTTCTACCTGATGTGCATAAAGGAGTTAATATTATCAGTCCTGAGACTACTTATTCTTAAAAATGTCTGCTCACAAAGTTCCATCTTTGTTTGTATTAGTAACTTACATTTTGAAAGGGATTCCACCAACCCAAGTAATAAGAATGATTCACTGCATCTAAATGGCTTATGCAATATATTTGCCAAAACTTTTTCTGCCGAAGATCTATTATTTTCACTGCAGTGGTGCTTAGAGAACCAGACACCAAACCACAATCTGAACACTAAGTGTTCAATGAGTTTCCCTGGTACACAATATTTTACATGTGCTGTCACTTATTAACTGGGGAGTTGAGCCCATTCCATGTGATTATACCAAAAGAGAGTAGGCTTATTAAATTTAATTGAGTAGTAAATAAAACCAATAATTGATATTGGACAATATTAATACAATAATTTTTCAAATTTCTGTTGCACAATGTCAAGGTAGAAAGGAATAAGAGGAAATACGACACCTGCTTTTAAAAAAGGACATTAATGTCACCACTTCCAGATGCTATTCCTATGAAATCACATAAATTCCCAAATCAGGTTTTTTTTAGGCAGGAAAAATTACTTTTTCATGCATAGTAAAAATGACAAATGTCTAATGCTTTTTAGTCATCTAAAAAAAGAGTGATGCCTTGTCTAACATACTTCTAAGATTTTCAAACGAAAATACTCAGGACAGCACAGTATTAGCAGAGACATGAGCAAGCAGACCAATGGGAAGAAGTCTTAATGACCCAGCATTTAAATGAAAAGTTGATGAGTGATAGAGTAGGCACTGTAGAATAGAAAAAGAAATCACATGCACTTTAAAATATGAGGCAAACCAGGCTGGCATCTGCTTAGGAAAATGCACTGCATTCTTCTCTATTCCATGATCCATAATCAACTTATTATATATTCAAATATGAAAGATAAAACCAGAACACTTTCAGAAGTCACAGAAAGATTTTTTTTTTTATTTTTTTTTTTTTACGAAGGATTAGGCAGAATTTATTTTATGTAAGAAAACAGTGATAAAGGAACAGACAAACTCAAACATATTAAAATTTAGGGAATAAAAATAAAATAGTGTGGGCAGGGCATGGTGGCTCACGCCTGTAATCCCAGCACCTTGGGAGGATGAGGTGAGCAATCATCTGATGTCAGGATGTTGAGACCAGCCTGGCCAACATGGCAAAACCCCGCCTTTTTGCTGTTTGTATTTTTTGTTTTTTGAGACGGAGTCTTGCATTGTCGCTTGGGCTGTGGTGCAGTGGCAAGATCTTGGTTCACTGCAACCTCCACCTCTCGGGTTCAAGCAATTCTCTTGCCTCAGCCTCCCAAGTAGCTGGGATTACAGGTGTCTGCCACCATGCTCAGCTAAATTTTTTTTTGTATTTTTAGTAGAGACAGGGTTTCACCATGTTGGCCAGGCTGCTCTGGAACTCCTGACCTCGTGATCCACCCACCTTGGCCTCCCAAATTGCTGGGATTACAGGCCTGAGCCACAGTGCCAGGCCTAAAACCCCGTGTTTACTAAAAATGCAAAAATTAGCTGGGTGTGATGGTGGGTGCCTATAATCCCAGTAACTCGGGAGGCTGACACAGGAGAATCACTTGAACCCGGGAGGCAGAGGTCACAGTAAGCAGAGATAGTGCCACTGCACTTCAGCCGGGCTACAGAGCAAGACAGTGTCTCCAAAACAAAAAAACATAAAACAACACCAAAAAACCCCTCAGATATCCAGATAAGAGGACACAGATGTGTCCACTATCATAAATTCTTCACCATGCTACAAGAGGGGAACTGACATTTTGGTGAATCCTTGTAAATCATCAATTTATCTATCACACTTTTATTTCACCAGTAGCATTCACAAAGCTAAGTCCTACAATTCCATTTGAAATTACCCTTGAAAAGAACAGACCTTTAAATCTTACTACACTCACTCTGGGGAAGAAATAAATATGAACTTTTAGCAAATAAAATACGTCATTTTACCTTGCTACTTTGGAAATAGTACCTTTATCTTTCAAACTGTACTAACAACATGTATCTTACAGTCAATGAAAAACTGAAACTCATATAAGCGGACAAGCCTTATCAAGGTAACAAACTCAGGGAGAGGCAGCGCTGACTCCAACACAGACCTTTCTAAGTGTCACGGCAGGCATTCTATCCCTCGGGACACCCATCCTGTTCAGTAAAGTCCTCAGTGACCACCTAGGAGGCACTGGCACTGCTCTTTGTCCTCCTGTGTGCCTTGAGTGCATTTTCATATTCAGGTTCTTGCACATCCTCTCTGGGGTGGGTTTTCCTTGTCCTTTGGGACAGTTTTTCTCTCTTCACAAATCTGAGACAATCTAGAGAGCAGAAATCATTTCTGCCTTTTCCTCTCAATATCAGCATCCCATTTGCAGACCGTCAATGTGTCTCCGAGGAATAAAAGCTCCGGCTGGAGGAACAGTTTTAATGACCTAGCTTTAATGACATTACGTTGTATTGTCCATTCATTTTAATGTCCTAAAATTTTAATAACCCTAAGGGGTCACCATTTTAGATGAAACTATACCAGGAGATTCCTCAAAGGCCAAGAGCATCCAGTTGCTCCCCTGAGAGACTCTACCCCCTACCTCAGGCTGTCCTTGGCGATGAGATGACCCCGGGGCTGATACTCACTAGACCCTCCAATAGACATGGCCACAGCGGGTATCCTGGATCATCCCCAGACAGTTCTAAAATGCCAGGACTAGGAAAAGACAGGAGGGTGTCTGAGGACACAACACCCTGTAAAGTTTTCACGGGGGGACCTCAACCTAAAGACATTTTGGTAATATGTACACTTAGGAAAGATGAAAAGAAGAGAGGCACAAAGATTTTCTTTTTATAGTAGTATGTCAGATGATTTATTCTCCGCTTTCCTCTCTTGTAAAATGTTTGGAAACAGAAAAATATTTTGGACAAGGTGGCTCACGCATGCATTCCCAGCGCTTTAAGAGGCCGAGGTGGGCGATCAGTTAAGGTCAGGAGTTCAAAACCAACCTAACTAACATGGCAAAACCCTGTCTCTACTAAAAATACAAAAATTAGCTGAACGTGGTGGTGGGCGCTTATAAGCCCAGCTACTTGGCAGGCTAAGGCAGGAGAATCGCTTGAACCCGGGAGTCAGAGGTTGCAGTGAGCTGAGACTGCGCCATTGCACTCCAGCCTGATGACAGGGCAAGACTCCGTCTCAACAACAACAAAATATATATATATATATATAAACATACATTTAAAATTACTACATGTAGATAGTATTTGAAGTCATGGGACTGACTGTAGGTAGAAACAAGAGAAGGCAAGGAAAGGTTTTATATTGATATTTACATATAATTATATAAAATATACATAATTATAATATATAAATATATCATATAGGCTGGGCACAGTGGCTTACACCTGTAATCCCAGCAATTTGGGAGGCCGAGGTGGGCAGATCACCTGAGGTCAGGAGTTTGAGACTAACCTGACCAACATGGAGAAATCCCATCTCTACTAAAGATACAAAAATTAGCCAGGCATGGTGGTGTGTGTCTGTAATCCCAGCTACTCAGGAGACTGAAGCAGGAAAATCCCTTGAACCCAGGAGGTGGAGGTTGCGGTGAGCCCAGATTGTGTCATTGCACTCCAGCCTGGGTGACAAGGGTTAAACTCCAACTCAAAATAAATAAATAAATAAATAAATAAATAAATAAATAAATAAATAAATAAAACAAGAAATATATATTTATGTCTAAATATATAATTATAATACATACATGTATATGTAAATATACATTTATTATAAATTTGTTAATATATGAAATATGTTTATTTCTGAGACAGGGTTTGGTTCTATCACCCAGACTGGAGTGCAGTGGCACTATCATAGCTCATTGGAGCCTTGAACAGGTGGCTCAAGCGATCCTCCCACCTCAGCCTCCTGAGTGGCTAGGATTGCATGCACACACCACCATGCCTAGCTAATTTTAAATTTTTTGTGGAGACAGGCTCTTCCTTTTTTGCCTAAGCTGGTCTTGAACTCCTGGGCTCAAGTGATCTTCCTGCCTCAGGCTTCCAATGTGTTAGACGTGGGCCACTGCATCTGGTTTAATGCATTTTTTAATTTGCGAGTTTATATTATTTGATATTTTTAAGTACTGAATGTGTTGAACAATCAACTTGCAGAATTCCTGAACAATGGACGGTCAGCTCTCATGTCCTGGTTCAAATCGCCCCAGCACACCACGGCTACAAACCTTTCAGCCAACTTCCACTTATGTCTCCCAGGGCAGGACAATGTCACTTGGCCAATCCCCACTAAGAGGGACTCCGGAAAGGCATGAAACTATTCTGTTTTCTATAATGGAACCTGACCAGGGAGAAGGCAGCTGGGAGGGCCAGCTGGGCCCTCCAACCAGCAGCGTCCACCATCGACCAACTGCCCTAGAACTACACCGTGCTGGGCATTTGGGACACTGTTATGAGCAAGAGTTTCCATTTTTCTTCTCATGGGACCTTCATGCTAGTGGCAAGAGACTTTTTTTTTTTTTTTTTTTTTGAGACAGAGTTTTGTTCTTGTCACTCAGGCTGGAGTGCAATGGTGTCATCATGGCTCACTGACCTCTGCCTCCGGGATTCAAGCAATTCTCCTGCCTCAGCCTTCGGAGTAGCTGGGATTACAGGATTGCACCACCACATCTAGCTAATTTTTGTATTTTTAGTAGAGATGGGGTTTCACCATGTTGGCCAGGCTGGTCTGGAACTCCTGAGCCACTGCACCCAGTCAAGAGGGAGATTTTAAATCAATAAGTAGAATTGTGATGAATGCCAGAAGGAAGAATGTGTGTGATGGGGAGGGGACCTAAGTTATTGTCTCACATTTTAACACTTTCATAGGCAATAACTAAAAATGTAGAAGCTTAAAACAACACACACCTTAAAGCCAATTTTGGCAAGCTAGGAGTTGAGCCTATTTAAGCGGGTCCTGTGCTTGGGATCTCATGCTAAGCAGCTGGGCTGCATCCTCATCTGAGGCTCCCCCAGGGCAGAATCCATTTTCAGGTCTGCTGAGGTTACTGGCAGAATTCATTTCCTCAGACCCGCTTGGCAAGGGCCCAGCTTTTTGCTTCCTTGCCTACGGGGCCCCTCCAAAGGTCTTTCTCAGCACAGCATCTCCCTCCAGCAGCACCTGCAGGTGGAACATTTCTCTCTAGTGTGCGAAGGTGATGCACTGTGACAGTGACATCCCATTGCTTTTGCCAGGGCCTATGGCTTAGAAGCCAGTCACCGGTTTTGCTCGTATCTAAGGTCAGGAAGACTATGCAAGGGCATAGGTCATTGGGGGGTCAGTCGCTTTAGGGTGTGGCTGCCACCACAGAACTTGGTGAGAATTTAAGGGTTGGTAGGAGCTGGCCAGGTACAGGGGGGAGGGTGTGTCAGGCAGGGGTGAGGGCATGGAGGGGGATGCAGAGGCCTGCACCCTGGAATGTCCTTTCACTCCCTGAGGTTTTGTTCTCCTGATCCCTGAGTACATCCCAGAACACGGTGGGGCCCTAGCAGGGGAGAGGTAGGGAAGCCTGTGTTGTTCATCTGGGGACCTTGTTAGGCAAATCAGATTAGGGGCCAGGCTTTCAGTGGTGGGTGCGAGCGTGGGAGTGATGAGTGTGCAGGTGTGTGTGGGAAGAGCGATGGGGATGGGGTCAGCCCCAGCCACCATGAAGACCTTAACCGTGCATCCACCCATCCCAGCAGCCTCCCTGAGTGAATGCCTTCAGGGTGCAGGTCCTGTTTTGCACATGGAAGTGAATCAGAGTGGGACACTGCCTTGCCTTAGAGAGGTCACACTTCTCCTTCTTCTTCTTCTTTTTTTTTTTTAATTTGCAACAGAGTCTCACTCTGTTGCCCAGTCTGGAATGCAGTGCTGTGATGTTGGCTCACTGCCAGCTCTGCCTCCCAGGTTCTAGCAATTTTCCTGCCTCAGCCTCCTGGGTAGGGTAGCTGGGATGATAGGCACGCATTACCATGCCTGGCTAATTGTTGTATTTTAGTTTCACCATATTGACCAGGCTGGTCCCAGTCTCCTGGCCTCAAGCGATCTGCCCGCCTCAGCCTCCCAAAGTGCTGTGACTACAGGCGTAAGCCACCACACCGGGCGAGAGGTCACACTTCATGCCAAGTGGGTGGCAGCGACTCAGACAGCACCCCAGCTGGTGCTGGGAGTGAGGGGTGCTCAGCGTCCTAGGAAGGCAGAGGGCTGCATGAGAGGTTCGGGGAGGAAGGACTGGAGGAGGATTTGAGATTTTCACCTGAGCAGCTGGGTGGATGGAGGGGCTGTTTACAGAGAATCACGAGAATGTGGATGAGCAGGTTAGGGCATTAATAAACCACTCTGTTTTGGCCGCGGACAATTTGAGATGCTTCCCTGTGTCCAGCTGGGGCTTTGGGAAAGGTCAGGGCTGGGCATCTGACTGGGATGGATGTCTCTGGCAGGCAGCAGAGCATGTGGATGGTTTGTGAAGCCCGGAAGGGCATGAGATTTCCTGTGGCACTGCCCACTGCAAATGGAAGGGCATTTGGCCTGAGCCCAGACATATACAAGTTTGGCAGAGTAGCTATGGAAGTACAGGAAAACCAAGGGTGTGGGGGCACATGAATCAGGAAGCTCAAATAAGATGAGGAAAGAGGTTTTAAAGACGATCAGGGCTGGGGACAGTGCTTCATGCCTGTAATCCCAACACTTTGGGAGGCTGAGACGAGAGGATAGCTTGAGGCCAGGAGTTTGAGACCACCCTGGGCAACATAGGGAGACCCCATTTCTATAAATAAATAAATTCCATTGGTACTTGGCATTTCAGGCGGGGAACAGCAAACATATGAAAGCTCTGAGGCAGGAAAGGGAAGTGATTAGTGCTCGCTCCTGGTTCCTTTATCAGACCTTAAAGAGATGCAGAGACATTTCAGGTACTCCTTGGCTGAGCTCCTTCAGGGAAGGCCTAAGTTCGCTTCTACTTCCCATCTATTAATTTTTTTTTTTTTTTTGAGACAGAGTCTCACTCTGTCGCCCAGGCTGGAGCGCATGCAGTGGCACCATCTCAGCTCACTGCAACCTCCACATCCAGGGTTCAAACGATTCTCCTGCCTCAGCCTTCCCAGTAGCTGGGACCACAGGTACGCGCCACCACGATCGGCTAAGTTTTTGTATTTTTAGCAGAGATGGGGTTTCATCTTGTTGGCCAGGCTGGTTTCGAACTCTTGGCCTCAAGTGATCCACCTGCCTCGGCCCCACAAAGTGCTGGGATTACAGGCGGGAGCCACCGCGCCCGGCCCTACTTCACTCCTAACGCCCACCATAAGTGCTTCCAAATGTTTGCTGAATGAGAAGGTGAACGAGTGAATGGGACTACGTGACTTCGGGCAACAGGCAATCCTATTCCTTGGACCTCAGTTTCACTTTTTGTAAAGCAAGCCTGTCTCTCGCTGTCTGCCCTAAAAGCCTGAGTTCTGGCCTTGAGATGAGCGCGTCCTGTAGAACAGAAGGCAGGTGGACGTTGAGCTGGGTCTTCTAGGGGGCCAGGATCCGGCCAGCTCTTGGGTCCGGTCCTCCCGCGGGACCCCGCACGCCCAATCCCAGCGCCGCCCCGCCCAACCTGCCTTTGTTCCCCCAGGCCCCGCCCTCTCCGCGCGGCTTGCTCCCCATTGGCCGGAGGGGGCCCTAGGCGCCCGGCTCCGCTGGGGGCGGGGCGGCGGGCGGCGGGCGGTGGGCGGGTCCGTGTGCACCTGCACGGTGTGTTTCCTGGCCGCAGCCCCGCGCCAGCTGCAGCTCCTTGATCCGAGCCGGATCCTGAACGGGGAACACGGGCTGAAGCGGCGCGGCTGCCCCGCCCCGGGGCTCCATTGTTGAGGCTGCCGCGTCTCTGTCGGCTGCTCAGCTGCGCTCCAGTGGGCCCAGGCTCCGCGGCCAGGAGCGAGCGATGCGAGGCGGCGGCCTTAGGTGAGAGGGCGCGACGGGCGACGGGTTCTCCGGACCGGGCGGGGGTCTCTGCCCCGGGCGTGGCGGCTCCGAGCTGGGCTCCGCAGGGTCCGAGTTCGGGATCCGGAGTCCTTGCGCCTGGGCTTTGTCTCGGCCTCGTGTGGCAACGGGGGCTTCGCCCCTGCTGCGATAATGCGTGGGCCCGCGCGGCGGTGCCGGTCGCCCTGCGGGTGGGGGCCGGTCCCCACTGCTCCCCAGCTCCCCGCGCCTGCCGCGGAGGGGACTTCATGGACCCGGGCGCTGGCTTCTGCCCGGTCCTCCGCGGCGTGGCTGGTCCCCGCGTGCGCAGAGGGGGCCCTGCGAGAACCCACTCGTGGGGCGGGGCCCGGGTCACCGCGAGTGGGAGACTCCGCCACCCTCCCCGCCTTCCCTCTCAGCGAGACTGCTTCGCTAGACTCACCGAGGGGACTGCGCGGACCCTCGGACGAGGGAGTCCGTGACTCTGGGTGGGGGCTTTTTCCTGGCCCCGCATGACAGTTTCCTGAGTGTTTTGTCACCTATATAGGTGGCTGCGTGGACCCACGCGCTTGGGTCCTGGCCGCCCTGCTAGTGGGGCTGTGCGCGCCCCCGTGGCTCGTCTAGGTCGACCCCGCCTGGGACGCGTGTAGTGGGGGTCCGTGCGCGAGGGTCGCGGTTGGTGGGGTCGCACCGCCCCCGCCGCATGGTTTGTCCTCTCACTTGCCCGGAGGGAGGAAGCGAGAGGCGCGGGCCCGGAGCTGTCGCACAGCGGCCGCACCGACCTGTGTCCCGGCCGGCGGGTCCCGGGGGGCGAGGGGCTGTCACCAGGCGTCCCACCAGGCGTCCCACCGCCGCACTTCCTGCTCTGGCCCCGAGCTGGGCTCTGATTGGAGGGAGCAGGGCCCTTCTGCCGGGCGCTTCTTGAGTTCTTCCGTTAGTAATGGGAAGAAAAAAAAATCTGGAAAGCCAGATTGAACTTTGTAACTCTCAGCGCTTGGAGAGTGGAAGAAGCTCTCCCAAGAATTTGGCGCGCTGGAAAATGCGTTTCAAGCAGGAGCATCCACACCCATGGAATGAGGCCAAGGCAGTTACAGTTAGAGGTCAGATTTATGAGGGGAGAGCGAGGGTGAGGTCCGTGGGTGGGGAGATTCTGACCTCAGCTTGATGGGAAGACGTGATGCTGCCCCTCAGACGCCTATTTCTCAGGCACCAGAGAAAGTGGAATCACTCCTTAGTGAATGCTTTCATCAGACTTTTGAAAAACCTGTAATGTTCCAGGAAGGAAAATCGAACTGGACAGTTTTCCCCTTTTAAGAGTGTTAAACGTCCCGGAGACAAACAGCAGAAGGCTCAAGGAGTCCAAATACTCAACCTGAAGTTCTTTCTGAACAAGAGATGGTGTATAAGTAACAGGCATACGAGACAAACCTGAACTAATCACCGCAGCTGTGGCTCCTAGCCCTGTAGCGTGTCATGCAGGCCCTTTTGCCTTCTCTGCCCTCCGCTGTCCCAGACCCCAACGCTACCGCGCACCTCCAGTCATCAGCTCCTGCCGACCCATTGCTATGAACTCTGTTTCGGTGGCTCTCTTCTCTCTGAAGTTTTGCTCTTTCTCCTGAAGTCCTGGTCTTGAAGAGCTTATGATCTGCAGGGACAGATTGGATTTGGGCAGTACATAGTTAACTGTAGCACAGCTTGAAAAATGCTCTGATAGAGGTGGGCAGGCAGTTTGTACATGCGGGTAAATGCGAGGTCCTTTTTCAAAACCATGAATCCAAGTATTCATGCTATTTTAAGTCTGCAATTCTTTGACTCTCCAGAGGATTTTTAGATTAATTCTTTTTTCTGTTACTCCCTAGTGTTTGTTGCATAATTCAGAGTACTTGATTAAAACTTACCAGGTCGGCCGGGCACGGGGGCTCACGCCTGTAATCCGAGGACTTTGGGAGGTCTAGGCAGGCGGATCACTTGAGATCAGGAGTTCGAGACCAACATGGCCAACATGGTGAAACCCTGTCTCTACTAAAAATACAAAAATGAGTTGGGCGTGGTGGTGGGCGTCTGTAATTGCAGCTACTCAGGAGGCTGAGGCAGGAGAATAGCTTGAACCCAGGAGGCGGAGGTTGCAGCGAGTGAAATGGCTCCACTGTACTCCAGCCTGGGCCATAGAGTGAGACTTTCTCTCTAAACAAAAACAAAAACAATGTACGGGGTCTACCTCCGGCTCTGGAATTTTCCTGGAAGGCCTTCTCTTCTGGGCTTCATTTTTCTCACTTTTGAGGATCGTAAACTACATAATTTCCAAGATTTTTGCCCTACACCTTTAATTCTTTCAAGCAAATAGAGCAGAGAAAAATTCTCTTCCCCGTAATGATGTAAGGAATTCTCTCACAGAAGGGAACACATGGGTATGGAGAAGACAGAGGGTGTATATATATATATATATATAAAAATATGTGTGTGTATATATATATAAATATGTGTGTATATATATATAAATATGTGTGTGTGTATATATATGTGTGTGTGTGTGTATATGTTTTTTGGGGTTTTTTTTTTTTTTTTTTTTTTTTTGGAGACAGAGTTTTGCTCTGTTGCCCAGGCTGGAGTGTAGTGGCAGGATCTAGGCTCACTGCAAGCTCCGCCTCCTGGATTCACTCTGTTCTCCTACCTCAGCCTCCCAAGCAGCTGAGACTATAGGCGCCTGCCACCACGCCCGGCTAATTTTTTGTATTTTTAGTAGAAACAGGATTTCACTTTACTAGCCAGGATGGTCTCCATCTCCTGACTTCGTGATCTGCCTGCCTCGGCCTTCCAGAGTGCTGGGGATTACAGGTGTGAGCCACTGTGCCTGGCCGACAGAGGATATATTTTTGAGCTCTACATTTCAGAGCTCTTTTCTCTAGCCCTGGCCTGGGTCCCAAGCAGGGAACTTAATTCACTCTATCACTGAAGTATTCTCTTGCTTTGATACCATTGATTTGTTGTCCTAGAGATTTGCTGTGGCTACTAGGAGTGTTTCATAGTTAAGAACTGATGCAACCTCTCTTTTGTCAGTTGATGAGTCTATGAACCATGTTGTTTCCTTTAGTATTATCTGCCTGGAACTGGAAGGTCAGAGATGAAGTTTTCTTAGATTGTAAGTCTCAGTCTTTGCTATGTACCTTTGTCTGTCTCCCATGTTACCTGCTGTTTTTCCCCCCGTTTTTCATTTTAATGTTTTTATTGGATAGGTGTCTATTATTGCAGGCTACCTCAAAACGTTTTTGGATATTGACAGGATATAAGTATGAATAATATGTAAAAGATAACTTCTTCTAGTTCTTTTGAGCAGAAGATTTGGTTTCTACATGTGGCCCTATTAAAGCTTTTGTTAAGTCCAAGTGCTTTCTGAACTTCAATTCCCTTACCTGTAGAATGGAGTTAGTTGTTAGTAATACCTGTTCTGCCTAACTCAGGAGATTGTTTTGAGGATCAAATGAAATCATGAATGTGATGGAATTTTGTAAATTTTAAATGAAATATTGTATTACCTAAGAATTTTTTTTTAATGCCCTATTAAGAATGGAATGAATCTGGGTTTTCCTTTGAAATCCCAAATGTTTAATGTACAGAGAAGTTTTAATGTGTCTGTTGGGGAGCTTCATTAGGATTGTTTTCTATCTTTAACTGGCCAGTATTGTTTTATATTTTAGCATTTTTGGGGAACATCAAAATTTGTGTTTCAGTTATCATTAATATTTTACAAAGTTATTGAATGTGCATGATTTAGTCTTTACCAATCTCTTCAATTATTTACATTCCCATGTAAAAAAATGCAGTAATGGACGTCCATGTAAATAACATTCCCATGCTTTAATGAAGCATAATTTCTTGACATTGCAGTTTCTAAGTGCCCTGTGTTGAGGTCGGGAAAGCTAAAGGGCAGTCAGAGGTCAAGGTCAGCAAAGCACCACCTTTGACATTTGAAATTCAGCAGCAGGTATCACAGTGAACCCCATTCCAGCATCCAGGAAGTTTCTCTGCCCTGCCTCTCCTCCAGCCACCTCGGAATCTGTGTCTGCAGTGTTGGTCCTGCTTTCCTGTCTCTCCTCTGCCTTTTCCTTCTCTTCACCAACTTCTACCGAGTGCCTCTGGTGTCCCAGACAGTGGCAGTGGGAGGACAAAGGCTAATAAACCCGGCCCTGGTCCTCAAAGAATTGATGTTTTCGGTGCAGACATTAAGTTACACTGTCATATATAGTGTTGACAGACATTGACACAGATTTCCTGTGAAGTGCAGAAGCACCATCCTGGAAGCAGAGATGCAGAGGCAGCACTGGTGACTCACACATGGAGAGCTGGAGTTCTTGGTCTAGTGGGATAAACTGACCTGGACATCATTTCAGTGCAGCGGAGTGAGTGCTGGGATGGGCTCCCTCGGGGCATCTGGGGCTGGGTTTGTCTGGTGTTTAGTCTCCTGCTTGGTACTTAGAGTTTATCAGTAAGATGAGCATTGGGAGGTTTCTAAGTGAAAGGAAAGGCAATCACTTACCTGAAACCTGAAATTTGTAGGTGTTCTGGGCCATTTATAATTCACTGAATCTGTTTTGTCAGAACAAGTCTATCATCTATTGTTTTGGATGGAGTGTGGCCAGCCCTGTCTTGCGATGTAAGGAAGTCCGGAAACGCCTGTCAGGTGTCAACACCGTGCCAGACACTCTTCTAGGGGTTTCCATGTAAATCACTGTATTCATTTCTGTTGCTGCTTTACCACATTTCCACAAATTTCGGGGCTTAAAACAATTGAAATTGTATCATCTCACAGTTCTGTGGGACAGAAGTCTGACGTGGGTGTCACTGGGCAAAAATCACCATGTGGGCTGGGCTGCATTCCTCACTGGAGAATTGTTTCCAAGCACTTTTGGCCAAACATAGTTCTTTGTGGTTGCAGGACTGAGGTGTCTGTTCCCTTGCTGGCCATCTGTTGGGGGCTGCCCACAGCTCCTGAGACCTCTATCTGGTCTTTGCACGTGGTCCCATCAGCTCAGGACTAGCTAGGCCAGGGACCTGGTCAGCCTCTCCAGTTCCCCTGTGTGCCTTTCTCTTCTTCCACTCGGAGAAAGTTCTATGCCCTATTTTAAATTTTTTTTTGAGATGGAGTCTCACACTGTTGCCCAGGCTGGAGTGCAGTGGCGTGATCTCAGCTCACTGCAACCTCTACTTCCTAGGTTCAAGTGATTCTCCTGCTTCAGCCTCCTGAGTAGCTGGAACTACAGGTGCCCGCCACAACACCCGACTAATTTTTGTATTTTTAGTAGAGATGGGGTTTCACCATTCTAGCCAGGATGGTTTCCATCTCTTGATCTCGTGATCCGCCTGCCTTAGCCTCCCAATGTGTGGAGATTACAGGCAAGAGCCACCGTGCCTGGCCAGTTCTATGCTCTTAGAGGTTCATGGGATTAGACTGGACCTCCCTGGATAGCCCAGGATACTCCTCCTAAGGCCTGTGGCAAAGCCCTTTTGCTGTGTGACATAGTCACAGGTCTCGGGGGGGTTGGAATCTCCCATCACAGTTACTGATCCAGTTACTACAGCAGCCTGGGAGGTGCTTTTCATTGCCTCTGGTTAACAGATACCAATTTTTTTTTTTTCATTTTTGCAAATTGGCAAGAACATGAAGATCCCTCTTTTTTTTTTTTTTTTTTTTTTTTTCCAGACGGAGTCTCATTCTCTTGCCCAGGCTGGAGTGCAGTGGTGCAATCTTGGCTCACCACAATTTCCACCTCCCGGGTTCAAGCAGTTCTCCTGCCTCAGCCTCATGAGTAGCTGGGACTACAGACATGTGCCACCAGGCCCGGCTAATTTTTGTATTTTTAGTAGAGACAGGGTTTCACTATGTTGGCCGGGCTGGTCACAAACTCGTTAACTTGTGATTTGCCCACCTTGGCCTCCCAAAGTGCTGGGATTACAGGCGTGAGCCACCACACCCAGCCATGAAGATCCTTCTTAAGTGAAAAAACCGTTCCTCTGACTTGATGTGAGGCTGTTGGTGAGATTGATAGCAATGGAGACAGGTCCATTAGAAATGGAGCTAAACTTTGTGTTTTGGAGTATTTTGATGGCCTGCCCTGATTATGTAAGTTTTGCTAAGAAGTCATTAGAGTCATTCCTCTACTGGAAGAAACACCCATATGGGGAATTTGGGACCTTGCCTTTTCAAGTTTTACACAAAGGACTCTCTATGAGTGAAAAGTACGTGATTCCAGGTCCATTTCTAGAATGGAAACAGCTGCATCAGCCCAACAGCGATTCACATTCCTGAGTTTGAGAGAATCTGACTATTTCAAGGCTGAAGCCAAAAGCCCGATAAACAATGTTTGTACCTTTATTCATAGTTAGGACTTAGGTGCATCCTGTGGTCAAGAAAACAACTGATGGTGGCCAAGTAGTTTAAAACCAAGCAGGACTTCATTTTATCATGTGGGTGTTTTTGATTTTTTAAATGAAGTTTTTATTTTCCTGTGCAATAAATGACAAGCTCTGACTTGAAATACATTTCCTTTAATAAACCAGAATCTAGGGCTGGGCGCGGTGGCTACGCCTGTAATCCCAGACTTTGGGAGGCCGAGGAGGGCAGATCACGAGGTCAGGAGATTGAGACCAACCTGGCTATGGTGAAACCCTGCCTCTATTAAAAATACAAAAAATTAGCCGGGCATGGTGGTGGGCGCCTGTAGTCCCAGCTACTCAGGAGGCTGAGGCAGGAGAATGGTGTAAACCCATGAGGCGGAGCTTGCAGTGAGCCGAGATCACGCCACTGCACTCCAGCCTGGACGACAAAGCGAGACTCTGTCTCAAAAAAAAAAAAAAAAGAAAAAAAAAAGAAACCAGAATCTATAATCCTAAGGTTTTTAACCTGGCTTTCAGAAATGTATGAAGTCCCCAAAATCCTGTGCAACAATTTTGTGTATATGCATCCATGTGTGTTTATGGGGAGACGATTTATAGCTCTCCATACATTTTCAAAGTGGTTGGATTCCAAAAAATTTTAGAATACGCCACTTGGGCCTGGTGTGGTGACTCACATCTGTAATCCCAGCACTTAGGGAGGCTGAGGCAGTAGGATCCACTGAGATCAGGAGTTTAAGACCAGCAACATAACGAGACCTCCACCTCTACCAAAAAAAAAAAAAAATGCTGGGCGTGGGGGTGCATACCTGCGGTTCTAGCTGCTCGGGAGGTTGATCACCTGATCCCAATAATCTGAGGCTGTGGTGAGTTAGAATTACACCACGGCACTCCTCCCTGGGCAACAGAGCAAGACCCTCTCAAACAAAAACAAAAAACTATATCACTTAATATACTATTGTTGTTGGTCAAGTATCAGATTTTGTTTAAAAATTAAATACTCTTTCTTTTTTTTTCAGATGGAGTCTCGCTGTGTCGCCCAGGCTGGATTGCAGTGGCATGGTCTGAGCTCACTGCAAGCTCTGCCTCCTGGGTTCGCACCATTCTCCTGCCTGAGCCTCCTGAGTAGCTGGGATTACAGGTGCCCACCACCATGCCTGGCTAATATTTTGTATTTTTAGTAGAGATGGAGTTTCACCGTGTTAGCCAGGATGGTCTCGATCTCCTGACCTCGTGATCCGCCCACCTTGGCTTCCCAAAGTGCTGGGATTACAGGTAAATACTCATTTTTGCAAAGTTGTACAGGCATACAGCTCTAAGAGTCAGAAATTAACAAGGCTTACAATAAAACCCAGCAATCCCCCACCTTACCCTTCACCCTGATCCCTGCTCCTTGGAGGTTACTATGTTTATGTTTTAGCTGGTTCTTCTAGATTGTGTGGAAGACAAGGATTCAGGTTGCTTACCCTCTCCCCTCCTCCTGTTGCCCATGTTTTTCTCCCCCATCCTCTCAGTATAATTATTGTGATAGTGAGGCCAGGCATGGTGGCTTGTGACTTATCCCAGATTTTTGGGAGGCCGAGGCAGGCAAATCACTTGAGGCCAGGAGTTGAAGGCCAGCCTGGCCAACACAGTGAAACCCTGTCCTACTAAAAAATACAAAAATTCGTCAGTTGTAGTGTCGCACACCTGTAGTCCCAGCTACTCAGGAGCGTGAGGCACAAGAATTGCTTGAACCTGGGAGGTGGAGGTTGCAGTGAGCTGAGATCGCATCATAAGCTGTACACGCCACTGTACTCCAACCTGGGCAACAGAGGTCGACGCTGTCTCAAAAAAAAATGTATCGTGATAGTGGGATACATAGTACAATAGTGTATATATTTAGTGTTCTTCCTGGTTTTGGCCCAGAGCTTCTAAAACCCTTGTAATTTCCTGAGTGATAGGAACATCATTGGTTATAATATTTGGTCTTAGGTTTCAATACCTGACACAAGAGCTTCTAAGACTTTTGGAATCTCTGGGGTGATAGGAGTGTCTTTTGTATGATAATGAGATGACAGGTGGCTTCGGGCCCCTGGACAGGTTCAGGATTGGGGCTGGTTGCCAGAAAGATGAGTCATGAGTAAAGAGTTGGACATACCAGCCCCACCCCTACCTCTGGGAGGGGAGACGAGACAGGCTGGAGATTGAGCTAGTCATGGGTGGCCAATGGCTTCATCATGTCTATGTTATGAAAACTCCATAAAACCCTCTAAATACTGGGTTTGGAGAGCTTCTGGTTTGGTGAACTCATTTGGTGCTGGGGAGGTGGCACTTCCAGGGACGGCATGGGAGCCCCGACCTCTCTGCCCCGTGGTGTGCCCTGTGCATCTCTTGCATTTGGCTGCTCGTGTGTTCTCTTCTTTGTAATAAACCAGTAAGAGTAAGTAAGTGCCAAGCACTTTGCGTCTGTCACCTCTCTTACTTTTTCAGCAACACTGTGTGGCGGATAATGTCCTCATTTTGCTGGTGACAAAATGAGATTGATGCCTTGAGTAACTTGCTCAAGGTCACCTAATAAGTGGAATTCAAGCTCTGACTCCGAAGCCTGTGCTTTTAACCAGCATGCTGCATAGCCGCCTCTTTATTTGTTAGGATTTTTGGTGTCTTTAGGGCCTGACACCAAGTTGGTCGTTGTGGCCTAGAGCTGTTATAAGGGAGCTTTTAGCAGCCCTGCTGAGAACAGAGCCAGCACCTCCGGATTGGCAGGGCAGGGGCTGTTCCTGCTGGGAGCCGCAGGCCATTCATTCCCTGTGGCCCTTGGCTATCTTGCTCATCCACTCCCTCCTTCATTCAGTAGGTCCTGAGTGCCGCCTCCGTGTGGAGGAGAAGGAGGCAGCCTTCCAGCCCAGGTGGGGCCTGCAGGTACACACAGGGAGAGGCAGCTGTGCACTGAGCTGGCTGTCGGCTGGGACAGTGTGGCTCCAGAGGTGGCGATAGAATGCTCTGGGACTGCAGAGGGAGCACGTGCTTGTGAAAGGGAGGAAGGGGCAGGCACCGCAGAGGAGGTGTACTTGAGTTGGACTTTGAGGGAGGAGTTGCATTTCCACAGTGGAACCGAGCAGCTGAGGCTTTCTCAGCAGCTGAAGATTACAGCCAGCCAGCCTCAAATGTTCAGCTTTTCCTGAATTCTCTTCTTTACAACACTGCAGTAAGTTTTCAACAGAGATGAAGCAGTCACCTCCATGTCATTAATGTTCTGCAAATCCTGTGTGTAGTTTTCGATGCTTAGCAGATGGGGGCAGCCTGGGCCATAAGAGAAGAGCCTGTGTGTCCACCTATTGGGACAGCAGTCAGGTGTGGCACAGGGCAGTGATCACTGCCTGCCCCTGAGGAACTCAGTTGTACTTTTATGTGGAGAGGCCAAAGAAAGCTGTGGTACAGGGGGCAGGAGACATTTCACCTCCAAAGCAAGGCACAAAATACATAGTCTGTGCCCTGCATGAGAAACCGAGCAGAACCGTGTGCTGATTCCCACCCCTGCCTCCCCTCCTGAGAGCGAACCGTCCATTGTACTATGGCGGAAGGCATTTCTGCAGCCTCTGCAATCGGAGTGATCTGTCACTTGCCCATTGAGCCTTAGGGGCAGCAACCAAGTGGTGTGGCTGAAACACAGGCCTTGGCCAGACCGGGTTGGATATGTTGGTTCTGCCACTGATTGTGAATTACAAAACCTTGGAGAAGTCATTGTCTTTCTCTGTGCCTCTCGTGTAAGATGGGGAACACTGCGGCCATTGCAGAAAAGCAGATAGGTGGAGCGAGTATGAAGTGCTTTGTGTGTGTGTCACACGGTGAATGAAATGGCACTGATTGACATTATTGATAGTAATGACAGGATTCATTCAGGAACAAAACCGGTAAAGTAGGCCAGGTGCAGTGACTCACGCCTGTAATCCCACCACTTTGGGAGGCTGAGGCGGGAGGATCATGAGGTCAGGAGTTTGAGACCAGCCTGACCAATATGGTGAAACCCCATCTTTACTAAGAATACAAAAACTAGCTGGGTGTGGTGGCATGCTTGTAGTCCCACGTACTTGGGAGGTTGAAACAGGAGAATCATTTGAACCCAGGAGGCAGAGGTTATAGTGAGCCGAGAAGGCGTCACTGCACTCCAGCCTGGGCGACAGAGTGAAACTCTGTCTCGAAAAAAAAAAAAAATCTGGTAAAGTGTTTTACCCAGCCTAGGTACGTGTGGCAGAGCCAAATGAAAGCTTAGAAAAAGATGACTTGAGAACTAGCCCAGCAGAAGAATCAGGCGGGATGTGTTGTTACTGAGTAAGTGAAATTTGCACCTGCTTTCTCCCAGGCCTCGCTGAGTTGTGTACAACAGAGAGCTCAGGTGTTGGGGGCAGTTGACCGGTTGAAGAATGCATTGCTATTATGTGAGGAACATTGGGCTTTGAAAAAGCAGAACTGGATCCACGTTCTTGCCTGGTAACTCTAATTATCATCTAGTTTGTAAAGGGGAATGCAGTTCACTGAAAAATTCGTATGACAGTGGGACAAGGATTGGGCCTCTGCATTGGTTTGTGTAATATAGGTCACATGAAAGAGCATTTAGGCTGCAGGGAGACTTTTCATCTCTATAACTTTACTTTCACAGGACAATTCCATCATGATTTGAAGATTTTGGAGTCAAAACTTCATTGTTCTGGTATGTGTTTCGGGGCAAATTTATGCATACAATTTGCTTAAATATTTCAGATGATACAAGAATATATGTGTGGTGTAAAAAGCTGAAATTTGCATTCCCCCTTCTCTAGAAGTAACCATTGTGAATAGTTAACTCTGTATTCCAGCTATTTTGTATATTATAAATACACTGTGAACATTTGAGTGTATATATACATGTATGTTACACACATTTTTAGAGATGGAATATTGCTGTGTTGCCCATGCTAGTCTCAAACTCCTGGGCTCAAGGGACCCTCTCGCCTTAGTCTCCCAAAGTTTTGGAATTACAGGCGTGAGCCACAGCGTCTGGCCTGCATGAATATATTTACTAATTGCTAAGTTACTCTGTTCAATACGTGTCTATTGAACTCCCCATGTGCCAAGCATTGTTCTGAATACCTTATATGCACCAATTCACTTAATTTTTAGAGCAGCTCTATTATTGTGGCCCTTTTACAGTGAGGAAACTGAACCACAGAGAGGCTGGGGACGTTGTCTAACATCACACAGCCAGTGCTGTTGGAATTGAGGTTTGAACCCAGACAGCTGGCTTCAGATCTCTTAGCTGTTATCATAGATGGCACACCCAAACCTTAGGGCCACCTCCCAAGCCTTGCCTCCGATACGGGCTTGCCTGAGCTCTGCGAGAGCCATGTACGTGAGGTTTCTTTCCTCTTTAAGAACACAAGTCTTGAAATTGTCCAAGACCCTGGAAGGACCTCTTGAGGACCAAAAACAGGGATTCTTCAAGCCTGCCCCAAGGGCCAGATCTCTGATTTAGCTACTTGGAAGGTAGATGTAGAAGAGAGTAATTTTGCCAGAACAAAATGTCAGGATGGCTGGGCTGACTCGGCCAGATGCAGTGGCTCATGCCTGTAATCCCAGCAATTTGGGAGGCCAAAGCAGGTGGATTACCTGAGGTCGGGTGTTCGAGAGCAGCCTGGCCAACAAGTTGAAACTCCGTCTCTACTAAAAATATAAAAATTAGCTGGGCGTGGTATCGGGTGTCTGTAATCCCAGGTACTTGGGAGACTGAGGCAGGAGAATTGCTTTAACCCAGTTTACAGAGGTGGTAGTGAGCTAAGATTACGCCACTGCATCCAGCTTAGGTGACAGAGTGAGACTCCGTTTCAAAAAAAAAAAAAAAAAAAGAAGAAGAAGAAGAAGAAGGGGGAAGGAGAATGGCTGGGCTAACTCATAGGGTAGAGACCCTACAGCGGCCGTAGGACCTTGGCAACTTGGGTGGAAAAGAAGGAAGGAAGAGCTTCACCCATGGCGGTGACCTGGACTGCAGAAACCACACTAAATATCCACATCCTGGAGCCTGGCCACCCCATTTGCTTCTCTTCTCCTTGGGTAGAGGGTGTGGGGAGCTTTCTACCCTGGAGGCTGAGCAGCGCAGCTTCTAACCAGGGTAGGCGTTTGTCTGTCCCTGGGAATACAGACAGCATTCTCATAAGCAGCCCAAATACTCCTGAACAGCTTTTTGTAGGGTGGGGCGGGGCGGGGCAGAGGGTCATTTTGACTCATAGGTACCTTTTCCACTTTCACTGCTGATAACTGTGTTACAGATTAAAGTTTTGTTTTTGATACTGAAGAGGGCTTAAGAGAGTGAGCTATTATGGCACATCTAAGTCTGCTAAAATAGAACCACGGGGTAGAGTAGGAAAATCTCTTCTAAATTATGGATCATATATGGTGAACATTAGAAGCCATGTGTACCTAAGTTGAAAAATCAAAACATGTCTTGTATTTGGGTGACCCCGGTAAGTCTGGATGCCACTGCGCCTTGTGTGAACACAGGATGCTGAGGTGTAGGGACCAACAGGCTTTTTCTGGACATCTTGTGCTTCTCCCTTGGGGTAAAGTGGGGCGGCAGTAGGAGCACACAGCTGTTGGGTCCCTAATATTTGTCAGCTGGTTTACATGTGGGATTCCATTTAATGCAATCTTGGAGGTAAAATGATTTTATTGAAGATGAAGATAGAGGCTTAGAGAAGTTAAGAAAATTGTTCAATGTCACGTCATTTGTTTTGTTTTGTTTTGTTTTGTTTTGAGGCACAGTTTTGCTCTTCTTGCCCAGGCTGGAGTGCAATGGCGCGATCTCGGCTCACCACAACCTCTACTTCCCAGGTTCAAGTGATTCTCCTGCCTCAGCCTCCTGAGTAGCTGGGATGACAGGCATGCGTCACCACGCCAGGCTGATTTTGTATTTTTAGTAGGGACGGGGTTTTTTCATGTTGGTTAGGCTGGCCTTGAACTCCCAACCATGAGTGATCTGCCCAACTCGGACTCCCCAACTGCTGGGATTACAGGTGTGAGCCACCACACCTGGCCGAGGCCATGTAATTTCTTAAGTGGAAAGATGAAGTAATTGATGAACTCAGAAGTTTGACTTCAAGGCCCTTCATCTTTCCATAACACGTGGTTCCTTCCCTGGTTGGTGGGAGTGACTGAAGAACTCAAGGAAGCTGTGTTTTGTGGAAAGAAGACCTGAGGGGTGTATGGTCTTTCCAGGCTTGGAATCTGCCATGCTGGGCTTCTGAATTGTATAGCTTGGCCATATAGAGAGAAGCCCCTCATTTAAGACTTATTCTTTGGGGGAAATAAAGGAAGGCCGCCCGCATGAGACAGGCAGAGGTGATTTTCTCAGAACTGCTGTGGCAAGAGAGTCGGCACCATTACTTGCGTGTGGCAGAGACTGACATGCAAGTGAGTGGCTGATGAAGAGTGGGGAAATTTCAGGATGGAAAAGAACGGCTCCCAGTGGAGGCTGTTGTGGGGACTGGAGGCGGCTGTGCAGAAGTGGGTTGTCCTATGTGATTGGTTAGGGGCATATTTGGCTTTCTCTGAATGATCCTAACTGGAAACAGGGGCCAAAATTAGGGTAGCTGTCAGTTTTGAGTCAAGTCCTGGCCACATGGACAGAGTTGTGGTTTAGTTTCTGGGTTGTGGAGAGAGAGCAGTCTGGCTTCCTGTCTGATGGGCTAGCCTGGCTGGCCTCCTGGCTGTTGACTGTAGATAGGGGATTGGTTTCCTGGGTGGGCAGCTACAGGTTGTGGTCTGAGTTCTGTCTTTATACATATGATCAGGCATGGTCTGTTTGTATATTCAGTCCCTCATTTTTCTTGTCAGTAAAAATATCAAATGACAAATTGGATACATTGGGAACTTTTTAGATGTCTGTGTCCCCTGGAGGAAGTTTTCACGTTCACATTTAATCAGAATGAATATATACAATTGGGCCATTGATCTTGAAGATTTAAAATAGGAAATCTTCAACAATACTACCTCGGCGCCATTGCCTCTCTGTCCATTGTTAGGGAATGTGTGTTTTTATCCACCGCCGGCTCATCGTCCACCAGTTTTGTGGTTGATCCAGTTCTCTATATGTCTTGTCTTGTGTGCATCTCATTGTTTGCTAGTGTTAGCTTTCCCTTCGTCAGTGTAGTTTATTTGTGTAGCATCTGTTGGTAGGAAGTTATTTGTGGAATTTGTGAATGGAAGGGACCTTGGAGGTCTGCTAGGTCAGCCCAGTGATTTTCAAGATAAATGGAATTACAGGGAAATGTTCCAGCTTTTTTGGTGGCAAAACCAGGAATAGAAAGCAGTGTTCTTTGTGCCACAATGTCATTGAAAGACAGCTCAATGTGGGTCTAAAATGCAGAGTAACTAACTTTCATTTATCTCTGCTTCTGACTCTTGTTATCAGACATTTTAAATTGACCTTAATGTATTAGCAGAAATATGAAAAGTCCTGACTTGTTTACATATAAGGTACTTCTTTGCCTACTCATTTGGTTGTTTTTTTCAACAGGATTGAAAAGACATTGTTCTAAACTGAATGTTTATGTCTCCCCCAGATTCTTGTACTGGAGCCCTAACTGCCAGTGTGATGGTATTAGGGGGTAGGACCTTTGGGAGGTGATAAGGGTTAGATGAGGTCATGAGCGTGGGCCCTTGTCTCACAGGATTAGTGCCCTTAGAAGAAGAGAAACCAGGCCGAGTGTGGTGGCTCACACCTGTAATCCCAGCACTTTGGGAGGCCGAGGTGGGCAGATCACGAGGTCAGGAGATTGAGACCATCCTGAAACCCTGTTTCTACTAAAAATACAAAAATTAGTTGGGTTTGCTGGCACGTGCCTGTAATCCCAGCTACTCGGAAGGCTGAGGCAGGAGAGTTGCTTGAACCAGAGAGTCAGAGGTTGCAGTGAGCTGAGATTGTGCCACTACACTCCAGCCTGTTGACAGAGCGAGACTCTGTCTCAAAAAAAAAAAAGAAAGAGAAAGCAGGCAGCTCCCACTGCCCTGGTGTGAGGAAACAAGAAGAAAGGTGGCTGTCTGCAAGCCAGGAAGAGGACCCTGTCCCGGAACTGAGTTGGCCAACACTTTGATCTTGGACTTCCAGCCTCCAGAGCTGTGAGAAATAAACTAATGTTTAAACCACACAGCCTATGGTGTTTTTTATGGTATTTGCCTATGGTATTATGGCCATCTGATTTGACTGATACAGAGATGGTTCCAGAATACTGCAGCCTGTATCTAAGTTGGTGATACCATGAAAATAAATGTGGTAGTTCATTCCTTTATATGAAGATAGCGCTGTGAGCCCAGGGCCTTTGTTCATGTCTTAGTTGAGTCTTGTTTTCTTATAATAGCTTCCTAAATTCTCTTTTCCCCCTCTAATTTATATTATATATCTGAATTAATTCATATATGGTATGATTTTATACTTCATGTCTATACAAACTTTTAGTGATTTTATTTCATTTGATTTGATTTTTGAGACATGCCCTTGCTCTGTTGCTCAGGCTGGAATGCAGGCGTGCCATCACAGCTCACTGCAACCCTAAATTCCTGGGCTCAAGTGATCCTCCCGCCTCAGCCTCCTGAGTAGCTGGGACTACAGGTGTGCTATCCTTAGCAGTCCTCTCGCCTCAGCCTCTCAAAGCACTGGATTACAGGCATGAGCCGCCACACCCAGCCCAGTGATTTTTCATTGTTAAGATCAAGGACGGGTTCCCTGGCTTGGCATTCAAGGCTCATGATCAGGGCGTGATATGCAAGTTTGGGTTTCAGTGTTTCCATTCCCACCATCAGCCTTGCGTTCCAGCTTCTTTCCTAAGCCCTGTTCTAAAGCCCAGCCTCAGAGCTGCACTTAGAATTTATACCTTCTCATCTCTTCATCGTCTTCGCCTATGTTCTAATCTCCATCTGGGACATCGTCTTCGCCTATGTTCTTATCTCCATCTGGGACATCATCTCCACACTTCCGCCTCTTTAAATCTTCTCCATCCTTCAAGACTTGAAATACTTCCTTTACATGATCCCTACTCTGACATCCAAGCTAGAATTAATCTTTCTTCCTTTG
The DNA here is from genome assembly GCF_037993035.2 of Macaca fascicularis. Taxonomy (NCBI): domain Eukaryota; kingdom Metazoa; phylum Chordata; class Mammalia; order Primates; family Cercopithecidae; genus Macaca; species Macaca fascicularis. Next base: position 38,807,575 of record NC_088377.1, on the reverse strand, counting down.
AACTCTGATAGTGCTTAATATTTTTCATTCTTTAATTATACAGCAGTCCTGTGTGTTACATATTCTTATTCTCCCAGGTTTTCATAGTTTCTTTGAAAATATTTGCTGTAGTCATGTATTTTGAATATGTAATGTGAGTGACATTCAAAAGGTCCTGGAGAGTGAAAGGCAGTCCTACTCCCATCACTGCCCTGTGACCACTGTTGCCAGTTTTTGTTTGTTTGTTTGTTTTTCCAAGGCAGAGTCTTGCTCTGTCACCAGGCTGGCGTGATCTCAGATCTCTGCAACCTCTGCCTCCCGGTTTCAAGCGATTCTCCTGCCTCAACCTCCTGAGTAGCTGGGACTACAGGCGTGCGCCACCACGCCCAGATAATTTTTGTATTTTTCGTAGAGACGGGGTTTCACCATGTTGGCCAGGATGGTCTGGATATCTTGGCCTCGTGAGCCACCTGCCTCAGCCTCTCAAAGTGCTGGGATTACAGGCGTGAGCCACTGCGCCGAGCCTATGTGTCTTGTTTTTAAAAACACAGATGTTGGCATAAGATAAACACGGTTGTCCGCCGGTAAGTATTTAGGTTGTTCCCAACCGTTTGGATTAATCAATGCTGAGTTGTACATAATTCTTGCATATTTGCGTGAATATGTTCATAGGATGCATTACTAGAAATGGAATTGAGGGATCCAGGGTTCTGCGCATTTTAAATTTTGATGTGTGTTGCTGGATTCCCTTCCGTTAGGACCATACCGTTATCTCACTGTCAATGTGTAAGGGCGCCTATTTCTATTTCCTCGCCACAGTTTCTTCTCAGCTGTTTTCTTTGACATCACACACACACAAATACCCCTTGTTCCAAAAACATGGACATTTTACATATCTACTTAAAGTGTGCATACACTGATTGAAGCTCTGTGTTGCAGTGATATGTGCTGCTAGGATTGTGGCTCTGTTTCGAATCTGCTAGCCAGGCTATGGCTTTCCAGTCAGGTATTTTTTGTTTTGTTCATGCTGTTGCTGTCATTGGGCTGTGTGAATTTCCCTCCATTGCCCATCCAGATTTCCTTTCCGGTGGGCGGGCTTAGTGTCTAATCTGGCAGCCCTGTTTCCTAGTGACCTGGGCCGAGTGTCTCATTCGGCAGCCCTGTTTCCTGGTGATCTGGGCTGAGTGTCTCTTTTGGCAGCCCTGTTTCCTGGTGATCTGGGCCCCATGTCTCATCCAACAGCCCTGTTTCCTGGTGATCTGGGCCGAGTGTCTCCTCCGGCAGCCCTGTTTCCTGGTGATCTGGGCCAAGTGTCTCATCCAGCAGCCCTGTTTCCTGGTGATCTGGGCTGAGTGTCTCCATGAGAAGTTGCACCCATCTTCTCCAGTAGTGCATCTTTTCACAGCAAGCAAAACATTTTCACCACGTTTCCAGTGGGACAGGCACTAGCTCTTTTCTGGGCATCAGGAGACCTGGCTTTGTTCTGGTTCAAGCAACAGCTGGTGAGTTACCAAAGACAATTCGCATCTGGCCCCTGGTCCTTTTCTTTATAAGTAGAATCACAGTCCGAGTGGGCATCACTGCCCTGGTCTCTATGCGGTGCTGAGTGTTGTGGGGATGATGGCTAAGTGTCAGGGTGCATTTCCACCACTAGGGGATTACAGGTCAGCCAAAGACACAGGAGGAAAGCTAACAGCCCCGGGCAGGTACACAGAACCAGAGGAGTTTGGAAGAGTGGTTCCAAGCTCCTTGGTGTGATTGATGTGATCACAATAAACATTTTATCTCTAAGTCTTGGGCCGTTGGACCAAGAGAAGAGAGAGCTGGTGTTGAGTTGTAGTGAGAGGTGCGTGGTTCCTGTACCTGCTGAACCTGGCTGGGACTCAATTCCATTGAGTCCCATTCCATTTAACCTTCTGTTTACACCTTTTTCATGCTCCTGCTTGTTTCTCCAGAAAAAAAATGCAATAAATTCCTTTCAAAAACTTTACAAAAGCCATAGACGCTTATTGAAAATAGTTCAAATGATATGGAAGTCAGAAAGATAGTGAGTGTTTTTCTGTTGTGTGTTTGGATGAATGTGTCTTTGGGGTAGTCACTATTAACACTGGGTGTATTTCCTTCCAGATCTTTTCCAGTGTGCCTACAAATATGTATGTACACATTGTAAAAAACAAAATAGTACCTGATCAACATTGAATTCCCCTGTTCTCACTGCGCAGTCTACATGGACATCCTTTCATGGTGATACGATGAGTCCTGATCGACTCCTTTTGTTCGCTGGAGTGGCAGGTAATAATAGCTACAGATAACTCACCTTCAGTGGGCATTTACCACGTGACAGGGTCTGTGCTCCAGGCAGGCTACATGAAGTGGGTCTTAAGGCTTTTTACAACAATGCTATGGGTGAACACAGTAATTGTTAACATTTTGCAAATGATAGAATTGCAGTAGAGAGAAGCAAAGCTGCTTGCTCAAACTCATGGCACGATTCCTGAGAGAGAGAGAGAGAACACTTTTAAAACAGTTGCTGTTATAGTCAGTTGATTTATGATCATTTCAAGAAATAGTGCATTCAGTGAATACATTTCAGGGTCTGGTACAGTCTGGGAGCTGTTTCTGAAAATGCTCTGCGCTAGAGGTAAGGGAGCGATCCATTGGCCCTGGGCTCCTAGTGCAAGGAGGGAGGTCCCGGGGAGAGGGGGCATGGAGAGGAGGTCTCTGAACAAACCTTGCAACATCCATTTCTGCTGAGTCTGGTCCGAGGTCTGGTTCTTGACATGTACACTTTTCAGAGATACTTGGTTTTGATTTTTATCATGGCTCAGCTGAGCAGCCATGGTTGCAAACTGCCTGGAGATGTGGTCTGGCAGGCCAGTGCTATGCCCATCCCTCCCGCTCCTGCAGGAGGGGAGTCATCCTGGGACTAGAGGGCTTCGCCTGTAATCAGCTATCTCATAATAAGTGGATTTGATGCTGGGTTCGCTAGGTCAGGAAATTTCCCATTTAGAAGGAAAACTGATACTTGTTTTTGGGTTTTGCTGAGGAGCCACAGGGTTTAGAGCAGGGACTGGAAGTTTGTTGAGACACACGTGAGTGCACTCAAACATCTTCCATGAAACGTGCAAATAAAGACAGTGTTCCAGAGAGGTCCCTGGCTTTGGGATATAAATATTTCTGTAACAGAATGGCACTGGCTGTCTGCTGTATTTTTTTCTCTGCTATTTTGGCAAGTTTTATTTGGGTGTGTGTCTCCTGTACAGAAGGTATGACATCAGTTTTTGCCACCAAGTATTTACAGCCGTTGGTACCTCCTGTGTGGGTCACTTTTGTGCCGTGGTTTCTTTGGGGAAATTGTAGGTCTCCTACCCAAAGCACATTGCCCATTTCAAGGTGCTCCTGGTTTCTGAACACCTGTGGCAGTGCCTTCCATGTGGGTGAAGCCAGCCGAGAAAGTACCCCTCCCCAGGAGGTGGGGACTGGTGATTGCCTGAGTGAGGAGGCCAGGGATGAGCCCTGGACTAGAACTTGTGACCGGCTGCTTTTCCTTCCCCTCCTCTCCGTCCTATTTTGCCACCACCCCCACTTTTGAAAAATTTCTTATTAAAAATTAAGCAACTATTTTGGTTTCCTTTATTCGCTATTTCTTGCTAATCATATGCAGAGTGAGCCTGGGACAGTGGAAAGGAAAGTTGTACTTAGCTTCAGATGATCCTACCAGTCCCGCATTGAAGGGTTTCTGCCAGGCGGCATTGTCAAGTGGCGTTGTGGAGGTTCTCCTTTCAGTCCTCAGCATTAACCAACAGAGGCAGGTGGTACTTATTCCTGGTTAATGTTGAGGAAGTTGAGCTCAAATTGGCTAAGGGAACTTCCCAAAGTCACATAGGAAGTAGCAGAGTAGAACCAAACACAGATTGTCTCTGAATCAGGCAGGTTGTCAGATTCCAAAATGGGCTCTTAATTTTTGGAGGTCAAAAAGCTGAACAGACACAGATATTTCTTTTTTCTTCTTCTTCTTCTTCTTCTTTTTTTTTTTTTTTTTTTTTTGCGCTAGGGTTTCGCTATGCTGTCTAGGCTGGTCTACGCTCAAGCTGTCCTCCTGCCTTAGCGTTCTGAGTGCTGGGCTTACAGGTTTGTGTCACCACACCCAATAAAACAGACATTTCTTTAAAGAAGATATACAAATGGCCAAAAAATATGTGAGAAAAATGCTCAGTATCACTTATAATCAGAGAAATGCAAATCAAAACCACAGTGAGGTATCATCTCACCTGTTAGGATGAGTATTATCAAAAAGACAAAAAATAGCAAGTGCTGGTGAGGCTATGGAGACAAGGGAGCTCTTACACACTGTAGGGGGGTGTGCACTAGAGCAGCTGGCTGGGCGCCGGGCGCACGCTGACATCTCAGCACTTTGGAAGGCCGAGGCGGGCAGATCACCTGATGTCAGGAGTTTGAACCAGCCTGGCTAACATGGTGAAACCCCGTCTCTACTAAAAACACAAAAATTATCTGGGAGCGGTGGATCACACCTGTAATCCCAGCACCGTTGGGCAGCTGAGGTGGGTGGGTCACTTGAGACCAGGAGTTCAAGACCAGCCTGGCCAACGTGGTGAAACCCCATCTTTACTAAAAAATACAAAAATTTACCAGGTGCAGTGGTGGGCGCCCATAATCCCAGCTACTCAGGAGGCTGAGGCATGAGAACTACTGGAACCCTGGAGGCGGATGCTACAGTAAGCAAGCCGAGATTGCACCACTGTGTTCCAGCCTGGGCAACAGTGAGACTCTGTCTCGAAGAGAAAAAAAGAAAAAGAGTAAGAGTAAGCTACGGCACCCACTATGGCAAACAGTATGGAGGTTCCTCAGAAAACTGCAAATGAATTTACAGTGTGATCCAGCAGTCCCACTACAGTGTAGATACCCAAAGAAAAGGAAATCAGTGTCGGAGGGGCATCCGCACCTCTGTTTCCTACAGCACTGTTCACCATAGCCAAGATAAGGAATCAGCCTCGGTGTCCAACAGCAGATGATGGATCGAGAAAATGTGGTATTTATACACAGTGGAGTACTATTCAGCCATAACACAGGAAGAAGTCCTGTTATTCTCAGCAACGTGGATGGAACTGGAAGATATGAAATAAGCCAGGGACAGAAAGTTACACAGCACATGTTCACTTATGTGGAAGGCAAAAAGGAGTGGATCTCATGGAATTTGAAAGTAGACAGAGGATCCTAGAGGGTGAGAAGGGTCGGGGAAGAGGCAGATAGGGAGAAATTTGTTAAAGAATACAAAATTATAGCTGGATAGGAAAAAGTTCTAGTGTTCTATAACATAGGATGACTATAGTTAACAAGAATGTATAGTTTCAGGCTGGGTGTGGTGGCTCATACCTGTAATCCTAGCACTTTGGGAGGCTGAGGTGGGTGGATCACCTGAGGTCAGGAGTTTGAGACAAGCCTGGCCAATGTGTAGAGAAACCCCGTCTCTACTAAAAATGCAAAAATTAGCCAGGCATAGTGGTGGGTGCCTTGTAACCCCAGTTACCAAGGAGGCCGAGGCAGGAGAATAGCTTCAACCTAGGAAGCAGATGTTGCAGTGAGCTGAGATCACACCACTGCACTCCAGCCTGGGCAACAGAGCCAGACTTTGTCTCAAAAAAAAGAAATATATATATATATATATATATAGTTCCAGATAATTGGAGAAAGGGCATTGAACGTTCCAACACAAAGAAATGATAAATGTTTGAGATGGTGGATATGCTAATTATGCTGATCACATACATTACATGTATTATAACATCACTATGTGTACTTCATACATATGTACAGTACACAATTATGTGTCAATTAAAAAAGAAAAGCTGAACTTAGATTGGAATGGCTATGAAGTAGCTAGGTTTTTCATATTTTTGATATAGACCCTAGGCATTTATTTTAAGTAAACTACAGTTGGCTTCAGGAAGTGCTTAGTATTTGAATTGTAGCCTTGCATTTTATAATACGGAGAAGTAAAACTGTAGGCTTGCTTTAGATACAGTCACAGGGGTTTGCCGTGATGACTTTTTTATGTAATAAGGGGGAAATGTACCTTAATTAATAGGCATATATGATCATTTTTCTCCCTCGTACACAATTTTAGTTGTTGTCCAGGCATTGTGATACTTATGTAAACAGTATGCGATACCTTAGGTAGGAATCAGAATTTTAAGGTAAGAATACTTAGAGTTATATATGTTTCAACCTTTCAAACTGGACATTTTACATGTCCATTATATAACTGTAATTAAATTTTCAAAAAGACAATGTGTGTCTTTAATATGGGTGATGCTCTAGCTTTTTTTTTTTTTTTTTTTTTTTTGGAGACAGGGTCTCACTTTCTCCCAGGCTGGAGTGTAGTGGTGCGATCACGGCTCACTGCAGCCTCAGCCCCATAGGCTTGAGAGATCCTCCCACCTCAGCCTCCCAAGTAACTGGGACCACAGGTGTACAACACCATGCCCAGCTAATGTTTAAAATTTTTTGCAGAGATAGGGCCTCCGTCTGTTGCTCAGGCTGGTCTGGAATTCCTGGATTCAAGTGATTCTCCTGCTTCATTCTCCCAAAGTGCTGTGATTACAGGCATGTGCCACTGCCTGGCCCCATATAAGTGGGATGATGACTTGAGCCTAGGAGTTCCAGACCAGCCTGGGGAACATGGCACAAGACCCTGTCTCTACAAAAACAAACAAAATTAACTGGTCATGGTGGCACCTGCCTGTGGTCTCAGCTACTCCAGGAGGCTGAGGCAGGAGGATAACTTGAGCCCAGGAGTCGAGGCTGGAGGATAACTTGAGCCTAGGAGTCGAGGCTGCAGTGAGCTCTGATCCTGTCATTGCATTCCAGCCTGGGTGACAGAGTGAGACCTTGTCTCTTAAAAAAAAGTTACTGGCTACCTGATTATTCATGGGAAAAAAACCTGAACTCTGATCGAAACCTCATACCTCGTACAAAAATTAACTCAAAATGGATCATGGACTAAAATGTAAAATGCAAAATAAAGATGAAAAGAGGAGCTAGAGACTGGGAGAAACTATTTGCAAACCACATGTCTGATGAAGGACTCATATCTATAATATATAAACAACTATCCAAATTCAGCAGTGAAACCAAGTCATCTAGTTTGAAAATGAATAAAAAACCTGAAGAGACATTTCAGATAACATATAAGCACATGAAAAGATGTTCAACATCATGAGCCATCAGAAAAATGCACACTAAAGCCACGTCACTACACACCTATCAGAATGCCTAAAATAAAAAGTAGTAACAAGAGCAATGCTGGTGAGGATGCGGGGAAATGGAATCACTCACACTTGGCTGGTGGGAATGGAAGATGGTACAGCCATTCTGGAAAACAGCTTGACAGTTTCTTAAAAAACTAAACGTGCAATTGCTGTGGGAGGCAGCACTCACATTCACGGGCAGTTATCCCAGAGAGATGAGGACTTATGTTCACACAAAAACCTATATGTATCTGTTCATAGCAGCATTATTTATAAAGTCTAGAAACTGGACACAGCCCGGAGACTGCTCAGCAGGTCAATGGTTAAACAAACTGGTGCACCCAGGCCCCAGATACCACTCTGCAGTAGTTAATGACGTCCTTGTTCATCAGTCTTTCAACCTCGAAACCACCATCATGCTTAATCCCCTTTTTTCCATCCTGGGTCTGAGTGGACTTCATTTTGCATTTCTTTCTGATGCATTTTCCCTCTGTCCTTTCTGCTTGAGCCTCATGCCACATTGGAAACATTGTAAGAGCCACCGAATTGTTTCTCTGCCTCATCATGGAATCCTTTCTACACTTCATGCCCCACATTGCCATTGGAACAATCTTTCCAAAACATGAACAAACTAACTTAAAAGAAATATCCCAGGTAGCCTTCCAAATAAGTATAAGTTTTCTCTTAGAAATTTCACTTCTTGTCTATAGGGAACCCCAGGACTGTAGAGAGACGGATTTGCTGTCTGCATTTTAAGATCAGGCAGAAATCCCTGGAGGGGCCCATGGGGAATAGTGGCACAAATACTGGTTCTAGAATCAGAAGCCCTCATATCCTGGTTCTAACACTAGCTGGATGTTCTTGGGAAAGTTTTGGTTTCAAACCTCAGTATGAGGAAGCATCCTCAAGGGATCACACAAGGCTGCTGGGAGGAGCGGATGAGGGCCATGGTGAACATGCTGTGTAATCCGTGAAGCACGTCGTATGTGTGAGAAGTGGAGCTGTGTGGATAGCGGTTCTGGAATCATTGTATGAAAACGATGGAAAGCACATTCGTAGTTCTGCCTGATGATACCACTGGGCACCTGTGTTGTACATGCCTGCAACATGGGTGAGGCCCGGGTCAGTACAGCTCACAGTTTGGTTTTCATGCAGTTAGAAAGGCCCGAGAGGACCCTTCCCCCCTCCAGCTGTAGGAAGGAGGCGGCTGTCTCCTGCTTATATTTGGTGGGATTGTCTGTGGCTCCTTGGGGACAGGAATGCAGGGAGTGGGGGAAGAAAGCCGGCCTGACTGCTCGCTAGTCAGCCTTCCCCCAGGGAAGAGTGGAGGGGTCATTTCGTGGTAACTTGCCAAGTCTTTCTTAACCCATCTGCTCTTAGAAATGACCAGCATGACAAGTAAAAGACCCATTAGAGACAGATGGGCTGTGTGTCCCGTGCGTTTATGGCTTTGTGGTCTCAGAGCTGCCAGAACTCGATAGCTTTCTGGGGAATGCTGAGTCAGCCAAGGGGCTGAAAATAGTGAGAGGAAGAAAATTCCCCCTCGCTGCTCTGGTCTGGGAGTGATTAGTGAGTGGAGCGGCATGGAGGGCCCAGCCGTGGGGTCCCTCTCAAGCACACCCTCACTGCAGTGGGAACGCGGGTCTCAACCTCCCTAGTCCTCCGTGATTTTCGTCTGTCACATACTCACCTCCAGCAGGGATGTCTATGGTGATGAGATGAGGGAGCATCCTAGCACATGTGGCACTTAGTAGGCTTGCGGTGAGTGGACGCCGGCATCAGTGGAACAGGAGACTGGGCGCTGCGTGTGGATGCACTCACGTACTGGTGGCATGGGTGGACAGAGGAGAGAGGGATGCTCTACAGTTCTCCTTTTGGTCTGTCACCCCCGCTGTTGTGAGCAGAATCCGTGAGTGTATTCTGTTGCCCCAGTCAACTTGGTAGGCTGATTGCTCAATTTTCTGCTTCCACTTTTGATTTCTTAAGAATGGGAAAACGAATACTTCAGATACTTTTCTGGTTGATGCTATACATTCCTTGATATCACCTTAATGCTTTTTAATTTCTATGTATTTTGGATGTTGGAGCTTGCCTGACATCTGTGCTTTTATGTCTCAACCTCTCGCGTAACTGTTGGCCACACCAGAACCAGAGAGAAGTGAGTAGACCGATTGGTAGCAGGGCTAGGACTGGAATTCCCCAGCCTTTTGGCGCCCAGCAGCCTCTGTTTTCTGTATTGCACTGCTCTTCCCTATTTCGACTCCTGTTAGGACAGTGGATGTGAAATGTAGCTGGGTGCTTTTGGGGGTGTGCTAGGAGTGTGGCAGATGCCTCAGACTGACATTTTCCCCTGATTCTGAATTCTCATGGCTCAGAGTCAGTCTGTAGGCTACTGACTGGGAAGATGCAGGAAGTTGTTTTGTATGACAAACTATGCCAGGGCATTTTTTTCACCCGGCAATTTGTTTGGTTTGGAGTGGAATAAATCTCTGATCTTGGTTTCTTTGTCTATATTATTAGGGAGTGGAGCCTGACTTGTTAACTTAGCCCAGTTCATAGTGCTTAGAATCTCAGTGAGTGTGTGTTGAACTGAGCGGAAGTGTGAGAGCGTCTTGGACAGTGGTTTGCAAACCTAGCTGCATCTGGGGGGCTGTGAAAAAAGCATGTGTGCTTACTCCAGACCAGTTGAAATAGAATCTGCAGGAATGGAGCCTGGGCAGCTATAGTGCTGTTAAAAACCCCCAGGTGGTTCTGATATACTGTAAAGGTTGAGTAAAGGTTGAGATCCACTGATCCACAGTGAATTGGAGTCCTGGATCATAGACATGCCTTATGCTTTCACCAGCTGAGAATGGTTCTTGTGCTTTAGAACTGTGAAAAAGTGTTATGCAAACAAATGTGGAAACAGCCTAAATGTCACATCCTGTCACTCCCTGTCATGAAGTATATTTACCGGTTACTCACTCTACTCTGATCTCTACCCATTCCACCTTTTCTTCATGGAACAATAATTTGACAGTTGGTTATGCAGAACCAGAGTAAGTCTAGTTTGATTGGCGGGAAACGATTTTGGGTATGAAGTACTCTTTAGGCATTTATTGAACTCTTGTTTGTACCACCGCTGTGCTGGACAGTTTATATATATTACTTCTTTTTTTTTAATTTATTTATTATTATTATACTTTAAGTTGTAGGGTACATGTGCATAACGTGCAGGTTTGTTACATACGTATACTTGTGCCATGTTGGTGTGCTGCACCCATCAACTCGTCATTTACATCAGGTATAACTCCCAGTGCAATCCCTCCCCCCGCCCCCCTCCCGATGATAGGCCCCGGTGTGTGATGTACCCCTTTCTGAGTCCAAGTGATCTCATTGTTCAGTTCCCACCTATGAGTGAGAACATGCAATGTTTGGTTTTCTGTTCTTGTGATAGTTTGCTAAGAATGATGGTTTCCAGCTGCATCCATGTCTCTACAAAGGACAAAAACTCATCCTTTTTGATGGCTGTATACTATTCCATGGTGTATATGTGCCACATTTTCTTAATCCAATCTGTCACTGATGGACATTTGGGTTGATTCCAAGTCTTTGCTATTGTGAATAGTGCTGCAATAAACATACGTGTTCATGTGTCTTTATAGCAGCATAATTTATAATCCTTTGGGTATATCCCCAGTAATGGGATGGCTGGGTCATATGGTACATCTAGTTCTAGATCCTTGAGGAATCGCCATACTGTTTTCCATAATGGTTGAACTAGTTTACAATCCCACCAACAGTGTAAAAGTGTTCCTATTTCTCCACATCCTCTCCAGCACCTGTTGTTTCCTGACTTTTTAATGATGGCCATTCTAACTGGTGTGAGATGGTATCTCATTGTGGTTTTGATTTGCATTTCTCTGATGGCCAGTGATGATGAGCATTTTTTCATGTGTCTGTTGGCTGTATGAATGTCTTCTTTTGAGAAATGTCTGTTCATATCCTTTGCCCACTTTTTGATGGGGTGGTTTGTTTTTTTCTTGTAAATTTGTTTGAGTTCTTTGTAGGTTCTGGATATTAGCCCTTTGTCAGATGAGTAGATTGCAAAAATTTTCTCCCATTCTGTAGGTTGCCTGTTCACTCTGATGGTAGTTTGTTTTGCTGTGCAGAAGCTCTTTAGTTTAATGAGATCCCATTTGTCAATTTTGGCTTTTGCTGCCGTTGCTTTTGGTGTTTTAGACATGAAGTCTTTGCCCATGCCTATGTCCTGAATGGTACTACCTAGGTTTTCCTCTAGGATTTTTATGGTATTAGGTCTAACATTTAAGTCTCTAATCCATCTTGAATTAATTTTCGTATAAGGAGTAAGGAAAGGATCCAGTTTCAGCTTTCTACTTATGGCTAGCCAATTTTCCCAGCACCATTTATTAAATAGGGAATCCTTTCCCCATTTCTTGTTTCTCTCAGGTTTGTCAAAGATCAGATGGCTGTAGATGTGTGGTATTATTTCTGAGGACTCTGTTCTGTTCCATTGGTCTATATCTCTGTTTTGGTACCAGTACCATGCTGTTTTGGTTACTGTAGCCTTGTAGTATAGTTTGAAGTCAGGTAGCGTGATGCCTCCAGCTTTGTTCTTTTGACTTAGGATTGTCTTGGAGATGCGGGCTCTTTTTTGGTTCCATATGAACTTTAAAGTAGTTTTTTCCAATTCTGTGAAGAAACTCATTGGTAGCTTGATGGGGATGGCATTGAATCTATAAATTACCCTGGGCAGTATGGCCATTTTCACTATATTGATTCTTCCTATCCATGAGCATGGTATGTTCTTCCATTTGTTTGTGTCCTCTTTTATTTCACTGAGCAGTGGTTTGTAGTTCTCCTTGAAGAGGTCCTTTACATCCCTTGTAAGTTGGATTCCTAGGTATTTTATTCTCTTTGAAGCAATTGTGAATGGAAGTTCATTCCTGATTTGGCTCTCTGTTTGTCTGTTACTGGTGTATAAGAATGCTTGTGATTTTCGCACATTAATTTTGTATCCTGAGACTTTGCTGAAGTTGCTTATCAGCTTAAGGAGATTTTGGGCTGAGACAATGGGGTTTTCTAAATATACAATCATGTCATCTGCAAACAGGGACAATTTGACTTCTTCTTTTCCTAACTGAATACCCTTGATTACTTTCTCTTGCCTAATTGCCCTAGCCAGAACTTCCAACACTATGTTGAATAGGAGTGGTGAGAGAGGGCATCCCTGTCTTGTGCCAGTTTTCAAAGGGAATTTTTCCAGTTTTTGCCCATTCAGTATGATATTGGCTGTGGGTTTGTCATAAATAGCTCTTATTATTTTGAGGTATATTCCATCAATACCGAATTTATTGAGCGTTTTTAGCATGAAGGGCTGTTGAATTTTGTCAAAAGCCTTTTCTGCATCTATTGAGATAATCATGTGGTTCTTGTCTTTGGTTCTGTTTATATGCTGGATTATGTTTATTGATTTGCGAATGTTGAACCAGCCTTGCATCCCAGGGATGAAGCCCACTTGATCATGGTGGATAAGCTTTTTGATGTGCTGCTGAATCCGGTTTGCCAGTATTTTATTGAGGATTTTTGCATCGATGTTCATCAGGGATATTGGTCTAAAATTCTCTTTTTTTGTTGTGTCTCTGCCAGGCTTTGGTATCAGGATGATGTTGGCCTCATAAAATGAGTTAGGGAGGATTCCCTCTTTTTCTATTGATTGGAATAGTTTCAGAAGGAATGATACCAACTCCTCCTTGTACCTCTGGTAGAATTCAGCTGTAAATCCATCTTGTCCTGGACTTTTTTTGGTTGGTAGGCTATTAATTATTGCCTCAATTTCAGAGCCTGCTATTGGTCTATTCAGGGATTCAACTTCTTCCTGGTTTAGTCTTGGAAGAGTGTAAGCGTCCAGGAAATTATCCATTTCTTCTAGATTTTCCAGTTTATTTGCGTAGAGGTGTTTATAGTATTCTCTGATGGTAGTTTGTATTTCTGTGAGGTGGGTGGTGATATCCCCTTTATCATTTTTAATTGCGTCGATTTGATTCTTCTCTCTTTTCTTCTTTATTAGTCTTGCTAGTGGTCTGTCAATTTTGTTGATCTTTTCAAAAAACCAACTCCTGGATTCATTGATTTTTTGGAGAGTTTTTTGTGTCTCTATCTCCTTCAGTTCTGCTCTGATCTTAGTTATTTCTTGCCTTCTGCTAGCTTTCGAATGTGTTTGCTCTTGCTTCTCTAGTTCTTTTAATTGCGATGTTAGAGTGTCAATTTTAGATCTTTCCTGCTTTCTCTTGTGGGCATTTAGTGCTATAAATTTCCCTCTACACACTGCTTTAAATGTGTCCCAGAGATTCTGGTATGTTGTATCATTGTTCTCATTGGTTTCAAAGAACATCTTTATTTCTGCCTTCATTTCGTTATGTACCCAGTAGTCATTCAGGAGCAGGTTGTTCAGTTTCCATGTAGTTGAGCGGTTTTGATTGAGTTTCTTAGTCCTGAGTTCTAGTTTGATTGCACTGTGGTCTGAGAGACAGTTTGTTATAATTTCTGTTCTTGTACATTTGCTGAGGAGTGCTTTACTTCCAATTACGTGGTCGATTTTGGAGTAAGTACGATGTGGTGCTGAGAAGAATGTATATTCTGTTGTTTTGGGGTGGAGAGTTCTATAGATGTCTATTAGGTCTGCTTGCTGCAGAGATGAGTTCAATTCCTGGGTATCCTTGTTAACTTTCTGTCTCGTTGATCTGACTAATGTTGACAGTGGAGTGTCAAAGTCTCCCATTATTATTGTATGGGAGTCTAAGTCTCTTTGTAAGTCTCTAAGGACTTGCTTTATGAATCTGGGTGCTCCTGTATTGGGTGCATATATATTTAGGATAGTTAGCTCTTCCTGTTGAATCGATCCCTTTACCATTATGTAATGGCCTTCTTTGTCTCTTTTGATCTTTGATGGTTTAAAGTCTGTTTTATCAGAGACTAGGATTGCAACCCCCGCTTTTTTTTGTTCTCCATTTGCTTGGTAAATCTTCCTCCATCCCTTTATTTTGAGCCTATGTATGTCTCTGCGTGTGAGATCGGTCTCCTGAATACAGCAGACTGATGGGTGTTGACTCTTTATCCAGTTTGCCAGTCTGTGTCTTTTAATTGGAGCATTTAGTCCATTTACATTTAAGGTTGATTGTTATGTGTGAACTTGATCCTGCCATTATGATATTAACTGGTTATTTTGCTCGTTAGTTGATGCAGTTTCTTCCTAGCATCGATGGTCTTTACATTTTGGCATGTTTTTGCAATGGCTGGTACCGGTTGTTCCTTTCCATGTTGAGTGCTTCCTTCAGGGTCTCTTGTAAGGCAGGCCTAGTGGTGACAAAATCTCTAAGCATTTGCTTATCTGTAAAGGATTTTATTTCTCCTTCACTTATGAAACTTAGTTTGGCTGGATATGAAATTCTGGGTTGAAAATTCTTTTCTTTAAGAATGTTGAATATTGGCCCCCACTCTCTTCTGGCTTGTAGAGTTTCTGCCGAGAGATCTGCTGTTAGTCTGATGGGCTTCCCTTTGTGGGTAACCCGACCTTTCTCTCTGGCTGCCCTTAAGATTTTTTCCTTCATTTCAACTTTGGTGAATCTGGCAATTATGTGTCTTGGAGTTGCTCTTCTCGAGGAGTATCTTTGTGGCGTTCTCTGTATTTCCTGGATTTGAATGTTGGCCTGCCCTACTAGGTTGGGGAAGTTCTCCTGGATGATATCCTGAAGAGTGTTTTCCAACTTGGTTCCATTTTCCCCCTCACTTTCAGGCACCCCAATCAGACGTAGATTTGGTCTTTTTACATAATCCCATACTTCTTGCAGGCTTTGTTCATTTCTTTTTCTTCTTTTTTCTTTTGGTTTCTCTTCTCGCTTCATTTCATTCATTTGATCCTCAATCGCAGATACTCTTTCTTCCAGTTGATCGAGTCGGTTACTGAAGCTTGTGCATGTGTCACGTATTTCTCGTGTCATGGTTTTCATCTCTTTCATTTCGTTTATGACCTTCTCTGCATTAATTACTCTAGCCATCAATTCTTCCACTTTTTTTCAAGATTTTTAGTTTCTTTGCACTGGGTACGTAATTCCTCCTTTAGCTCTGAGAAATTTGATGGACTGAAGCCTTCTTCTCTTATCTCGTCAAAGTCATTCTCCGTCCAGCTTTGATCCGTTGCTGGCGATGAGCTGTGCTCCTTTGCCAGGGGAGATGCGCTCTTATTTTTTGAATTTCCAACTTTTCTGCCCTGCTTTTTCCCCATCTTTGTGGTTTTATCTGCCTCTGGTCTTTGATGATGGTGATGTACTGATGGGGTTTTGGTGTAGGTGTCCTTCCTGTTTGATCGTTTTCCTTCTAACAGTCAGGACCCTCAGCTGTAGGTCTGTTGGAGATTGCTTGAGGTCCACTCCAGACCCTGTTTGCCTGGGTATCCTCAGCAGAGGTTGCAGAAGATAGAATATTTCTGAACAGCGAGTGTACCTGTCTGATTCTTGCTTTGGAAGCTTCCTCTCAGGGGTGTACTCCACCCTGTGAGGTGTGGGGTGTCAGACTGCCCCTAGTGGGGGATGTCTCCCAGTTAGGCTACTCAGGGGTCAGGGACCCACTTGAGCAGGGAGTCTGTCCCTTCTCAGATCTCAACCTCCGTGTTGGGAGATCCACTGCTCTCTTCAAAGCTGTCAGACAGAGTCGTTTGCGTCTGCAGAGGTTTCGGCTGTATTTGTTATTGCCCTGTCCCCAGAGGTGGAGTCTACAGAGACAGGCAGGTTTCCTTGAGCTGCTGTGAGCTCCACCCAGCTCGAGCTTCCCAGCAGCTTTGTTTACCTACTTAAGCCCCAGCAATGGTGGGCGCCCCTCCCCAAGCCTCGCTGCTGCCTTGCCGCGAGATCGCAGACTGCTGTGCTAGCAATGAGGAAGGCTCCGTGGGTGTGGGACCCTCCCGGCCAGGTATGGGATATGATCTCCTGGTGTGCCTGTTTGCTTAAAGCGCAGTATTGGGGTGGGAGTTACCCGATTTTCCAGGTGTTGTGTGTCTCAGTTCCCCTGGCTAGGAAAAGGGATTCCCTTCCCCCTTGCGCTTCCCAGGTGAGGCAATGCCTCGCCCTGCTTCAGCTCTCCCTGGTCGGGCTGCAGCAGCTGACCAGCACCGATCGTCCGGCACTCCCCAGTGAGATGAACCCAGTACCTCAGTTGAAAATGCAGAAATCACCGGTCTTCTGTGTCGCTCGCGCTGGGAGTTGGAGACTGGAGCTGTTCCTATTCGGCCATCTTCTAAATATTACTTCTTTAAAAAAGGCCTATGGAGTCAGGCTGCCTGGGTTTTGCTAACTAGCTGTGTCATTTGGGGCAACTTTTTAAGCTTATGTAAACCTGACTTTCATCTATGAAATGGGATGACAAGGGGTCATGATCATCTCACAGGATCGTGCAAATGTGTTTGTAAAGTGCTTAGTTTGGTGCCTAACACATAGTAACTACTCAGTAAAGTTATTATTACACCATCATCATCATATTTAAATGTAAATATTAAGAGCTAATAAATTTGTAAAAGGTACTATACCTTTACCCCTTGAACCAAAGACTACTTTAGTTTTAAGTGGTTGGGTTAATTTATCACTTAAATATTGGCCTCTTGAATACCTTGAATTTCAATGGAACGTAGCCAGAGGATTTCATAATTGGACCGTTGCCTCTGGAAGTTGGAGCTTTGTTTGTTTGTTTGGTTTCACTTCCTACACTAAGCATGTGGCTGTGCACAACTTTATGATGACTTTTGGTACTGGGGAATCAAAGCTTCATTCGCTTTTTGGAGGAGATGACCTTATGCTGTATGAAGCACTCAGACTTCGTTAACTATGTACCATCCAGACAAGACCAGGTGCTTCCCACGGCAGCCTGTCCTTTTCTTATCTCTCTCATCAATCTAGCATGTTCCTTCTATTCCTCTTTATATTAGAACTTCTCTTTGAACAAGGAATGTTGTTTTGTCACTGCTAGGTCCCCAGCAATTAGTAATGCCTAGCACATACTAGGTGCCTCCTGAATGGTAATAAGTGATAATCTAGCAGTACACAAGATAAATCCGCAGGTTGAGATTTAAGCTGTGTGGTATGAAGGCTGCATTGGCAAACTTATTAAATCAATTTTGTTAATACAAGTTTAACATATCTTAGTAACTGACTTAGTTCAGGAATCATTTGCTGAGTGTCTTCTAGGCCAGACATTGGGGACAGAAAGGTAATAATATATGATCCCTGCCTCATGTACAGGAAGTCTAGTGCGATGGACAGATGCGTGCTAATGACTGCCATGGAATATGGTGAGTATTAGATAAAGGGGCACCCTGTGTGCCCTTGGAGCATAGAGCAGGGCTTGTGTTCTGGGAACATGGGCTCCATGTGAAAACACAATTTAAATTCTCTTTTTTCTTTCTTTCTTTCTTTCTTTTTTTTTTTTTTTTTTTGAGACAGAGTCTTGCTCTGTGGTCCAGGCTGGAGTACAGTGGTGTGATCTCGGCTCACTGCAACGTGCTCCTCCCAGGTTCAAGCGATTCTCGTGCCTCAGCCTCCCAAGTAGCTGGGGTAACAGGTGTGTGCCACCACGCCTGGCTAATTTTTGCATTTATAGTAGAGATGGAGTTTCACCATGCTGGCCGGGCTGGTCTTGGACTCCTGACATCAGGTGATCCTCCCGCCTCGGCCTTCCAAAGTTCTGGGATTATAGTCATGTATGTATTCATCCTTTTAAATATCTGCGGGTAGCATTTAACTTTAAATGGGTACTAATTAAACTATTGAATGACTTTAGTATGGATGGAATGACTTTGCTTGGGCCTCGTTTTTAATTTCCTTCATTAGAGAAAAAAAAAAAATGCAGGTTGAATATCCTGCTTTGAATATCATCCAAACTGCTTGGAATCAGAAGTGTCTCAGATTTTTTTCCTTTTTTGGATTTTTGAATATTTGCATTATACCTGCTGGTTGAGCATCCTGAATTCAAAAATCCAGAGTCTGAGCTGTTCCAATGAACATTTCATTGAGCATCACCTCGACACTCAAAAGTTGAGGATTTCAGAGTTTCTGGTTAGGGAGACTCATCCTGTATGGGTGCTGGGTTGTTGCAGGAGTTTTGGACCAGAGGTTGGGTGACTAGGCTTTGGTTTTCGCTTTGTTATTAAACAGGCTGTTTTATTCCATAATCTCAGCTTTAGATCCCCCGGTTGTCAAAGAAGGGAATGGGCCATCTGATGTTTAAGGCCTCTGTTCTGACTTGGAGACACCTGGCTTCAGTTCATCTTCCTTAGGAGTGGACAAAGAATATGGGGATTTTGAAATCGTTAGTCAACATCTACAGGGTCGTTGCAGCCTGGTTTTGGGTAAGGTCATCTTTAGTGAGCCCAGGGAGAAACAGTGGTTTAGCTGTCAGCTGAGAGGGGTAAGCGGTCCTATTAATTTTCCTCTGTGTTAGTGAAAGCATTGTTAAGGGTCACAGCGTTAGTGGAGCTGGCTGGAAAGAGGAGGGGAACTCACTGTTACAGGTTATATTGAATGTCTTTTCAGTCGCTAAATGCTTTTTATGATATGTTTTTCAGGATTTCAGTGTTGTATGATTTCTCTGTGTTAAGCACAGGAAATTTAACATCAGCAAAAAAGAATGCTCTTTCTTTCTTTTTTTTTTTTTTTTCTTTGAGATGGAGTTTCGCTCTTGTCGCCCAGGCTGGAGTGCAGTGGCATGATCTCAGCTCACTGCAACCTCGGCCTCCTAAGTTCAAGCGATTTTCCTGCCTCAGCTTCCCGAGTAGCTGGGATTACAGGTGCCCGCCAGCGTGCCCGGCTAATTTTTGTATTTTTAGTACAGATGGGGCTTTGCCATATTGGCCAGGCTGTTCTTGAACTTCTGACCTCAGGTGATCCTCCTGCCTCGTCTTCCCAAATTGCTGGGATTACAGGCATGTGCCGCGATGCCTGGCCTTGAATGTTCTTTCTATGGGAATCTACAAAAGCCAGCTTTTGAGTCTACTGGCAGAAAACCTCTTCACTGTTTAGCTGTGCTGTGTGCTGGGCTTCAAGCCCAGCTGAAAAAGCTGTAGTATTTTAGGTCAGTTGGCTGTCTTGGAGAACTTAATGAACAGTGGGCTGGAGTGATACTGTCAGAGTTCATGAGCGGTTTGAGGCTCTCAAAGCCTAGATACTGGGGTTGCACAAATACATCGGCTGGACTCACTATTTCTCTCGGGAGTCGGGAGGTGGAAAATGCTGTGATCTTACCTCTGCTCTTAATTTTACAGAGCTGTTACTAATGGTAAGAATGATTTCATATTTTTGTATTTTACTTCGTAATTCACAGAGAATTTTAAAATCCATGATCTGATTTTATTCCCTCAGCAGTTCTGTGAAAAAGGCAGAGCAGTTTTCATATCTTCTGTTTTCGCGTGATTCTCTTGTGGCTCACAGAAGCTAAGAGCCTTCACCAAGGTCATAGGGTGAATGAGTCGCAGAGCTGGGAGTAGAGGCTCAGGCTTCTAGGGACCCTGTTTCTTCCTGGAAGAGCTCCTCTCCTGGCGCTATGCTCAGGTAACTGCGTATGCTCGGTTTGGTCTTTTGTAAATCCCTGCCCCATTTCGGGGGAGGTTCTTGGGAGGCTTCTATTCGTTTTGGAGCATTTAAGTATCTTGTCCTCTCTCCCTCTTCCCAGATGCATGGGCATTTCTGCAGGCCCCCAGGCTGGCCCTTGTGCGTGGGGGCGTCTCCTGCCTCCACGTTGTTTGCATGCCCCCTTCTGAAGGTGCTCTTCCCCGCATGGAGCCCCCTCGTGCCTGCCTCCACACTGCAGGCTGTTCGGTAAATGTTACTGACTCAGCATCGTTGTTTTCTAGAAATGGGATGGGGTATGGATGCCACGTTCTTTTCTGTGTGAAGTCTGCGATTGTATCCTCTTGCCTTCTCCGTGTGTGCTCCTTGAGGGTGTCGCTGTGCTGAGGTCATCTGTGTTCCCTAGGGCGCCTCCCATGCAGTCTGGGCCGTAGCAGACATGCAGCCAGTGCTCATGGCCTAAATGAGAGGAAGACCAACAGAGCCATTAAATCTGGAAAATGACAAGTGAGGGGAAGGAATTTTTATTTAAGGCATGTGAAAAAGAAAATTTTTTAGAAAAATTGACCTGTTTCTCAACTGGAGTTGAATTTCAGCTCAGAAAAGCAGCTGTGTGCCCAGAGGGCTTTGGGATTTCAGTTTGTGACAGATGAATTGAATTTGTTGTTGTATGAATGTATTATCCTTTTGTGGTTTTATTAGGCCTTTCTCCCAAATGGAAATGATTTTTCTATAAAAGTCACACTTCCTTTTTGAGAAGTGTAACACTAATTGTATGGGATGGTCTCCCAAAAGATTACCTGCCAGGAACCAAACACACTGTCTCAGACTCACCGCCCCTAGTTTCTGCCTGTGCAGCTGCAAGGCAGAGAGGCACGCTCGAGCTGAAATCAAGACACATGTCTGCATCTTCTCTTTCTTGACTGCTGTTTCGTCTCTGAGCTGGCCTGCCTTCAACGTCTAGGAGCTTGGTGGGTGTAGACACATTACGGTATGGAGGAGGGATATGGTGTTGCCACAGCCAGGAGGCTCGCTGAAGTCTCTGTTCTCTTCCTGCTCACTGCTCTGACTTTGTATAAGTCACATTTGTAGGGCTGTGCACAGCGGCTTACACCTGTAATCCCAGCACTTTGGGAGGCTGACCTGGGAGGATCTCTTGAGCCCAGAGTTTGGATCCAGTCTGGGCAACATGATGAAACCCCATCCCTAGAAAAAATAAAAATTAAAAAATTAGCCAGATGTGGTGGCTCATGCCTGTAATCCCAGCTACTGGAGAGGCTGAGGTGCGAGAATCACTTGAGCCTGGGAAGTCGAGGCTGCAGTGAACCATCATCATGCCACTGCACTCCAGCCTGGTCAGAGCAAGACCTTGTCTCAAAAAAAAAACAAAAACAAACAAACAAAAACCCATTTGTAATAGTGGCAGTGGTTAACTTTTGAAAGTTTGGAGAAAAGTTCCTAAATAACCTGTGACCATGGACAACTTACTTAGCCTTTCTATGCCTCAGTTTCCTCATCTATGAAAAATGAGAGAATATGGTACTGATCTTACAGGATTTCAACGAGAACCAAACGAGATCAAACTCAGAGCCTGGCACCTCGTGAGTGCACACTCAATGTTATTATTTCAACATTTTAGAGGAAAAAGAATGCTAATGGGTCATTATGACTAAACATAGTCTATCAGTGGCGTTACTCATGGCATTGGAAGGAACTTGAATTCCATATAGATAGTGTGATGGAGAAAGTATTTTGGGCATTGGCAGTATTGATTCAAAGAACAAAGGACGTGTCTGTCCTGTGTGGAGAGCCGTTTCCGCTTGTTTCTTTAAATGCTATGGGAAAAGCAGTCGACCTTGTGCTCTCTGCCAGACAGCTGCAGTCTCCGCGTATTGATTTGGCCAATGGTCGCTCTCCTGTCATCATGGCAACAGCAGTGGAAGGGACAGCTTGTCTTGATTTGCATTTTCGTGTGTTTGTGCTATTTATAGACAATTACGACATGGAAGCCTGTTTATGGCAAGCTGGCAAATTCAGCAAAACATGGAAAAACCTGTTAGCACAGTTTGCACGTGTGCGGGCACAGAGCAGCCAAATAAACATACATGTTTTCCTGTATTTTAAAAACTCTGGGGGAAAAAAAAAAGGAAAAGACATTAAACCATTGCCCAGATGGCTTATAGAGCTAGAGCTTTTTCCTTGAAGTACGTGAGTATGGCTGTCAGACATCTGAAACCCCAAGCCGTCTTAAAACATCATTTTGATGCTACCCCCTACCCACCCTTTTTTTCCATTTGTAAGGGACAAGGATCCAGGAAGGAAAGTATCAGCTTACAAAGGCTTTTGTTACAATTAGTTGTTCATGTTCTTTCTTTTGGTATCTTATTCTCTGTTTACATTTTATTTTTATTTTTATTTATTTTTTTTTTTTTGAGACAGAGTCTTCCTCTGTCACCCAGGCTGGAGTGCAGTTGCGTGATATCGGCTCACTCCAACCTCTGCCTCCCAGGTCAAATGATTCTTGTGCCTCAGCTTCCTGAGTAACTGGGATTACAGGTGTGTGCCACCACGTCCAGCTAATTTTTATGTTTTTAGTAGAGACAGAGTTTTGCCATATTGGTCAGGCTGATCTTGAACTCCTGAACTCAGGTGATCTGCCTGCCTCAGTCTCCCAAAGAGCTGAGAATACAGGTGTGAGCCACCGCGCCCGGCCGCTGTTTCCATTTTGTAACACTAGCGTCACCCCAGTGTAGGGTGGCTAGGGGTATTCTTCTTTCCTGTTTCCTGGTGTATTTTCCTCTACAGCATCGATCACTCTTTAACATACTTTTTGGTTGTCTGTCTCTACCTACAAAAATATATGTTCGCTGTTATATCACCAGTGTCTGGCACGTAGATAGTCAGTCAATATTTGTTGAATGAATGAATGAATGGGCTGAAAGAACCTTATTCTTCTTTCTTCTGTCACTTCACACCAAATGCTTTTGGAAAATGCTATGTGAACAGGGATCGTAAGCAGCAGAGGTTACACACATGGCTGTGGGATAGCCCATCATCCTCAGATACTTGTCTGGAAGGAGGTGGAGTACTTGAGTAGAAATGATACAAGATAACCTCTTCAGGAAATCAGCCAAGTGTCACAGCTTTTCACATAGGCGTGTGATGTTAGTGTATGTGTGTATGAAGAGCTGTCGTGGCCTAGAATCACAGGCCTTTAGATCCTTTGTACAGATAGAAAAGTAAAGGCCGAGGCCCAGGAGTGCTGCAGGCCACCGAGGTAGAGTCCCTGTCTGCCCTTCTCAGTGTCCGGTCACTTCTCACTGCACTCCCCTCTTTACTGCTAAAGCCACCTTCCCTGACTCTGAATGTGTAACCACGAGGGAGAAAATGTCCTCCAGGCTCACAGTTTGTGGAGAAAAAGCCCAGCAGCTGAAAATAATGTTCACAAAGTTTGTACCTAGAAAAAGTGGCCATTTCTATCATGTCTTTAAATTTCCCTGTTTCTCATACATTTTATAAGCAAGACAGTAGAAGGAGATTCGGGAACAGCAACTTTAGAACAAGGGGGAAAAAATCAAACCTAGAGCATTCCAGTTTCTGTTTTCTTCTCAGTTTAGGGCTGAGGCACTTTAGCTTCCTGTCTAAGGGACTACTCAAATCTGATTAGAAGCTATTGTGGGCTGGTAATTATCCATATTTTTAGGAAGACAGATGCAGCACCAACTCTGTTCTCTAATAGCAGGCTTATTAATTTTAAATTTACATGGCAGGAGAAGCAGATGTCGAGGTGGGATAAGAGTTCAGATGCTTGGTCATTGATAGCTTTTTACTTCCACGTATCACATGGGGATTTGGGACTCGGGAAGCCCGCTGAGAACTGATGACTATCTGTCCCCTGAACAGCTGGGTTCTTTTTCATCCTGAGCTCAGAAAGATCGCTCCTACTGCAGCCAGGGAAGACAGGTTGTTGACTGGTTAGAAATCATGGCAGGTTATTTTCTCGACCCGCAGTTCGCAGTTGGAAAGCAGAGCTATCAAAAAGTTGTCTTCTCTATTGTATTTCAAATCTGGGTGTTTAAAAAATTATGTAGGCAAATTAAGCATTTCTTTAATGGTAGTTGTGTGTGTGCTTGATGCGAATGAGAGGTGCATTCCCTTGTAAAATCCCTGGGACTTAATAGGAAGATGTGAGCCTTAGAACAGAAGTTGGTTTTCTAGATGATCACGTAGACATGATGCTGAGCACCAAAGATGTTGATTGAACCGATTTAAAAAGAAATTTGTCTGAGTTCAGATTTTACACCAATATTTAGAAAATCAGCAAAAGAACTTGGAGGCATGTTCTCAGGCATCCTGTTCAGCCCCATGCCCACATTGTCATAAAATCCGAGTGTGCGTACAGGGAGGCACATTCCTTTCTGTTCTCATCACAGGTCCTTCCCTGGCTCTGCACCTGCCTGTCATGCGTGTCCCTGTGAAGAGACCACCAAACAGGCTTTGTGTGAGCAATAAAGCTTTTTAATCACCTGGGTGCAGGCGGGCTGAGTCCAAAAAAGAGAGTCAGCGAAGGGAGAAAAGGGTAGGGCCCTTTTATAGGCTTTGGGTAGGTAAAGGAAAATTACAGTCAAAGGGGGGTTGTTCTCTGGCTCTGGCGGGCAGGAGTGGGGGTCACAAAGTGCTCAGTGGGGGAGCTTTTTGAGCCAGGATGAGCCAGGAAAAGGAATTTCACAAGATAATATCATCCCTTAAGGCAAGGACCGGCCATTTTCACTTCTTTTGTGGTAGAATGTCATCAGTTAAGGTGGGACAGGGCATTTGCACTTCTTTTGTGATTCTTCAGTTACTTCAGGCCATCTGGGTGTATACGTGCAAGTCACAGGGGATGCGGTGGCTTGGATTGGGCTCAGAGGCTTGACATTGCCCTCTTCCCTACCTCCCCTACCTTTTCCCTCCTGTGTGGTTCCCTCACAAAGTGAATGGCCTCAACCACAGCTTCTCTGCAGCTGCATCAGACTGTGGGGACAGGAGTGGTGGCTGCTGCAGGGCCTGCTGTCCCCACGGAGCCCAGTCTTGCTTGCCGCTGCAGCCTGGTGATCATTTTGTACCTCAAGTATGTAATTCTACAGAACGAGAGCCAACATGCTGGGGATGGAGGCGTCTTTATCACGGTGCTCTGCATATTTTAATCTTGGGTAGAAAGTATGGAAAAGTATGGGATACATGTGGTTTGATGTCAGAAGGACGTTGTGAACTTGATGTGGACTGAGGATATTCAGGTGCAACAGGCACCGCGGCTTCATTAAATGAGACTTCTTCATCTCCCTGCCAGGCACGCACAGGTGTATGGCCACATCTTATGTGTTATCCTTATTCTAGAGTGCGCCTTGTCGTCATGCTTAAAGTTACATGATGATATTCTGCCTCATAGAGTAGGTCCCAAACCTCATTCAACACAGAAATGTACTCTTGCTATTCTACACAGAAAGCACTTTCATATACCAAGTGGGAGAGCAGTCCTAAAATCTGGGCTGGAATCACAGAAGGAAGGCTTTGGGAAGCAACAGATTCCCTAGTCCAAAGCTGGTTTTTGATGAACCTAGAAACAGGACCAAGAGAAGTGAATTTGCCTAAGGCCCTGACAGTGTTTCACGGTAGCATTTGAACCTAGCAGTTTCTTGACCTATTTCTTTAAATGATTAGTCATGCTTCCTCTGATTCCTATATAAACGTATTCCTCATTCATTCTTTTGTTTCAGTGAATTATTGCAGTGCTACCCCGTAACAGTATTTGAGTCAAAATGTGGCAGTGTTTATCCCTTTCCAAGGTTTTTAGTTGCACAGGTTTTCAAAGTTGTGCTAACAGTTTCTTGTTGGTTGCAAGGTGTCCTTTCAGAAGCCAATTGTGTGGTGTATTGATGTTGATTGTTGGAGGTAGTTTGGTTAGAACGTACTTCGAGTGGCTGGTGTGGGCCTGGGGGACAGTGACAGCTGCCTGCTTCATGGGCAGAGATGAAGTAATTGCTTCCTGGGAAGTACCATCCTCCTGGCCACACTCTCCAGCCCATTTCAGTTGTGTTGGTTTCCTCGCATCTGCACGTTTCTGGCTTCATGTGAGTCTCATTTATTGTAGCATATGACTTCAGGCTGTGGGGAAGAATGGCCATTTTAGCACAGAGATGCACACAAAGGAACAACTGGCTAAATGTGAGAGAAGACATTCTTGGGGGGGGGGTTTCATTTCTTTTATTCTGTAACAGGCAGTCTGGGAAGCATTCTGGACACGTGACCTGCGCTGTCACAGTTCCTCCTTGCAGGATCGCAGATGTTTGGAGATTGTAGTGATAACTGTTATCATTGAGAATGTCATCCTCTCAGGCTCTAATAAGGCAGGATTTATTCAGTGTTAATTTGTTAAAGACAACTGTATTTCTAGCCAAATCCATGTGAGACGTTTCTCCTGGCAGTGTTGCTGGGGGTATTCCCGTGGCTTAGTCTTAGGGAAGCACACGCCTTTAAATACTGCTGAAGAGAACCCAAAGCGCACCGGAGCACTTTTGCCTTACGGGGTGTTAGTCACTGATACACATCTCAGTCAGACCTGATGGATTCTTGACCCCTTCCTTTCTTAATTTTTTAATTTTATTTTTAATTTTTGTTTTTTAAGAGCACAACCCCTCAGGTGGCCACCATGAATCTCTGGTGTTTTCAGCTGGTTGAAGCCTATTTGCCGTCTCTGGTTCAAACATATTCGAAACCTGATGATGCTTCCCTCGGTTGTTCTGCTGTGTGACCTCCGCGCCCGCAGGGTTCAAGAGTGTCAGAGCTGGGAGCCGCCTTCACAACTACCAGGGTTTCCGGAACCTCCTTTATCTAGCCCTGGGGATGGAAGAGATGTCATCAGAGGTGAAGGCTTATTGGTTTACATGCCATTGATAATGAACGAGGAGGTTTTCTTTTATATAAGGGGAGCTTCTTATAATGTGGGGTAAAGAAGCTTTTGAGGTTTGCTTTCTCTGGAAGGATAATTTGTGATCCTGCCCTTGCTTTCAACAAAAATATAATTTGCATACCAGTGCATGTTGTGTTACTGAGCACTGGCTGACAA
The DNA here is from genome assembly GCF_037993035.2 of Macaca fascicularis. Classification (NCBI taxonomy): domain Eukaryota; kingdom Metazoa; phylum Chordata; class Mammalia; order Primates; family Cercopithecidae; genus Macaca; species Macaca fascicularis. The sequence continues at coordinate 38,780,612 of NC_088377.1, read as the reverse complement.
ATGGTTCTTAACTCGTCATTCACTCAGTCATTCTTTCTTGAATGGCATATGTATGCCAACCGTAGTAGGAACTTGCTAGGCTCTAGGACTAACCCTTATGAAACGGGGGTCCTGGGGGAAGCAAATGCATATAACTATAAACATTTGTGGGGATATCAGAGGGGGTGCCTATAGGTGCAATACTTCGTTCATTCATTGTCCCATCTAGGAGGTTTTGTGTCTTAGCAGCGTGTTCCACAGCAACACATCCCTGTATCAAAACATTCATCATATTATTTTGAAATTCTCTGCTTAGGTATGTATTTTTCCCACTAAGTTTAGAACTGGTTAAGGACAGGCTATGGGGTACGTAATATATGTACACACACACACACAGATATATATATTACCATAGTAAATATACAATATAGATTTATATATACACACACGTATATATTTCTCCCTCTCTATATATACACAAAACACGCACACACACATATATACACACACACATATATATGAAATACACACACACACACACACTTCTGCCAAGCACAGAAAGTCAAAACTAGGCAAGGGTTCAAGTGTTCATGAAAAAATAGATGTGCTTAGTTAAGAGCGTCCTTAAGTTGCCAGGGGAAATACAGGATGGATTCACAAAGGGAGATTTTTTTTCTTTCTTTCTTTAACTCTTTTTTTTTTTTTTTTTTTGAGACTGAGTCTGGCTCTGTTGCCCAGGCTGGAGTGCAGTGGCCGGATCTCAGCTCACTGCAAGCTCCACCTCCCGGGTTTATGCCATTCTGCTGCCTCAGCCTCCCGAGTAGCTGGGACCACAGGCGCCCGCCACTTCACCCGGCTAGTTTTTTTGTATTTTTTAGTAGGGATGGGGTTTCACCGTGTTAGCCAGGATGGTCTCGATCTCCTGACCTCATGATCCGCCCGTCTCGGCCTCCCAACGTGCTGGGATTACAGGCTTGAGCCACCGCGCCCGGCCTCTTTCTTTAACTCTTGAATTCGCAATAATCCAGACTTATTGAACAGTTGCAAAAATAGTACAGAGAATTCCCGTATGGTCTTCCCTCAGATTCCCCAAACATTTCACCCCATTTGCACTTTCTTTTTCTCTTTCTGTGGATATAATTTTTTTTTTTCTGAAATGTTTGAGAGTGGAAGGTAGAATGCAGGGCAGGGTGAAAGGTGGAAGGAGAGAGTTGGGTTGGGAGGCTGTTTTTTTTTTAACCTTCTGAGATGGAGTTTCGCTCTTGTCATCCAGGCTGCAGTGCAATGGCACGATCTCGGCTCACTTTAACCTCTGCCTTCTGAGTTCAAGTGATTCTCCTGCTTCAGCCTTCCGAATAGCTGGGATTACAGGCACCCACCACCATGCTCGGCTAATTTTTTGTATTTTTAGTAGAGGGGTTTCACCATGTTGGCCAGGCTGGTCTTGAACTCCTGACCTCTGATGATCCACCTGCCTTGGCCTACCAAAGTGCTTGGGATTACAGGTGTGAGCCACTCTGCCTGGCGATTGGGAGGCTTTTACAGTAACCCAGAGCGCTATGATGAGGGCTGGACGTGGTTGGAAATGATGAGGAAGGTGAGAAGGGGTTAGGTCTGGCATTTATTTTGAAAGGAGAGTCTCTCTCTTGGATGACAAGAGAGAGAAAAAGAAGTTTTAAGGATGATGTCAAGGATTTTGGCCTGAGTAACTGGAAGGCTAGAGATGCTGTTATTGGGATCGGGAAGACTATGGGAGGAGTGGGTTATAGCAGGAGGAATCAAAAGTGCATTTTGGGCATGCTAAATTTGAGGTCCAAAAAGAGATGTAAAGAAGTGTTGGCTGGACGCGATGGCTCACCCCTGTAATTCCAGCATTTTGGGAGGCTGAGGCGGGCAGATCACCTGAGGTCAAGAGTTCGAGACCAGCCTGATAATTATTAAAATTGATCATTGATGTTTACTAATTAATCATATTATTGCTTCTAATATCGAGGGAGTGTACACCTACCTGTGATGTTGTTCCTAATATCCAGGGACAGAGAGCATGATCTTAGTTTTAATATCGCAGTAGGTGTACACTCACACTGTGACACTGATCCTAATATCCAGGGAGTAAAGTATGACATGATTCCCAACATAGCAATGAATGGACAGTCACCCGGTGATATTGCTCCTAATACTCATGGAAGAAGCGTATGATATTACTCCCAATATCGCAGGGAGGGTACAGCTCTCCTGTGATATGGTTCCTAGTATCTGGAGGGGGAGAGGATGATAATAATTCCAGTATCGTAGGCAGTGTTCACCCGCCCTGTGATATTGTTATTAATATCCTGGAAGGGAGAGGATGATATGACTCCCCATAGAGCAGGAGGCGTACATCCTGGGATATTATTCCTAATATCCATGGAGAGGAGAGGCTGATATTACTCCCAATATGGCCGTGGGTGTACATCCATCCTGTGATATTCTTCTTAATATTCCAAGGCTGAGAGGTTGATATTACTCCCAGTATCGCAGACACTGTAGACCCCCGTGTGATACTCTTCCTGCTATCCGGAAGGGGAGAAGATGGTATTAATCCCCATATCACGGGAGGTGAACACCCACTCTGATATCTTTCCTAGTATGCAGGAGGAGAGAGGATAATATTATTCCCAATATTGCAGAAGATGTACACGCCCCCCCATGATATTGTTCTTAATATTCCAAGGCACAGAAGACGATATTACTCCCCATATCACAGAAAGTATACACCCCCCAGTGATGTTGTTCCCATGATCCAGGAGGGAAGAGGATGATATTACTTTTTTTTGAGATGGAGTCTCGCTCTGTCGCCCAAGCTGGAGTGCAGTGGCCGGATCTCAGCTCACTGCAAGCTCCGCCTCCCGGGTTTACGCCATTCTCCTGCCTCAGCCTCCCAAGTAGCTGGGACTACAGGCGCCCGCCACCTCGCCCGGCTAGTTTTTTGTATGTTTCAGTAGAGATGGGATTTCACCGTGTTAGCCAGGATGGTCTCGATCTCCTGACGTCGTGATCCGCCCGTCTCAGCCTCCCAAAGTGCTGGGATTACAGGCTTGAGCCACCGCGCCCGGCCCTCGGATGATATTACTTTCAACCCCTGCACCCTGCAATGCTCTCACCCTGCAACACCGACACCCAGCTGAACCTGACATGGAACCAGAGGTGCTGGCTGGGGGTGTTCATTGCTTCTCTTTTCTCCCTTGCCAGACTCAGTAGAGGAAGCTGAGACTGAGCAGCCGCAGGAACAAGGTGGGTTTTGCGCGTGGCTCAGGCTTCCTCTGGTTATGAGCTGGGCCTTGGGGTAACGCGGGGGGTGGTGACAGAGCTGAGTACGGTGGGCATTGGATGCGACAGTCACCCCTCTGTGGTGTGGGCTGGGGGCTTGGAGGATGTCGCCTGAGGTGGGCCTGAACCTCCCGTCTACTCTGGCACTGGAGGCCGTGGGGTCCCACACTTCTTCCAATGAACATGCTGACCCCCGCCTGGTCCCCGACCGAGGTGGGGCATCCTTTCCACTGCTGGGGCCCACATATAGCTGTGGGTTCCTTCTTCATGACCTGGAGAAGCTGCAGTTCACCCTGTGCTCTGCCTCAGAGATGGGAGGCCACACTGCTCTCAGCGGGTAGCAGAATTCAGAGCCTTAGGTTACAGGGGCCTCAACTGATATCCCTGAAAGGTCTGCTCCTTCCTGAGGGGCTGATTCAGGGAGGCCCTCCCGTCTCCCCTCTGCGGCTCTGTCTCTTCCCCTCAGGGTCCACATGTGGACAGCCTGGTGATGTGGACCCACCAAGGGCTCTTGGAATTTCCCGGGGAATGGGATCCATCCCAGTATATTTGGGATGCAGGCACAAGGTTCCAGAGGAGGCCGGGAAGCCAGTGGGGAAGGGAAGGTTGTTGTAGCTTTGCCTCAGGGAGGGGGTGGTTCCACCCTCTGCCAAAGTCTCTGGAGCAAAGGCACGTGGCACTCCAGCTGCCCCGGAGGCCAGGGTAGTGGCTGGGAGGGGCTGTGTGCAGAGTGTGCCAGGCCCCACCCACAAATGGCGCTTGTAGGGTCCTGGGGTGGCAGAGACTGAGCGTAGGATTGTGAGCTTCAGGCCACAGAAGCCACAAAAGGGTGAGTGGCGTGATGGTGGGGCAGCACTTGGCCCCGGGTTAGGGAAGTCTCTTTAGTCTAGAACCAGAGGGTTGAGAGGATTTAGTCAACTAATAGGTGGTGGATGAGGGGCTGGTGGTGGAGGAGGGGCTGGTGATGTAGCCTGTGTGAAGGCCCAGGGTTGAGGGAGTGGGGGTGAGTGCTGGTGAGCGGAGGTTTGATGGGGTGAGTGAATGAGAGTGTGAGCGGGGATGAGTGGGGTGTGAGTGGGGGTGAGTGAATGGGGTGTGAGTGGGAGTGTGAGCGGTGATGAGTGGGGTGTGAGCGGGGATGAGTGAGTGGGGTGAGTGAGTGGGAGTATGAGCGGGGGTGAGTGAGCAGGGTTTATGCAGGGAGGTGCAGAGTTGGGAGTGGGTGGGTTGGGTGCTGGATGGTGAGAAGCTCTTCTGGAGAGCTAAGCAGGGCCTGGGGCCTCAGGCTGTGGCTTGGCCTTTTCCCCAAGAGCACTGGGGAGCCATGGGGTGCTATCGAACAGTCACTGCAGACTGAGCAGTGAACGGACAGCAGGTGGGCAGGGCTGTCCAAAATCTAGGCCACAGGGGATAGATGAGGAAGTTGAGTCCAGGGAAATGGCTGAGTCAAGGGATACTGTTGAGTCCCCTCTGCCTTGCAGCGCTTTGTCATGGCATCGTGAGACCACTCAGAGGTGCCTCCTGTGGCCTGGGCCAGAGCCCCAAGGGCTGTGACCAAACCTGCCCATTTCCCAGCACAGGCCTGGCACCCACTCCTGGCCCTAGGAGGGATGAGATTTTGGAAAGGACCGTGTGAAGGGGCCCTGGTCCCACATATCTGCCCAAGGAGGGGTGGGGGGTTCTGACCCAGGCTTCTTCCCCAGGGGCATTCTCTGACTGGAAGGAGACCCTCCAGGAACCCAGCGCCCCAGCCCCCACTGCAGCCTCCGGTTGCTCCTGACACAACAGCCTGTGGCACCTCCTCCTACGAGGCCCTCCCCGGGGTGCTGGGGGATTCAGACTCGGAAATGCAGGCCAGGGAACGGGGATCATGCTTCCCTGTCTCCCCACCCTGCGCTGAACGGTCGAGGAGACCGAGGGCGGCGCTGATACCCCACATGCTTCCTTGGGGTCATTTTTGAGTCACTTTCGGTAGTTTGTGTCCTTCTAGGAGTGTGGCTGTTGTGTCTGGATGGTCTGATTTCTTGGTGTACAATTGTTCGTGGTGTTTTCATGGAATCCTTTTATTTCTGTCAGGTCGGCAATAATGTTTCCTCTTTCATTTCTGATTTTAGAAACTTGGGCTTTTAATTATTTATTTATTTATTTTTATTAAAGATGGGGTCTCATCATGTTCCCCCAGGCTGGTCTTCAATGCTGGCCTCAGCGATCCTTCCACTTCCGCCTCACAAAGTGCTGGGATGACAGGCGTGCGCCATGGTGTTCAGTCTCTGATTTTAGTCATTTGTGTCCCATCTTTCTTTTCTTGGTCAGTCTGGTGAAATATTTGTCAATTTTGTTATTATTTTCAAAAAACCCACCTTCGGTTCTGTTGATTATGTCTTGTTTTTCCATTCTCTGTATTTTTACTTCCCATCTCCACTCTCACGTTTATTATTTTCTTCCTTTTATTCACTTTGCGTTTAGTTCTTTTTCTAGTTTCTCAAGGCGGAAGGTTAGGTTTTTGATTTGAGATTTTTCTTCTTTCTTTGAATGTAGACATTTGCAGTTATAAATTTCCCTTTCAGCACTGCCTTAGCTGCATCTTGGAATTTTTGATACGCTGTGCTTTTTTTTTTTTTTTTTTAAGACAGAGTTTTGCTCTATTGCCCAGGCTGGGGTGTAGTGGTGCAATCTTGGCTCACTGCAACTTTTACCCAGATTCAAGCCATTCTCATGCCTCAGCCTGCCGAGTAGCTGGAATTACAGATGTTTGTGCACCACCCCCCACCCCCCGCCTAATTTTTTTTTTTTTTTTTTTTTTTTTTTTTTATAGAGACAGGATTTCACCATGTTTCCCAGGCTGATCTCAAACTCCTGGACTCAAGCGATCCTCCCGCCTCAACTCCCACCGCGCTGGCCCGGGCTGTGCATTTGTTTGCATTCTTCTCCAATTAGTTTTCGGTTTCCCTGATGGTCTCTTTGACTCACTGGTTGTTTAGGAGTGTGTAATTTCCACATATTTTTGAATTTCCCACATTTCCTTCACTGTCGATTTCGAGTGTTCGTGCCAGTACAGCTGAAGAACACCTCTGCTTTGGTCTCAGTCCTTCTCCATTCACTGAGGCTCATTTTGTGGCCTGGCACATGGTCCGTCATGGGGAATATCCCATGGGTGCTCGAGAGGACTGTGTATTCAGCTGTTGTTGGGGGGCGTGTGTGACAGATGTCCATTCGGCGTACCTGGTTTCCTGTATTAATCTCCGGAACGTTTCTCACACTAGAAAATCAGAAGCTTTCCACTGTTCCCAGCGCCCTGGCTTTGGGAGAGGCCAGTGAGCCTGTGGCTTGGGAGCCTGGTTGCATGAGAGAAGCATGTGTGGGAACGCCAGGGGCCGGCTTTGAACCCCATTCCCCCAACATGATGCCGTGTGTGGCAGACATGACGCTTGGCTTTGCTCTCTGCGAGTTCCATCTGTGACAGGGGCTACTTGTGCCCCTGGCCTCATCAGCTCAGGCTGAAGGTGGCCCTGGTCCTGACCAGAGGGACTTTGTGAAGCAGAAATAGATGGCCTGGTGCAGGGGCCGAGCCTGGCCAGGATCTCAGCCCTGGGAGTTGTAAAGAAGGCCGGCCTGTACCATGAGCATCTGTACCAAGCTGTGTCCATGTCACGGTGTGCTTGGCATCTGCCCTTGCACAGGTGCATGGCCTGTCTGCGCTCAGGCTCCCCGCCTATGGGACCCAGGCTCACAGAGGTGAAAGAGGCAAGCATGGCGCAGGGGCCTCCGAGAACAGCCAGCCTCGCTTCAATGCTGGGAGACTAACATCTTCCATTTTGTCTTCTGCCCAGGCCAGCTGCGGGCCGTCCAGTGGCTGTGCTACTTCTACAGCGTCATCAAGCCCAGGAAGGCCCAGTGTGTCATCTACCACAAGCTCCAGCTCTCCCTGACCCACAAAGTGGCCGACAAAGTGCTGGAGGGGCAGATCCTGGAGGCCATCAGTCAGCTCTACCTGTCCCTGGGCACAGAGTGGTAAGGGCTGGCTTTGCAGTGGTGGAGGTGGGGGCGGGCAGGGCAGGGAGGGGGGCACAGGGAAGCTGGCTCAGGGCGCCATCAGCCCCTCTCCTTTTGATCATTTGGTTCTTTGGCATCAGATGCTTTGAGCTGGTGGGCCTGGGGTCGTCCCAGGGCTGCTGCTGGCCCGTGAGTCCCAGCTTGAGCCTCCCTTGTTGGGTCAAAGGTCATCTCAACCCCAGCAGAGGCAGTACATGCACTCTGGGCTGTTCTTCCTATTATGGTGGCTTTTGTCATCTGATCTTTGCCTGCCCTGAATCTTCACTCCTGGCCTTCATCTGTCCCCTTAAATGTGACCACAGCAGCCACCTGTGGCTTCTCTCCCACAGAAGACAAAGCCAGTTGTGTCACCTCCTTCCCTGGGGCAGGGTTTCAAGGTCTCACGTCCCATATGTGGCCTACTCCCCTTCCCCCAAGCATCCTGACCTGGTGGGGTAACCATGGCCCTGGCCACCCCACCCATAGGGCCCAGTGACATTGCTGCAGTCACACCCCCTCGAGTGTTGGACTTACTGAGAGAGCAGGGAAGGAGCCAGATTCCATGGGGACCTGGGAGACTGGCTCCAGTCTTGGCCTCAGGTTCACAGAAGGAAAATGGGCCAGTGTGCTAGAGCCATGCTTCTCAAAGTGTAGTCCCTGGACCAGTAGAGCAGCATCCATGTCACCTAGGAGTTTGTGGCAAGTGGGATTTCTAGGGCCTGCCCCAGGCCTGTGGAGCCGGAAGCTCTGGGGGCAGGGCCAGCAAGCTATAAGGACAGGCCTCCGGGTGACTGTGATGCCTGCACACCTTGAGAATCATCGGCCCAGATAGCCTCTGAACACTAACGGCTCCTGGTGCATCTGGAGAAGACACAGGTCATGTCTGGGAGGCAGGGGAGATGGACTAGCACACTCCTCCTGCCACAGGGCAGCATGATGCTTGATTCCCTCAGAAGGATGTCCTTCATCTTTTCCATGCCGTGTGTGTTCACCCTGGCCCTCCCAGCAGCCTGGGAAGGGCAGAACACTGCACACACAAGAGGGCTGTTCCCAATCTGCACATTCCAGTTCATCTGTCGCCAGACCCACGGGAGGAGGCAGACTGGTTCCAGGAGGATGAGAGCCCTTGTTCTGACACCTGCGTCTGATTCCAGGGCCTACAAATCCGTTCTGGACTACACCAAACGAAGTCTGGAGATTTTCATTGACCTCCAGAGGAAAGAGGAGGCGGCGCATGCCTGGCTGCAAGCAGGGAAGATCTATTACATCCTGCGGCAGAGCGAGCTGGTGGACCTGTACATCCAGGTGAGTGACAAGGGATGCAGGAGGACCCCTGTGCTGTTCACTCTCTGTCCATCCACCCATCCATTCATCCTTCCATCATCTATCTGTTTACCTGCTCATCCTTCTATCCATCAATCCATCATCTATCCATCATCTTCCCATACACCTGTGGGTCCTTCCATCCATCCATCCATCCTTCCATCATCCATCCATTCACCTGTTCATCTTTCCATGCAACCATCCATTCATTCACCTCTCCATCATCTATTCACCTGTTCGTCCATCCATCCATCCATCCATCCTTCCATCTTTCCATCATCCATCCATCATTCTTCTGTTCACCTCTTGGTCCGTCCATCCGTCCATCCTTCCATCTTTCCGTTATCCATCCAACCATCTTCCATCCATCCATGATCCGTCCATTCACCTGTCCGTCCATCCATCCATTCATTCATCATCCATCCTTTTATCATCCATCCATCCATTCACCTGTTCATCCATCCCTCCATCCATTCTTCCATCCTTCCATCATCCATTCACCTGTTCATTCTTCCATCCATCCATCATCCATCCATCTTTCCATCATTCATCCACTCGCCTGCTCATCCTTCCATCCATCCATCCTTCTATCATCCATCCATTCACCTGTTCATCCTTCCATTCATCCATCCATCCGTGCATCCATCATTCATTCATTCCTTTATCATCCGTTCATTCAGCCACCATCCATCCACCTGTTCATCCATTCATCCATCCATCCTTCCATCATCCATCCATTCACCTGTTCATCCTTCCATCCATCCATCCATCCATCCATCCAACCATATATCCATCCATCCATCCACTCATCTCCTGTTCATCCTTCCATCCATCCATTTATCCATCCATTCATCCATCCTTCCATCCATCCATCTTTCCATCATCCATCCTTCCATCTGTTCATCCTTCCATCCATCCATCATCCATCCTTTTATCATCCATCCATTCACCTGTTCGTCCATCCATCCGTCCATTCATCCTTCCATCAACCATCCATTCACCTGTTCATCTTTCTATCCTTCCATCCATCCACCATTCATCCATCCACCATTCATCCATCTGTCCATTTATCCATTCATCTGTTTATCTTTCCATCCATCATCCATCCATCTGTCCATCCCTCCATCCACCATTTATCCATCCTTTTATCCATCCATTCACCTGTTGTTCCATCCATCTGTCCATCCTTCCATCATCCATCCATTCACCTGTTCATCCTTCCATCCATCCATCCTTCATCCATCCATCCATTCAACCATATATCCATCCATCCATCCACTCATCTCCTGTTCATCCTTCCATCCATCCATTTATCCATTCATCCATCCATTCATCTGTTCATCCTTCCATCCATCATCCATCCATCCATCATCATCCATCCTTCATCCATTTATCATCCATCCATTCACCTGTTCATCCATCCATCCGTCCATTCATCCTTCCATCAACTATCCATTCACCTGTTCATCTATCCTTCCATCCATCCACCTGTTCATCCTTCCATCCATCCACCATTCATCCATCTGTCCATTTATCCATTCATCTGTTCATCTTTCCATCCATCCATCATCCATCCATCTGTCCATTCATCCATCCGTCCATCCCTGCATCCATCATTTATCCATCCTTTTATCTATCCATTCACCTGTTGTTCCATCCATCTGTCCGTTCATCCTTCCATCCATCCATCATCCATCCACATATCTATTCATCCATCATCTATCCATGCTTCCATCATCCATCCATCCACCTGTTCATCCATCCATTCTTCCATCATCCATCCACCCACCTATCTACCTATTAATCCATCCCTCCATTCATCTATCTGTCCATTTGTTTATCTATACATTCGTCTATCCACCATCTATCCATCCACATGTACATACATCATCTACCCTCCACCCATCCATACATTATCTACCCACCCATACATACATACAGACATACACACATCATTCCATCCATCCATCCATCCATGCATCCAAGCATTAATCTAGCCACACGCCCATCCATCCATCCATGTGTCTACATCTTCTCATCCATTCATTCATCCATCCACTCATTCCTAAACCACTGCTGAGCACCTGTTGTGTGCCTTTTCCCTCCCTCCAACTGGTTCCCTCACATCCTCCCCCAGTGACCAGCATCTTTTCCCTGAGGGCAGAGGCGTGGCCCCTCACAGTGCACAGCATCTGCTGGTATACAGCACATGCTCAAATAATGCGACCACTCAGTTAACACACAGAACTTGCTCCAAGCGACACGTGGCACATCTCCTTACAAAATGAATCTATCATAGTGACTGTTTTCAGAGGCTTTCCCAAACACAGTGTGATCTGGAACAAATTGTGAAGCCCACGAGCCTGGTGAAGTTTTCATTATTGAGCACCTGCTGTATACCTCCTTGAGCTGAGGAGAAGGATCAAGAGCTCATGGCCAAGAGGGGACCAGGCCCACCCACAAACACTGCGGATGTGGCAGGGATGTGGCAACGCAGAAAGGAGCCAGGGGCTGGGCTCCCAGCAATCTGGGGGCCACGGAGACTGGTTTGAGTGCAGGGGGAGTGGGCTAGGGCTAGCCCTGGTGGTAGGATTCACAGGTATCGGGCTCCTGGGCTGCAGCTGCTCTGTCACCTCCTGGCACTCAGGTGCATCAGTTCATTGTCCTCATGCCAGTGGTGGGGGCAGCCCTCATGCACAGGGTCTGAAAAATGCTCAGGTGTACCTGTAGTGTGTGAGAGGAAGGAGGCTGGCAAAGGTGCGCGTGGCCACCTCGCTAGGTGTGGGTCTTGAGGGAACTTCTGTCTCCTTTCAGGTGGCACAGAATGTGGACCTGTACACAGGCGACCCCAACCTGGGGCTGGAGCTGTTTGAGGCAGCTGGAGACATCTTCTTCAATGGGGCCTGGGAGCGGGAGGAAGGCATGTCCTTCTACCGGGTGAGCTGGCCTGTGGGCTGATGTGGGTGGGCCTCAGTGGGGCACCTGGAGGGCTGAGGCACAGGTGTGGCAGGGTAGAGGTCTCCCACCTGGAGGCAGGGCCACCCATGCACATGATGAGTTTCCAAGTGGTCTCACCGGGAATGATATTGACCATGCCCCTGCCCGAGACAAACGCTCGGGGCCTGGACGTGACAATGGTTCTACCCTTGTACCTGATGACCTCAAGCAACCATGAGTGAGAAGTCCTGTCCCCATCTTCCAGATGAGGAAACTGAGGCTCAGAGAGGCACAGGGACATGTCAAAGGACACACAGCATCAGTGGGAGACCCAGGTCTGCATGTACCCCGAAGTGGGACGGCTTCTCCCTTCCTCTGAGCTCACAGTGTTGCTCAGCCCTGGACACAGATAAATGTGGTGTTTTTAGAGCAGAGAGGAGTGCTGGCTCCCCCCAGTCAGACCCCCGGTGCCCAGGTGGGAGAGGCTGGTCTGAGGCTGTTGGGTGTAGCTGGATGGGCCTCAGGTGACTCTTCAGCCCCCAACTTGGTGTCTGAACTGTGTGTTATCCCAGAGCACAGAGCTGTGTCGAGGTGCAGGGGTAGCTGGGGCATGGGAAGCTCCAAGTACATGTTTGAGCTCTGAGGAGGGCGCTGGGCAAGGTGGGTGCTGTGGGAAACCTGACCCCACCTGCCTGTGTGGTAGGACCAGGCCCTGCCCCTGGACTGACTACGGGCAACCGCAAGGTGGAGCTGCAGCTTCAGCTGTGCAACAAGCTGGTGGCACTCCTGGCCACACTGGAGAAGCCCCAGGAGGGCTTGGAGTTTGCCTACATGGCCCTAGCACTCAGCATCACTCTGGGTAAGTCCCCTGAGCCCCCACCCTGCCAGGACCCACACTTTGCCAGAGCCCAGCCTCCAGGTCTGCAGGCCAGGAGCTGAAACAGCTGCTGGATTTTCCTGGTCTCCTGTCCAGGCAGGCAGATCTGCCCAACGGGCTTCCCCGTCCGGCTGTGGGGCACAGACCAAGGTCTCTCACGCAGTGCAGAGCTCCCTGCCTGCCTGAGCTCTGCTTCCTCTGCCTGTTCCTGTTGCTGACCACAAGGGCCGCCCAGTGTGCCGTCTGCCTTCCAGACATGCCAGGCATCTCGTTGGTCCCTGTGCCAGGCTGAGTGGCACATTCCCTTTCTCTTGTGCCCTTCCCACCATCATCAACCACACAGCTCTCTGGCTGATAAAATCCCAGTTCCCCTTACAGCAGTCTGCCCCTTAAGGCCGGGCATCCCTTGGTGCTGTGCCAGGGTCGTCTGTCCCCCTCCAGAGACAGGGAACCCTAGGCAGGCCACATGCCCCAGTGCCTTGTGCCCCGTGGCCCATTACACAGTAGGTGTGCAGCTGACTCCCCAAGGTAGGGGGCTCTGATCGTGCCACACCCAGGAGGAGTCGGATGTCACGTCTGTGGGTTGCCTGGAGCCGGGGAGCCCAGGAGCACCTGGACTGCATGGCTTTTGGGTTCTCCTGGTTAAAACCAGTGAGCAAAGGCAGGTGGCTCTGTGTAGACACAGAACTGGGCCATCCAAGTCCGACTTTCCAAAGCCTCACAGTAGACAGGGGCAGGCCTTATTAGTTCTGCTTTGCACATGGGAAAGTGAGTCTGGGAACCTGGAAGGGACTGGCCAGAGCTGCCCAGGTGACCACAGGTGCCTGGAGGCAAGCCAGGCATGCAGCCCCGGGGTCTGCATACCTGCTCCTGAGGGGCCTGAGCCCTCCCTGCCCCAGGGAGCCACGTCCTCACACCTGCACCTTTGGCCTGCACCCAGGGGACCAGTGAACGAGCGCATGGCCTACCACGGCTGGCCGCCCTGCACCACCGGCTGGGCCATGGCAAGCTGGTGGAGCACTTCTACCTCAAGGCCCTGTAGCTCTGCAACTCACCGCTGGAGTTCGACGAGGAGACCGTCTACTACGTGAACATGTATCTGGTTCTCGGTGACATCATCTTCTATGACCTGAAGGTAGGTGGCAGGGGTAGGGCACGGGGTGTTCCCAGACCCCTTGGAGTGGGATCTCCACCCACACCCCAGAGGCCTGGGTTCCAGCCTTCCTTAGGAATGGCCCAGTGGCCTCCCTGGAGCTCTGCACCCAGCTGGAGGAGCCGGCAAGGTTAGCAGATACAACCAAGCTCCCAAGATGGCCAGGCCCCACCCTCAAGAACTCAGTCTCAGCCAGGGAGGCTGACACATGAGTGGGCAATGGTGGCCTCTGGGTAAAGGAGGAGGATTGTAGTCAGGGGGGCCCTCCTGGAGGAGGTGACACCAAACTGAGTCTTGACAGTCAAGTGTCAAGTTGCATTTAACAAAGAAAACAGGGTTGGGAGAAGGACATTTCAGAGGACGGCATCATCCTCACATTGAATCCACGTTGCAAGATCCAACCCAAATCCTGGCGCCTCCTCTAGGAAGCCTGCCCAGGGTGCCAGCCTGCACTGAGTAACTCCTTCCTGGAGTCCCGAGACACTTTGAATCTTCACACCACCCAGGAAGGGTTGGGTGGGACCCCAGTGTCTTACCATTGGGTTCACAGACAGGGAAACCCCAGCTTAGGGCAGGTGTAGTGGGGCGGGGGCCCAGCCAGCCAGGCTGAGACCTTGCTGGGTCGGGTCTGTCTTGAGGGGAGGTGCTGTGCTCCCTCTGCCCCCAGCCCTGCAGGGGTAGAGAGCTGGGACTGGCAGACTCAGACCTGGGGTGTCTCCACCCCTCTGCCCAGCAGGCACCACCCCTCCTCAGCATCGCACCGGCACCTCGTCAGTGCTCCTTAGGGGCTGAGAGGCCAGGGCACTCCAGTCCAGGGGCCAAAATCTTGGGGGCCTTAGAACAACATGAGGAGCTGGGGCAGCCCTAAGACCTCGCCCCGTATCCCCCACCGCAGGCTTGGGGCTGCCCGGGAGGCCCTTGCCCAGTGCTGGCGACACCTGGTGATCAGAAGTGGTCCCTGTGGCCTCCCAAGTCCCAGCCAGACAGGGAGGTGCCAAGTGTCAGACCCAGAGGGACACTGCTCACTGCCCAGGGTCTCTCCTGGGACCCAAGGGGACCGACCTCCCAGAAGAGGCCTTTATCTCACTTGGTCAAGCCTGCCGCCCACTCCCCCTGTCCAGGAGAAAGGAAAGGGCCAAGTAGTACCTGAAAGGCCAAAGTCCACGGTTGGGGTCGAGGGGCAGAGGCCTCCTTCACCTCCTTCCCATGCACAGCCCTCTGGGCCTCATCGTGACTATGCTGTCAGCGCAGGCCAGCTTCCCACAGGGAGGCCCCCTCAGAATTCCCCAAGGGCGGCTGTCTTTCCAAGGCTACACCCTCCTCCTTGTATAGGAGACCCTGGACCCAGGGCCCAGAGGAGTGGGAGAAAAAGCCGGGCTGCATGGGGCCTGGAAGGCTGGCAGAGAAGCAGAGGTAAATGGGCATCTTTGCCGATTGCCTCTAAAATGGGGTCCCCTTTAGTCTACACGTGAGAGTGAGCCCTGGAATAGGGTGGATTAGATGTGTCCTGGCTCAGCCTGCTGCTCATTAGCTGCTTCACACACTACAGGCACATGGAAATGCACACGCAAATGCACATGCACACACAGGCGCCCACACACAGACACGTGCACACACACAGGCACACAAACACGCACAGGCACACACACAAGCACACGCAGAGACATATGCTTTGGCTGGC
This sequence comes from Macaca fascicularis, assembly GCF_037993035.2. NCBI lineage: Eukaryota > Metazoa > Chordata > Mammalia > Primates > Cercopithecidae > Macaca > Macaca fascicularis. The sequence goes on along the minus strand of NC_088377.1, from coordinate 38,765,321 downwards.
TCCTTCCTGTTTAGTTGGGAAGCCCCCACCCCTTCAGGAAGCCTTTGCCTTCCATCCCCGGCTGAGTCTGGGGTCTCCTGGGCTTCCCTCTGCCACAGCCCGGGCCACCCTGTGTGGTCAGTGTTCACTCCCAGGTCCCTCAGACTGGGATCAAGGACGTTAGGCTCAGCCACACACCCAGCACAGAGTCCAGTGTTCGGCTGGGCGGGGGCCATTGGATGAGCAGTGGCGGTGACTCGGGACCTTCTCACGCCCCTGCTCTGTGTGTGGGGCGGGGCAGTGAGAGAATGGACTGCTGCATCTTGGACTTTCTCATTGGCCCTGGGAGCCATCTTGAGATGGCAAAGAGGAACAGGCCAGGCATGGGTCTTAGAGAGGTCCCTTGGGTGACCCCCATGTGGAAGAGGTGCCAGGTGGGGGATGGGAGGGTCAAGGAGGAGGTCTGGGAGACGGCATCCCAACCCAGGGATGGTGAGTTTGAGCCAAAGATGCATTGAAAACAGGAGTGGATGTCTGGGGAGTCACACTCCATCAATATTTCAGGGAACATTGCCAGAGAGGATACCTGTGAGATGGTTTTGTACCTGGCCTGTCCCGTGGAGGGCCTGGAAATGGTCAGCATGGACAGGGGCCAGAGGGGAGCCTGGGTCACTCAACGCTGTGCCCCTGCTGTGGCTTGGAGCCACGAGTCCTGCATGGAACTGTCAGAGCAGGCAGGATCTGCCCTGACCTCAGCCCATGGGGAAAGCAGCCACTGCCTACAGAGAGGGTGGGACTGGGGCAGGAGGCTTGGGGTGAGTGGGGCGTAGGGACACTCAGGAAGGCTTCCAGGGGTGTCAGGGTCATCCCCACCTCCTGCAGCTGAGACCACAGCAGTGTCACAGGCTTCGGGGCTCATGGGGTGAGCCAGCATTGGCTGGACATGTGGAATGACCTGGAGACAGGAACGGCCTCTGGGAAGACGGGCTCCGAGTCCCCCTTTTGCTGAGCATGGCCTGTCCCCTTCAGGACCCGTTTGATGCAGCCGGGTACTACCAGCTGGCCCTGGCAGCCGCCATGGACCTGGGCAACAAGAAGGGCACAGCTGAAGACCTACACGCAGCCGGCCACCATCTCCCACAACTTCCTCCTGGACTGTGAGAAGTTTATCCTCTTCTACCAGAAGGCCAGGACCTTCACCACAGAGCTCAACATCTGCAGGGTCAACCTACCTCCTCTGCCACTCTGCGGGTGGGCCCCCTGGTTGGCCCTCAGCCACCCTCGCTGAGGACAGCATACAAGGGAATGGGTTTTGTGCAAGGAGGATGGTCTCCTGCCTCTCCTGGTGTCTCCGTGGCTCATTTTCTGGGAAATGGAGGCATGAAAGCAGGGTTCAAATAGCAATAAATGTTTTTTTTGCAATAACATACCGAAGTCCCCAGGGCATCCTTCTCTGTGTGCTTCCTGGGCTGTGTCTACGGGCCAGCTCCTTCCCTGGTGACAGCTCTCTTATCTTGGGGATGAGAAGGACCCTGAGTCCAACAGACCTGGCCAGGTCACCATGAGCCTCGGTTTCCTCGGCGGCCAGACGGGAGATGGTGGTGGAACTCCCTGGGCAGCTCCCTGCTCTCCCTGCTCAGAGCTCTTACTGTACGTCTCGTGCCGCCGTTGCCTTTAACCTTCAGGCCACTGTGATCGGATGTGGGGGCTGCTAGTGTCCCTGTTCACCATTGAAGAAATAGAGGCACAGAGAGGTTAGGTGTCTGGCCCACCGTCACACAGCAGGTAGGGGCAGAGACGCAGAGCCCAGTACACTGACCACCACACCACCCTGCCAGCCTGTAGCCTGGATGGTGTCCCCCATTGGGACCCAAAGTCAGCTCCTGGACCTCTCTTGTGGTGTCAGGAGAGCCACAGGCCAGTGAGGGTGGCGAAGGGGATCCCTCACTCAGTGTCCTCTGCTCTCAGATTTGGTTGGGCCGAGCCTGGCCAGTCCCACCTCTGGCCACTGGTCAGCCCTGCAGGAAGTGAGATGCAGGGTTCTCCGCCTGTGTAGACGCTGCTACCCAGTATTGAAAGCCTTATCTGGGCTGACCCCAGCCATCCCCACATGCCCCTCCCCTTCCGGCCCCTGGCCCTCATCCTAGTCCCAGGAATCCCAGGTTTTCCTTCTTGGAATCTCTTGGCCCCAGGGAACACGGCTCACACGGTCTCTTTGCCAGTTTACGCAAGAAAACCGAGGTTCAGAGACTATGGGTGTCCCACGTGATTCTCACATACACTGCACTCTCCCAGGCCCCTTTTTTACACACTTTAAATGAGGTGACTTTCACATCGCATGCAATTAACTATTTCAACGCAATTAATGTGGTGGCATTTGTGCATTCACAGTCCTGTGCAACCACTCTCGCCATCTAGTTTCAAAATGTATTCATCTCCCCAGAAGAAACCTCCCATCCTCACTAAGCAGTTACCCCTTCTTGGTATCCCCCAAGCCCCTCGTTTAACGGAAGGGGAAACTGAGGTCCGGAGAGAGACTTGCCAGTGGGCGGAGCTCTGATAATAAGGAATCAGGCACCCATCTGCTGGTTCAGTCCTGGGTTGGTTTCCACCCAGCAGAGGTGACAGAATCAAGAGGTTCTGGGACCCCATGCTTGCAGCCAGAGCCCTACCCTGAGCCTCCCCACCAGGGGGCAGCAGAGAGCTTTCCAGAACCGGCCGTGCGGCTGGCGGGAAGCAGCAGCTCAGAGCTGCTGACAAACCTCATGTAGACCCCAGATCGCCGTCTCTGTGGGTTGGGCTTGGGAATTGGAGAGGAGGCTGCATGATTGGAAACGTGAAGACAGCACGGCCTGGCTGGAGCAGCTGGAAGCGCCGTCACGTTGACTGAGGACACAGACCTCCTGCCTACTGGGCCGGGCCTGCAGCCATTCTTCTCGGGGTGGGGCCCCCAGGTCCGGGTTGCTCTTGGTCCCCGACCTGCCTCAGAGCCTGGGGAGCTTTGGAACTCTGCCTCCCCATTTCCACCCACCCTGACTGGTGCCATGAGGGGCCTGGATCCTGGGATCCTGTTCCTCTTGGGCAGCAGAGACTGGGGGACCAGAGGAGATGATGGGTCTTCAAGCCCCACATTCAAAGCCCAGCCCACCACTGACAGTCTGGGGGTTCGGGATGAGGGAGTTGATGTCTCTGAGCCCCAGTTTTGCCATCACTAAAATGAGGCCGACATACTGGGGCAGAGTGCCAGTCCCCGGGCTAACAGAGACCTGTTTCCTACTGAAAATACCTCTTACTTCTAGGAACAGCTCCAACAACCACACTAGAGAACACTCTACCCAGGCCAACTTGTCAGAGGCACGTGAACCAGAGCGACTCCATCTTGAATTGGGGCTGGGTAAAGGGATGCTGAGACCTACTAGGCCGCATTCCCAGGAGGCTAGGCATTCTTAGTCACAGGATGAGATAGGAAGTCGGCACAAGATACAGGTCATAAAGACCTTGCTGATAAAGCAGTTTGCAGTAAAGTCGGCCAAAGCCCACCAAACCCAAGATGGCCACGAGAGTGACCTCTGATTGTCCTCACGGCTCATTATATGCTAATTATAATGCATTAGCTGCTACAAGACACTCCCACCAGCGCCACGACAGTTTACAGATGCCATGGCAACATCTGGAGGTTACCCTACGTGGTCTCAGAAGGGAGGGCAGAAACTCTCAGTTCTGTGAATTGCGCACCCCTTTCCTGGAACACTCATGAATAGTCCAAAACTTGTTTAGCGTATGATCAAGAAATAACCATGAAAATAGGCAACCAGCAGCCTTTGGCACCACTCTGCCTATGGAGCAGCCATTCTTTCTTTTCTCTTTTTTTTTTTTTTTTTTTTGAGATGGAGTCTTGCTCTGTTGGCCGAACTAGAATGCAGTGACATGATCTTGGCTCACTACAACCTCCACCTCTTGGGTTCAAGCGATTTTCCTGCCTCAGTCTTCCTAGTAGCTGGGATTACAGGCACCTGCCACCACGCCCAGTTAATTTTTTGTATTTTAATGGGGACAGGGTTTTGCCATGTTGGACCAGGCTGGTCTCGAACTTCTCACCTCAGGTGATCCACCTTCCTCGGCATCCCAAAGTTATAGGATTACAGGAGTGAGCCGCTGCGCCCAGCCAGAGTAGCCATTCTTTTATTCCTTTTCTTTCCTAATAAACTTGCTTTCACTTTATGGACTCGCCCCGAATTCTTTCTTCTGTGAGATCCAGGAAACCTCTCTTGAAGTCTGGATCGGAACCGCTTTCCAGTAACAAACTTGCTTAACCTCTCAGACCCTTCGTCTCTTCATCTGTAACCAAAGACAAAGCCTCCCACGAGGTTCCAAAAGTGTGGAGAGAATGCATGGGAAACGAGGGGCACAGAGTTGGTGTGCAGAACCATATCACAGACTGGGTGTCAAGCCACTGTCATACTGGAAGTAATATCATGCTCTCCCCCACAAGTTATGAGGAACAATATCATAGGGGGGTGTGTACCTTCTCCGGTAGTGGGAGTAGTATCATCATCTCTTCCTTTAGATGACAGAAACAATATCACAGGTGGGTATACACCCCGTGTGTTTTTGGAAGCAATGTCATTCTCTCTTCTTCTAGGTTTTACGATTCATATCACAGGTGGGGTGTACACCCCTTAGTATATTGGATGGCGTCTCATCCTCTTTCAACCTGTATCTTTAGAACAATATCCCATGGGGGTTGTATATCTCTTCAATATTGTTAGTAATACCATCTTCTCCTTTCCTGGATATAAGAAACAATATCACAGGAGGTGTGTACACCCCTTGCAATGTTGGTAGTAATATCATCTCTCCCCTGTGGTTATTAAGGACAAAATCCCAGGGTGGCTGTACGGTTCCTACTTTATTGGGAGTAATATCATCCATTCACCCCCTGGATATCAGGAACCATATCACAGAAGAGGTGTCCACCCCCTTCGATATTATCACCCATGTCATATTCTTCCCGCCTGGATATTAGGAACGATACCCCGGGGTTGGGGGCGGTGTACACCCACTGCGATATCGAAAGTAAAATCAGCCTCTTTCCCGCTGGATATTAGGAACTCTATCACAGGTGTGGGCGCACCTTCTGGGATATTGGGAGTACTATCAGCCTCCACACTGCTGCATATTAGGAACAACATACAGGGGGCAGGGTGGTTACACCCCCTGTGATATTGAGAGCAATATTCTGGTCTTACCCCTGTACATTAGAAACTACATCACAGGGGTCTGTACACCTTCAACGATATTGGGATTCATGTTATCCTCTCTCCCACTGAATGTCAAAAACGATATCACATAAAGGTGTACACCCCCTGCGATATGGCCAGTAACATCATCGTCTCTACCTTTGGATACTAGGAACAACATCACGGAAGGTGTGTACACTCCACTGCAATATTGGGCATAATGTTATCCTCTCTTCCCCTGGATATTAGAAACGATATCCCTGGTGGAGGGAGATGGAGTACATTAAGAACAACATCACTGGCTGGGTGTACTCCCCCTGCGATATTGGGTGTAGTATCATCCTCTCTTCCCTAGGATATTAAGAATAATATCACAGGAGGGGTATACAGCCACAGTCCCTGTGTTATTGGGAGTAATAGTGTCTTCTCCCACTCTAGATATAAGGAAAAATATCCCAGGGTTTGTGTACATCCCTTGTGATATTGAGTATATTGTCATCGTCACCCAACATGGATATTGGGTGCAGTGTCTCAGGGGGGTGTACACCTTCTTCGATATTGGGAGTAATATCATCCCCTCCCCACAGGATCGTAGGCTAAATATCGAAGGGGTTTTACCACTCGTGCGATATGGGCAGTAATATCATGCTATCCCCACCTGGATGTTAGGAACTATATCACAGGCGGCTATACACTTCTTGGCATATTGGGAGTCTTATCATCCTCTCCCATCTTGGATATTATGAAAAATATTAGAAACGAGGTGTACACCTGCTGAGATATTGAGAGTAATATTATGCTCTCCTCTTTGGGATATTAGGAACAATATCGCAGGAGGTGTGTGCAAACCCTGCGATATTGGGAGTAATATCATTCTCTCCCCTTGAATATAAGAAACAATATCACAGGAGGATGTACTCCCCCTGTGATACTAGGAGTCATATCATGTTGTTTGGAACAATAGCACAGTGGGTGTGTAAAATTCCTGCGATATTGCCACTAGTATTATCTTCTCCATCCCAGTATATAAGGAACAATATCACAAGGTGATGTACACCCCTGTGATATTGGGGGTAATATCTTCCTCTTCCCTGCTGGCTTTTACTAATATCTTCCTCTCCCCGGCTGGATGTGAGGGAAAATATCACAGTGGAGATCCACGCCCCTTGCGATATTGGGAGTAATATCATCCTCTCGTACCCTAGATAGAAGGAACAAGATGATCGAAAGGATGTACACACACTGCGGTAGTTTCAATAATGTCATCCTCTACCCTCTGGTTATTAGGAAAAACATCATAGAGGAATGTACACTTTCTGCAATATTGGGAGTAATATCATCTTCTCCCTGCCGGATATGAGGAACAAGCCTATTAATTATTAATAAATATAATAAAAATTAGTAATCATCGACATTAATAATGACAAAGATACTAAATATTAATACTGATTCAGAATATTAACGATGAGTATTAATATTAACACTATTAATAAAATAATGATATCAACAATTAATCTTACTTAAATCAATACTAAGTGATGCTGGCAAAAAAAAATATTAAAAATTAGTAACATTAATAAATGATATAATTATTAAAAATTAATTTTTGTCATCCATCATCTATTTAAAATAATTATCCATATTGTAAAATATTAATTAATAGTATTATTGATAATTATGACAATCGATTCTTGATGTTTAAGAATTATATCACTGTTTCCTGAGCAATACACTGAAGGTGTACACCCGTCTGTGAAAGAGTTCATTATTTCCAGAGGGGGAGACGATATTACTCACAATATCTTAAACAGGCTATGAGTCCACCATGGCTCCCAATAGCTAAGGGGAGGAGAAGGGGTGGCTATTGGGCCCCACCTCGCGGGGCCTCTGCAAAGCCTCTACCTGGGCTTCAGCTCCCACCCCGGCACCCTCCAATCTTTTCACACAGACTGGAGAGCTATCTATAAAAAACATTCATCTGATCCATTGAAAACTCTTTGCTCACTTCAAGTACACGTCAAGCCTTTCTCGAGGTTCCCTGCTCCGCCTGGTTCTGACACCAGGTCCCGCTCTAGCTCCAGCCACCCCAGGTCCTCCTGGGGCCTCTGGATATGCTGGCCGCTGTGTGCATCACATTCAGGCACAGTGATGGGCGGCAGAGCGACCCCCAAAGGAATCCCGGTCCCAATCCCTGGAACCTGGGACTGTTCCCTCATGCGGTGATAAAGGTGAATTCTGAGGACAACCCAGGTGGGCCCTAAGTGCCACGACCTGCATCGGCAGATGAGGGGTGCAGAGGCTGAAGGCCCTGGAGCAGGATGCTGCACACCCACATGGGAGGAGGCGGCGCCAGGGAACAAGGCGTGCAAGGCCCGCAGCTCTGCGCACCTGAATGGGCCACGAGGGCCTCTCCTGGAGCAAACACTCTGGTCTCAGTCCATGGCTCCTGCCCTCCAGAGCTGTGGGAGAGTGAGTATTATTTTCCAGCCCCAGGTGTGTGGTCAGGGTCTCAGCGGCCACGGGACACACACAGGCACCTTCCTCAGCTCTCACCCAGAGGGAAATGTCATTTCCTCAGGAAAACGCCGCCTGGTTTCTAGGAGTGCAAAGTTCCCTCTGTCAGGGGCTCTCGGGGCACCCCATGTCCTCTCTTCATAGAAATCACCCAGGTGTCTCTCCCTGCAGTTACCTCGTGGTTATTTCACTTGCAGTCCGCACTAGGCTGCAAATTCCATGAGGGCAGGAACTGTGGGCTGGGCTTACACCACTGCACCATCAACAGGACCCGGCCGAGCCCAAACAGCAGGCGCTCAAGAAATACTTGTCTCTGAATGACATAAGCACAGTATTCCTCAGCCAGTCGTCTGTCCGTCCGTCCGTCCGTCCTGGTCAAGGGCTGATCCTGCAGGATTCCCTAACCGGCCTCCATGGGACTCAGCCAAGAGTAAAAACATGAAGTGGGGGTGTGGACTTGAGACTGGGAGCCACATGAGAGTCTGTGCATGAAAGTTTAACACCCACTGGGAAATTTTCACTTGAGTACCTCGGATGAAATTTAAAAGCGCACTTTGTTGAATAAACATAGGCTTGATTCAACCATTCCAACCTATACTTCGTTTTTTGACAGATTCTTTTCTTCCCAAAATAATTGGTTGATGTATTCAAAACTGAATACGGGCTCTAGTTAGAGGGCCACTTTGCATTGTGTAGAAGCCGAGATGGGGAGAGAAACAGGCAATGGGAAGAATTCCCGTCTTTGTGCTTAGGAAGGACGGAGGACAGAAACCCGTCAAGGGTCCAAAGAGCCCACAACTGCCTTCTTGAAGGGCCAGTGTAGAATTCTGAGGGTTTCACTGTTCCACCTGTACTGGGTGGGTCTCTAATTGCGATCTAAGACTTAAGATGCCGTAAGGCTTTAAGACTTGCCCTTTGTCTTAGAGAATCCTGGGCATGGGAAGGAAAATGTGGGTGGGGCATCAGGATCCTCAGAGGCACAAAGCCTCATGGGTTATTTTTCCAACTGAATCTCCCCCGCAGCCCATCCTGAGGTGGGGAATTACTGTCACTCATTCAAAGAATGACATCCATCGCTTAATAGCAAAAGAATTCTGCAGGCAAAGCAGCTCTCCCAAGAGGCTGATTTGTGCCCAAGAGTGTCTAAGTTCTGGTCCCGCCAGGCTGCTGCTGTGGGTGCGTGGAACAGCGCAGCCCTGACACCTGAGCCACGCCCACGACCGTGTGCTCCTCTCAGTGTAAACGCAGTGACAGCTGGGATGGAAGAATCCGCCTTTGCTGGAGCTTAGATACAGCTTTCCTGAACTCTCTCCTCATTACCTAGATGGCATCTGAAGCCTGAATTAGCTTCTAAAAATAGCAAGTCACTCCAGCCGTGACTCGGGCAATTAGTCAAAGTAGCACTGACAAGAAAAAGGCCAATCCCAAGCATGGCCCTGCGTGGACAGCAGCTGTGAGTGGCACTCGTCAGGCAGAGCCTGTGACCTCAGCCATTCTTGCCACACAATGGGATGCGCCTGGCAGATACAACCCCCTGAAAGGGCACACACACGATCCTGCTAGGAAATTCCCCAAGGAGTCCCATGGGAGCGAGAGCCCCAGGCTACAGTTCAAACATCACCAGCACTTTGCTCTGTGGGTGTAAAGAACTATAAATTAGTGGTGAAAGATAAGGTGGCATTTGCTACAGCGTTAAGGTAGAAAAAAGCCACTGACTTCTCTGTGAGAACCACCTTGCTCTGTGAATCTGCAGGGAGACCAGTTTTCCCATGACTGGTATCCCTCACGACAGCCGAGCCTCTACTGAAGTCGGTGGCCAGACGGGGCAGGGGGTGGGGGTCCCGCCCCTGCTACAGCAAGGGACCTGCAGCAAAGCACAGCCGCTGGCCGGGGTAGTGCTGCGCCGCATGTGTGGACATCTACAAGGTGCTAAAGGAGAGCGAAGCCAGCGATGGCTGGAACCCAATGGCATTCAATGAACAGGGGTCAAGCACGGGGCCCAAGAAAGTCCAGGGAACGAGTCGGGGCCAGCCTCTGCAAGGGAACTGGGCCAGCACAGCACCAGGGAACGCAACAAGGAGAAGTCCAGGAGAGAGATGGCCCTCAGCTCGAGTGTGCGGCACAGGAGGCTGCAGCCGACCTCACGGCCCCTCTGCTCCCTTCCCTGCACTGGAAGTCAGTTCTGAAGAACCCGGAACAGAACTGCTGTTTTCCGAGGTTCTGTGCCAAGCTGAACTAAGGAGTCTCCAACAGGGCTGGGAGTTTTCACCGCAAACTCCGGAGGTGGTTTGGACGTGAACATCTAAGGTAAAGGCCAGCGGCTGCTCTTCAGAAGGCACCAGGCAGCCAAGCCACTGATACGACCCTACTTGCCAAGATGGCCACCGTCCCGTCTGCAGCTGAGTGAGGACCCTCTCTGCAGCAAAGGCCTGTGGAACTCCCACAGGTCCTCATGTCCAGTTCATGACCATAGAGGTGGGTCAGCTTATCAGGGACCGGAGGGGCCACCATGCGGGTGTCAGCACCACGCCCATGACCGGCAGGATCCACTCCTCCCAAAGCACATGTTGGTGAAGCTACCTGCCCAGGAGGGCTTGCTTTCAGCTCTCTCAAGAACCTCTCGTCTCACCAGGAAGGCTGTGGTTCCAGGCAGCGGCCCCCAGTGGACACGGCTGTGTCCCAGAGCTCGTACATACCAGGCACTCAAACCCCTTTCTGCAGGCTCCCACAGCTGGCCCTGCAGCCTCGCTAATCAACGCAGGCAGGAGAGGCAGGCTCCAGAGAAATGGTGCTCACCGCTCCCCTAGTCTAGGTGCGATAGAGACAAGACCCTGAGAACTGAATATATCATCTCACTTTTAATCAATAAAGACAGATTCTCCCTAAGGCAGAGAAGCTAAAAAATTTACCCTGTTCTGTCCAGTGTGACCGACATAAAGTCAAGCTAATAAAGAGTGGGGGTGGGGGGTGGAGAAGAGTAATAATAAATCTGGCTCATTCTTAGCACAGAAGAAACAAATTGCCAAAATAAGTGAAAGAAAGCAATGGGAGGAAACGGGGTTCTCTTACCCAGACAACAGCATTCAGGCCAGTGTCAGCGCCCAGGCTTATTTCTGTGCCCGGGACATTGTTGCTGATCGTGGCCGGCACCACACACAGGGGGATGCAAAGCTCCTGGCGGCGGCCTCACACCTCGGCCATGTCGCACGCGCTTTTGTAAGCCTGAAGCAGCAGGGCCAAGCGGTTAGCAGGGGGTGCCGCGTGCTCACCTGCCAGCCCCAGGGCCTGCGCTGCGGTCCAGGAAGGGACAGAAGGGGCCTGAATCACCAGGGGAAGCCGGTTCATGCGGGTCAAGGGGCCGAGGGGAGCTCTGGAGGCCGTGCGGTAGCAGGACAGGCCTCAGCGACACAGGGGGCTGCCTGGGCACAGCCCAGGTCCTCGTGAAAGGGGAGGCCTGCAGGCAGCACAGCAGGGTGGGTGTGAGGCAGGCAGCAGCGCAGGTTGTAGGCAGTGGCGAGTTAGTCACGAGCAGGACAGCTCAGCTCTCGGCATCTCATCGTGGGTAAGGGAGGCCAGGGCGATCAGCAGGTTGAAAGGCAAAGCCAGTCCTATAGCTTTCTGCAGGCAGGCCACGACCAGTGGGATGGGGCCCACAGCTGTAAGGACCACACCAAGTGACAGCCTTCATCGTGCAGAGGCAGCCTCCACACTCAGGCAGGGAAGGAGGCATGCAGCTGGATTACCGGTGGGCCACACTCAGCCCCACGCCACATCTCTGCTCACCAGCAGGAAGCCACACACAAAGCCACACAGGCGAGCAAGAGCCCGAGTTGCTGCTCTGGGGTTCCACTGGGAAATGGGTTCTGGTGTCAAAAAGGGGAGCGGTTCCGAAGCCCATGTGCACCGGGGTTTTCCAGACTCCACCTCAACGTGATAACCAAGGTAACAGCAGGACAGGTCTACACGCTCACTGTTCCCACCTCCAAGCGGCCCCACACAGCAAAGTATTTTTGTCATCCACTTGGCGGCAAAACCAACTGTTTATGGACTTGGACTTGTCCCGCTTACTGTGAATATCCCCACATCTGCTGCAGAAATGCTACTGTTGGGACGCAGGGCCGGGCCCACATTGCCCCAGGAGAGTTGAACAGTGAGTGACCCAGGCTCTGCAGCCCTGGTGCAACCCGAAGCATTGTGGGCCGAGGGCTTCGGACAGTGGGTGGAGATCTGTGGCAGATGAGTTCACAGCGTGGTGGGTAGGAGGGTAAGGTGGATGGGTCAGTGCTGGGCGACCACGAGGTGAGCTGTGAGCAGGGTCCCCCACACCCCATGGCATGGCCTCCACGTCCTCCCAGGCCCAGCACATGCCCAGCTCTTGGGCTGCTCTGTACAGGCTCTGCCTTGCAGGCTCTGGCCATGGCAGTTTGTGCAGGACTTCCATCCAAATGCCAGCCTGCTTGCCAGCCAGAAACACTCATCTGGGGGATACTCCCTGGTCTGGTGCCCAGGATGTGGCCCCGTCAGCACCACCAACCATGTGGGGGGCTCCTTAGGCTTTTCAGACAGGTGATGTCACTCCTTTCCTGGGGAATACCCTAGCTCAGGACTGACCAAGACTGGCTGCGGGGAGCTGGTTGCGTCTCCAAGAAGCCCTCACCGGAAGCCGGAGGGTGTGTGTAACCTGGTGCCTGAGGCACACAAGAGGGCAGGTGGGGGAGGTCTCGGCTCCTTAACTCCACATTGAAATCTGTGGGAATGGCCACATTGCTGCAAATCCTCTCTCCCCTCTTCCCTATCGCTCCTCTTCTCCTTCCTTCAGTCTCCAAAAGAGGAGAGGGAAGCTTCAAGACAGGGGAGACCCTGCCCAGAAAAGCATAAAACTCTCAAGACCGAACACAGCCGGGCCCCTGGGTCCGTGGTGGGGCCACTATGACAAGGAATTACTCACAAGGCTGTGGTCACCGTCACCTTCGTGACACCTGACAGCAGCGTGGCACCCACCTACTGTGTTTCTGATGTGACCTGATCAAGCTTACAGGACAGAGTAATGCACCAGCCAGTGCTAGGGAATGAAAGGAGTCCAAGAGAAACACCCTGCAGCCATATCCTGAGAATGTGTAACACCTGCTCTGAGGTATTTCATTCATTCTGTTCTGCCCGGAAGACCCACTCACCAGCACCGCATAGATTCTGAGGGGTTGTGGCGTCATCTAAGCATCAATGCTGGCAAGAAGGAAATCACGATTGAGGATGATGACTTCACCACATCAGATCCGCCCAGGGCTGCGTCCTGGGCACAACACAGCCACATCCTGAGCCAGACTCCTACTATGGAGCCCGCCCTGTGCTTGGAGAGACATTCCGCAGCGTCCCTTGCCTCCAGCCCCAGAGGCTGGGAGCATCCCTTCTCCCAGTTCTAACCAGAAACCTCCCTGGACGGTGCAAACATCCCCTGGGGCACAATCACCCCATGAGAATCACCGAATTTACTGAACAACTGGAGCCATCCACAGACCCCAAACATAAATGCTGCCCAGGGCCAGGCCATGAGTCACAGGGCACAGAGGGTGTGGCCAGACAGGGAAGAGACGCTCCCACCCATCCTCAGCCTCTGACGGCTGCAGGACAGTGGCTGGAGCGACCCGGAGCCATCCACATCAAGTCGCCTCATGCCCTCATGTCCTGAGTTCGTCACCAGCTCCTGTTCTACAGCCAGACAAGCCCAGTTCAGACCCAAATCCAAACCTTCTCAGGATTCATCCTGTTTGGCCATCAGTAAACAGGACTCTGGAGAAAACAGCTGCCATGTTCACATCTAGGTCCCTCTCCCTTCAGGGGTCCACAGAGGGACCCTCAGCAGCTTTCTCATCCCTGTCCTGGCTCCCGAGCAGCTGTTGCATTCGCCAGGGTGACCTTGATCGGCCGGCGTCACTCACCCATCACGAGACTAGAACCACAGCACTCCCAAGACAGCCTCATTTCTCGGAGCTCAGGATCAGAAGGGCAATGAGGACACACACATACACTTACCAAGGTGGCTGTGCCTGGCCAACGGGAGCCTCAACTAACTACACGCTCCAGTTCTTTCTCTATTGTAATCAGTTAACTTAAGGCCCAGCGCGGTGGCTCATCCCTGTAACCCCTGCACTTTCAGAGGCCAAGACAGGGGGACTGCTTGAGCCCAGAAGTTTGAGACCAGCCTGGGCAACACAGGGAGACCTCGTTTCTGTAGAAATAAAAAAAAATTAGATGCGCACAGTAGCATGCACGTGTAGTCCCAGCTACTCAGGAGGCTGAGGTGGGAGGATTGCCTAAGCCTAGGAGGTGGAGGCTGCAGTGAATCGTGATTGCACCACTCCATTCCAGCCTGGGAAACAGAGTGAGGACCTGTCTCAAAAAAAAAAGAAAAGAAAAAAGAAAAGAAAAGAAAGAAAGAAAATGAAATTTTTTAACCTAGCTTTGAGGAACTCGAATGAATGAAAAACTGAATTTAAAACAATCGCATAATAAATCACACAGTCCCTCCAAGGGAAGTCAAAGGGGGTGGAACTGATCATTTGTGGGGTGTTTGCCTCACGTATTTTGGTTTTCAAATTTTGACCCTACACATTTGTTACATATTTACAATCTGAAAAACAACAAATAGAAAGTTATTTATAGCGGAGGACCCTGGAATTAAAGAGAGATTTTTTTCATGCCTGAAAGTGTACATCACATGCCACAAGGACCTATGCTTTGTGTGGAAACTTGAAAATAAAAAAAGTCACAGGGAGCTCAACACCAGCTTTGTCCCACATCTTTCAGATGCTCAGCTAACTGCAGTGACTGCTCTCAAATTCTCCACCCATTCCCTCTGGGCAAGATCCAATTAGGTAACAATTAGGGAAAAAAGAAGCTTCAATCCCTCCCATTGCCCATCCAACTTTCACAGACCCAAAAATTCAGCTAAAGCTGGTGAAAGAGCAGGGAAAGCCATGCTGGAATCCCCTCTTTGAAACAAGACACTCATGTTCATGTTCCCAGCGCGAAGGTCAGCCCAGAGCCGGGCCCGCCCCGCAGCAGCAAAGCCGTGACACCCGTCACTGGGAAAACAGAAGCAACATCTAGGTCAGAGATTAGTGACTGCCAAAAATAAGGTGAAAGTTGCCCCCAAAGCCAGTGAACACGGGAAAACCTGGGCAGGTTTCCTTCGCAAAGAAAGTGAAGAGAGTTTAAGATGCTCAGAAAAGCAAGAAACGAGTGCTAAGCATTACTTACTATAGGTGCTGTATGTTAAATACTTTTTTTTATTTACCAGTGCCAGAAATAAGTTTCATGCCAAGGGTTTCCAAAAAAGAAAGAAAGAAAGAAAGAAAAACTGAAAAATATTCCTGAGAACTAAGTCGCACAAGAAAAATTAAAACTTGAGAATTAGTGAAAAATTTTAGACATTAAAATTAAAAAAAAATGAAATGCTTCCTGCATTAGGTACGCATCTTCAGACTCCCACGTGAATAGCCGGGAATGGCGGCACGTGCCTGTGGTCCCAGGTACTCGGGAGGCTGAGGTGGGAGGATCACCTGAGCCCAGGAGGTCGAAGCTGCAGTGAGCCGAGATCGCAACACTGCACTCAAGCCTGGGTGACAGAGTAAGACCTTGTCTCACAAAGAAACAAAACAAAACAAAACAAAAAACCAGAAGAATATATTTGTATGTTTTATTATTGTCTCTTGGCAAAATACTCAACTAGCCCCAATATTGCCTTAGATGTAACTTAACATCCCCAATTTACAAAGGGGAAAATGAGGTCAACAGCCAAGACCAAAGAGATAACAAGTGCAATGGTGCGTTCAGAACAATGACTACAATTATAAAATATTCGGTTCAATTTCTACCCTCAGCATCAAGGCAGGGGTTCATCATAATGGGTACTGGAGGCTTAAAGAAATGTAGGCTCAGCATTTACAGAGAGTGCGGCCCAGCCCTCCTCAGCACTGCAGGTACTCACGGGCACTCCCGGGGTATTGGCCACGCTACGTCCCCGCCGGTGGCCACACAGAAGAAGAGGCGGTAAAACTTTTTTGAGAATGAGATAAAAAATGTTCAGAGTCTAAAAACGTAATTTTCTGGGGGTGGGGGGAATAACGAGAAGCTCTCATTCATGGTATTTGTAAAAGGCTGTTTCTAGCGCACTGGTAGATAAAAAGGGCCGGGGCCCTCGGGTTAGCGTCAGCCGGCGCCCGCCTGGTGGGGCACACACGGACTTAGGTCGGTGATAGTGTTCAGGGCTGTGTCTGCCCCGATGCTGAAATCGGAACTCGGCACATTGTTGGACACAGTAGCGGGAACCATGATCGTGGGCACACAGAACTCGTGTTTCTCCCAGGGGACTGACAGTTCCAGGAGTCCCATCTAAATTGACCCAGTATCTGCAACGCTGGCTGCTCAGAGGCCCTGGTGTGGAAGGGCCAGGTCATCGCTTAGTCATATGGGGCACAAGCACGTCACTTGCCACTCCTATCTTTCTATTTCATCAAACCCTATTTTCTCCTGAACATTGATCATAGCAAAGTCATTAGCCTTCGAAACGTCAGCTTGCTTTGTTCAAGAAGTTTAAACACACGTAAGTCTTTCTTGCCATGCTCAACACACACCACCGGCCGTTTCCGAAGTCAGTGTTTCTGGAACAAAAGCCTTGGCCTGCCCCGTGAACGTTCACTCTGAGCACACTGTCGCGAGGCTGCTTGGCCAGCCAACAGGGGCAGGAGAGAGCCACAGGTGCGGTGTGGGGGTCCCTGCAAAGGCGCCTCACTCCCTCAATCAAGGGCTGTGCCTTCTGCCAAGCCAGAGGCTTCCTCCCAGGGGAAGCGGCGTCTTCAGCTGCCACCGCACCGACTTCAGACGGCTCAGCCAACGGGGCAACAGATTCAACAGAGTTCCATGTTGTTAAAGGAAAACTTCTGTTACCAGACAACATTAATATCGGATTCAACGTAAAATAACCAACAAGGTTGTTTCCAAACCAACCTGCTACTAGTGCCTTATCCTTCAATGCTGCTTAAACACAGAGAAATATGAGGAAAAAAGAGCATGGCACTTACTTCTTAAAAAACAACACCTCTTCCAGGTTCATCTTACCCATATCATAAAGAGTTAGAACTGTGGATTCCCTACAGGAACGTGGAGTGGGGTGGATCCCCACGCTGACCCAGCCTCCCCACAGGTCAGTTACCCCCTACCACGGGGTTCACATCTCTCTAGGCCCTGTCATCTCAACAAGAAAAGGTGGCATCTCTGAGCTCTCTTCGCAGACCCGAACGGGAGCTAGAGAGAGACACAGACACACCCACAACTGTTTTAAAATCCTGAAATGCAATACATATTTAAGAACTTCATTATTAGCTTTTTAAAACAGTAAGAACAGAGTGAGCCTGGTTTTAACCTCTCTGCCACAATAACACCGTGTACATCTGTCTTTTCCTGTTTGTTCCTTCTCCAGCAGCTGCTGCCCGGCTGGCCAACTGCAGAAGAGCCTCGGGTACTCCGGGGGGAGGCGCTCGGTAAAAGCGTGAGCACCACGATCACATCTCAGGACGCCCACACGTTAGGGTCGCCCACAGACCGCCATTCCCAATGCCTAGAAGGCACTGAACGGGCCTCCTGCTCTTTGTAAATGTCAACTCTCCTAAGCTATGTTGTGTTGAAAATGTTTAACTATAGTCCACACATACTTCTTTGTTTCTGTCTTGTTTTTATCCTAGAGGCATATTATTATGGAAAATTAAGTTTGCAAGGTTGAAGAATTTTCTGAAAGTCGCCTATTAATCCTGGAAGGAAAAAAAAATGGGCCAGATGTGGTGCTCACACCTGTAATCCCAGCAGTTTGGCAGGCTGAGGCGGGCAGATCACTTCAGTCCAGGAGCTTGAGACCAGCCTGGAAAACATGGCAAAACGCTGTCCCTACTAAAAATACAAAAAAAAAAAAAAAAAAAAAAAAAATTAGCTGGGCGTGGTGACATGTGTCTATTCCCATCTACTCAGGAAGCTGAGGTGGGAGGAGACCTGAGCCCAGGAGGGGAAGGCTGCAGTCAGCCAAGATTTGCCTCACTGCACTCCAGCTTGGGCGGCAGAGTGAGACCGCGTCTCAAAAAAACAAAAAGCAAAAACAACTGTATAAATCAGTACAGAAGGGAGTTGGCCGGGCACGGTGGAGTACTCCTGTAATCCCAGCACTTCGGGAAGTCGGGGTGGGCAGATCACCTGAGGTCAGGAGTTTGAGACCAGCCTGGCCAATATGGCAAAATCCCATCTCTAATAAAAATACAAAATTAGCTGGGCATGGTTGTGGGTGCCTGTAATCCTAGCTACTCAGGAGGCTGAGACAGCAGAATCACTTCAACCCGGGAAGCAGAAGTTGCAGTGGGCCGAGATTGTGCCACTGCCCTCCAGCCTGGGCAACAAGAGCAAGAGTCCACTTCAAAAAAAATTAAAATTGAAATTTAAAAAAAGGGAGCTAATGTTTTTCATTTAAGGGAAGGGAGAAGAACATTCAGTATTTATACATCTCACGCACACATCTGCAGTGGTGCCCTGAAGTATTCAAGATACACAGTCCTACAAATAGAGCTTAAAACTACTCACCAAGTTACATGCTAAAAGCACAGCATTGTAAGAATGCTACATTCTATTTTTTAAGCATCTGTATCCAATATTATAGCATACTGGCAGTTTTCCCTTCAGGTGCTGTACTCCTAAATTATTCCATGTTTAGTCATTCATTTTAGAATTTATGACTTGCTTTAGACAAAAGAAATATATTTAAATGTAAGGTACTAAATTAATGACTTAGGGGAAAAATTACTAAATTAACTTGGAAGTTAAACTTTGCAAACTGAATTTGTTGGACCTCATGTAAGCTAGATGATCAGTTTTTTAAATTGTTGTGTGTTTCCCTCGAGGATGGAAGTCTCCTCTTTTCTCTCATCCCCTGTGTACACCGCTGCAGCCCGCGCCTCTCATCCACCGCGCCACAGTGCGGCCTGCAATTCACCCTGTACCACGCCTTCCACGCCTTACCTGAAAGTTACTAAGTATAACCAAGAAGGAAATGAAAAGCAGATAAATGACCTCCGCCCCCACATCCAGCATGCAAATGTGAAACATTCATCAAAGTAAAACCAAAATCCATGTCAGCTCATGATTGTAACTGGTAGAATTATGTGCATGGCAATTTTAAAAGTCTAGTTAAGTAAAAACCTAATTGAAAGTCTCAAGAAATACAAAGTTTATACAAAAAGACATCAGCAAACATTGACAGTGAGGAGAGGACTTCACTCTGCATCCAGCCTGTCTTGGAAGCCATGGCCAAATGCCAGATTGTATAGATCCGAAAAGCAGAAAAAAACAAGTGTTGAAATGTGTATAGTCTCAGCAATGTACAAATTTGATGTACGATGCTCAGAAACCTTGAATTTCCAATCAGAAAACAGGATCATGAGCAAGTTCCCCAGCAGTGCCCACCTTCTGCTTAAGGCACGTGTAACGGGAACGCTGGCCACCTTGGGGGGACAGAGGCTTCCTGGTCACACTCGCTCTGGCAGCCGCACAGCTGGCCCCGCCACAAACACCTGGCTAATACTGAAGAACAACCCGCTCCCTGGGCTTTGCTCACTCTAGCCGGGAGAGCATGTTTACAGAGTACATTATCGACTGAGTCCTCGTTCAATGCGTCAAGCTTGTTGAAGGCAGGGCAACCCCATTCCTGGCCCAATTAAGTGAACTGCGCAGAGTAAATGCCCCGAGTTGGACAGCACTCAGTCACGACAGCAGCGGCCAGTGTTCGCAGGGCACTGGTTTCGTGCCGGGAACAGTTCCAAGCGTCTTCTTTCTGTCCGTGGAATGTGCACTGCAACCCTGTGGGGCTGCTTGCAACGCCCACCAGAGTTCTGAGGCAGCCAAGTCCAGGCTGTCTATGGGCCTCGCCACGTGGCCGTCCACGTCCTCTGCAGACCAGACCTCACTGCAGGGACCGCGGGTTCCAGGGCTGCCTTGAGGCACATGCTCCCTTCGCCACCTCTTCCTGGCCCCTGACACCAACCCTTACCACTGCCACCAAAGCTTTATTTTCTCGTGGCACCTGAGGGGCCTGTTCTTTCTGCCCTTCCCTGCTCCCTGCGTCCGGCTTGGAGGGTGCCCACATCAACGCCAACGCTCATGTAATCACCACCCCTTCCATGGGGCTTGATGCCCAGGAGTCTCAATATCAGAATGTCAGATTCCTGTGCTTGTTGGAGAATTTCTTCCCAGTGTGGAAGTGAAGGAGATACAATTCTAGGTGCCTGCAATAACCTCATTTCCACAGCTAAGCAACTTCAGTAGTAGCACAAAACAAAAAACCTTTTTTTAAAACTTCTTTTATACAAGCTAAATACAATTTAATTTTTACATCCACGTTCTCTTCAGCTCCCACCTGGAGAGCAGGCAAATAATAATTTTCAAAGAAACAAATTGTTCCATAATTTTAACACTTAGTATTATCACTATGAAGTAAGAATTATCCCAAAAATACACGATGATCTTGTTCTCACATTCAAAAATTGATTGTCACACGGTGAAATAGCACTTACTGCAAAGGAATTTTTCTTTTCAGGCTTCTGTTCTGGAAAAAAAAAAAAAGATTTCTGGCAAAGAGATAAACATTAATTATGTAACTATCCAAAATGCCTCCAAGGAAAATAATGTCATCCAATTAGTTCTTTAAAGTGTTACAAATGCAGCTGAGTTTTTGTAGTAATTTGTCTATAATTATCAAAAGAATGTTTAAAAATCTTAATACTGAAAGAATAACCATAAATAGATATAAAATATAAAGCAGAAGAGTTAACATTTGATGTAGATTTTGGCCCATATCTTTAACATATGCATAGTTATTTACCTAGCTGAAGTGTAACCCTCTTCTCCTAGGCTCTTCAAGCCTGATGTTCAAACATAGACTGCCTTTTGCTACATGAAGGCAGCTTTAAAAGATGTCAGGATCGGGCCGGGCGCAGTGGCTCAAGCCTGTAAATCCCAGCATTTTCGAAGGCCAAGGTGGGCCGATCATTTGAGGTAAGGAGTTCGAGACCAGCCTGGCCAATATGGCAAAACCCTGCCTGTTTAAAAAATTTTCGTAATTAGCCGAGCGTGGTTGTACACACCTATAATCCCAGCTACTCAGGAGGCTGAGGCAAGGAGAATTGCTTGAACACAGGAGGCGGAGGTTGCAATGAGCCAACATCGCACCACTGCACTCCAGCTTTGACGACAAAGTGAGACTGTCTCAAATAAGAACTTAACTCTCAGAAGAAGCTTGAGCACCTCCCGCCCCAACCAACCCAAGGAATCACATGGCAATCGTTATCATTGGATTTTGACACAATAAAGTTCTATTCTCCTCTCTAAACACAATGGTAAACACCTGCCATCAGCCCACAGAATCTCTCAGGACCCAGTAACACCAGACTAGCAAGACTAATGGGCCACGTATGCAGGATTCAGCTGCAGAAAGTGATGGCACCAAGAATGTGTGCGCGCTCAAAACCAGATTCCTTGCTTTCAGGGTGGAGGAGCTCCCCGGGAAGATCATCCAGCAGGATGGTTTCCACTTCCACCATGAGGAGGAAACGGGGGGTTTCCTGAGGGCACTGACAGGACTTGGGTCTCTGCCTCCTGGTCCTCTGTCCTGTTACGGGATGAGGGGGGGTTAAGGCAGGTTCTCCCTACATCTTCCAGGCAGGAGAGATGGAGTTGACAAATGGAGGACAGCTTTTCCAAAACGTTTCCATGTTTATAACCCATTATCGATCTGCTTTCCCTGGAGATCAAGGGGGGGGAAAGAGGGGGCGGGAGGGAGGGCAGGAGGGGGGAAGGAGGGAGGGGAAGAGGGAGGAAGGAGGGAGGGGATGAGGGAGGAAGGAGGGAGGGGAAGAGGGAGGCAGGAGGGAAGGGGAAGGAGGTTGGGCAGGAGGGAGGGGGAAGGAGGTGGGGCAGGAGGGAGGGGGCAGGGGAAAGGAGGGCGGGCATGAGGGAGAGGGCAGGGGAAAGGAGGGTGGGCAGGAGGGAGGGGGCGGGGGAAAGGAGGGTGGAAAGGAGGGAGAGGAAAGGAGGGAGAGGAAAGGAGGGAGAGGAAAGGATGGGGGAAAGCAGGGGGAAGGAGGGAGTGGGAGGGAGTAGAAAGGAGGGGGAAGGAGGGAGGGGGAAGGAGGGAGGGGGAAGGAGGGAGAGGAAAGGAGGGAGAAGAAAGGAGGGAGAGGAAAGGAGGGAGGGGAAAGGAGGGAGGGGAGGGGAAGGGAGGGGAGGGGAAAGAAGCGGGAAGGAGGGGAAGGGAAGGAAGGGGGAAGGAGGGGAGGGGAAGGAAGGAGGAAGGGGGAAGGAGGAGAGGAAGAGGAAGGGGGAAGGAGGAGAGGGAAAGGAAGGGGGAAGAAGGAAGGAGGGGAGGGACAGGGAGGGAAAGGGAGGGAAAGGGAGGGGAAGGGAGGGGGAAGGGAGGGGGGAAGGGAGGGGGAAGGAGGGAGGGGGAAGGAGGGAGGGGGAAGGAGGGAGGGGGAAGGAGGGAGGGGGAAGGAGGGAGGGGGAAGGAGGGAGGGGAAAGGAGGGAGGGGAAAGGAGGGAGGGGGAAGGAGGGAGGGGGAAGGAGGGAGGGGAAAGGAGGGAGGGGAAAGGGGAGGGGAAAGGGGAGGGGAAAGGAGGGAGGGGAAAGTGGAGGGGAAAGGAGAGGGGAAAGGAGAGGGGGAAAGGAGGGAGGAAAAGGAGAGGGGAAAGGAGGGAGGGGAAGGAGAGGGGAAAGGAGAGGGGGAAAGGAGGGGGGAAAGGAGGGAGGGGAAAGGAGGGAGGGGAAAGGAGGGAGGGAAAAGGAGAGGGGGAAAGGAGAGGGGGAAAGGAGGGAGGGGAAAAGAGGGAGGGCAAAGGAGGGAGGGGAAAGGAGGGAGGGGAAAGGAGGGAGGGGAAAGGAGAGGGGGAAAGGAGAGGGGGAAAGGAGGGAGGGGGAAGGAGGGAGGGGGAAGGAGGGGTAAAAGGAGGGGGGAAGGAGGGGTAAAAGGAGGGGGGAAGGAGGCGGAAGGATGGGGGAAGGAGGGGTAAAAGGATGGGGGAAGGAGGGGTAAAAGGATGGGGGAAGGAGGGGTAAAAGGATGGGGGAAGGAGGGGTAAAAGGATGGGGGAAGGGGGGAAGGGGGGAAGGAGGGGTAAAAGGAGGGGGAAAGGAGGGGGGAAAACAGGGGAGAAAGGAGGGGAGAAAGGAGGGGAAGGAGGGGGCGGAAGGAGGGGGAAAGGAGGGGGGAAAGAGGGGAGAAAGGAGGGGAGAAAGGAGGGGAAGGAGGGGGCGGAAGGAGGGGGAAGAGGGCTGTGAATGGCAGAGTGTGGAGGGTGGAGTGTGGAGGGTGGAGTGTAGGGGGGAGTAGAAGGGGGTTCTGTGAGGAGGAGGAACAAGTTTCTGAGGTGTCTTGGAGACAGAGGTGGCAGTGGCTTGGGCTCTAGGCCCTCTGTTGCATAGTTTTAGGCTTTTACTGTTTATATATGTGAACACTTTAAAAGATTTAATTTCAAAAAACCAGGAGTTGGGGATACCTTGTTTCTAAAACACAATTTCTCAAGCCTAAAACTAAGTGCTTGGCATTGCTCATTCGATTACCGTCATTTCCTCATATTTAAAATCAGCCCCACACCCCCAATCTCCCTTCAGTGTAAACACCACCTTTTCCGAGGATCTCAAACAGCAGAGTGAACAGCCCGTGACCCCGGCCGTGTGCACGAGGAGCGAAGAGCAGACGTGCGGTGAGGGCTGCGGAAGACACAAGAAGCCGAGGCCGGGCACCTGCCTGCAAGGGCTGTGCTCCTCCAGGCCTAAAGGATACCTTCGCCTCTGGGGTGAACAAGCAGAACAAGCTATCAACTCTTATTCCAAAAGAACAGGAAAAAAAATCAAATGAAGTTAACCTGGTTATCCGAACACAACACTGCAACAGCCCAGAAACAGGAGGGCCAGTGAGCCTGAGACGAGCGGTTCCCACAACGGGACAGCAACATTGCCATTAGGGCTTCTTGGCAAAAATTGACAAAAAAGGTAACGTGGGCCATCCGTTATTTCCTGCCAGTGGAAAGACACCCACAGGCCCCCAGATGCCAACGGCCCCCTGGAAATGAGCCCACGCAGCGCCTCGTGTCTTCGAATGAGCAGGCACGTGGTGTCCTCAGCACCCCCGCCCGTGACACACACACACCACACTTGACTCCCACACCTGAGGGTCCAGGGGAATGGCAGGAAGTCCCCGGAGGACAGGCCATCCTGTGAGGGCACTGCAGGGCTACGCACCTCAGAGGGGCCCCCGGGCAGGTGCTCTCTCCCCAAAGGATAGCCAGTCCTGACCACACCCAGATCGCGGTGGCCTCCAAGCCGAGTGCCAACATCTCACGTCCAAAGAGATGCGCAGGTGCCTGCTGCGCGTGGAGCCCAAGCCCCTTGAAGAGCTCAGGACGAACCCAGTGTCCAGCCCCGGGGCCGTCACCAGCCAGGAGAGGCGCCCGGGGCACTTCCCAGCAATGGCCACAGGAAGTAACAACGCAGGCCCATCAGGAATTTCCTCACTATGCAGGGTTTAGAATTAGAGACAGAGGTTCAGGTCTAGTGACACAAACATCGATGGACCCCATGGAAATGCGGACGCGGTCCCTCCATCCCACCAGCCTGCATGGCTACTCCTTTCTGCTCCCATCACACACGTGCCCACCCGGCCAAACCCCTTCTCCTTTTCCCCCACTGGATTCATCAAATCAAGCCTCACTGTCCTTGGCAAATGTACCATTAATTTACTTACTGCCCAGAACAAAAGCACACTTGCAGTTAACATGACACCCCCGCTACAATAGAACAGCCTTAATTCAGACACGACGCAGAAAAACAGAGGGAGGAGGGGTCGAGGGCCATCCTGGAATCGGCAGCTGTTTTCTGGGGAAAGCGTCCAACCCACCCGAGCCTGACACTCGTGCCACACTGTCTTCATGGTGTCTGAAAGCTCCACGAAGACAGGGTCACTCTGACCCCTTCACACCCACAATGGCAAAGAGGAGCAGGTGTTCAGGAAAGTCCCCCGCTAGTGGTGAAGACAAGAATAATTCCTCGTGGTGCCCAGAATGTCAGGAGAAAACAAGACACCATGTGGACGCCTTCCAGGTGAATTTTGCAATGATTCTACCGAATGCCAGTCATCCTTTTTCAGAAAATCAATGCCAGAAAACATGTGTCACCAGCACAGAGATGGTCCCTTTGACGGCTTACAAACACACCTACGTTACACTGAATTTATCTCAAGCCACCCTCTCTGTGCTAATATAAAAATCTCCTTTATTAACCAGTAGCCTTTCTCTTCTGGTGCTTTTTAACAAGCAAGTGGGTCCTGTAACACTCAGGCATTGTCTAAAACGTCAAATGGAAGCCTAGAATCCTCTTCCATGCAGCTTCACTACAAAGTATTTTGACGTGAACCAAATTGTGCTATTCCTACACCTCCATAGGAAACTCAGTGCTTCATCAAGGAAACGCAGCATGATTTCTGCTAGACACAGAAATGGTGGGGGTGGGCATGGGATTGAGGGAACATTACATAGAAAGCACACCCCGATAATCACCTGCATGAGAGCCACACTGGCCGGCAAACCCCGGTCGGCTCGGTCTCTGCACAGTCACAGGCGTGAGGCCTGGAGGGCAGACACCTGGCGCTGCTGACCACCCCAAGGTCGTGGCCTCTGCCCCGACCATCTGTTCCAAGCTTCTGGCAACACCGCCTGCTGCCCGCACTGCCTGATCGACTCTTCGTGAAGGGCAAATGTTGCCAGGATAGCTTATGAGTACATTTGCCAGGAAAGCAGCTCCGATTGACTCTGAAGACCCGTTCTTGCACCCCTGGCAGCTCCCCTGCCCCCAATGTGTACATGCTTGCAGCTCTGACCTTGCTCAGTGTCCACACAGGCTCTGTCCCCTGGAGAGCCGAATGCAGACTCAATATTGAGTCAGAAATCCACAAAGAGGGTGAGGGTGACAAACTGCCTACCCGTCCCCCAGAACACAGGTTGAAATCCTCACCCTCAATGCGAAGCTGTCAGGAAGTCTTTGGGAGGTAATGAGTTCCCGAGGCTGGAGCCCCGTGAATGGGGTTTGTGCCTCAGAAAGGGGCCCAGCAAATCCCTCACCCTCCCACTGTGTCAGGGCCAGAGAGGTGTGTGCTAACCAGGAAGCGGTCCACACCAGAATCCCCTCCTGCGGCACCCTGATCCCGCCTTCCAGACTCTAGAACTGTGAGAAACAAATTCCTGTTGTTCATAAGCCACTCAGTCAATGGTGTTTCGTTACAACAGCCTGAACTGACTCAGATGAAAATGCTCACTGTCCTACAGAGATGGCTACTCCCCCTCCCAGAAAGAGGGGTTTAATTAAAATCCCTGTCTCTCCTCGCTGCCACCACAGATCTCATTCCCCCACCCCGTAAGCCAGCAGTTGTTAGGATTAAAGGAAAAGGAGAATCGTTTTAGACCAGCCCCTCCATATCGATCTGAAGCCTGTAACTTTGTCCACTTCCATGGTGGCCGTGTCCCCGGATTCCCCATGCCAGCTCTGCATCTGCACTGGGTTCCAGGCTCTGCACAGACTCCTCCAGCTGCCCATCCAGCACACTCATTTCCCCTTCCGCTTTGCAGTTGTCCTTCGATATCCAACTCCCACCCCACTGCAAGCCAAGGCCTTCCGATCCAGGCATTTGGGGTGAGCTCAGCCGTGCACTGGAGTCCTTGGCTCAGGTAACCCAGGCCTAAGGCGTTGGCATCAACGATCTACTGGCTATGGGGTCTGCACAGCCACTAGCCGCCCCAGCCACACCAGGGCCCTGGAGGGGAGGCAGAGGAAGCTGTGAAGCTGCCAACAGCCATGCGGGGACAGGGGCCCCTGGGATGAGGAGGATGCCATGGAAGGAAATTCAGAGAAAGAGCCCCAGGGCTGGACGGCTCATGCATGCCCAAAGCCTGCGCTGCTGAATTTTTCAGGTTTCTGAACTTAATCGCTGACCCACACAGCACGTGTTTCCTGAGTACTGACCCCGCGTGGCATTGGATACAGCAATAAAGCAGGACCCCACCTCCCCCTTCCTCGCCCCTTCCCCCAACACATACACAGGGCCTCCGTCCTGGCGGGAAATCAGGCCTGGGCGCCCAGCTGGTACCGTGAACCTGGGAAGGGGGCTGTCTCAGACGGACAGTGGCTGCAGCCTTGCCAAAGCCCAGCAGTCACCTGCACTGCCACAGCCAGGCTGAGTCCGGATCAACCGCACAGAAACCTGACCCTCTCAAGGGCACGCCTGAGCTCATTAGGGACAGACACCGTCTCCTGCTTATCTCCAACACTTTCTCTGCTTGTCTAGTTACAAATGGACGACACTCTCGGAAGCACTGCTGTGACTCTGCTGACAGATCCCAGGCCTCCCCCTGCTCCTCTCCGTGGTGCCATTGACGGGGAGGGGCCGGTATGGCCGCGAGGCCACACACCCACAGCCACCCTGCCACTGAGACGCGGGCCTTCGACGGTTACTTCTGCCAAAGAACCCTGCTGCGTCTTGGAGCACAACATGGTGGCCGGGAAGCTCCACCCGGAGAAACAGCGATGCTTCTCCCCAGAGCCAACGGAGGGCACCCCCCACCCTGCATTCAGCAGCTTACTTACATTCTGGAAAACAGCTGAATTAATGGGGAACACTAAAATGAAAAGGTCACGCAAGAAAATTTAGAAGGCTGTGTGAAGTCTCAGGAGGTCCAAGGTTTCTGAACCAAGACTGTTGCGGTCAACGAGCTGACAGGGAAAGTTTCCACACGGGCCTTCAACAAGCAACGCTCAGCAGGGAGGAGCCACGTTCTGGGCAGAACCTCAGAACCAGAACATCAGACACCACAAAGTCACATCGGAGCCAACAGCAGCTGAAATACAGCGCTCTCCTAAGATGTGTGTGTTACCTGCAGGAAGTTACTGGACATTAAGATGGTGGAAGAAAAGGATAAGGTTAGAAACAAATTTCAACTAATTTCTGCATACAAAAAAATTCTATATCCACTGGCTTTCTTTCTGGGAGCAACAACTTTTACATGAGATGCACATCCCGGTTGGAAGGAGTTTGGGTTTTCCGTGGGCAGAGACAAGGGTTCTCCAGGAAACGTGAACCCTTTCTCACTCACTGAGCCGCGTGCCTTGAGGCCGTCCTGGCCTGCCTGAGCACCTCCCTGCTCTGCCTCCAGCCAGCACCTTCGGGCACTCATCCCGCTGCTCCCAGAGCCCGCACTGGCCCAGGATCTCCTCTTCTGCTGCTGTCAATCTTCCACTTTAGGGCAAATAAGTGGGAAACTAGAAAGTTATAAGACCCTCAGCTTTTTAAAAATTTGTCTTCTCAGAAAACAAGGAACACTAATTCTACTTCCATTGGTTTAATATGTTGCCCCCATCTGCATGTTCATGGATATGTGTTTTTATATATATTTTAATCAACATTTATAAAAGCACGCACTGTTGGCTGCATTCAGTTTAATTACATTTGGTGTAAGAAGTTTTAAATTCAGTGAATTCAGGCACTCAAAATTTAAGCCCTCTGACATCTATTAATCAAATGGAAATACGACAGGTAGATATTACAAAAATCAAGAGAAGTGATTAACATAAATCTTGGACTTTTGGATATTTCCACTAATGTATATATTAGTACACAAACTTGAGCATTTTCAACAAATCTTTGAACTCAAATTCCATTCTTAACTTTTACAGGTAAATCGATATCCATACGTGATTTTAAGCAGCTCAAGCATCAGCTCTTCAAAACAACCAGAAATGCTGCGGGTAAATCCCACCGAGTAGCAAATAACTGCACCCAACAACCCAAGTACCTCCCCTGAGGCATCTGGAACTTGAGGATTACGAGCAGCCTTTGGTTTCTGAGGTGCCCGAGAGTGGGGACTCCCAACTGTAAGAAGGTCTCAGGGATAAGGAAAACTGGTCAAAACATCATCCCTGCCACCCCCCCCGCCACGTGCTTACAGATCTCACTTCCTCTCTGCCCCCCAAAGCCTGACTCCTGGTTCCAGCCCTGCTGCTTACTGGGCTGAGGGCATGGGCGTCAACTGCACCTGTAAGGGGAGAAGCTGTTCAGGATTCAGGATACAGGATCCTGGCTATCCCGGCAGCGCTCAAGCTGATATTGTCATTAACTTTATAGTGAGTTACTTAGTGCAAAAGTTTAACTTCTGAATAATGTAGATATGTGTATTCTAACAGGGAAATCCTGAACATAGAACACAGGCCACACGCTCACACAGATGCTATCTGGCCAGCACTCTTTTCTTTGGCTTTTCAATAGACGTTTTTAAAAGCCGTTTTCGGTTCATAGCAAAATCAGGAGGAAAGTACTGAGAGTCCTCACGTATCTCCTTTCCCAGCACAGGCACAGCCTCCATCATTCTCCTGTCCCCACCGGACAAGCACGTCTGTACGACTGACAGACCCGTATCAACACGACACCACCACCCAGAGTCCACAGCTCACCAGAGGGCTCGGCCTGCTGCTGCTCACTCTGTGGGTTTCACAGAGGTGGAACGGCAAGGATACCCCATGAAAGCCCCACCCGGAGTTGCTTCCCCACCCTACACATCCTGTATGCTCCTCCCATTCATCTCTCCCTTCCCCAAACCCTGGCAGCCGCTGACCGTTTTACTTTCTCCACAGCTTTGCCCTTTCCAGACTGTCCTGTGGTTGGACTCAGACAGCAGGTAGCCTTTCCAGATTGGAGACTCACTTAGCAACATGCGTTTCAGATCCTTCCGCGTCTTTTCATGGCTTAGTGGTCCAGTTCTTTTCAGTGCTGAATGATATCCCAGTTTCTGACATACCACAGTTTATCCATTCACCTACTGAAGGGCATCTTGGTTGCTTTCAAGTTTTGGCAATGATAAATAAAGCTGCTGTCAACATCTGTGTGCACATTTCCGAGTGGAAGTGAACTTTCAGCTCTTCTGAGTAAACGTCCAAGACTTTGATTTCTCCTGTGGTCGGAGTGCTTAGTTCCACAGAAAACTGCCACGCTGCCTCCCACAGCAGCTGCCCCACTTCCCCCAGTGATGAGTGAAGGTCCTGATGCCCACACATCCACCAGCACGCAGTGGTGTCAGAGTTCCAGTATTGACCAGGCTGATGGGTGCGCAGTGATGCCTCGCCCTACGACATAAGACGCGGGCCATCTTTCCGCGTGGAGATTTGCCATCTGTGTATCTTCTTTGTTGGGTTATCTATCCAGGTCTTTGGTCCATTTTTAATCAGGTTGTTCATTTTCTTGTTGAGTTTTGAGAGTTCCTTGCACGGTTTAGATAACAGCCTTTATCAGATGAGTCTTTTACAGATACGTTCTCCCCTGTCTGTGGCCTGCCCTCTCATGCTCCTGAGACACTATGTTTATTTTAAAAAACATTTTAGACAGAAGATGGACCTCCCAGTCCACCACGGTTCTCATTTTGGCCGTGGTCACCACCCTCCCAGCCCTGGTTCCCACCTTTCCACGATCTCCTGGTCCTATGGGAGTCAACCCATACTAAGTCCCTAATGGATCTCCAATGATGGCAACGTCAAAGCAGGCAGTTTGCAGGTAGGAAGGAGCTGATGGAGGCCGGAGCAGAGTGTGAGGCCAGCGGCTTCATCCCTCGGGGACGGGCAGGCCTCTCAGATGTCCCTCTGGGTCACCTCCCAAATGAAGTACCTGCCTTGGCCGTTGGCAGGAAGCAGGACCTGGCACGGCATTTACAGGTGAGCCTCCGTAACAGGAAACTCTACTTTCTGGGGAGAATGCATTTTCATTATCAAGGCTTTTAGGCTTTTAATTAAGAAATAAAAGAGCAGTGCCTGGAGTGAGGATGCAGGGACTGTGTGTGACCCACACGCTCCTTTACAGCTGGCGCAAAGGACCCTGGAGTGAGGGTGCAGTGCCTGCTCTGAGTCACCAGCACACTCATCGTTTCTACATAAAGAACCCTGCGAGTCTGTCCCAGGACTTTTTAGCCTAGACCTAAAAATTCGGGGCCCAGGAAACCCTAACCATTTTAGGAACCTGAGGGGTGGGCCAAGGGGATCTCAGAGTTTGGTGCTGGCTGTGGGACCAGAAAAGGGTGGGCTAGGGCTTCCCACAAGCTCTCCAGGGAGGCCTCACGTGCACTGGTTTGGGGAAATCAGGATGCAAGCAGATACCGTATGCTCTGCCACGGGACCATGAAGTCTGCGGAGCCTCAGAGGAACACGGACAAATGGCTGCACGAGTCCCACAGGCCGAGCCTCAGCCGGCGCCCATGTCAAGAACACAGGCACACCAGGAGGGACAGCCGATGCAGGCAACGCTTGCAACCCCAGCATGCGGCAGCGTCCGAGGGTGGGGGTCTCTGGCCAGGCTCCACCACAACTGCCATATTCTGTGGCAAAAATTTAAAAGTAGATTTTAACTAGTTACAACTCTAACTTGTTTTACAGATCAACAGAACACAGGGTACCAACAGGCTCCAAAATACTTCGGCGAGAACCAAGTCTAGAATGTAGGTGGCTGCTGCTCCGAGTGTGACCAGTCCCCTGTAGTGCCATAAATCCTAGATCTAGGAGACTAAGTGCTCTTCCTAAACCAGAAGGCACCCTGAGGCTCTGAGGGCACCCTCTGTCCCTGGGCCAGTCCATCAGCCCCGGCAGAAGCTTCTAGAGTAAGAGCCTGTGGATTCGTACTGGACGGATGTAAACGAGGCAAAGTCACAGGGGCTCATCCTGGAATCCCATCAGCTTACCCACTCATGCCCCTGGAGAGCCCTGCCCCCAGTTCCACACCCACAGTTACGCTGAACCACAAGAACTGGCTTCTAGGCCCTCAAGCTACTCCCTCTCTCCCCTGGACAGACCCTTCTCAAACCATGAGGCCCAGAGTAGACTTAACAGGTGGTCCCAGCAGAACTGGCCACTGCATGAATTGATAGTGTGTGTGTTTGTGGTGGTTCTTGTTCTGTCACTCAGGCACAGTGCACCATAAGTACAGTGGTGCTATCAGGGTTCACTGCAGCCTCAACCTGCCAGGCTTGGGTGATCCTCCAGCCTCAGCTTCCCGAGTAGCTGGGACCGCAGGTGCACATCACCACCACTATTTAATTTTTTGTAGAGTCAGGGTCTTGCTATGTTGCCCAGGCTAGTCTCGAATTCCTGGGCTCAAAATTGAACTGCCCACTTCAGCCTCCCAAGGTGCTAGGATTACAGGTGTGAGCCACTATGCTCAGCCTAGAATTGGTATTTCTTCAACCTGAATTTGACACATGAACCCCACTTACATAGATATCAACCACTCTCACAGCTCCAGGGTTTTTCTGAATCTCGATTCTGTTCATTCCAGGTCAATATCTAAGAAAGGGTCAGAACTGACCCTCCCTCAATGAAACCTAAGGGCAAATGCAACAGCATCTCAGGGTGTGAGGAGACAAAGTAAGAAGGGTGGAAAATACACACTGAAATTCTAGTGTTAGAATCATAATCACCAAAAATTTAAGAGACAATCTGCTTTCCAAAACATGTAGATGCTGGATTATCTTCCAAGTCATCAGATTCCACAGCCAGGCCCTGAGAGGGGCACAGCTTTCTAAGCTCACAGACCGGGGCAGCCTAACAGCCTTGGGGCAAACTAAACAGAGGCTTGTGTCTCTCAAAGAGGAAGGTGCTCAAGTCCTTCCAAATAGATTCTTCTTCTAAGTTAGATGCCTCCTAACAACACTGTTTAGAGTGCCAGTGTGTTCAGAAGTGTGAAGCTGAAAATACATCTCAGGACCCCAAAATCACTAAGCTAAAGGGAAATCAAGGTGGGAGACAGCTTAGGGTAAACCTGCCTCCCATGCTCTTCCTAACAGAGACAGCTACTGGGGGGAAAAACAGCCACGTACCTCCTGCACAACCAGTCTGCAAGGAAATTCCTCATGGACAGAGGACAGAACTCAAAGTCACCATCTGCACATGGAGATAAATGCGGATCTGACTGCTTCCTCTGGAAAGGTTCACCAGAAACGCATTTATCTGATCTACCTGTGACCTGGAAACCCCTCCCTGCTTTGAGCTGTCCCTCCGTCCTGGACCGAACCAACGAACATCTCACATGTATTGATGTCTCACGTCTCCCTAAAATGTGAAAGACCAAGTTGTGCCCCAAACACCTTGGGCACATGTCCAGGACCTCCTGAGGCTGTCACAGTGTGTCCTCAACCCCTCCTGAGGCTGTGTCTTCAACCTTGGGAAAATGAACTCTCTATGGGCCAAGAACCATCTCAGAGATGCTTCTGGTTTACAGGAAGCATTCCCTCCGGCGGGTATAACGATGAAATCAAGTGGAATTACAAAATGCCACTTTAGTAAAGGCTGAATTAGGGTTCGATGTGCTTAAAAAAAAGTAACGTTCTATTTATCAATGGACCATGAAGCCCACACCCCCTTCTGCAGTGAAGATGTCAACTGAGACGAGGGGCCCCTCCTGTGGATGCAGCAAAGGCTACCTTCTGACCCCACTTCCCAGAGTCCAGGCTCCTGCTGCTCAGGGAACAGCAACCCCAGCTTCACGGGGCTCAGGCCTCCAAACCCAACTCCCACCCATGCTGGAGAATCACCCCAGGGACTTGCGAAATGGCAGGTGCAACTCTCACCTCATCCCCTTCAAAGGGGAAAAGGCACCTTCCCGCTGCTCCTCCTGCTGGTGGGAACTGAAGCAGTAGCTGGAGGATCAGGAGGGAAACAACCTGGGTCGCTGCTAGTCACAGATGGCAAATGCCAACCAGCCTTGACCTTCACATTGCAGAGAAGACATCCTTCTCTTTTCGTCAGGTCCCTGTTAAATGTTTGCACCCATTCCTTTAAAAAAAAAAAAAAAAAAAAAAAAAAAAACTCAGATACAGCATGGGTGTTTTGCTGACAATATTTCAATTATTTGGGGTCTTTTGGTCAAATGACGCCAAAACAGGAAACTGAACCCTGTTATTCAGGAAACTACTTTCCAGCCCCATCTACCCTCCCAGGCTGTCACCTTATGGGGTTTGTCTGCTGGATGATTAACAATAACTGCTCTTGAGAACTAGGTGTACAGAACAGACAAGACATCAGCTCAGGTTGAGGGGAAGCAAGAAAAGCGGCCTCTCCCTGCAGGACGGTGAAAGAGGAACCTTCAGCACCTGGGTTTGCAGGATGCTGGATCTCCGAGAGCATCTCTCACAGTTCAAGTAAGGCCAGACCCTCCTCTGCCACAGCCTGTTCAGGAGAAGGCAGCACCTGCCCTAGAGACCCACAGCCCTGTGCGGGGTTGAAATTTCCTCCCTTGGTAAGAGTCAGGACCAGGGGTGGGGAGAGAAGCAGCAGGGCTGAGGGGCACTGTGGAAACTCCATGCCACGCTAACTCTCGTCTCACGTGCTCCGGCCAAAGCCACGCTTCTCGGAGGGCATTTCCCTTCACATATCCGGAAATCATCAACGTCTAGTCTCCCCACAGAACAGATCGTTCCCCAGGAGGCAGACGCTTGGCTGTAACACGTGGTAATGAGGGGCGCACCTTCGTGCCCATTCCACAGTGTTTCCCGTTACCTATTTTACCTTAAGCTAAAAATAGTTCCCGTTTACACTCTGCAGTGACACAGACAGCAAAACACACGAGATTCAGTGTGATCCCACACCCGTCCCTGATGACCTCAAGTTCTTTATTTGTTCGTTTTGCTTCTAGAGTTTATGCTCTCTCCCGGGGTTCCAGGCCTGTGGATTCCACCAACCATAGAGCAAGAATATCTTTTTAATGTGTTTGTACTAAGCATCCAGACTTTATTATTCATTATTATTCACTAAACAATATAGTTTAACAACTACTTGCATGGCATGTCCATGGTACAGCCGTTATGGGCAACCCTGACATGACTGAACGTCTGCAGGAGGACGTGCCTATGTCATATGCAAACACGATGCCATTTTATACCAGGGACCTGAGCGCCCACAGACCTTGCATTCCACAGGCTGTCCTGCAGCCCACCCTCATGGGCACTGCGGAATGGCTAGAATAGAAAATATAGAGGTTTTAAATACTTATGTACTAAATCTAATCTTTTGTTAAGTAATTACTGTGTATCACGTGTATTATTTGGAAGTCCTTCCTGGCCCAGAGACTTGACGTGTTCTTATCTTTTGTCCACTGATCTAGTCATTCCAGTAAGTTTATTGAACACAAATCAATTTTACAATTAAATTCTTACAGGAATCACACTCATACTGCAAGCTGCTTTGGTTTTTAAAGTGAAATAACCAATAGTTTTGCAAACCAGCGATATCATAGAGTAACAGGATAAAGCAGCCCCATGACATGCAGAAACACGGGGTTTCAAAGCTGACCAGTAAAAAACACGTTACCAACCCCTAAATGTGAAAATATTTTACACCACAACAGATACTCCAGAGAAAAACAAGATGTTCAAAAAAGCCCTTTGCGGAAAAACACTTTCCCCTCCATTGTTCACACGGTTTCCAGAAGCTTGTGTTTGGCAATGACCATGAACCAGAAGTAGCGTCTGCTGCAACTACTGCTACTGCAACACAGAATATTAAGGCAAAAAAAAAAAAAAAAAAAAAAAAAAAGAAAGAAAGAAAGAAAGAAAAAGAAAAAAAGGACACAGCATATTTCCTATTGATGAGAACAGATAGAGTGTTATCAGAGTGAGTGTGTTCTACAGTCAACAATGTTCAAATTCTAAGTCTCCCGCAGACACTAGACGGTAACCGCCAAAGCTTGTGTACTTGGCAACGTTCAAGGAGACCAAGTTCAGAGCTGTCACAACGCAGCACCATCCTCACGCGATTATCTCAGGCGGGTTTGAGGGCACGTGCCCCCGTCACAGCGGGATAGCTGCCCAGCCCAGCACTTCCTGAGATCACAGACCTTCGCCTTCCCACATCTTCAATAGTTCCTTTACACTGGGAACCAGAGAGCAAAACCTAAAACACTTCCTCAAATCTCAAGACAGTCTTGAGAGCTCTTCTTGCCCCTTCTCTTCTGAAAAAGCCTATTTCACAAGCAATCTGTAGTGCTTACCAGAGCTGGGGCAGGAGGAGAGCTCGTGTTTGGTAGACCGAGTTTCAAGTGTGGGGAGGCCAGAAAGTTCTGGAGATCAATGGCGGTGATCGCGGCATGATAGTGTGAACACAGTTAATGCCACCAAACCATACACTTAAAAACAGAGTGCTATGTAATTTTACCACAATAAAAAGACTGAGAAAAGTCATCTATAATTACCGTCTCCAATATCTTGCATCCTGTAAGGTGCATTTGCTTGTGCGCCCTGTGACAGCTCGCTCCTTCCTGACCTCCTCCTTCGGTTCCCTGTCTCGATCCCACTGGTTCCTCTCCTCATGAGCCTCTTTCCTGTCATCTGGCAGGGTTCTACTAGGACCCTCTGGCTCTCACGCCACCCCAGTTCCACAGACCCACCCACTGGGTGGACCACAGGTGTCCAGCCCGACCTTGCTGATATGCTCCAGCTGGCCCTGGACTCGAACCACGCTCCTGCGGCTTTCCATCAGTGTGGCATCTGCGAGTTACCTCCTGGGCAATGCCAGGTGATGGTAACATCAACCAGGAGGCACCGCTGAGAAGCAGAACGAATGGTGCGGTGCCCTGAACATCACATCCTTCAACGGAGCTCTGTGTTTTCTCTTCTTCTGGCACAGCTTCGCTGTAGGAAGGAGGCCATTCTTCCAGTGCTGCTACTTCCAGGACCGGGGAAAGCAAGCTTCAGAAAGGAACGGTATCAAAGAGGCAGGACCCACCAGCAGGGCTGCTGGCGGCCGGGCGACCACAGCCCCAGCATTCCCCAGCCACCACGGCTGACAGCCCAGACTCCAGAAATGCACGGCTTCAACCTTAGGAGTAAAAACCCTCCCAAGCCAACTATTATTTTCAACAATGGGATTGGGGAGTGGGGTGTTGTAACCCTGCCTCTCTCGATGGCACAGATCATCGGATCCCAGTTCTTATACGATTAGAGAGTGGGGGGGGGGGGTCCTAACCCTGCCCCCCTTGATAGAAAAGAACTGGGATCTGGTGATCTGTGCTAAGTGAGCACTTTGATTCCGCCACATGCAGTCATCCTCAGCACCAGGAAAAGTCAGAAGCGTTGAGTGATGACACTGATACCAACACATGCGGTTCTGATGGCTCCGGTAAACTGGCTACACAGATACAACCCGACAGTGGTGAGATCCACGGAATTCACCAGTCTTCCCAAGGATCGTGTTCCTGAATCTTCTGCATTCGGAATAACCGTCTACTTTGCCAGGGCTGAGCCATGCTACCCTCTCGCCTGTCCTCTGCTTTCACCAGCTTCGTGTGCATTTCCAGGCAAGTGTTTATGCAGGTACTATCACTTATTTCCACAGCAAGAACGTACACAGACACCACACAGAAATGGGCAACCCTATTAGGAGCTGTGCAGGTAGATCTAACTCATCAGATGTTGCAAATTCCTGTTGCCTTGGAAATTAAACTAACGTTGCTATGACCGTATCTCTTACTGCACCACTAAAGACCATCCGGGTAAGAGGAATGTGCCTCTACATAGCATTCAGCGCACGTTTACATGTCGGTTTTCCCTGAATATGGTTGTTATGTGAGACAGAAGTCAGTAAGATGGGCTGGAACATATAGTATAGGATCATTGTGTCTCCTAGGCTTAAACACATCCTTTAATGAAGTTTAACTCTCTGGGGACATGAGTTACATAGTAACATGTTTTGGATATTGTCTCTTTCACATTCTAATTATCAACACCAAAGAAGTTCTTGAGTTCCTTGTTAAGTTGAAAAGCAATTTACAAAGCATAAAAGCCCCAATATTATAGGATACAATTCAGTCTTTTTAGCATATTCTCAAAGCTGTACAACAACCAACCACTACTATGTAATTCCGGGACTTTTTCACTACTGGCCAAGGAAACCTTGAACCCATTAAAGAGTCAGCACCTGCTCCTTCCTTCCGCCAGCCCGTGGCAGTCGCCAGCCGACTTCCGTTTCTCTGGATTTGCCCATTCTGGACACCTGTTGTGAGAAGAATCGTACAGTGCATGACCTTTGGCGTGACCTTCGGTGCTGGCATCTTTCACGTCCAAGGTGAGTGGAATCTCACAGTGCGTGATCTTTGGCGCAGGCATCTTTCACGTCCAAGGCTCATTTGGGTTGGAGCACACGTTCTTTTGTTCCTTTTTACGGCTGAGTGAGATTCCATTGTGCATACATTGTCTTTATCCATTCATCCGTTGACAGACACCTGGGCTGTTTCTACTATTAGGAATAATGCCGCTATGAAGATTCTTATGTAAGACTTTTCGGTAAAAATACTTTCAATTTTCTTGGGCATATGCCTAGGAGTGAAATTCCTGGGTCGTACGGTGATTCTATGCTTAACTTTTCTGAGGAATTAACTGCCAGACTTTTCCAAAGCAACTGTACCATTTTACTTCCCCTCCCACTAGCAATATATCAAGATTTCAGTTTTCCCAAATTCACCAACATGTCACTGTCCAATACTGGGGTTTTACCCGTCCCGGTGGTTGTGAAGTGGTATCTCACGCTGGTTTTGATTTCCATTTCTAAGATGACGAATTCTGTTAAACATCTCATGTGCTTTTTAAGGCATTTATATGTCTTTCTTTGGAGAATGTCTATTCAAATTCTTTGTCCATTTTTAATTGGATTTTTATTAAGAGTTTTTAAATATATTCTTGATATCAGGCCCTTATCAACATGATGTATCCTATTCTGTGGGTTGTCTTTGTACTTTAACAGTATCCTCTGAAATGAATATTTTTCATTTTGATACCGTCTTTTTCCCGTCAGTTGCTTGTTATGCTTTAGGCGTCTCATCTAAGGAAACATTGCCTAATCCAACATAACAGTTTCACCAGGATTCTCCCCTAAAGGTGTCATAGGCTGAACTGTCCCCCTGTCAAGTTTCCCACGTTAAAGTCACAACCCCAGAAACTCAATATGTCACTATATTTAGATACAGCGCCTTTAACTTGGCAATTTAGGTCCCATAAGATCTTAAGAGTAGGCCCTGATCCAGTATGATGGGTGTTCTTATAAGACAATTTAGGCACACAGTCCTCAGTGCTGCACACACGTAAGAGAAACCTGTGAGGACACAGAGAAGACGCCGTCTACACAGCATGGGGTGAGGCCCCAGAGAATCCAACCCTGCCTGCATCTTGATCCCAGGCTTCCAGCCTCCAGAACAAAGGAAATAAGATGCTGTTGTTTAAGCCACACGGTCTGTGGTGTCCGTTACTGTACCCAGCAGACTGACAGAATGGGTCTCACAGTCAGCTCCTTAACACTGGATCCATTTTGAGCTTTGTGTGTAGGGTGAGGAAGGGTCCAGTCCATCCTTTTCCATGTGGATACCCCAGTTGTCCCAGCACCATTGAGTTGTGAAATGACAAAAGTAAAGCAACCCTTACGTCCTTTCTCCATCAACAGATTAGAGGATATACTGAAGAGTCGTGGACAATTTTGTCAGTTTAAGCCAGTGGTTTTCAAACTTTGGGTCTCAGGAACACTTTGCACTTTATTAAAGATCACAAAAAAGGTTTCTCATGAGGCCAGGAGTGGTGGTTTGTGCCTATAATCTCAGCACTTTGGGAGGCAGAGGCAGGTGCATCACTTGAGGTCAGGAGTTCGAGACCGGCCTGGCCAACATGGTGAAATCCCATCTCTACTAAAACACAAAAATTAGCCGGGCATGGTGACGGACACCTGTAGTCCCAGATACTAGGGAGGCTGAGGCAGGAGAATCACTTGAACTCAGGAGGCAGATGTTGAAGTGCACTGAGGTCACACCACTGCACTCCAGCCTGGGTGGCAGAGCAAGACTCCGTCTAAAAAAAAAAAAAAAAAAAAAAGGTAACAATTTAGTTCATTTTACAGTGATAAAGTCATTACATCTTAACACAGTCTTAAAGAAACCATTTTCCAAAATAAGCAGCAGCATGAAAACAGTTTGTGCTGCTGTGAAAATGCCTAACATCTCTGCATCTCAGAAAGCAGGGTTCTCATGGGCTGTCTGCGTTCAGTGGGCTGCAGAGTCGTGGTTGAAGTTTATGAAAAAAGTCTGACCCCATGCTGATACACAATTAAGAAGAAGTATTTTCAATGTGTTTTCGGATAATTTTAGGTATTCTCTGCTGCCAAATATAACAAGCAGTACTTCAGTACAGGCTGTCTGCAACGTGGAGTCTGCGCTCTGGCCGACGGGCCTTTCCGCCCCAATTCCTTCTAAGTCGACTGGTCCGTCCTGCACTTGAATGGCTTTTACCAGCACACGATTTTGTAATCACACATTGGTTAGAAAACACTGGTTCAGTGTTATGAGCAGCTTCCACATTTCATTCTACGTCAAAAAAAAAAAAAAACCATATCAATATCACCGTTGATCACATAAGAAAGTGGTGGACACAAGATTTTTATATTTTAATATTCACTGGAAAACTCAAATGTCTAATCACTGGGAATAACGTAAGGTACTTTCGTGAGGTGAAAGAGTCATTTTGTTCAATTTTCAGGCCACACCTGCAAATAACTCCATCACCTCCATCTGAAGTAGCATTGTTTGTAAGTCATTCTTTATATAAAGGCAGTCTTAGTGGAAGAAGTGGTTCTGCAGGTTCATAGCTCAGAGGCACCAGTGTTCTCCCAAGATAACCATAAAATCCGTAGAAGACGCACCTGTGCACACTTTCTGTTTCTCACTCAGAACATTCCAGAAGGATCCCTGAATCCCGGTGCCGCAGCAAGACTGAAGTGTGCTCTCACCCACACAATAAACCCAGGGAGCTCCCCCAGCCCCCACCCCGAGGCCACAGCTTTGGTCCTCTGTCTGGTCTAGGGGGGCTCCTGCAGCTCCAGCCTAACAGGGAAAAGCAGGCACCCACATGTCAGAAAGACCTCCCAAGGTCCAGTGAGCACTTCTGCTTATGTGCCAGCCAAGTGCGTTTGACAAGGCTACAGCCAGCTGTACGGCAGGCAGCGAGGTACCCAGCAAATACTTCAGGGCTCACGTTACTGAGGAAGGAAGGTGGACAGCGAGGTACCCAGCAAGTACTCAGGGCTCACGTTATGGAGGAGGAAGCCAGGCAGATAGTGTGGTACCCAGCAGGGTTCACGATACTGAGGAGAAAAGGAGGGTGAAGACAAGGGGCCTGGAACAGTCTGTCATAAGCTTTAGCATTTACAAGGCTCGCTATAGATTATCCGATTTGATCTTAACAGCTCCCAAGAGAGACAGAGGCCTGTTTTCACTTCATAAAAAGAGATCCAGAGAACTGATGATGTGCCCTTCCCACATGCTCCCAGAAATCATCCTCAAATCATCTCTCAGTTGTATGCATGTGATAATATGTCAGTCACGTCCCCTCCCTGCAGGGGGATCGTAATGTCGCCCTGCTGTTCCTTAGCACCCCTGCCCTCTCCTGCATTTCAGCCATGCCAACAATCCATGGGAAGTCGGCACAACCCCACCTCCGCTGCTGCTGATGGCTTGGGTCACCCTTATCTTTCATTTCCACCTGCAGGGACTTGTTCTTTCTTCAAATGCAGCTCAAACTCACTCATTGTGTGAAGCCTTTTCCAGCCATCACAACTGTCATGTGTAAAATCAGTCTGTGGAATGCTTCATTGAGGAGGGGCTTATGTTGCCTCATTGGCTGTGATCACCACCAAATTCTGAGCAAACCAGGTGGTCCCCTCTCCCCATCTCTGCTCCAGTGCACTTAAAACAAGGATTCCTGGAAGCACCTTTTTAGTCCAATTCATGCATGAGTCTGCCCCACACCCCACAGACAAGCCCTGGCGGTCAGGGTTCAGGGCCCCCAGGTGGGTAAGGAGAGCTTTGTGCACTCTCTGGAGTTGTCACCCAGAGACCCACGGCTGGAAGGGAAGAAACTTGCATCCTATGAAACATCCAGGCCCTGAGACCCACTCAGAAGCAGAAAACGGGGAAGGAGCCTCAACCAGACCCTCGGGAGGGCAGTCAGCAGGAGCCACGGAGGTCACCAGGAGGGAGGGTGTCAGGCAGTGAGGCCAGAGGTGATGTGGCCGGGAAGGAGGAGACGTGGCCAGAGGCAACGTGGCCAGGGAAGGAGACACAGCTGGAAGGAAGTGACAAGAGGGGTCTCCAGGCCTCAGACTGTGCCTGATTTATGGATGACATTTTAATTATGATGTTATATCTAACCTTAAAGAAAAGTAGCAATTTAGAACCACTGTGTACATTTAAAGCACAGTACAAATATAACATTTTCCAAAACAAAGAACAGTGAATTGAAGGAAAAAATAGCAACTCACCAAAAAAAAAAAAAGTGAAAAAAAAAATTCATTTAAGATCAGAAATAAAGAGATCCTACAGCTCTTGTAGTCCAATCCCCACCCTAACGTGAATGGGAGAAAAAGGGAATTAGATTCTAGTCAGTCAAAATTAAAGACAAAACCGATGCACTTTACTTTCTACTTGACAGAAAACAAGAAAAGCTCATCAAGGAATCCCAACAAACAGTAACTTTAGGAGTCCCCAAAATACAAAATTCACCTTCAAATTAAATCAACTGCTAAGTGTGTATAAAGTTACGTTTTTCTTTATTGCCTTCCTCCTCCCCAGGGGCTTTTTTAGACCTTGTTTCCCCCTAATTGCCTCCAACATCCAGGAAATTTAAACCCCACAAATAAACCGTATCTCGATTCACACACAGCGTCCTTTGGAGCAGACAGTCCATTGCCCTAAGACGTTCTTGTCACCTAAGCACCAAGTACAGCCTGAGAACGCACAACACGCACACACACGAACTCGGACAGACAACAGGTGAGATATGGCACATGAGGAGGAAGATGAGACAAATGAGCTTCAATGACTTCACTGATACCCCAGATCCATGAAGAAGTGACACACGCAGCCTGATCGGGTGCCGGTGACTCCTGGAAAACAGCCAAGGGCAGCATTTGGAGAAGCAGCACCGCAGGCCAGGAGGGTCTCGGGGCTTCAGAGGAGAGGGGTTCCCCAACCAGGTGCTGAGGCTTCAGAGGGGAGGGGTTCCCCGACCAGGTGCTGGGGCTTCAGAGGAGAGGGGTTCCCCGACCAGGTGCTGGGGCTTCAGAGGGGAGGGATGCCCCGACCAGCTGCTGGGGCTTCAGAGAGGAGGGGTGCCCCAGGCAGGCGCTGCAGCTGCAGACGGGAAGACGCCCCGAGCAGGTCCTGGGGGCGGCAGAACAAGCCCTGGGTCCCCTTGTCACTTCTCACTCCCTACTCCCGAATCTCGCCCTGAAATTGCAGCAAGTCCAGGTATTCATTTACCCATAAAATTAAGTATCTGTGAGTAACACAAGTCACTAATCCACACCGATCTGAGTCCACAGATACCTCCCAGAGATGCCACCATCCCTTCTGGTAGAAGGGCAGCCCAGGGGCACACGCTGCTAGGAAGGGAGACTGTCTGCAGCCTGATGCTGCAGAGTCCTCAACACTTAGTCTACCTTCTGGAACCATGCCGTCTCCTACAGAAGCAACTAGGGGCATGTAGGGTTTTTAAAATCTTTTTTTTTCCTTAAGAGTCCCCCTCTGTCACCCAGGCTGGAGTGCAGTGGCACAATCTCGGCTCGCTGCAACCTCTGCCTCTCGAGTTCAAGTGATTCTCCTGCCTCGGCCTCCCGAGTAGCTGGGAATACAGGCGCCTGTCACCAGGCCCGGCTAATTTTTTTGTATTTTTAATAGGGATGGGATTTCACTCTGTTGGCCAGGCTGGTCTCGAACACCTGACCTCACGTGATCCACCCACCTCGACCTCCGAAACTGCTGGGAGTACAGGCATGAGCCATGGTGCCCGGCCCATATAGCTATTTAAATTTGACTAAAATTTAAAAAAAATTAGAAATTCAGTTTCTCATTTACACTTCAAGCATTCAGTCAGCCACAGGCGGCCACTGACCAGAGGCTGGTAGAGATGTCACACTCCACTCTGTAGAAGGATCTATGGACGAAGTGGCTCTAAGATCATCTCAGCATCTTTATATTGAAGCTATCGAAGTTTCACTCTGATTATTATAGACATCAGCATTCTCCCATTTAAAAATGTCAGTGCTATTGCAACGATCAGATCTGTGACTTCTCAGAAGCTCTTCTCTTCCTGGACAAAACTACAGAACATCTGCACTCTGTCTCCACACTAAGGGACGGCAGAAGCCTCCGTGTAAAATCAGGGGGAGAAAAAAAAAAAAAAGAATCCCTGGTCCCTCTCCCCCTACAATTTTGTGAAACTCCTCTTAATATTCAGAATAACTGCCAGAATTGCAATAAACAAGCAGCCCTTGACCAGGAAGAAACAGGGAAGCAAGCAGAGGGAGATGCCAGGACCCTCAGATCCCTCCGGGACCCCAGGCCCAGCCAGGACTGAGAAGGGCAGCACAGCCCGGCAGACCTACATACCTGATGCGAACTGTGCACACGGCTTCCCCAGGCCTCAGTACCCCGCTCTGCCCTTACTGAGCACTGTGGCTCTAGTAGAGGCAGCTCCCTGAGCCCCAACACCCACAGCCAGTCCCCTCCTTGCAGGTCTCAGCTCTGCTGTCACTGCCTCAAGTGCATCCCTGATGCTTCTCATCCTCATCCACGTACCGTGTCCCCTCTACCCCATAGCCCTTGCTACCGCCCACCCCACTACGGATTCTGGCACACAGCGGGTGCCTGAGACGCCCCAACGCGTGGCATACCAGGGTAGGGCTTGGAGTTCCAAGGGCCACATCCCGCATACCACCACAAGCGCCACGGAGGCTGTAGAACGGGTCCAAGTTTCAGGCCGGCGCTCAGCTCCTCCCGGCCGTGGAGGCCAAGAACCTAGAAAGCGAGCGCAGCCGGAAGCAGGATCCCAAACCCCCTTCCTGTTCCTTAAGAGGAACGGGGCCTCGGAGCACAACCCCACCAGCACCTTCCTCCAGT
Source organism: Macaca fascicularis (assembly GCF_037993035.2). Lineage (NCBI taxonomy): Eukaryota > Metazoa > Chordata > Mammalia > Primates > Cercopithecidae > Macaca > Macaca fascicularis. The sequence goes on along the minus strand of NC_088377.1, from coordinate 38,720,500 downwards.
CAGGCAGCCTGTCAGAGCACCGACACCTTCACCGCAGGGAAACCCATCAAGTACCTCCTGTGAGGAGAAAATCACCAAGTACCACAGGAGCCATGTCCACCGGCAGCGTCTGCTGAGCCCAATTAGTGACAACAGCAGCCGGGCCCCCACGTAGCACGTGCCCACCCCGAACCTGCCCCGCACACCACAAGGCCGACCATCCTGGCGCTCAGCTTCGACTCATCAGGGGCCTCTTACAGGAGAGCTCGGCATGTCTATCTTCCCTGGGCTCACAGAAAGGAGCGGGACTCAGCCCCAAGTGTGAACAGAGTCAAGCTCCCACTAGCTGTGCAGACAACCTTCCTAGCCCTGGCCTGGGAAGGGGCCAAGCCCAAACAGTCATCTTTTGCCCGCACAGGTACAGAATTGAGCCAGTTCTCTCAATGGACTCGAGACAGGTCAACTCCAGGCTCCTCAGTGCTCTGGGGTTCACCTCGGGCCGCTGCACCTTTGAAACGTGGCTGTGGACTCCTCTAGGCTGCTCAGTGTCACGGCCCATTTCATTCCGACACTGCAGGCCCCTGCTGTGGTGTCAATACCCAGGACACCCCTGCCGGCATCCTCCGAGATGCTGCTGCAGCTGCTGTGATCTGAGAACAGCCACTTGCAGGCATCAAAGGGAGGGCTCAAGTCTCCTCTGAGAGCAGCGGCTACAGCTTTGGAAGACATTGCACTCAATCCTGGGTGAGCCTGGCTCGGTCTGCAATCTAAGCCTGGTTGCTGGGGAGACACACTCTGTTGTAACTGACAGAGGCTGTTGGTGGCAGCTCTACCAAGACCGAGAATGGCAACTAATCTGAGATTTACTATCCATACTTTCTATCTGATGTTTAAAAGGAAGGCATCGTGAAGTTCCAGTAGCAAGGAATTTTCTATCATCTATCACATGAAGATACAGCAGAAATGCAGCTAAAACGTTAGTAGGGTCTATGTAGAGGAACAGACGGGTCTATTTCAGGAAAAGTGCTTGCTGGCTTTTTAGAAACAGAGTGAAATCCCTGCCAAGTAAAAGGTTTGTACTTTTGCTTTGGAAAGTTCTTCCTTATTATTTGAATACATTAACTATATTTAAGTGTTCTTGTAGACTAAGTATTAAATATTCAAAAGTAAGTAATTCTGTTCGGTCTATTTCATTCTTTAAATGCAGCTTTCAAAAACTGACAAACACCTGGCTGGGTGCAGTGGCTCGCGCCTGTAATCCCAGCACTTTGGGAGGCTGAGGCTGGTGGATCACGAGGTAAGGAGATCGAGACCATCCTGGCTAACACGGTGAAGCCCCGTCTCTACTAAAAAGGCAAAAAATTAGCTGGGCGTGGTGGTGGGTGACTGTGGTCCCAGCTACTTGGGAGGCTGAGGCAGGAGAATGGCGTGAACCCGGGAGGCGGAGCTTGCACTAAGCCGAGATCACACCACTGTACTCCAGGCTGGGTGACAGAGCAATACTCCATCTCAAAAAAAAAAAAAAAGTTACAAACACCCCATGTCTGCCCTGGCTCCGGCCATCTCCACAGAGTGGACAGAGCTTGGGAAAAGCTCACTGTGGAGGCCCAGGAGGCCGGGCCGCACCTTTGCTCAGCAGATGAGCGAGAGGGTCAGCCACCCTAGGGAAGAAGCCCGCATTTGCTATGTTACTGATGATATCCACATAAATTTCTATTTTGCCTCCCACACACAGACCTGGGATCCATGTTTGAGCAAGCGGATCCTGCCAACAGAAGCTCCATGCCATCATTTCCCTGACTTCCCCAACAAGAGCCAGGCCAGGCAGTGTCCCCACACGGGCCCTGGGACCCAGGAAGATCCGGGTCCTGCCCTTCTCCCTCATCCCTGCAGCACCTGGCTTGTTGTGGAAGTGCAGCAGTGCTGGCTGAACCCACGTTCACCTGGGGTGTTCAGGAGAAGCCTCTGTGCAGAAATCAGCTGGGAAGCAGGGCTGTGTGTGCTGGCAGATCATCGAATGGATTTGCAGAACTGAGTTTTCAACACGGGTGCCGCCATCAAGTCCCTCAAGCCCTTCGTGAGCCTAGAGACACAGAGCCATTTGCTGCACTCCCACAATCTCTAACCACCCTGCATGGAAGCTCAGTTTATCCAAAGGACCATAAAATTGTGTGTGTAAACAAAGTTTGGCATAATGAATTAAAACGGAAGTCACCACTTCTCTTTTCCATTAATCCATTCATTCAAACAAGTGTCTCGAGTATGTGCATCGAATACTGTGGAATTAGGATTTAGTCCATGCCTTCAAGAAATATACATCACAGAATAAAAGGTATAGCTTGTAACTAACAGTGGTGAACAGGCAAGAAATACACATCGAAGAAAAAAAGGTAGAGCTTGTAACTGTAACAGTGCTGAACAGGCAAGAAATAAGCATCATAGAAGGAAAGGTAGAGCTTGTAACTAACATCATAGAAGGAAAGGTATAGCTTATAAACTAACAGTTGCGAACAGGACAGAATCTCACAGGCTTCTCAGGAGCCGCCGAGGAGGAAGCCATGATTCATTTCCACCTGCAGTTGATAAATGTTTCCTGGATAAAGTAACTTTTCTACAGTGATATCTGTTCCTTATTGTTTAGATCTTGCTTGATAGGGTATTAAATCACTACTTTATGTGCTGCTTATATAAAATACATCATTGTCGGGGGAGGTTATAAAATAAATACTTCACACAAGCTTGGGCTGTGAATGGTGCAAGGCAATGGGACGATGTGTTCCCATGTTCTCGAGACACAGAAGGGGCAAGACCCTGGTTCCTTCTCCTCCCCACCGCCCTGTTCCCAGATGAGGGGTGGAGGCAAGGCCGCTGTGGAGTCCTAGAGCTGGCTCCAGGGCCGGGACACCACGCCCGCACTCTCTGCGCCTCATACGAGAAATACAGCCTGGGGGGCAATCACCAATTGACCTGGCGGTGGGGAGAGTCCTTCATCAAAAGCCTGTGCTTCCAGGAACCAGGACAAAGCAGGACCCCCAGGAAAACTGTTCCAGGTGCTCCTGAAACCTGGGCAGAGTCACAGCCTGGCAGGAAGCACCAGTGACACAGGTGTGCCCAAGATTGGGAGGATGGCCAGACGCCTGGAGGCCAGACCAGCCTGCAGGATATGACCACTTCTCTCTGGTTCGTTAGAGATAGACAGTCTGGGCTTCACTTTTGTATGTGGAGTCTCACAGTACAGAAATATCACAAAGGGATTAGACTTCATATATCCCAATTTTTTAATTTAAAAAAAAATCACATTTATTGCAACTAATTCTAAATGCAACAAAGAAAAATAAATAATTATGAAAATGCAGGCCTATAAAATATAAACCACAATCTCTTTACCCATAGGAGACCCAAAATTTAGTTTACCTTTACTTCAGTATCATCTCATTTTTTTTTTTAAACCATTACTGAGGTGTCTCCTCACTGCCCCATGGGCTCTTCAGGGCTCTTTACTGTTTTGCCGTTTTTTAGGTTTCAGGGCAGGATCATTTTCCCACACTTGTTTGCTTCCTTGTTCACCAATTGTTCACAAGGACATCATTGTGCCTCAGAAAACCTAGTAACTGAACTTCATTAAAAGTGAAAAAAATAAGGACATATTGGCTGCTATGACAGCATCCTCAGTCACCGAATCTCCCTGGGGGACCAGACACACCCCCATCTCCTTGTAACCCCAGCATGCAGGTATCGCTGCAGCTGACAGGACTGACCCAGCCTGGGGGAGGCATGAACCAAAGAGAAGGCAGGTGACTCATTTAGGAAACTCGGGTGATCCTCTCGAGCCACGCTTCTCAGGGCGTCAGGGGACCAGCCACATGCAGGGAACCTCCTTGGCCTGGCAGGTGGCAGACTCCTGGGACCCTCCTCAGACACATTAATCAGAGAATCTAAAGGCGGGCAGACTCTGAAAAGTATCTGTAAAGGAAGGACTTAGCTCTGCTGTGAGCCCACTACATGCGGGGTCGCGCAGGACTCTGCTCCCAGCGTCCAGTCTCCATTTAACCCTCCTGGGAGGAACACCCGTCAAGTCACAGAGCACGGTCTTCAGCGAACACCTTCCTGCGCGACCTCCACTGTCGCCCAACCCTGCAGGAGTAGCCTCTGAGTAGGGGAAACAAGTCTTTGCTCCTGACTCGGCCACCTTGACGCTGGTCAGAAGACCAGCACTCCCACGTCTCTGGGGAAAGGAGCGGCCCTGGGCAGGAATGCACTTGGCAGCCCCAGGGAGGGGCCAGGTGTGGAGGAGCAGGCCTCTGCCCGCAGACACGTCAGCTCAGCATCCTGGAGCAGAACCTCCAGTCCAGCTGAGCCTACAGATGGCTGCAGCCCTGGACAGCATCTTCACGGTGACCCGGGGGACTGGGCCAGAGTCGCTCAGCAGGGCTGCCGTGAATTTGCAACCTGAAGAAGCTGTACAGTCGTACGTGTACGTTGCCTTAAGCCCCTAGGTTTTGGGGTCACTTGTCACACAGTGACAGACAGTGGATGTGCACGGACTCCCAGGCCACGATGGCCTCTGCCGGCCTCACCCGGGCTGTCTCATCTGTTCCCGTGACATCACGTTTCTCAAAGTCAAAGGCTGCCAGGGCCCCCTCTTTTCTTCACAAAGTCATTACAAGCTCACGATACAAACTGGAAAAAAAAATCTGTAAAATACAACGTATGACGCAATACAGGGTGAATGCGCAGGCACATACACACGCGAAACAGGTGCATGCACACATGAAGAGGTGTACACGCATGAAACAGGGGCACGAGTGAAGGTGTACACGCGTCAAACAGGTGTGCATACACACATGAAAGCACCAGACATGAAGGGCTGTCTTTGGAATCCTGGTTTTTAGGCATCTCCCTCACCCTTTTACATCTACACGATCACAAACACAGCACACCACAGTACTGAGGGGAAGTCCCAGCTTCTCATGGGGGCACATGAGGCTTTTTATTTATGCCACAGGTTGCATCACTACATTCTAGAACTGCAAGGCCCCGCACTGCCAGGACTGGGTCAGGTCCACCCTGTGCTCCAAGGACCAGGCCGCCTGCCAGCCCACACGGACCTGCCCCCCGGATGGTGCGGCTGCTTCGAAAACAGAGGCTCAGGCCCACCCAGAGACCTGCAGTACCTCTTATTAAATCAAGACTTGGCTGTGGGTAAACGTGAAGATTTTTATTAAACATGACTCTGGAACATTCAAAGGACCATAACTGAATGCTCCTTTCGCAGCCACGGCGTGTCCAGACGCTCATGGAGAAGGCCAGGGCGTGAGAACCCACGGAGGCCCGACAAGGCAGACTCGGAGCTGTGTGGCGCAGTTACCACCGATTTTGTGTTGACACTTGCCTTTTATATTCAGATTAAAATAAAAAACAAGACGCAAAAGTGGCTCACATTCTATTTCAATTGTCTATTTTTGTAGTAATTGGGCCCCCTTCCCTCTGGTTTCCCAACCAAGCGATAAATAGGCCCAGCTGCGATTTGTCAAAGTCTGGGCCTCAGTTGTAGAGTAAGTGAGGGGGGTAGGGAGGGGAGCAGGAGTGGTGAGGAGGAGTGGGGGATAGGGAGGGACAGAGGGAAGGATAGAGAGACAGACAAACTGCCGAGGGCTGGAGGCAGGAGGGATGCTCCCTGGCAGCCTCAGGCTCCCCGTTCCAAGGTAACTGAGCTGGCATCACGCATGCGGTGCCGTCATATGACTTGGCTGACACACGCCAGAATTACAACAAAATGCTTAAGGAGAAGAGTAAGCACCAGCATCTTCAGATTACGGTAGAGTCCCGGTTTCACGCTTGCCTTGTATGACATTCTATAAATTGTAAAGATAACGCATTTTCTTACCAGCCACGCTGTTCCCCAAATACTAACTCTAATAAAGACCAGACAGCATCTGAGTACTGAGCGTGTGTCAAGCCCCGTGAGGTAGGCAGCATTTACTTTGCTAGAGAAAGAAACAGACTCTGAGAGAAACTTCCTGAGGCCAGGCAGCTGTCTCCAAACCCACCTCGCGCCTCCTGACCCTGAACGTGGAGGACCCAAGTCATTCACATGAATAATTTACCTACATGCATGTCAGATTGAGCTTCAGCCCCCAGATCTAATCATCTCTATGCAGGAATGTGTCAAGGAAGGTACACAATTCTATGAGTTCGAGCTGGGGGAACAAAGGTAGGCACCCTCGACACAGATGTGGGGCGGAGGCGGGCGCCCAGCGCAGGGGTGGACAGGAGCACGTCCAGCCCTGCCCAGTCACACAACCACCCTGACATGCCAGTGCAGGGGCCACCACCGTGTCTCGGGGAAAAGCAGCTTCTCCTGCACAGGAATCTACCCCTGAAAGTGTGTTGCTGAGCAGGTTTGGACCAACATCTCAGAAATCAGACACTGTGTAACACGCTTATCTCTACAGGCTGCCTATGTCCGGGAATCACCAATAATTCCCATCTCGCCATCAATTATTTCTGGTAAATACTGACTATTCTAAGTCAACTGAGGCAACACAAGAACAACATAATGGAAATGTCAGAGTCAATCAGCTCCACCTGCTGAAGAGCTGGGACTAATGATGAAACCTAAGGAATCCTGGAGAACACAGCAGGACCCCAGACCATGCAGACCACCCCAGCCTCCTTCCACAGGAGTTAGTCGTGGGGCCAAGGAACGGCTTCCAAGGAATCTCAGAGGTTTTCAAGGTCTTGAAAGTTTAACGGGAATTGAATATTTGCATCTGAGTCACACGAGCACATTAAAAGTAAAATTTCCCCTTTCCACTAGAATTATGAGCTTGGGGCAGCGACACTGGCTGTATCTCATGCTCGTGAGATGTTGGGGGCAGCCGTGCATCTCGGGTGAATCATTTATAATAATGAAAGAAGTGCTTGGGCCCTCGATCCAGGATCGCAGACACCACCAACGAGGGTCTAAACAGGAAAAGCCTCGGCCTGGAACGGCTGGTGTCTGTGGGGGCTGGGAGGAGCACCAAGGAAACTCAGGGGCAAGCCCCACACAAGCTCGGCATGTCCTACCCCACGCAGTCGGCATCAGCCACAGGGATCTTTTGTTGCTTTTTGTTCAGGAAGGAACACATTAAAAAGCCCGGGGCCCAAGGCCTGGACTCCTCAAAGCTCCCCACAGAGCCAGGTTAATTGGCACCTTCCCTCATGTTAAAATCAACTATATATGGCTGCTGAGAGCATCTCAGAGCAGGTGCAACACTGAGCTTCCTTGCTGTCTGGGGAAAACAGGAATTCTAGGCCTCTGCCTTCCTACCTCCCCAGAGGCTCTGGCCCAAGTGAGCTCAGCTTCTCCCAGGTAAGGAGCACAGACCAGCTTCCCACATGCCCCTCAGGTGGTGCAGACACTTCCACCTTGGCACAAGCCCTCACAACCCACCCCCGAGGTGAAAGCCCAGCCCTGTTGCCCCGGCCTGGCAGGAGGCAGCTGCTGGGGCCCCTGCTCAGGGTTCAGCACAGCGAGGTCCAGCCACACCCGGTGAGACATCCACCCACCCGGACATTCGTCTTTAACCTAAAACAGACACAGGAATTCGGCAAGGGGTTCCTTCCCCTGACAAACCCATCCCTCCTGTTCTCATCTCTCCCTCCTGCCCCAGTACTGTGCCCAAGGCCACCCAGCACTGCGCCCAAGGCCTGACTCCCAGTTTCACAGGGAATCCAAGACAATTATGATTTTGAGAAACTGGGAGCTACACAGAAAATGAGTCGGTAAAGCCAGTGTCCACTGATCCTCCACTCCACACAGTGGAGAGCAGTCCTCGGGATAAAACCCACGGGGTGGGGAAGACGCGATCAAGGCGGGCAGGACAGAGGAGCAGCAAAGGGGGTGATTCGGAGAACAAGGCCACATGAACACAAGGCTAAAGTGCTCAGCGGCTGGAAGACAAAACACAGGAGACAGAAACACTGACCGTTTAAAAAGAAAAGAAAAAAAAAAAGCCTCACTCTTAAGAGTCCATCAAGATTTAAGTTCTGAAGTCACAAATGTATCAGCACAGACTTCTCATAATGCCTGAAACTTGGCGCAGTAAACACGTGAATCAGTTCTCCCAAGTCCATCGTTTTCTTTGGTGAGCCTCTTGAGTCTCAGGCTGGTTTCAAAGCAAGCCCTTCTCTGTTTGTTGATGACTTAATAATTAACATACTTGAAAACACATTGACTTCCAAATTAATCTGCTAATAAAATATTAATTACCACACTGGCTGTCATCCACAGAAGAAACACAATCACTTTCTGGTTGTAAAAACATTAGAATTTGAAGCCCCTTTGGCCATCTGAACAGCCCCTGCTTTTGACAAGGGCATTCCATAGCTAATCTGAAAAACTAGTCCAGGCCATGATCGGTGGGGGGTCGGAATTGCCTCATCACCCCACCTCCCTTCTGGAATTAGACAGAACTTAGACTCTTAGTCTGATGGGAAACATTTACAATCTATTCTCTCCGAAGTTACCTGGAGGATTCCCTTCACATGACAAAGCCTTGGTCTCCACAACCCCTTATCTGACAACTCTCTCGACCAACTGTCAATCAGGAAATTTTCGAATCTACCTATGACCTGGACACCCCTGCTTCCAGTTGTCCCACAGTTCCAGACCAAACCAATGTACATCTTACATTTATTTGATTGATTGTCTCATGTCTCCCTAAAAGCTATAAAACCAGGCTGGGCTCTGACCACCTTGGGAATACATTCTTAGGATCTCCTGAGGGCAGTATCAAGGGCCATGGTAACTCATTTGGCTCAGAATAAATCTCGAAATGCTTCACAGAGTTTGGGTCTTTGCTGACACAGTACCTTTCATGGGTATTCATCTGGGGGACTCACAATCAACCAGAGGCAGCAGTTGCCCACTGTGCAAAAGTCTCTGCAGGACTGAGCCTCTGGCACGGGGACTCCAATCCCTGAAGCAGCAGCTGTCCCACGTCGCATGGCCTGATAGACCTGCACCTCCAGGGCTTCTCATTTCAGAGTCTCAGCAACAAATCTACCAAATGTCATCAACATCACAGAATATTCCTCGAGGCTTTTGGCTGTTGCTTCTCCCCAAGTTTACTCTAGAACCAGAATGGCAATACTCGGAACAGGATGGTTCTCAGTCACTGACCCTCCTGGTAAATACACTGTCTCCAACACCATTTCCCGCCAGTCACAGCTTCCTTCGAGTCAGGCTCGAAGGCCACCTCCCCAAGAAGGAAACCTCTTCAATCCAGCAGCCACAGCTCCTGTTCCCATCTAGAGCTTGTCTGCCAGGAAGGGAAGACTCCTCATTCTGGAGACAGCAGGTGCCACAAACTCAGGGTATTAGCCATTGTGAAGGCAAACACTCATGAAATTAATACTTTTTCCTCCTTGGATACTGACACTTCCTCTTCTGGAGGTCAGCCAAGGTCATCTGTACGAGTCACGAGCGTGATCGCTCCAGCCCCTCCTTCGGCGTCAGCAGTGTGGTTCCGCTCTGAGACCCTCCTGCATCAGCCGGGCCATGCACCTGTTCCCACGACTGCTGTCAGCAGACTACAGCGATTCTAAGATAATCAGCAAGCTGATGTTCCGAAGGATGCATTTTAAAGAAAAATGTGTAAGTTTTACTGCATGAAATCAGCTACATCTTTTGCTACTCCAGAGGCTTGTTTTGCTTTCCTCAAGGTTCTCTACAATGATCCCGACAGTCAAGGTTCCCAGTTACAGGCAGAGGGGTTGGGCAGGCCGCGTCTGATGTGTAACACACACAGAGGATCCACATCAAAGGATTTTCCCCGTTCACCAACATCATCAGGACAAACTTTAAACAGTAATAATCTGCCTGTCTGGAAAACTGAGCCCACTTGAGAACTAGTGCAACAAATGTGTTTGACAAAGTTGCAGGTGGACGTGTTAGTGAATGAATCACTATTTCAAGGAGGATAAAGGCTCACTATTCAAAGGCGTGTTTTCATCAAGTTTTGTAATTTCAGCTTCATGCATTTAAATCATGAAGTGGGGCTTCTACCTGATACATTACAGAATCTCTACAAAATAGACAAAATTCCAATTCTGCACATTCACTCTCATTCTTTTCCATATGCATACGGATGGTGGTAATTTAAGTTGGCATTCCAACAGGATTTCTAAATTAAACTTCTACTTTAAATACTACGTGTTAAACATTACACACTCCATTGTTCAACATTTATAGCAGGGTCTGTATGGCCAGTTTTAAAGATTTCTCCCTCACTAAAAATAAGCTTTTAACCAATAAATGGTCTACTCTAAAATATTCTAGAGACAGAGATACATTTGGAGAGTGGACACACTTAACACAGAAATCCGGAACATCAAACAGGCACAACCAGCAGTGAGGGTGGAAGGGGCGCCATGTGAGTGCCCCTAAAAACACGCACAAGCCTGGCTGCTTAAAAGGAACGAATATAGCTCAACACTCTTATGTGAACATTGATGTGTCTACTGCCTTACAGAATCCTCCTAGCTGAGCTGCAGGAATCTTCCTTGGAGCCTTTTCTCACCTACACTGCCTACAGGTGCCCACTGGGCTCCCAGGGCAGTATCGTGTCTTTGTTTAGAATATCACAGTATCTGGAGGCCTGTTTAATCCCAAGTCAGAGACTTATCATAACTCAGACACCATCCCTCAGGACTTGTGAGCCAACTTCGGCTAATGCAGTCTGCTCCACGGTGCCCTGCAGATGGGCTTGGTGCATCCACACGATTTTAAGATTTGGGGCTGCCGTTTTCTGCAGTCACAGATGCGGACTTACATATTCATCATGACTGAAGGCAGCACGTGTTTTTATGTTCCTTCTGTAATGGTAATAATCATGGCAACATTTCCTTGATCCTTAAAAAAGCCACCTAACAGCAGTTGCATTCCACCCCCTTCCTTTTTTTTTTTTTTTTTTTTTTTGAGACGGAGTCTCGCTCTGTCGCCCAGACTGGAGTGCAGTGGCGCGATCTCGGCTCACTGCAAGCTCCGCCTCCCGGGTTCACGCCATTCTCCTGCCTCAGCCTCCGGAGTAGCTGGGACTACAGGCGCCCGCCACCACGCCCGGCCAATTTCTTTTTGTATTTTTAGTAGAGACGGGGTTTCACCGTGTTAGCCAGGATGGTCTCGATCTCCTGACCTCGTGATCCGCCCGCCTCGGCCTCCCAAAGTGCTGGGATTACAGGCTTGAGCCACCGCGCCCGGCATACCCCCTTCCTTAAAATTAATAGAATTTACCAAACTAGGTGAAATCAGTCTTCATGAGAAAGTGACAAATCAGTGTTCACACAATGGCATAATAGCTGGGCATACAGTGTATGTCAACATCCCAAACTAAGCACCCATCACAGTTATTCCCAACTCGCAGGAAAGCTAGAAAAAATAGAAGGCTTAAAACCTAATTATAAATGAAAATAACAAGAAACCAAAGTTTCTGCGGAGCATTTGTTAGCCAAGCAAGGAAACCAGTGCTGATTACATTGCATTTGATTACAGCAGCCAAAGACGTGTCCAGAGGAAGAGACTTTTAAAGATTAGTCTTTCGGTAAGAATGGTTGCTTAACAAGTTCACACTACTGGGCTACACCAATCGTCAATTAAAAAGCAAGGCAAACGAGTGTGAGTCATTTTCCTTAATTCTTAATACGTCAAAAATTACCACATTGGCCAAACTGGTCTCCAACTCCTGACCTCAGGTGATCCGCCCGCCCCGGCCTCCCAAAGCGCTGGGATTACCGGCGTGAGCCACCACACCTGGCTGAGAAGTGTTTGACAGAGGCTGAGGGGAGGCTCCTGTCCCTTCCTGGGACATCCACATCCCACACAGTTTCCCATATCGACTATGACACACGAAGCATCACAGCAAGGGCAGCTGCATCTCCGCAGTTCTCTGCACTAATGCCACAGCTGCGTGAGCAGCCACAGCCCTGGAGCTGCCACTCAGCCTTACCGTGCTGGCACAAGCACAACAGAAACTACCACGCCCCCAAGAGGGAGGAGTGGGGACCCAGGGGAGTCAACCAGGAGGGAGGAATGCAGCCCAGGGGAGTAGGGAGGAGTGGGAGCCCTGGGGAGTGAACTATGAGGGAGGAGTGGGAGCCCTGGGGAGTGAACTATGAGGGAGGAGTGGGGGCCCTGGGGAGTGAACTATGAGGGAGGTGTGGGGGCCCAGGGCAATGAACCAGGAGGGAGGAGTGGGGGCCCAGGGCAGTGAACCAGGAGGGAGGAGTGGGCACACAGGAGAGTGAAACAGGAGGGAGGAGGGTGGAGTTCGGCCCAGGGAGTGAACCAGGAGGGAGGAGTGTGGTCCAGGGGAGTGAGCCAGGAAGGAGGAGGGAGGAATGCTGTCCGGGGAATGAACCACGAGGGAGGAATGCAGTCCATAGCAGTAGGGAGGAGTACGGTCCAGGGGAGTGAACCAGGAGCCTCTGGGGATAGCAAGTTCACACACCACAAATACCTCCCAATCCATCCGCGTGCAGGGAGGGGACGGAAACCACGCAGGACCTGCAGCGCTTTCTCCTCGCAGAAGAGGAGTGAGGATACCGACTCATACATGAAATCAGAGCTAAAGTTCTACCACGGTGGGGAGACGCTTCACAGATCCAAATGGGTGCAAAAGAAGCCAATCATACAAGAGCAGTGGATGGAAAGGGGTCAGAAATTTAAGCCTGTAACAAGCTTTCAGAAAAAACTTCACTTGATCTGCAAGATGACTGCAGCTCTGCTTGATCATTTCTGCAAATGTCTAACTCGCGATGAGCCATCTCAGAGCCGTTCAAGAGGAGTAAAAAAATCAAAACACCAAGGCATCTCCCGTATTTTAGATAGCCTGCAACAGTATGGAAATAAGCAGCGGTGCCAGAGCTTTCAAGTTTGTTTGAAGTAAATTCCAGCATGAGGGCAGCATCTTCCTGGCTGAAGCAATGAGGTGGACCCCTGCTCACCGCATGGGAGACCAGCTTTCAGCTAAGGTGATGTCAAGGGTCTGCAAACCATGATCCCCGACCGAGCCTTGGCCAGGGAACCAGAAGTGATTTTTACACTTTGAAGTTTTAATAAAAGAAATATATGTAGAGACTTCAGTGACCCATAAAGCATAACACGTTACCTACCCTGCCCTTTACAGGAGCTTCTAGCTTTGGTGTCAGTTGCAAAGTGTTTCTATAAAATAATGTCACTGATTCTCAAGCATGCCAGGAAAAGTCACACTTCTGAACAACCCTCAACGGAGATGCACCATCCTGTGTGTTTCACACAGATTTTAGTTTATTAAACGTCAAAATAAGGGAGATAATTCAGCTAAGTATTATAGTAACACAATTTGAGATACTTAATTATGTGTGACAACAGAACAATTGGCATTCCTGTGAGAAAATAAACTAGCTCAAACACAAAATAACAAATCAAAGCATGTTTCGGCCTCTCAAAGTGATCAGTGAAATTGGGAATAACTTTCAGTTAAATGATACTTTAAAAAAAAAAAAAAGCAAAAACAAAACAAATACCACTACACCATCACTCCTTAAATTTATTTAACTACTGCTGCAAAATAAAGTGGAGAGATTTCTTACTGCAGGTCATCGTCACCATGAAATAGACCTCTATGCAGGCTCAGGCCCTCCAGCTCACAAAGGCAGGGGGAGGGAGGAGAAACGATGGCCAGAAAGAAAGGGACAGGGCGACCATGACCTAATCAGCAATTGTACCCGCCCACCTTTCTTCTGGACTTAAAATTTTGGAGCCATCTGGGTTTACCTTCCTATATCCATAAGTCAGCAAGTTCTCGAAGCCAGAAATCTACAATGCTTCTGGCATGCTTCTGGCAGCCAAGTCCTCTCGACCTTCCCCCATGTTTTAGGGCCCCATCAGCTCACCCCTGGATAGTATCAATGGCCTCGGAGCTCCAGTCAACCTTGCACTCCACAGACTCAAGTATGCCAAGAGCCACTCGAGGCTGCCACTGCCATGACCAAAGGCTTTCAGAGACAGTCTCCAGCACTGCAAAAATCCATGTAGCTTCACCAGGCGCAAAGTGGCTCCAGCATTCCATCCAGTCTGTCACTGCTACCATAGCTGTGAGTCTATGATGTGTCAGGAAGGGAAGGAAGACACCATGTAGATCATCTCATTTAAGCTTCAGTGTCACAAGGTGGATTTTGTCGTGCCCGTTTTACGGATCGGGAAAGCTTTAAGGAGGGCAAGCACAAGGCCCTGCTGACACAGCAGCGAGCTCCACAGAGGCCTGGACATGACCCCCACCCCACGCTCCCTTAGTCCTGATGTCCACTCCTCCCCCGTGGGAGCCTGATCCTGGGTCTGCCTGAATTGCTACCATTCCTAAGACATGACTCACGTCTGCCCACCTCCTCCTCTATCTGTTTCCCGCAGCCCAGAGGTGTGTGCTCTTCCATCCAGCCAGACATCACACTTCAGCACCTGCACCTGACACCACTTCAGCCAAAAGCTTCTCTCAAACCTCCCCCTACACCTGCCGGTCACACAGGTCTGCATCCATCGCCTTTCTCACATGAATTCTCACGTATTCCTGTGTATCATCATCCAACTGATTACAGTCTGAGAGGAGGAAGCTCTGTGGATAAGTCCACATTCTACTTTGCTCCCAGCATTCCATCTTGCATGAGGCAACCAATTAACAGCAAATTCATTTCCATTTCAGCACAACATTTCCATTTGAAGAAAAGCAGGGCCCAGAGCTCTGGTCATAATTAAAAGCTTGTTTCATTTGTCATTTGAAATTCCATGTACTGCTGCAACAGCAGCACCCCCTCCTCACCAGGCTCTGCCTAAAGGACATCTCTCTTCCAGCGCACGACTCCCATCAGAATCCCGGCAGCAAGAGCCACGCAGGTTTCCCAGTGCCTCCGGCTGCAGCTTCCATGCTGGGCCAGCACTGACACGACGGGAGTGGTGCCCCCAACAACTACAGGATCGGAAGCTGGCCGACTGCTCTGTAGAATGGAGACATGTTAGTAATCCCTGACATTTCCACTGACAGGCTGCTCAGCTAAACTGGGAAAAATCCATAAAATAGAAAGAACCCATGGGGAGCACTTCTCTCTCCAACCTGGCAGCAAACGGTGACTGTGCAGACGACCTCTTCGGGAAAACCATCGACTGCATCTCAGGTCAGCAACAGCCCCGCTGAGGGCCAAAACATCAGCTCCCCCCGGCCCTCACTTCCTAAGGGTCAGCCCTCCCAGGCCACCTCTCCTGGAAGATCAGCTCTGATGCACCCACGACGGTCAGGAACCGGCTCTGGGACTCATTTGCCAGGCTCCTGCCCACCACCCTCTCTCTTCTTCCTCCTCCATCTCCCTCTTCACTCCCATCCTCCCTCCCCCTTTCACTTCCCTTCTCTCCTTTCCTCTCCCTCCTTCATTTCCTTTCAGTCTTCACCTTCCTCACTGCACTTCCCCACCCAACTGAGCTGACGCATTCTCAGGTCAGTAGAGGGTTTTCTTTCACTCTGTTTTTATTGCAACGATCATTCTTAATGAACAGAAACCTGTTTTGGACCATGTGGATGCCACCTCATGACCAACTGCTGCCCCGCGGCTCCGTGTCCACTCAGTGTCCTCACGGCGCAGGTGCCCAGCAGTATGGCTGTGACCAGGGGTAGCAACATGGGACATGGGAGAAGAATCCCAGCCAAGAGGCCCTGCAAAGCCTTCCCAGCAAACCGGAGCAAGGCCCAGGGTGGTAGGGAGAGCGCCGTGCTCATGATGTAGGTAGTTCAGCTTCCTCAAACTGTCCATCGACTGCAAATTACTTTGTTTCCATGGTTACAAAAGGACCATAAGCATTCTGAAATATGTTCTTGGTTTCATGTTTGCGAAATCTGAGCAACATTATATGAAAAATCATTCTGCCCGAGGCTCCAGGGGTGTTTTCCTCTCTGAAAGGAGCCCCTTCCGGGACTTGGGATTGAGTGACAGCCTTCAATCACGGTTATCCTGGTGGTAACAGGGGATTCCTCAGCCTGCCGGGAGCTGGGGCCCTCGACAGCCTCACGGCTCCACACACCAGTGTTCCAAGGATCACACGTGTGCAGATAGCAAAGCTTGCTGCACACACGCCAGGTGCTAACAAGCCCCAAACTTCTCACTCATACTTGCTAACCACATCTCTTCTCTCAGCCTCCACAGCGTTTCACACTCTGCCTTTGTATAGAGATGAACCAGGCATCCTGAGCGCCACAAAGATTCAACTTCTTCCGGGCAGAGGGGTGCATCTTTCCATCACGGGGTCCTCACTCGAGCTGGCACAGGATTTGCAGAGTGGGCGAGTCTAACGTTGATGATACTTTCTCAATATTCCCTTCACACCCCTCCAAAAACAAGAGTACTGCCAGCTTCTTACCGAGGTTGTAATGAGGAAAATATTTTTCTCTTATTTGTCACTTTTTAACGTAATACTAGTGAAGAATGTGACTCTGCATGCACACTGTAAGCACCTACACCGTGAACATTCTGCTCTCCCATGACTGTATTCACAGGTCACAAAGACAAAACTTCTCCATAGTAGCACATATATATATATATATATATATATATTTAACATAACTTCCACTCATCTGAAAGTCACAGATGTGGCTCTTCCTTCATAAAAAGATCCAAATGATCCACAAGCCAGGTTTAATAAACACGTTGGTCCAGGTGGGAAAATGACCCCTCAGTCTCCCTCCCCTCAAAGACCAGGGCAGCCAGGAAACTGCGCTCTCCAGTAAATGACAGCCGGCAGGATTCCCTAAGTAAGCAACCGGAAGATTCCCATCTCGCAGAGCGCGCCTTTCAACAACAAAGAACAGACTACCCAACTGAGGACTGAGGCAGTAAAGAAACATGTTTTCGGCCGGGTGTGGCGGCTCAAGCTTGTAATCCAGCACGTTGGGAGGAGGCGGCAGGTGGATCACAAGGTCAGGCGATCGAGACCACCCTGGCTAACACGGTGAAACCTCCGACTCTACCAAAAATACAAAAAATTAGCCAGGCGTGGTAGCGGGCACCTGTAGTCCCAGCTACTCGGGAGGCTGAGGCAGGAGAATGGAGTGAAGCAGGGAGGCAGAGTTTTCAGTGAGCCGAGATCACACCACTGCACTCCAGCCTGGGTGACAGAGCGAGACTCCGTCTCAAAAAAAAGAAAAAAAAAACTTAAAAATATCTCCTTATGTTTTGGCCTTTGAGACAAAGCCTCTTATTTAATCGAGTTCTGACTGAATTTGACTCACAGTACTCTGACAGATTCTTCATTTTCTGGTGAGACAGACAAATGTCACAGGGTGAGGGCAATGCCAGCCCTTTCTGGGTCAGCTTTTTGAGGAGTGATATCTGGCAGAACACAACCCAGCACCATAGTAGGATCCCCCACCCAACCACTTAGACTCTTTCTGGTACTTACTCTATCTGCTTGTTTCCCTTTCTTGAATTCAGCTGGGGGAAAAAAAAACCCAAAAAATTCAAAACCAAAATCAAACAGCCCATGTGTTTTTGTGTCTGAAAAGCTAATACATCCACATCCAACTTTCTAAATGAGACCACGGCAGGTATGATGGTCACCGAACAGTGGCCACTGTTGACAAAATACAAAGTCTTCTGCAAACATGAACGAGTTTCTAGGAATACAAAAGTCAAGGGAATTTACTTCACATATTAAAACTGTCAAGGGTGCTCATCAAAAATGTACTTACAGGTTTTCCTTTAAAGTTATTTTTGAAGATTTTTAAGTTGCAATACTTAAAAGCCTCTGGGAAAAGAAAGGATACAGGTATCTGGAAGATTTATACTAAATGATTTTCATGTCTTTTTGATAAAGTTAAATAAGATCAGCCTTGAAGTAATGGGTTCCACTACTCTGAGGCTGTGGATGGAACCCACATCACCACGAGACAATTGAATAAACAGCAAGGCTGCACACACAGGACACAGGTAGTGAGCCAGCCTGACTAGTTGTCAGCTTCTGGGTCAGTTCTAGCCAGTTCTGCCGAGGCCCCACTGGAGATGAAACCTGCCCTTTAGAAGCCTTCAATCCCCACCTTTCAAAATCTAATCCTCTTCAACTGAGGCCCGAGTCCAAAAATCTACTGACATCTTAGCCCGCGTTAGGCCAGCTGTCCCCCAGCCTTTCTGGCACCAGGGATGGGTTTCATGGAAGACAATTTTTCGGGGGGCTGGTTTTGAATTGCAACTCTTCCACCTCAGGTCAGGCATCGGATCCTCATAAGGAGCACCTCCGAGATCCCTCAAGTACAGTTTACGATAGGGTCTCAGCGCCTAGGAGAACACACAGCTTATGATAGGGTGCCAGCGCCTAGGAGAACACGCGGCTTATGATAGGGCCCCAGCATCTAGGAAAACATGCGGCTTATGATAGGGCCCCAGCACCTAGGAAAACATGCGGCTTACGAACAGGTATTATACCTAGGAGAACAGGTATTAAATGAGTTGGTAAAGCCAAAATCCACCCGATCTACCACTCCAAAACAAACATACACCACTGCCCAATATTGATGTGAGCCAAAAACATGGACGTCCTGAGGGCCCACACTGACCACAGCCAGACACCACTTCTGCAAGAAGCAAGCACGCGCCTAGAGATCACCCGTGATGACCCAGGAGAGCAGTTTGAGCAGAGACAAACGTGAAGGAGAGGCACATGGGCCAGGGTGCTGGGTGTGCCCGTCTTTGTGACCTCACTGAGATTGCTGACCTCTGGCCCTTGGTGTCTGTCCTATGGAGGAGGTAGCCCCCAAATCCCTGCCTCCCTTCAGCACTGACTGAGGTGGCCCTGAAGTCTCCCCAGGGCTGAGACTGCTTCCAAATCCTGTTAACTGCACACCCACATAAAAAACAATAAACAAAATATCAAGTATGCAGACAGGAAAAGAAAAGTATGGGAATCCCCCCTGATTCAACAGGCATTTAAAAAGTAACAGGAAAAATGTGATAGTCTCTAAACAACCACCAGCTATCACGTCCTGTTGAAATGTTTTAGCTAATCAGGAATATCTTTACCAAGCACCTGTGTGTTCAGGAAATCAGTTGACAGATTCCAAATAACCTCGGAGCCTGCGACTTGACCCCCACTCACGTGCATCACTTCTCCAGAGGAACGAGGCCTGGACACCATTCAAATGGTGAAGAACAGGAACAAGCGTAGCTTTCCCTCAACACCACAAAACAAGCTCGACCCCCAGAAGCCTGAAGAACAGCGACGTTTGTTTAGATGCTTTCCCACTGACCTTGTCAGAGTGAACGTTTCCATCCCACACTGCCCAGTGTTTTACTCTCCCTGGGATACCAGCAGCTGTCAACTCTCAACAAGCAGGAAACAGAGGCCAAGCTGACAGGAGGCCTCTCTCCATTCCCTACTGAATTCGCTTAGGACACGGATGTTCCCAAACACACACGGCCCCGAGTATTCCACACCTGGAGAACATTCAAACAACAGACGCTGCAAAGACATTCCCCTAAAGAGAAACTCAGTTTCTAACTTCCCTTAGGGAAAAATATGAGACCCAGAACTTTCCAGAAAATCAAGTGTGGGAGGAAGCCACTCACCTCTGGCACTTCCTAACCCTGCCTTCCCGCAGGTGCTCAGGAATGCCCCCGCAACAGCCCCGTCCACCAGGATGGCAGCAGGCCTCAGACAGCCAGCATCTGGGCAGCTGGAAAAGCAACCCCAGGGTGAAAACGCCATCCCAGGCACCACTTCCCGGAGCCCCTCAGCAAGAAAAACAGAGGCGAGGCAGAACCGAGGGCTGACTGGAGGCTGAGGAGCCACAGACCCGCACAGCTCAATCATCGGACATGCTCTTCTGTGGACAGAGCCCAGGGAGAGGCCAGCACAGAGATCCTCGTGCCAGCTCCATGGGCCAGCGTCCTCCAAGGCTGCAAGTTTGTGATCACAGCTTCAGAATTTGGTTCCAGAATCTTCCGGAATCAAAGACACACCAAATTGTAAAGCTGCCAGGACAGCAGGGCCCAGGAGCAGGCTCAGGGGAGGACCACGTAGAAACCCCACACACAGCACACACGTGTGCATGCTTACTCCACACATGCCACCCCTTCACCCAATACTATACACGCAAACGCATGTATGCACTCCATACACACCCTCAAATACCCTCACCAAATGTGATGCATGTACACACTCCACACATACCCTCAAATACATACGACACACATGAACATGCTCACTCCACCCACGCCTGCTAAATACACTCACCACACATGCACAAACGTGACACACGTGCACACTCATTCCAGACATCACACCCCTCACCAAATACACAGGTGCACACACCCCCAAGTCCAGAACCTGCAGACTCCACAAGCTTTGATTTCCCCCACTGTTTCTCTCAGCACATGAGATCCACACACAGGTGTCATTTACTGACATCTAACACCCGGGGAGGCCCTTAGACAGAACTGCAGTCACAAGTCTGCTTCATTCAGGCATTTATCACCAGCCTCCTGAAGCCACCTCCTGTCCCCACGGGGAGCGGGGGCTGAGACCGGAGACGTCACTGGGCTTACAGATCCCCAGGCTGGCAACCCAGAGAAATCAAGAGGGCTTGGCCACGGCCCTGGAGAGAGACAGGTACTGGCTCAGGTATGCGAAATATGAGTCCTCATTTCCATACAGTGTCACCTACGACAGTGTCAGGTGAAAGCCAGTGGTTTGGCATTCCTGGGATAGACAGTCTTGGAATTACAAGGGAAGCTTTTTACTCCTCCCCTCTGAACACATGAGGTCCATGGTCCCCTCACATCTAACACTGGGAATACGAATCAGTGACTCCTTCTCCACCTGAGGAGCACCCAAGAGGATCCACACACCTGCTACAACAGCGGCACCGCACCTGGTCAGCAGGGGAGCAAAGTAAATCCCACCTTTATGACTAAAACTGGATTACCCCGACACTGGCAGCCTGCAGTGTGTATATCCTCAAGCCCCCACATCTGCACCACCTGCAAGAGGAACACAAGCCCTTAGTCCCAGGTTCTCAGGACGGCCTGTGAGGTGGATACTGGCACCTTCTCATCTCCCAGTGTAGAGGAGAGAAGGCCAGGGTCAGGACTGGTGTATCAGGAGGGCCAGGGTTCAAACCCCATCTGCCTCACAAAGCACCACTTCCCGTTCAAGTGACTTCTATCATCAGCCTTAAAATGTACCACAGTTAGTAGCAATTCTGAGTGCTGTTCCTTAGGACGTCATAAGCAAACATTTTGTTAGAAATATTTTCCAAATCTGCTTTCAAAATCCTATGTTATGAAATGACAAATGAAAATTTGAGCTATGAAATAAAGCACATAGTTAAATGAATCCCAAAATGACTATCGCGAAGGAAACTTTAACTTGAAGTGAAAAATATCCTCTAAATGACATCAGCCAGAATTATCTTCAATCATTACTGATCCCATATGCTTCATGAATTATACAACATCATCTCAGATATGAACTTAAAACCATTAGCTGAATGCACATTTCAGCACAACCAAAGTTCTGCTATAATAAGCAGCACAGGCATCTCTGGAGAGGATTTTAATTGGGACTACAAACGATGCGCACGATTGTGGTAAGAGGTTTCATGCTGGCTGTTCTCCAAGGTGCGACACAGAGAAACACCACTAACCTCAAAGACACCTGCTGCTTTGTAATGAGATTGAGAGACGATGTGGACGGACTACTGTAAATATTTGAAAAGGAGAAACAATGCAAGGAAAGAATCGTATCAGTTTCCCTTTACATTCTTAGAAAAAAACGATTTTTCTTTTCGGATGATTTAAGAAGAAAATGACATTTCTGGATTTTTTTTTTTAACTTTTCTTTCTGAGACAGGGTCTTGGCTCTGTCACCAAGATTGGAGTATAGTGGAGCAATCGCAGCTCACTGTAACCTTAAGTGATCTTCCCACCTCAGCCTCCAGAGTAGCAGGGACCACAGGCACGCACCACCACACTCAGCTAATTTTTCTGTTATACAGATGTGGTCTTGCTATGCTGTCCAGGCTGGTCTTGAACCCCTTGGCCTCAAGTGATCCTCCTGCCTTGACCTCCCAAAGATTTAACCTAAGCGACCATGTCTTATCGGAAAATAGACATTAGAGCAAATGCATTTCTATAAGATTTTCTACCTCTTTTCACTGGGGAAAAAGGTAACTTGCCTCCAAGGGTCGGAGACAAAGCTGTTACTGCAGACAAGAAAGCTGTGCATTCCGGGAACTGCTACACCACGAGGCACGGCCGTGCACCCTGGACGCAGGAGTAACAAACGAGGCTAGCACAGGCCGATGTTGGCCCTCTCCAGAAGCAGGCCTATCCTTCCTCCTCTCCTCAGCCCCCTCCTCTCCCTTCAGGCCTCAGTGGCTGCCGACAGGGGAGAGGCCACAACTAGAGGAGGCTCTCAACTCCACCAGGGACAGGAGCCCCGGACGCTGGGGACTCAACTGCTGCCCTCCGTGCCCACCTCCTTCTGGTCCAGCCTTCTCAGGAGCCAGACGTGGCCACTTTGACCCTCTTTCCCTTCTGTGGCTCCTACAAAAACCAGTTCAGCGAGCCCAGGCTGCCTCACACTCCAGGGACACCCGGCACAGGCCCCCTTCATGACCTTATCCAAGCTCCTGGGGCCAGAAGGGTCTTGCAATGTTTCACTTTCCAGTTGAGCATCCCCAGCCTGAAATCCAAAGTGCTCCGAAGAGTATTTCCTTCGAGTGTCATGAGGAAGTTCGGAATGTTTCAGGTTTCGAGCATTTTGGAGTAGGGACTCTCAGCCTTAATTTGAACCTCTTCAAGGAAGCCACACACTGAAGTCCCCGATGTCCACCCTACACAATCCCAGCACACCCTCTGAAGTCCTCAGCAACAGATTTTCTTTCTTCAAAAATAACCACAAGTCACAAACTCACACGCAATCACAGAAGGGGGCTCTGGACACCCGCACAGATGATGAAATTTAACTGTCACATTTTTACCTGGGTAATTTAAAGTTATTTCTCAAAACACACCTGTTTTACTGAGTTGCATTTTAAGGTGAACACACACAAATCATTTCAGGGAAACAAACGTCACTTTGGGCTGCGTGTGGTTTCTTGACTCCCGTGAATAACTCAGCGTTCACCCTCACTTCTGGATAAGGGAGAAGATACAAAGAAATCTGTTAAAACAAAGACATGAAAACAAGTTTAAGAAGGGTTTGAAAGGTTCCTCCTGTCCCCCTTGGAGGGGAGAGGAGGACGCCTGGAAAGCTCACGGGGGACAGGAGCACAGCCTCCTCGGTGTGCCATGGACGCCGCCTCGCCAAGGGGAGAGGATGATGCCTGGAAGGCTCACAGGGGTGGGAGCACAGCCTCCTCAGTGCTTTCTACATTCAGCAGCTTCAGAAATTCCCGTAGAAGCAGAACACATGAGAACTGAGACCGGAACATCCCAAAGAAAGGGGACGAGGGGTCAAAAAAAGCATTCGATCATTACCAAGGAGCGCGGGCATGAAGCCTCTTCAAAGACCATGTGAGAAGTCACTCATAGGCGTTTCAGAAAATAAGGGTAGCGCGAGATTGCTCGATCAGCTCAAACAGCCTGCCGTCCCTCAGGCCATGAAGTCTCTGAGTTGAGCCTCTCAGTGAGCAGAAGTCACTCGCATCTCTGCCAGAGAAAGTACTACAAGCCGACACATAACCTCATGAAACCTGGGCTTCGGCCCGTCGACAACAGTGAGTCTGACATGGTACATCCCTCCAGATGGTTAAAGACCCCAGGGGTTTCTCAGACAACCTCAAAGGGCTGTGTCTGTCCAGCCCCCTTTCCAAGTTCTGGAGGATTTTTCCTGGTGTACTATAAGCAGCATGCTCCAAAAGAGACGTAATTAACTGGCTGGGGGTCCTCTTAATTTTGAAATTAGAAACACACTTGGCCAGGCACGGTGGCTCATGCTTGTGATCTCAGTACTTTGGGAGGCTGAGGCAGCTGGACTGCTTAAGTCCAGGAGTTCGAGTCCAGCCTGGGCAACATTGCAAAATTCCATCTCTACAAAAAATACAAAAGTAAGTCAGGCATGGGGACATGTGGGACATGTGCCTGTGGGTCCTGGCTACTCAGGAGACTGAGGCAGGAGGATCGCTCGAGCCTGGGAGGTTGAGACTGTAGTAAGCTGTGCTCACACCACTGCCTGGGCAACAAAAAGGTTTTTTTTGCCTGTCTCAATAAAACCAAAGAGAAAAAGAATTATATACCTGACTAGGCCAAAATAAAAGAGGCCTTGTGGAACCACCTGAAACACAGCTGCAAATTCTGGCAGGGCCTCCCCTGGCTTGATTTGTGGTGAGTGTAGGACCACTCTGAAGGATAGGACCCCAGGAACCTTCCGAGACTAGACCTTACAGTACAACTTCCCTTCGCTGGATGGAACACTGGCCTTGGAGCCTAGGACACCCTGGGGCAGTGCCACCATCCTGAGGCCACCATGGCACAAGGAGGCCCTACCATCATGAAGCCTGGGACGTCCGTCAGAGCAGTGCCACCCACCTGAAGTCGCCATGCCAGGGGAGCCTGGACATCATGAAGCCTGGGACATCCTGAGGCAGTGCCACGAACCCGAGACTGCTGTGACACAAGGGGGCCCTGGTGCCACTGAGAGGCTGCACAGCAGGTCCAAGGCCAGGCCAGGAGTGAAGAGGCTCCACATCCTTTCCATCCCTCCAGCTGAGTCCACAGACGTCTTGGAGCAGAAATGCATCACCCTCAACGTCCACGGGTAAGTTTTTGGCCACAGAATCTGGAAGCATAAAAGATGGTTCTGGGCTGGTTGGTTGTCGGCTCGGACCTGTCCTCTTTCCACACAAAACCTGGCTCACACCAAGCAGCGTCTAAGTCCTGGAAGACCTGCTAAACACAAGTGCAGTTACAAAGCAGAGAAACTGGAGGGGCCCGGGCTGTGCTCCAGTGGCACCAGCGTTTCTCAGGAAGACCCCGGGCATTACAGGATCCAGGACAAGGGCTTCTTGGGATCCAGGACATGGAACAAGAACCCATTCCCCGGTCCCGTTGAATGTGAATCGGCTGAGGGCCAATTCCCTCCCTCGGAGGACTGAGCACCACCCCACAACACATACCAAGGTAATAACAAGCCCGTTACCAGCAGGAGGCTGGTGATGAAGACGTGAGGACCAGATGAGCACAAGGGATCCTGACAGATCATCCCTGGCACCGAGCAAGGGGCGGACAGCACCCCCGTTCCTGATGCATCAGCCCTGGCACTGAGCGAGGGGTGGCAGCATGGCCTGTGCCCCTGCAGATGCAGAGGGATGTGAGGGGGGCGCAGGCTGGGCTTGGAGGCTGACTCAACCACCTGAGCTTGCACTTCTGTTCCTCATGGCAGGGAGGCTAGGCACAGGCAGCATTAGGGCTCACCTTGCCCCCGGGCTGCATTTTTTTCCTGCTTATGAGTCGTGCTCACTTTACATGGACAGGCATAGCTATAATAACGGTTCCCTGATTATTTCGCTGCCTACATAAAGGGCTTTCAGAATTCACTTCCATCCTTAGGAAAGGGGGCCAACACCAGTCTGTCTCCCTTAAGATGCAATGTCTCATATGGGGGAAAAAAATCAAGAGAAATCTAATAAAGGCCATAAAATACATCAGTTTCAACATGAAAATTTAATAGTACACTTTAAATTGAACATGAGTTAATTCACATTTCCAAACCTCTAAAAGCACGGTTACTGGGAGGGAGTGGTTTGCAACACACAAAGGCAGCTCTGTAGAAGGGCCCAGGCTGGATGAGGGCTCAAACATCAGAGCAAGGAGAAAGTCTGAACAAACTCTCTCCTGCCCTGCTGCTCTCCTCTTCCAAAACACACTGGTTATCTGTCAGTTTAGAACAAGGCCTAGGGAGGTGGGAGGCAGGCCTGGGAGGGTCACCTAGCAACCAAGCTCCTCACCCACACAACCGCACCAGGCTGAGCTGAGCAGTACACACAAAAACAACTAATTCTCCCCAAAAAGAAGACGGAAGGCAGCACACTGCCACGCCAGGCGCCCTGCAGGTGAGAAGACTGAGGGGGGCCAGAGGTACCTTTAATCTTGCTTGCATGGTGGAGGGAGGGGAATAATGCCACTCACTTGAGTGTTGCACAATTCTTTCTAGCACTGAGTGGCAGAAAACAAAAATTATAGATGCTTCCTCAGAGAAATGTTTCTGAAGAACTGCACATAAATTACGTTCAGGAAATAGCATTATGAATGCCTCAAGTGCTTCTGTTTTTAATAATCCCAGAGTAATTCTATAAACCCGGGAATCAGTCTCACCCAACTCCAGGATCACGGCCCAGGTGACGTGGGCACGCACATCCTGAAGCTCCAATGCTTCACTAAAGTGGGGCGAGCGAAAATCATCCTGGGTATAATTTACACGGACACAGGAAGGTGGCTGAGCCCCAAACCCCTAAACCAGGAAGACCAGCATCCTTCAGGGGCCTCACCTCTGTCCTTTCCCAGCCTCTGGGAACCACCACTCTGCTCTCTACTGACACAAACGCTGCTCCAAGATACAACCATCTGACCTGGTTGGGATCCAAGTACCCAAGTGCAGGATTGTACATCAGACCCGTGAAGCCAGGATTACAGCCACTGAACGGTAGTTTTCTATCCCACGGAAACCGGCCTTACTAGGGGCTTTTTCGGGGACCACCGACCTCACGCCACCACCCCTCAACTACTTCAACTAACTTATATCATGGCAGAGGCCTCTCCAGGCAGACTAGCCCTGTCCGGGTCCTGCTTCATGGCAAACCCTCCAGACAAACGTCCTTGGCCTCCCCTCCGGGAGGCTGTGCTCGGAAGGTGCCCTCACTTACTTCTGTGGCTCTGAGACATTTAACTAGAGCCCAACACACCTCTTCCTGTTCACATAGTATTGAGTTAACAGATTTTTGTGAGTCAGTTCTCACTGGGAAAAACACCATTTCAGGAGCCCCAATGACCACAAAGAAAACGTTTTTACCTCCCCTTATGTGACGTCGGCAATGCCAGGTCCAGGAAAGGTTCTGGATCTCAGATAATGGCATATCCACTCATAGCAAGTCTTGGTCTTGTTTCACAAGCTATCAAATGCTGCCCAGAAGCAGGAAAAACCCCACAACGTGGCAGGGAGGGGCGGTCAGCGGGAGTTCTAAGGCCAGACCACCCAGGTCTGCTGACAGTGTGGCGAGGGGCAAACAGTGCAGGATGTAAGGCCAGACCACCCAGGTCCCGCTGACAATGTGGCTTCAGGAGTTTCCTAAACCCTCTCCTCTCCAAGTTTCATGTCAGAAAAATGTGGTGATAACCGTGTCCACCTCGTGGGATGACGGGAACACACACAGTAACAGTGTCAGCAGGTGTTTTGCTGGGCACCTGGTGAGGCCACACTGCTGTAGGCTGCCCCACGTGAAAGCCAATTCGTTTAAAATATATATATATATATGTATGTGTGTGTGTATATATATGTATGTATGTGTGTGTGTGTGTATATATACACACATATATATATGTATGTGTGTATATATATATACATATATATGTATGTATGTATATACCCCAAACCTACAACCCTATAAAGGTCATTAATCCTAGTTATCCTCAAGGTATTGAGCGATCAATAATGAGCCATCCCCCTGCTGCTGACCTGCCTCAGCCCCACCCTCCGGAAACCCCGCATCCACACCAGCTACACAGGATGAGGCCAGGGAAGGAGCAGGACTGTGTCTTGAGAACTTAAACTCTGGGAGCTGAGTTAAATCAGTGCCGCTCAAATCTTGTCACCAACTATCTTGTTAAATTGGGAGATTCCATCTCTGGGGATCTTGAGGGAACCTGAGGCTCTGCATTGAGTGGGGTGAGCACTCGTGCTGGAATGAGATGGCAGGGAAAGCAACCGAATCTGGGGTCGCAGCTGCCTGAGGCTTGGGCACCAGGGCCCTCAAGACAGTGGCAGAGGTCCCAGGAGGCAAGTCCCGGTGCAGAGACTCATGGACCAAAAGCTTGCTCCAGGGCCAGGAAGGGCTGCTGCACTGACAGCCATGAGGCAGGCAGCCTTCAAGCTCCTCCAGCTGCTATCCTGCAGGCAGGGAGGACAGTACCCAGACCACCCCAGGGCTCCCCAGCCTTCCAGGCGGGTACTCTTACTCCAGCCACTGACAAGAGTTCCTATGTTCCATGCTAGGTTGAAACAGTGCCCCAGGCCTTGGGGCACATGCACCCTCCTGCAGGGCCACTCCTACCCAACACCTGGGAATGGCTATTCCCACACATCCCCAACTCACAGCAAAACTTAAAAATGAAAGTCGGAAGATACAGCCAGAAAAGCAATGCTCAAGAAGCAACTCCAGGGTGACTCTTCCTAGAGCTATTGCTACTGAACATCTTTAAAAACATTTCCAGGGTGACTTCCTAGAGCTATTTCTGTTGAAAATCTTTAAAATTCTTCATTTCAAAATTAGCTTTTATTACACTGTCTTCCCTATTCTACCAAGACTCTAGAAAACAAAACCATTACAAATTCCCATTCTATCTTATAGCAAGTTAGAAATACACATGCTTCCTCAAAGGATTCTCCGTGTTTCCTTGGCGATATCCTTTCCATGCCCCATGCTACTGCCTGCAATAGGGAAGGCTTTTCCAACCCAACCCATCCCAGCCCAACCCAACCCAAACCAACCCAGCCCAACTCAACCCAACCCAAGGGCCCTGAGACAGGCCCCTAACGAATCGTCTACAAACTCCTGAGACAGGCTTGCCCTAACGAATTGTCTGCAAACTCCATCTTCCATTAAAAACAGTACTGAAAATGAGCATATTAACTCTTTTTAAAAATTACTGTAAAGCGGACAGTGTTCAGTTCTGTGAATTTCGGCACAAATATTCTCATAATCACCATCACACAAGCAGAACAGTCCAGCAGCCCCAAACCCACTCACGGGGCCTCATAAGCATACCGTCCCATTCCCAGCAACCACCGTCTCTGTGTTCTCCCATCCTCCGAGTCTGTCTTTTGCAAGTGTTGTGGCAAAACACTCGCAAAATCACGATTTCCTGGGCATCGTGCTTGGAGGTGCACCCAGGGTGTCCTGTGATCAACAGCCAGGCCTCGGGGCTGCTGGATGTTTATTATTCCACGTATGGCTGTAGCACATTGTAACCTGTTTTGGGCAACTACAGACAGCGCTATTAACATCTGGGCACAATTTTTCTTAAACATCAGCTTCTGTTTCTCTAGGGTAAATACCCAGGAGTGGGGTCACCGGGCCCCACGTTTGTGTGAGTTCAGTTTTATAAGAAACCGCCAAGTTGTCTGCACCGTGCTGAACCCCAGCATCGCACAGGAGTCTCGACTGCCTGTCCTCACCAGCACCTGGGGCTGTCGGAAGACCTTAGTCAGGCGCTCCAGCAGGGGTGTGAACAAATTCACTGCGGCTTTGGTGCACATCTCGGTGCAACCAGTCACGCTGAAGGTCATTTCAGATGCTTTCAGGCCATCCTCCCATCCTTCTCAGTGAAGCATCTGTTCAGGTCTCTTCCCGCTTTTAAGTCAGGTGGTTTGTTCTCTGTCATGAGCCGTGGGAGTCCTGTGCATTCTGGATACGAGTCCTTTGCCGGCTGCATGGTTCATAGACATCTTCTCCCCATCTATCGAAAATGTGTCTCTTCAATTCCCTAGGGGTGTCTTTTATATTAGAAGTTTAATTTTGATGAGTCTTACTTACTTGTTTTCTTCCTTGATTATGGATCATGGTATCATGGTTAAGAGCTCTCGCCCTAGGTCTTGACAATTTCCATTTCTTCTACAGGTTTTGTAATTTGGTATTTTACATTCAGGGCTATGGTCCACCTTAATTTTCATACAGGAATTTCTCCCTGTTTTCACTCTTTTGCATACAGCTGTCCCATAATTCCAGCACCATTTGTTGAAAAGACTCAAATTCTACTGAACTGCTTTTGCGTCTTTGGGTCTGTTCTGGACTCCACTCTGTCAGCTGACCCGTGTGTCCATCCTGAGCATAATTTATGACTTTAGTGGCCGTCTCTGTGAAAAAAGTAATTCTGTCTGGAAGCAAAAACCACATTAGAAATGCTCTAAATAAGATTCTTCCTCTTGTCAGGAGAGCAAAGCCACCTCCCCAAGGTGAGGCCTCAACAGCTCCCAGGCACAACCTTTACACACAATGGGGAAGGCAATTCATTTCAAGGTAGTTACCAAGGGCCACAACGTGAGACCAGCATAGCCATGAAAACTGCAATAATTTCACAACAGAATGAAATTCATAAAGAACTGCTGAGAAGCGTGTGATAAGTTACATGAATCACTGTTCCTTAAATTCTGACGGTTGACTAGAACAGAAATAGCTTCACGGTACAGTTCAAAGAAGAGAAAGGTAGGTAGGGGTGGTTTCCACACCACACAGGGCCTGCAGGAAAGGGACACTCTTCCTCTAAACGGGAGATCCCGGGAGTGATGTGATAAACCATGGTGAGAGGCACGGAACTGTGCAAGCCGGAGTCGCGGCCTTTGCCCCACCACGGAGCCTGTGTCCATGAACGACGAGGCTCGAATGTCAGGCTGAGGCAACCGAGGCAGTTATCAGGGGACAAGAAAACGAGCGCACGGTGGAGGCAAAGGTCTGAAATTGAGCGGCAACTTCTAGTCAAGTGGGACAAACTGACTCAAAATACAGGTTTCAAAAACCACCACAGCGAGCTGTTCCTCGGCTCTGGAAAGGCTAAGTGACTAATGCCCACACTGAGCATCTGCTCCCAGAGACGACCCTGGTGACCTAAGGCTCAGCTCCTCCAAGCCCACGCCGAACCTCATCGAGGAACTTTGCTGGTATCTTATGGTACATTGACATGTTCCCTTAAAATCTGGTATTTCATCAACAATGCAGGCGTCAGCTTTGACTCATTCACATTTCGATTAAACAAGATAATTTACACCCTGGCCATCCCAGGTAAGAGGTTTACTACAATCTTTAAAAAGAGCCAGAGGCTACAGTCTGCTCCTACACAACACCATGTCTCTACAAGTTCGATGGGTTTTTACTTTCCATGTCTTCACTTGCTTAGTGCTAGAAAGCAGATTAAAAACAGAAGGAACCCAGAAACACTCTTGAATGAGGCTCAAATATCTTGCAGTCATCATCGTGATGAGATATTTATTAAACAGAAATGTTCTCCCCTGTGGAAAGCAGCACACATCAACACACACCGATAAGTGTCGCCAGCATTCCAGATCATCTTCCCTTCCATGGCCACAGTGGAGAGCAATGGACCACGCACACCTGCAGACCCACAGAAAGCGGGGTGACACGGCCGATTCTTGTAGCGAGCAGACCAGGGTGCACTCAAAGTGCATCTCTTTCCAGAGGGCCGCCATGGAAAGTTACACATTTATTCCACGAGTTAATGGCGCTGCACCAAACATTTCTATAAGATTGCCTGAGCAAGCTTTTCCTTCTGCCTAAAATGTCCTGACACAAACTGCAAAAGTTCTTGGAGCTGCTAAAGACTTCAGTATCCCCTTAACTATTGTCATGCACGTCCGTGTGAAGAGACCACCAAACAGGCTTTGTGAGGGCAACATGGCTGTTTATTTCACCTGGGTGCAGGCGCGCTGAGTCTGAAAAGAGTCAGCGAAGGGAGGTAAGTGTGGGGCCATTTTATAGGATTTGGATAGGTAAAGGAAAATTACAGTCAAAGGGGGGTTCTCTGGCGGGCAGGAGTGGGGGTCACAAGGTGCTCAGTGGGGAAGCCTTTTGAGCCAGGATGAGCCAGGAAAAGGAATTTCACGCACACACAAAAATCATCGCTTAAGCAAGGACCGGCCGTTTTCACTTATTTCTGGTAAAATATTATCAGTTAAGTCCAGGCACGGCATTTGCACTTTTGTGATTCTTCAGTTACTTCAGGCCATCTGGGCGTATATACGTGCAAGTCACAGGGGACGCGATGGCTTGGCTTGGGTTCAGAGGCCTGACAACTATAGTCTTTACTTTTAAGGTGTGGGGTAAGATCATATAATCCCCAACTAAGCTCCTGATGCTGTGTGTGGCATTCAGCAACAGCACGTTCCATTCCTGGATTACATTTGACTCAAGAGTCCACAGTGAGAACGATTTCTGGTGAATGAAACACCAGGCAGGAGAGCGATTCCGCTGGGCAGCTCTTCACACACAGCCCAGGAGCTGGGGGGAAAGGAAGAGGCCCAGGCGCGTCCACCGTGCTCACGCCCCCTTGGAATGCGCCCCACTCCTAGAGACCCGGACCCAAGGGAAATCTGACCTGAAAATGGGCAAACCCTCACTTTGGCAGAGGGATAGGGACTCGAGGCCACAACTTGACCTCAGAGCAACACAAGTGCAGACACAACACCCCAGGACACCCTCCCTACCCAAATTCAAGGAGGAAAACCAACGCCCCGCCCCCTTGCGGAAACCCCCGGCTGCTGGAGCAGACGCCTGCCGGCGTGTACAGCCTCTCCCCCTCCACGTTCCGGGCTCACCAACTGTGCCTCAGCCCTGGCACTGCTCGCCACACCCACAGGTGTGCCAGGAGGGGCAGGTCCTAAGGTCTCCATTACACCAAAGCCTGCAAGGCAAAGGGGCCGCTCCCTCCAGCAGGAGTCCAGAAGCACACACTGCACCAGCATCACAGCGTGAGAATTCTCTCCTTGGTCTCCGAGTCTCCAGTCTGTTGCCCGCCAGGGTCTTCTGCCAACGGCAAGGCCCAAGCTGGGCGGCACATTTGGTTCTCACCATTTCCCTTGTCAAGATCAATACTGCAAACATATCCAATTCATCCTGTCACTAAAAATCAAATAATCCGCCATCTCCATCACAGATGACGCAGTCAGGTTTCCGTTACCGGGGTGTTTTTTTTTTTTTTCTTTCTATTTTGAGATGGAGTTTCTGAACGTCGCCCAGGGTGGAGTGCAGTGGTGCAATCTCTGCTCACTGCAACCTCTGCCTCCCGGGTACAAGTGATTCTCCTGCCTCAGCCTCCCAAGTAGCTGGGATTACAGGTGCCTGTCACCATGCCTGGCTAATTTTCATATTTTCAGTAGAGACGGGGTTTCACCATGTTGACCAGGCTGGTCTGGAACTGCTAACCTCAGGGGATCCATCTGCCTCCTCCTCTCAAAGTGCTAGAATTACAGGCGTAAGCCACCACGCACAACCATTACTGGTGTAATTTCTATGCCACTCTCTCACACCCACTCCTTTTTTTTTTTTTAAAAGAACCATCTTTATGGCTATATTTTTTCCAAGAGAATCAGTTACCCATTTGAAGTACAAATAAGACATAGTGTTTAAAAACCAAAAATGCCAATTTGCACACAAGTCTCCAAATACCCAGTCGATTTGAGCCTTCAGAATAAGATCAAACTGTTGGCTGAATATAACTTCCCTTTCCATCTGTCTGCCTGTGAGTTAGACACAAGGACGAAGCCACGAGCTAGGGACATAAAGGCAGGAACCACCAAGGTAGCCCAGACTCCAAATAAAAGCTCAAAGGACCAACACAAAGGTACCACACCCTGCACGCCCTCCTCTCCTTCCTTTTCAGAATTTCCAGAGGATGAAACAGGGACCTCCTCAGACGTCCCACGGTGCAGGCAGCCAGAGGGGAAGGCGGCGGCAGCCTGAATGAGGTGACCGGGAAATCACATTCCACAAACAGAAATTCTCCATGTGCTTTACATCCTCTGTCTCTGAAGAACTATGCCAGTCTAACAGTCGCTAGAAAACCGCATTCAAGTGTCATTTCACATTTCAAGCAAAGAAAACAGTGGTGGGGTATGAGGGAAAAACATAGTCATGTGTTCTGGGGTATTAAATAAGTTTTTTTTCTGTTATAAACATATAATTTTACATTCTCAGTTTTCTGTATAATTGATATGCTTCCTAATTGGCAGACATAGTAATAAAAAGTGAATTCCAAGTGTAAGATCGGAGGACCCGTTCACATGGCTTCAGGTTCTGCTACTGTGTTTCAACTTAAGAAAATGGTTCTATGCGTTGGTAACAAGGCCTGAGAGTCTGTGCGTGAGTCTGTGTGGCTGTCATCAGGGTTCGTGTTGGCTCCGTAGCAGAGGATGTTACACTGTTACATTATCTTCTACAAAAAATCCTGAAACAATGAAGGCTGAATAGACATAAACACCCTCCCAAAATAATCCAAATGTCCACCGATATGAAAAACAGATGAATTACGGTTTCCATCATGGAATATTCCTCAGCAGTGAAAACAAACTGTAGCCACAGGTGCCAACCAGGATAAAGAAAACCTTTTAAACACGTTTAAAGTGAACCGACTAGGCGGAATTCCTCGATTACAGGCATCTGCTCCCAAAAGGGTACTGTTCTGAATCCTGTGATGTAGAATGATAGTTAGCAACCCTGTTTCGGGGCACATCTAGAAAAAAGCAAAATAATGACTACACAATTTTAAATTCTTTGTAAATTATAACTATTACTATGAAAATTCTAAAAATGTGAAAATCTTCCCAACTGTTATTGGACAAGCTTCAAAATAAATACCCTAGCATTGCTTGCCACACCCACAGGTGTGCCAAAATAAATGAAAATATAGCCCAAGTGAGTAGAATCGAAACCTGAAGATGTACGAGCCGTCCCTGCCTCGCTATCTATACATCGTGTAGAAATTTAAGAGCAGGTAGTGACACTGCAATGCAAGGCTCAAACCAACTGGGTATTTGGAAACTTCTATGCAAATTGGCATTTTCGGTTTTTAAACACGGTGTTATTTGTACTTCAAACAGGTAACTGGTTTGATTTCCTTGGAAAAAATATAGCCATAAACCTGGTCTAAAAAAAAAAATAATACGGGAGTGGGTATGAGAGAGAGTAGCTTAGAAATTTTAAAAGTATCGGCAGGGAGCAGTGGCTCATGCCTGTAATCCCAGCACTTTGAGAGGCATGCCCCACGAGGCCTTTGAGGACAGCGGTCTCCTCTGCTGCCTTCCTGCTGGACTGACCCTAGGACATTCACTGGGTTTCCACCCCTGTCTCATTCAACATCCCAAGGGTGGTCTTCATCCTCGTCTGGGGCTCAGCTCTGCCCCAATTTCCTAAATTTCTGCCTTCAGAGCCTGAAAACACCCACGCCCAGGGTCACCCTAAGTCCACGTTTACCCCAGAGAGTCCCAATTTTATGTTTTCCCAGCATGGCCTTAGTGATAATTTGTCCTGTAAATTCCAACTGCCTTCACACCTCACCTTTGCTGTCTCCCAGTAGACCCCACTCAGATGCACATGCCCCAGACCCCACACCCAGGTCTGCGCATGCTGCCCTGCTCTGCCCATGTGGGGACCACCTCTCTTTCTTGAGGAATCAGCTGGCGATCATCATCTTGTGGAGGGCTGCCCTGACTTCCAACTCTCTCCAGCAAAGGCAGAATCCATCCTCGGTACTTCCCCAAAACTCAGACCAAGTATGAAGATGGCGCAGATGCTAGCTGTGCCTGGGATGCCATGGGCAGGGTCCCCAGATACTCTGCACATGGCCCGGGGCACCGCCTGAACACAGCAAGTGCTGAAGAAATAAAACTGACATGCGCTGACCTCTGATAGGGCCTCCTTCACCATCCACATCTGTCTCTCCTCTGGACAGTAAAATCCATAAGACACGGAGGGCTTGTCTCACTCATCTTCAAACTCCCAGGGTCACCCTGGCAGGTAAAGGGGACTCAAATGTCTTCTGAAGGAAGCGGCTCGTTAGCTGCCGAGTTAAAGGGCCTCTGAAATTCAGAGCTCTGCATAGGAGTCCAGCACACTTTATTATGAATGACTCCAACCACGGCAGAAGTGGCCGTGGAACCAGTGCTACCCAATTCAGGGTTTGTTCACTGTTTCTCAGTTCATTATCACAACTCATGCTCACAGAGCAGCCGCACACAGATCCTCAGACGTCTACACAGAGTGGGACAATGGCGCCAAGTCACGTGAATGTCCTGTTGCAGACTGGGAGACACCGGTCAGACACGGAGCCAGGCAGAGCACAGACCTCGCGTTAAATCGGCTCCTTGGATTTAAATCGGCCAGGCCCTTTCCTATCTGCACAGCTTCTACAAATTCAACTCTCACACCTGACACCTAATAATACTGCACACCCCCATGTGAACCCCCCATTTACCTCCCAAAATGACCCGGCATGGCCGAGTACAAAAAATTTCAACATAAGGGAACTGGAGGGCATGTGGGGCTTTCTGGAGTCCCTGCTGCCTCCTGATGGGAAGGCCCAATGCTTCACACCTCTAGTGAAGGGCGGGTCTCTTCGCCCCCCCAGCTTTGACCTGGAGCTTAAATCAGCATTAACTAAATTTCATTTTCCAGGACCAACTTCAAAGGCCTTCAAAGCCAGAGAAGAGAGAGGACATGGAACACGCCCTCAACCTCAGACCTGCTGCAAGCACGCACTTCTCAGATGCGTCCCAAGGTGCACAGCGTGTCCGTTGCCTGTTTCACATCCACCGACCTGCAGGTCTTCTATGTGGCATCAGCCTCCTGGGCAACGGAAACAAGAGGAATAATGGCAAGTCCCCTCTGCAGCAAAGGTGAGGCAAAGGGACCCAACGCAATGGAACTGGCCTTTTTCCGACAGTCTCAAAACAGAAGGAAAATACTGTACAGCCAACTTCCCCTCACGCAGGTTTATTTACCTGTGACTCAGAGGCCATGACAGACAACTTCAGGTTCTTACCGATTCCTATTTTCCCCATCCAGGAAGCCTTTGTTTTTAATATCGTACGAACTTGCCATTTTGTACGCCAAAAACAGCAAATATTGGCAGTTTCCTACAGTTCAACCGAATAAAATATGATCATGGCCTTTTGTGAAACCATGAAGGAAAGGTGGATATCTCAATATGTGTTTCCAGACTGGCTTTGTTCCTGAAGCACTAACTCTGTTCACTCAGGATTTTAGACACTGAAGAATAAACATCAATATCCCACCAAGAAAACCAAAAAAATGAAATAATTTTGCATCCACCTTGGAGCCTTTTCAGGACAAGGCAGGACACAAATTTTTAAAAAGCTGCAGTTGTCCCTCTGTATACACAGGGACATGGATTCCAGAACACCCCCCGAGTTTACCCAAATCTACGTATCCACAGGACCCCGCAGCCACCCTATGGAAGCGCATGTAGGAAACGTCGGCCCTCCACAAAGCCAGGTTTTTTCAGTAAGGGTTTGGTTGGAAAATATTTAACATAAGTGATCCTTCGAAGCTCAAAACCTATGTTGTTCAGGGTCAGCTGCATTTACTACTTGTGTCATATCTGAGGCCTGAAAGCCATCATTCTCGATACCTTAACGTGATGGTTAACAAACTAACTGTTCTGATTAGAAAGAGGAAAAAGCTTATTTTTAAGCTGACAATGAGAGTGGATGCACTACGGTGAACAGAGAACAGACCTAAGCAAGCACCAAGGTCGGGGTGACTGTCTATGCTCAGACCCACGAGGGCCTGTTCCTCCATCTCCCTCTGCTGAAAGGGATAACTGCTTCTCCCCCATGACTAAAGGGCCTTTTTTAAATATTCACACGAGAAGTGCTATGAAAAGCTGAAAGGTCACAGATAACATTTTAAAAAATAAGCACTAACGTAAGCATTTAACAAGCCCATTATGATTTTTTTTTAAAAAAATGGTATTAAGTTCTTGGGTGTGGTAGCTCATGGCCGTAATCCCAGAACTTTGGGTGGCCGAGGTGGGTGCATCACCTGAGGTCAAGAGTTTAAGACTAGCCTGGCCAACATGGTGAAACCCCGTCTCTAACGAAAATACGAAAATTAGCCAGGCATGGTGGCAGACGCCTGTAGCCCCAGTTACTTGGGAGGCTGAGGGAGGAGAATCACGAACCCGGGAGGGAGAGTTTGCAATGAGCCAAGATCATGCCATTGCACTTCAGCCTGGGCGTTGAGTGTGAAACTCCATCCCAAAAAGAAAAAAAAAGTATCAAGTTTTCCTTCCAATGAACCTATCATTCAGCCACCGAGGTATACTATAGCTAGTTATTCAGCCATGAGATACACCACAGGAGATACAGGCGAGCAGGACACAGTTCTTCCCTGAAAGAAGGCTGCACCCTCGACAGAAGGGAGGCACACACTCCGAATGGAATAGACATAGGGAACAGATGCTGCTGCAGGTGGAACTGGCTGCACAGAGCACCCGCTCAAGTGTCTGAGAAACAAGGAGCCGTTGGTGCCATCACCTTCCATACCTGAGCTGGGGCAGTGGGGAGCCTGTCATCACCACCACCACCACCCGGGACAAAGAGCCCCAGAACCACACAATGAGCTTACAAACTCACCGAGACGATGACTGAGCAATGTGCGTGGAGTGATGCGAACACGCAGACTTCAGGGCCACGCGCGGCGTTGGTTTTGTGCATCAACCTGAGCGTGCCCGGGGTGCCCAAATGGCTGGCTCTGCATTATTTCTGTGTGAGATGCATGTTTGCCTCTGGACTGAGTGGAGACCCATCCTCGCCGGTGTGGGGGGCACCACCCTATCCACCCAGGGCCCAAGTAAAACAGCAAGGCGGGGAAAACTGGGTTCACTCCACCTGTGTGGCTGATGGGCCGGTGACATCTGTCTTCTGCCGCCCGTGCTCCTGGGTCTCAGCTCCTCAGACCCGGGTGGGATCTGCACCCTCCGCTTCTCAAGTCTTCAAGCCACACCCTCCCAGGACTCTAGCTTGCAGGCTGTGGGTCCTGGGGCTTCTTGGACTCTGTAGCCCCTGCAGCAAGCCTCCCCCTGGAGACACACGCACACCCGGCTGGCTGTCTCTCTGGAGAGCCCTGACTAAAAGCCGCCCCATAAGTGGTCTTCAGAGTTTCTTTCTAGCCCTAAGATCCCAGCGCCCCTCCTACAATTCTAGGCGGAAAGGTGAACGGAGACCAATGGACAGAGGTGTGTGCGAGGACACGCCAGGCAACCGCACTGGGCAGGAGGGCACTAATGCTCACTAAGCAAAGAATCAATGTTGCTTGCCACAAAAATGAGAACAGTAAAGATTTCTTCAAACAGAAATGAGTTTGTTTCATGATTTGCTCTTAATACATAAGAAAGCATAAAAGTAGGCCTATTAACAATTACGTAAGTCTTTAGAGGCCCTTGAACTACTTCTGTCCCTTTGTGTTTTTATAAAAAATAAGCCTGAGGTTAAAGAGAATAACATCACTGGCCACAGCTGGGGCCACGCAAGGACACAGCTTATACCCCTGAGGTCCCTGGATGCCCCGAGTCCTTTCCTTGCTATTTATGGCAATGTGGGAGAAACCAGGGGGTCTGAGCATGGACCTGACCGTGCTCCCAGGGGCCGAGGAAAGCACCCATCTGTCCAGTCTTCCCTCCACCCCGCCGTTCCCTCCTACCCAGACTCTTGGGCTGACGCGGCTCATGCACTCAGCAGCGCCATCATTCAACGTTTAGCTTCGCATCACGAGGGCCTCCTCTGGCCTCCTCTGACCACTCCTGAACCTGCAGTCAGCACTAGTTTGCAGGACACGCGTGGACAAAGTTGATGGATCACGGCCTCCAACGAGGAAGGTGCCCAGGCAAGGAGTCGGAGAGCCGGGGATGGAGCAGCACTCACCCAGGGAGGCGAAGGCCAACAGCGGCCACCACCGAGGACCTCCCTTCCCACCCTGAGGGCAGCTCACCCAGGGAAGCGAAGCCGACACTGGCCACCACTGAGGGCCTCAAGGGCTCTCCCCACCCCGAAGGCGGCTGCGATCACATTTCCCATCGCACCAGGAGACCCCTGTATTGAGCACAAACCTTTTCAACCTTCGAATCAATAAGGAATCACAACACAGACATTCCCCCAATCCAAATGGCCAGCCCACAAAACAGACACGCAATCATACACGTTTCCTGTGGGAAAATCAGTCAGTCCCTGGGGCCTCGCGCCAGGGGTGGGGAGCATCATGGGGAGATGCCCCAGCCCCAGCCTGGCTCTTCCCTCTACAGCTCCTTTTCCCTCCTCTTCCCCCCGCCCCCGCTAGCCTCAGAGGCTCCTCCCTCAAATTCTTTCCCCTTGATGAAGTCATTTATGCCCAAAATACAAGGCAAAGTCATGGGGGCTCAAGAGAAAATCCATACCGTGGCCCACGTTTTAGATTCTCATAAGTTTGAGAATAACCAAGCAAGAATCTTTGGCATCTGAATGTGGTCTGAATGCATCTGAGCACACTGCCTGTCACTGGCCCGGAGTGGATCATGGGTGTCTCGGACATCTTCGCAACTCTACACCAATTATTTTGAAACACACTAGCAGAATAGAACCATGTGAATAGCTGCTTCTCAGTTAAAAGTAGGAAAAGACTCCAAAAGCTGCCCTCAAGGAACATCCTTCCCATGAGGAGTTTCTACATCGGGCCCTTCAGGCACAGGCAAGGCCCCTGGGCCCAACTCCCTCATCCCTGCGTCATAAAGCAGCAAAGATGGTGGGGAATAAAGCAAGTGAAGGAGTCAGTCCCGCACAAAACGGGCTCCAGAAGCCACAGCCACTCTCCCAGTGTGGGAGCCAAGTTCAGAGACCTGGAAACACCAGCGTTCCCAGGGAGGAGGGCAGAACAATGCCATTTCCCCCTAGTTTATGGAGACACCACTCCACGTCCTCTGGCCTTAATAGAAGAGACTTCACATAAATGATTTCAATGACTCCACCACACACAGAAAGTGGGCTAAGGGCTAATGCACCCATTTAAATGCCTGGCAAAAACACATTAAATGAACACACAGATAAGCAAGGTTCTCCTGTTATCCACGAAATATTCAGAAACAAATCCAACAAGCAATCTCTTTGCAATCAAAAGACCAATTCAGAGGTGCAGATTAAAAAATAAACGTACAACTGAACCCTTAATACACCAAGAACCAAATTCCACGGAAGTGTTATCACATCACCACCTCCCAGCTGAAGGAAGCAGCACTGGCCACTGACCAGCTGTTCACTCGTGGGTCAGTGAACGAAAGGCAGTGCTGTCCAGGACAACAATGAGATGTTAACCTGAAAAGGGCAAAATTGCAGAGGCTGGAGGGACCTTCCAGGTAACCCGGCCCCCTCAGTGGACAGAGGACCCCCGTGGGGCCACAGAGCCCAGAGCTCCAGTGTGTTTGGGGCAAGCACTCAACTGCAACCCTGATGATGTCCGAACGCCTTCTGCTCTTCTGCGTCTCTGCCCCAATAACAGGGAATCCATGAATGCTAAGGACATATAACGCATTTTACAATACATGTAGATTTTTAGCAAATTAAAGATAAACAGTGACAAACTTTGAGAATTAACCAAAATGTAGTTCAGTGAATGCCCAAACTCAAAGCTAGTCTCCAAGAGGTGATAAGCTGTGTGTGGTGGTTAACGCCTGTAAATCCCAGCAGTTGGGGTGGCTGAGGCAGGAGAATCACTTGAGCCTAGAAGGTTGGGGTTGCAATGAGCTGTCATTGTACTACTGCACCCAGCCTGAGAAACAGAGTGAGACTGTCAAAAACAAACAAACAAAAACAAATTAAAGGAGTTCAAATGAACTCGCCCATACCCTTTAAATTTTCATTTGGGTACATGGGGTGATCTAGTTCCTTTTTCCCTTGCAATACATGAATTAAATATAATCTAACAATTAAATGGGAAAATTTAATTATTTTCCCATTTCATTATTCCCTATCTCAGGGAAAAAGTTAAAATTATTCCCTATTTCAGGGAAAAAGCTAAAAATCATTTTAAACCTTCCTTCCACAAAACAGTATACTCAGTCATCTCTATCTGCTTGATCATGTGGAATTCAGCTTCACATGTCTGCAATACGGTTTTTGTTAAACAGCGTTTATGTAGACAGGCAAGAGAAAGAAACACTTGGTCTATGTAGAAGCAGCAGAAGACACGTTTTAACAGAAAAGGGAGAAGATACCACCGTGTGAATCTGGAAATTCTGTCCTCATCTTGTCCACACACACAGAAAACACCCAAGCAGGTGCCTAGTGTCCAACGGGAGCACAGAAAGGACAGGGATCCCTCCAGTTGTTTAATGACCAGCCCCACTTGTCACCGCCACATAACAAAATCTGCATGGCAACTTCAGCACGTTTCATTCACGATTCCACGGAAATCAGGCTGAAGAACATACAGATGTTTTGCCCACATTTAAAAATCCAAGTGTGGGACTCATAGAAATAAAATACACTATGGGTTCACTTAACTTTTCCAAATTTTTACTTGGAGAAACCTATAAAGTTCTTGTCAGTTACATCCTTAAGTTTTTCAATAATTTTTAAATGCAAAGGTCGGGCAAGACTTGTAAAGAGGTACTCACATACGGCCCGGCGTGGTGGCTCACACCTATAATCCCAGCACTTTGGGAGGCCGAGGTGGGCAGATCACGAGGTCAGGAAACCGAGACCATCCTGGCTAACACGGTGAAACCCCGTCTCTACTAAAAATACAAACAATTAGCCAGGCATGGTGGCGGGTGCCTGTAGTCCCAGCTACGCTGGAGGCTGAGGTTGGAGAATTGCATGAACCTGGGAGGCGGAGCTTGCAGTGAGATCACACCACCGCACTCCAGCCTGGGTGACAGAGGGAAACTGTCTCAAAAAAAACAAAGGAGGTACACACATACATGCTACGTTCTTCTCTCAAAGAGACGGGCCCTTTTTTAAGATTCCAGAAGTAAATGTGGTTGTCACCCTGCTTTTGAGAGG